>NC_085055.1:9237003-9972906 GCF_963662255.1 Cinclus cinclus
ACTATTTGCTCCATTAAATGTTAGGTAGACCCTTCCCAATCTCTGAATAGCAACCTTGAAAAACTACTGACGCCCTCAACAAGTCGGTTGGTTGAGGGCAAATAAAATAATGGTTTCTCATGGCAAATCTGCAAAGAGAGGCAGGGCAAGTAAAATGCCTGTTTGGCTGCTTGTCACCATGGCAATGCAGCTAGGCTGCACAGCAGCCATCGAAGTGTCCACTCTCCCTGATTAACTTGACAAATGACATTAGCTAAGAAGGGTTTGCTGAAAGAAAGAGACAAGGAGTACTTTGTGTGCAATCCAGTAAGTGCAGGAAGGAGGCAGGCAGCATCCTTAAAGCAAAAGGACACTAAAACACCTGCTGTTCCAGTAGGGTAACAGACCCAGGGCTTCAGAGCAAATGGAAGTGAGGTGGGACTGGACAGAGGAGCACAGCTGTTCCCCCATACCACCTTCCACACCTCCATCCCCTCCCACAAGATGTAACTGATGGGTACATCCAGATGTTGGAAGGGTTACCACAGCTGAGGTGTGATAATCCCAAAGTACCACACAGCTGTTCCATGACAGAGTTCTTTGCTTTTGACAGGCTGGATAATTTGGTCCTCTCTTCACATGTAGCTCATTGTGGAAACCTGCTCTCAAAAGGAGCTGAACTGTTCTGAGCTGGAGTCTGAGCAACCCCCTTCCAACAGTGGTCCCTCTGGCTGGGTGAGCTGCCACCGAGTAAATCCCCAGCATTTTTCCAGCAGTTCAGACTAGAGTCAAATGTAACCAACCTCTTCTACAAGGGTTACCAAACTTCATTCTCCTAACCCATTACAATATCTCATCTGCTCCTCTCCATCTTGTCTCTCCCTCGTAGCACTTACTCCCTCCCACTAAAGGAACAAAACTTCTGCTGTTTAAATTTCTTCCCATCTATGGACAGATTTACGATCTCACATCAGCATGGTTTAGTGCTTCAACCTGCTGTCACAGGCCTCTGGTTTCTCAGCCCATATCTATGTGCCTGTCTTGGCTGTGTCCAGCTCCATGCTGGGTCCAAGCATGGTTAGGACAGCAGGGCTTTGACAGCATCACGATTGAACCAAACAGTGTCATCAAAGGCTGGTGATGAGAAAGGCAGCCCTGATGTGTCTGTGTGTGTCTGAGAGAGCTCTAAAGACACTGATGGATTAATGTCCCCTCGCTAAGGGCACTACACTGCTGAGAGCCCTTGCTCTCTGTTGGTTTGGAGGGGATTATACAGCACAATCTCATACCAAACAGGAGATCTACAGCCACCTCCTGCAAATGGGACTCTAAATCCTGCTGCATTCACCCACAAAGTCACCTTCCATGAAAGGCTGCAAATAGTCCTGTTCACATCCAACAGGAGCAGCATCAGCTGAAGGAAAACAGTAAAGAAACAGCACCACAGCTCAACCAACAAACTCTCTCCAAGGTGTTAAGTCCAAAGATGCTGGATGTGGTATGACTTTTTGTTCTTTAAATCATGTTCGTTTATTTTTGATTACAGCTCTTCCATGAAGCAGAGGAACTTGAGAGGTTTCTATAAAAGTTCTTCTAAAACCAACATTAGCTAATCCCACATCTCCTGAGAGCACAGCCAATGACAAAATCATGTTCTTTGGTGAGTAGCTGGGCTGGCACTTATGATGGCTCTTCTCCATGCAAAATTATGCAAGAACAGTGTGCTGTTTTCTTGGTGGCACTCCACCTATCCAACAAACAGGAGCATCTTCAGCCATCCACTCTGGGACAGCACTGCTGCCTGAAGAGCCATGAAAATCAAATCCCCTATTATAAAAAAAAACCCAAACTGGATTGCAGTGTTACATATGAGCCTTGCAATACTGGTGTGGAGCTCCTGTTGCCAATGATAGTTGCCAAAAGACCAAAAGACCTACTTTTTTAAAAAGAAAAAGTAGTAAAAGGCAAGAATGCTGGTGGTTCCTGGCTTGATGAAAGTCATTTGTGCTCTTCTCACAGCTAGCAGTAGCCTTGTACAAAGCACAGCTGAATAGTAGAATTACTCCACTTTCTGAGATTGCTCAATTAGCTCTTGGTTAAAACTGCGAACATTGAAACTTGATGAGAATAGCAGCTCTGAGGCAGTTTTAGATTCATTTCTTACTAAGCTGGAATGGCTTTTCCCTATAATGAACTCCCTTTCCAGGGTATAAAGAATGCCCTTTATATTAGTTATGGTGCCTTCCCAGTAATAGATGCCTACAACACAAATGCATGGGAGGGTTCTCTGAATACAAATGTCACTTACAGACCACTCTCACACCTTGAGGCTGGAAATGCCACAAGACTGTTCACTTTGCTTTATCCAAATTATCTGTAGTACAGTGGAAAACCGTTTTAAGTTCTCAATAGTGACGCTGGGCTCCTGAAGGCATTTGGCATGATTAGGAATTAATTGCTTAAAGCCTGATGTACTGGTTTGCACACAGGGATTTAGACCGCTAGAAAAACCTCAGCCATTTGCTGGAGCTCCTTTGAAATTATCAACGCCACTTTGCAGCCCTGTTAAATGAAATTGCTGACTACATCTGGCAGCACAACGTCAGGCCAGACGTTGCAGTGCTGGAAGGCACAAGGGGCCACAGGACCTTTGGGATCTCTTGGCTCTCAGCTGTGTGGGTGGAAAACACACCCTGCCCAACTGGGAGCTCCTCACCCTGACCTGTGGTTCATATAGAAGGGATAAAGTCAACACCTGCCCATCCTACCATGCTCCCTCCTGTCTTGATTCCAATGGCAAAGGAGGCATCACTGGACTGAAGTGTTGGTGTTGCAGAGGATGCAGTCACTGCGGGCTGCACCTCTTCATAAAGGTTGATATGGCTGCAGTCTGCTCCTTTTCATGCAAATTGGTGACAACCTTCAGACTCCTGGCATGGTCCTGAAGTGCCCCTCTGTGCCAAAACACAGTCTTCAGCTGCTATGGGCCAAGGATGAAAGCTCAGACCTGCATGCATGAGCTGGGCCACACGGGATGTGGAAGCACAACTTCAGCAGGCTCCCTCAGTCTCAGCTCCACTGTTCTCCACAATTTTCTCAGGACCATCACATTTTTGAGCCCAGGGCAGAGGACTTTACTCTCACAAAGGACTTTACTATCACACACAGAGGAAGATCTCCATCCAGGAATGGGTTCCTAGATCAAGAAATCCCTTTTTTCATGGGCCCCAAATAAGCCCATGGAGGGCTGCTCACTCACAGTGGGCACACAGACTCATAATACATCCCCTTCTAGGAATGTCTCCAGTCCCCAGGGCTGCCTGGCACTGCCACACTGATATCCCACTTGCGCTGGGTGTCACTGTCAAAGTGACAGCTTTAAGGTTAAAAACCCTCTCTGAATGCTCAACCCCTTCATCTTTATGGGGAAGACAATGGGAAAGAGCTCGTAATCCTTGCATCTCCAGGAACTGCGCAGTTGGGAATCCCAGTCCTGCTTTCCACAGGTTTGTGTCAGATCCAGTTTATCTTTCCAAGGAGCCACCAGCTCACCAAGATCTCGGCTCTCAGAGGCAGCTATGATGGCAAGGGCCCTGCTCCCACTCTGCAGAGCCACAGGGAAGGGATAAGAATGGATCACTAATGCACAGTGCTGTGCTCAACTAAGGTCTCAAAAGAGCGATGACCACCAGGGCTGGCAAGCCTTACCTCTGGGAATGCATTAGATTGCTCCCAAGCAAGGGTGCTGCCCAGCCACGTGGGGCCAGAGCAGGGACCTGAGACTTGAGTTTTTCTCCAGCCCAATGTTATTCTTAGTGGGTGAATGAGCTCAGGCTGGGGCTGGGATGGGGCAGAGGAGAGGGGAGATACCTCACAGCCAATGTCCAAGCCGGCCTGACAGTCCACATTCCTGAGACATGCAGTCTGATACACCACTGGCTCTGAAAGCACAGCTTATGACAAGACACATAATATTAATGTCATCCAGAGTCTGGCTAAGAGAAGAATGGAAAGAATTCCTGAATGAATGCAGACAGCCCCTCTGCTGATGGGAAAGTCTCCAGCCTGACACATCAGGCCAGCACCGCCCGTTATTGGACTGCCTTTCCCACTGGAAGGAGGAAGCAGGAATGAAAGGCACTTTTCCTCATCATTAAAAGTTTATGCAAGTGATTTATGGGTCAGAAAAATTAGCAAGTGCATTGCTGAGTGCTCCATACGGCAGCGTGTGTTACATGGCTGCTGACCAGAAATTCCAAGACCGATTAGGTGGAAGCAAAGGGCAGCATGATGGAAAGTTAAAGATGCTTTTTGTCGATTTAATTAATTAGCCAGGTCTTTTCTCTATCCCCTGCAGCCTTTATTAATGCAATGTCGAAGTGAAGAAATATTAATAATTCAGACAACACATTAATATTAACACAACACCTGCAAAATGCAAGTGTAAGTCCATTAGGTAAACATGATCTTAAGCCATTGAGGCAGAAATAATATTCTGACATTTCCTAGCACAAGTATCCTGCAGAAATACTGTCCATCACTTATGCTCCATTATAAGCCGTGGCCCCTGGTAGATGGGGGACTCTTCACCTGTTACTAGTCCCTGAAATCATGAGAAAAACTTACATTTCCATTAAGACATTTACCTGCTCCATATGGAAAGTGTCTTACTGAAGCCATGTCATGAACCAGAAAGATCAAAAGGGATTTTTAAAAGGATTTTATCTCTGTGCCAGCAAGGGATAGAGATAAAACCTGAACCTGATAGCTTGTAAATATTAACCTACAATTGGGAATGCTCCAGAACATCAGCTTTCTATTATGGTAGTTTCATCTGAGACAAGTTTTCATTAAGGGAAAAACAAACTGCTAAATCACCTAGAGAAGTGACAGTGCTGCAGGGAGTCACAGACTGCTAGAACCAGCCTTCCTGTTCCACATTCCCCATCAGCTAATGTTCTCCCAGATATTTCTGCTGAGAAGACATTCACACCCTGTCTGTATTACACTCCTTCAACCTCTGGATTTACTTTTTCCCAGTTTATCTGGCATTAAGGAGTTGCTTACTTCCAAAGGAAGTGACAATCTGATGGACAAAGGGGAAATAAAGAATACTGGATGAACATTTCAGACTAGAAGCATACTCTGAGATGGTCAATGACTGGGAGAGCATACATCTACCAACCAGGATGTGACCCAGGGACAAACAAGAAGGAATCTGCAAAAACTCAGGAAGAGATGAACAACAAAAGATAACAAAAAAAAAAGTTTAAAATACCAAAACCATGGAAAGTAATCTACATAATCTGGCAGCCAAAGGCAGCGGTGGCATGACAACTCAACATAAACCCCTGATGTTCATGAAGTGGAAGTCAGGAAGTGACTTACTAAGTAATGCCCTCTTCTGCTGCAAGTCCCTGGTCCAAGCAATGCAGAGTAACTTCAAAGTTGGGTTAGGCTGGTCTTTTCCAGTTGAGTTCTAGCTATCTCTAACTTCATCTTTCTCACAGCCTCTCTGGGTGCGTCTTCTAGCTCTCAACCATGCTTGCAAGTGTTGTTTTGGCTCATGGGAAGAGACCTCCAGGAGAACCAATCACTCAGACTGGCCAGCCTTCAGCAAGGGCCTTGCCAGAGGAGGACTGCTCAGGAGAAACTGGCTGCAGATCAAATGACCACTGGGACCACTGGTTCTGAGAGGATCTGTGTCAGAAAAACACATGTAATGTAGCCAGTTCCCAAGGTCCCCAGCAGACAAAACCCAAAGGCAGCTGCTCTCTGGCCATGGGATGCTCAGCTGGGGGTGCTGCTTTCCAGGCAGGATGGTTCAGGACTCACACCACTGCCCAGCACTGCTCTGGTTCAACCTCAGACCTGCAGTTGTAGCACTGAGTGTGGGCAGGTTAAGGAGAACAGTTGTATCAATACAGAGTGAGGGATCCAGCTGGCTCTGGCTGTATTATTCTTGGTCTGAAACAACTGCAAAGCAATCATGAACCTTCTGGTCACCACGACTTTCAAAGACATGAAAACCTGAGGGGAAGGGAAGCAAGGTACAGGGGACACTGATAGCAGATTGGGGCTAAAACAACCAATAAAAGATGGCAGGGAAATGAAAGGGAAATGGGCAACACAGAATTTGGGGGTGATGTTTTTTAAATATGCTACTGGAATACTCTGGATAACTTCTGTTTTCAAGCAGACTCTTGGCAGATTAAAATGTCCCAGAAGGTTTTATATCCAGCTCCTACGATCTTAAACTAAATATTAGGTGAGAAAAACATGCTTCTAAGGAAAAGTCAAACATAGCCCTGAGTGAAAAACAATAACCAGGAGAATGAACATATTGGGTTTGTTGAATATACAACCAACATCAGTTTTCTTGCCCAAAAAATAAAGCCAAGGGAATAAAATGCAGAGATGAGCAGAATGGAAAAGCTGCAGGAAATTTAGGCAGTCTCCCCCCACCCCACATATTTCCCCAGGCAGGACTCTCACCCTGCCTGGCCTCAGCCAGCAGGCTTGGAGCTTTGCCTTGAATTCTTAAGAGAGCCTTCCCCTTCTGCAGCAGGACAGGCTCAAGGCACTGGGTCTTTTCCATCTGTAACTTCTCTCCCTTGACTTTTATGTGCATTGATTCAAAAGCTGTTTGATTTACTGGTGCAGGGGCTGTGAAGAGTCTAGTTTGGTCTAAGGACAGCCTGAGGTTAAAGGCAGCAATGCAATTTCACCACCCTGTCCATTACAAGAAAATGTGCAGATCTGGATTTATAGTCACGTTCCAGTGAGCCCACACATCATGGCAGGCTGAAATTAGCCTCATTTACACAATGGGATTGAGGAAAAACAGATAAACATCCCACTGGAGCTGGACACCCTGCGGAGAAAGCCGAGCAGCATGGGAGTGGGTGCTGAACAGCACTTTGGAGGGTATGTGGCTGTGGGTGACACAGAGATGTTTGTCTCTAGATGGAGCTACTGCCAGCCAGATGGCAGATGAGGATAGATGAGGCAGTTTCAATGAGACCATAACAGGAGAGGATGAGTGACATGGGACCTATCACTGTAAGCAAGGGAGAATCGTATCCTTCAAGTCCAGATATGGATATGGTGACTCTCCAGGGCTGCAGTGTAAGCAAGGACTTTATTTGTGCCCCAGTTCCTCTACTGAGATTGTATACAAGTGAGAACAAGCTCTCTTGATGCCAAAGCCTGCAATACCTCACATGCTGCAGGGTGAATTTAGCAAATACCTCCATCCCTGATTGTCACAGTCACAACCTGGTTACTCCAGCTAGCTCCTCCACTGACATTTATGGATCCCTCAGGTACATCTAAGAACAGAGAAACCAAAGCTAGATCCGTGATAATATCCTGAAAGTGCCCCTTTGGGCCAGGATTTTACCAGATGAAGGGAAGCTTAGTTAAAATTAAGACCCAGGTGTGATGAAGAACTCTTGCAATGTTACCTTCCAACTCTTCCAGAGTTCAGCAGAACAGATCTTGAAAAAATCCACCACTGCCAGAAAGCAGACACACAGATCTGTCAGCACATTTGTGCTGCTGAAACCTACAGATCTCCGCACTGGATCATGGCAAGATTTGCAACATTGTCATCTTGCAAAGCCTTGGCAGTGCCTTTTAATCCTTGGAAAAGGAGCACTTCAGGCACCAGTTCTTGACTTTGCATTTGAATGTTACAAAGCCAAAACAACTCTCTTGGAGCACAGGGCATATCCTAAGATGCCCTGGAGCTTTCTTGTTCTACAGACACTGAGTAGCAATCTCCAAATGACAAAAAAGAAATAAAACCATATATCCTCATGCTTTGCTCCAATCCAAGCCTGACAGATACCTGGCTATGAGTGCTGTGTGTCTCAGACTACTTAACCCGTGAATAAACAGGGGAAATGTACATTTAGAAGAAGCCTGGTTTTATCCCTTCCCCCTTCAAATCTAGTTTAAAGCTCTTCCAATGAGCCCTACCAACTCTTGGGCAAAAATCCTTTTTCCCCTTTGAGACACATGTACCCTGTCTGTCACCAGCAGGCCTAGTGTTGTGCAAAGCAACCTATGAGTAAAAAAAACCCAAATTCTTCAGTGACCCGAGGCCTGGAGCCAGGTATTGACCTGCTGGTTCTGACTGTTTCTTGCCTTATCATTTCCTGTAACTGGAAAAATAGGAAGGACATTGCCTGTTCTCCTGATCCCTTAGTCATCCCAAAGCATTGAAGTATCTCTTGAATGTTCTTGGACTTCCTGTTGCACCATCATTGCTGCCTACCTGAAAAATCAATAATGGATAGTATCTGAGGGCCATAATAGGGTGGAAGTTTTCACTTTTATAACCTGGCCCCAGGGAGGCAGCATACTTCCCTAAGGAGTGAGTCAAATCTATGTATTGGGACTTCAGGCTCTCTCCCAAGGGTTACTCAGTAACATCCAAGTAAAAGCTTTGGGAGCTCCCTCCAACTGATCAATCTGTTGAATTTGGACAGCTGAGAAGGACAGTGAAGCTCCATCAGATGTCCTTTACTGGCCAGTTTCAGCAGGGGACAAACCCACACAGAACCACTGCCTGCAGAAGCAATGAGACTGTGCCAAGAGGTGTTAAGAGAAAGGGGACACATAACAGTTAAAACAGGCAATCCAAGTACCTGGAAAAGGGCAGGGATTACAAGAATCTGGTAACCACTGCAGGGGATACAACAGCTTCTGTTACTGCCCACACTTCATGTGCTCACTTACTGCTGTCTGGACATGACAGACACCAGCAGCTTCTGTGGATGTTTGTGGGAGCATGTCCCTCCACAGCAAGAGAGGCACCAACCCCATTTCAGGCTTGCTCCATTATCACACCAAGACAGATCCCATATGGAAAGGAAACAGTCTGAGAGTGAAGCATGGATGGGCTGAACGTCAAAGCATGGGAAATACAGCTTAGGGTACGTGCAATTCAGGCATATTATACCCTCTTTTAAACTCACTCTCCCATTGTTATTTAACATCCTGCAGGTTTCAGCCAGAGACTCCCATCCGCGCCCCAAACTGGCCTGGGTATGGCTGGGAAGAAGAAAGGGAGCTTGAAATGAACTGTGGAAAGATTTAAGTGCTCTAACTGCTGCTTTCCAATACAATTTTCCACTTGGGGCAGAGGAAGGGAAGGAGGAAAGCCTGACAGTAGTTTAGAGCCAGTCACAATTGTGACAGGTTCTTCTTTTCCATTTCCAACCAGCTCACAGGCAGAAGGAGCACTTTAACTTCCATTAATTATGACAGTCTTATTCCAGCCCAGGGTTTCAGAGCAACAGTGGCAAACTCTTAGGACCTGTTAGGAGCAGGTCCTGCCTCAAATTGTGCTACACTGCTCAGTGCAGTAAAACTCTAAAATTAATGGAACCAAGAGCTACTGCAACTCTTCCTAGAGTACCTCAGTTTGCAGCTAAGGGCATCTCCTGTAGGCAGCACCAGTTCTGTCAGAGAAGAGGATCACACAAACAACTTCTTGCACTCCAGAATCTGAGAACAGGTTAACAGCCATTTAACAGATGGATCTCTTGCACACCCAAGCTGTACACACAGAAAAAAAAGGAGATTAACAGAGTAGTACATTACCTCTGTCTCCTCCCTGGCTACCAAAGACTCCTGCTGTAACTCTACCACCATGTGAAGTTTATGGCATTTATCAGTACTGATCACTGGATGTGCAGCTTCAAAGTGTGCATGTGGTGTTTAGGGAGATGCAGACAGTTCAAACACACAGTCCTGACACAACTGGGGCAAAACTACTGTGAAATATTGCTATGTGGTTTCTCCCACCTTTTGGCTCCATTACAAATTATCAATGAACATTTTTTTAAAAATAGCTGTAACTGAGATGTGCCTGCGCAGGGACTAAGCTGCCCTAGCTCAGCATTTCAGTCCATGCTGCCTTATGTCCCTTCCTGCTCTTCTGCTAACAGGGCTGATCCACCCTTAGCTGGTCTCCTTTGCTGAGACCCAGACCCAGTCCCTGCTTCCACCCACTCCCAGCACCTAGCTGGTACCATCCCTTCATGCTCACTGGTGACAAGATGTACCATTCTCCCTTCCCCAGTTGATACCAGACCTTTCCAGAAGTGCCCCCTCTGATATTCATGGCTTGCAAACCAGTCACAGGTATTTTTGGCACTGAGTAATGAAAGCAGGGACATGCTGCTGCTGCTGGATGCAGACCTGCTTCCCAGGGACTCCTCAGTCACCCAGCAGATGCTGATGAGCTATCTCGGAATTCAGGTACTTCATGGCTCTGAGTGAAAAATGAGCCCAGCCACAAGCGTTGTTTCCCTGCCTGCACCACTTGGAACAGCTGATGCCTCCAGCTGTGGCAAATTTACCAGACTGGAGCAGGTGAGAAGCAAGCCTATGTCTGCATGGACACATCCAAAAGGAGGAAGGAGGACTGACTACAAATTCAAATTTAGAGTGACTGGGACATACTGTGCCAGGATGCTGAGGTTCACACAGCAGTTCCACATTCAGTTCTGAGTCACTCAGGAACTAGCCTGGGGAGCAATTACTGATGCACAAAAGCTCTTGAGCTTCCACAAAAGAATGGAGTTTCTCATCAAAACCCCTTGAAATCTTTATCTTGCCCACTTAGGCCTGGGAGGATACTTCCTTCTACTTAGACAAGTGAAGCCTCAGCAGAGCATTTGGGATGCTGGAGAGGAAACATCCAGTGACGTGAATCAGGGGGGAGCAGCAGCCACTGCAGCACAGCAGCAGTGACAGCCCTGACAACATCACCCCATTCCTATGCCAGCACTTGGGACTGCAGGAACTACACTCCATTAGGAACAAGCTGTTCCGCTAATCCAGTTCGCCTGACTCCTCTGTTAAAAGATTTGCCTGAAACTGTGTAGGGCTTTGACTAGCCAAATGTACTTTGACATCTGACTTCAGTCCTCTAGCTGCCAGTGCATCACTCCCTGCAAGCCCAGCCTGGGCTACTGAGAGCCACAAGGCAAGAGGAAACCCCCAAACCACAGCCTGCTCCCAAGTCAGGTCTGCAGAACCAATGAGCTCCCCATACTTCAATCCTCCTCCCTGCATCTTTACACACAGATGAGCTTTTTATTCTAGAAACCTCACAGACTACTCTAAGACTGAAAGGGAATTACATTACAGCAAGCACAGGCCCAGTTGCTCATTTTGTATATGCTGACAGTCTCGTTTTGATGCTACTTTCTACGTTTAAGGTGTTAATGGGAACCTTGATGCATTTCAGAGGGAACGTGCACAGAGAGAAGACAGATGCACGAGTCTAAAACCTGGCTCCCAGATTTCATATCAAGTGCTGGATTTGTTTATATCCATATGATGCAATCTCCATAAAACCAATCAACCACCACCAAAAGGAGATGTTTCAATATCTGCACAGCCTTCACGCACTAGGCATTAGGTTTTCTTTTATAATGCAGAATAATATAATGGATTTCTTCCACAAGTTCCCAAATGTTGTTATTAAGTGTTGCTTCCCTAATAAAATATGCTGCAACATACAGCAGTACATGATGTGGCATTTACACAAGTCTTCTCTCCATATAGGACTTGCTGGCTTTTAAACAAATCTGTCTCTTCTATATACTACAGAAGCACAAGATGAGTAATTATGTTCTCTGCTTAATAATGTTTTTGCACTGGCCAATTTAACAGCTAATCTCCACAAACCTCTGAGACAGTCCCCCAGCAGCTACATTTGCATGTTGTAATCAAGTCTAGCTATTAAATCATACTTTGCAACAATAGCTGAGCTGTCAACAACAAGCAGCGGCTCTCGGCTCTCGCACTGGCACCATGCAGGTGAAAGCCCTGGATAAACACGCACAGAGCCTCACTGCTCTGTCAGCTAGGAGAGCATCCCTTTGCACTTTTGTGAGCTTGGAAATGGCTACACCCATGACAGACCTCAGGACAAGCATCCTTTGTTTCAGTCAGCTCTCTGGTCAGTCAGCTTGCAAGCTGTTTTCTCCCAGTCTGCCTGGGGCTCTCTGCAGTGATGCAAAGCCAAACTGGTTTGGCTATGGTGTGCTCCATCGTACTTCTCTGACTGCTTTTTATGGTGTCCTTAAAAATTGAGCATACTGGGTACAATAGAGAGATATATTCCTTTGTGGCAAAGGTCCTGCCTTGGCTCCGTGGGCAGAACAGCTTGTGCAGCCATGCTATGATCAGAGCCCTGCACCCTTCAGGGTTAACCACGCTCCTTGAAAATGCTCTGCTCAATTTGCTAGTTTCTTTGCTGTCCTTGATCACAGCGCAGCAAGATGTGGCTGAGAGAGAGGGCAGATCAGACCTAGCTCAGTTGTGTCCCTGTTAGTGTCATACAGTTTGGCTGTGGAACCCTGAATAGCTGGTGTGACACACAGCATTAAGAAAAGGTTTATCTTCCTCCACTGGCTTCGACCAGGGACTGATCCCCTGTTCTGCACTTCCCATTTGCCCTCCTAAAACCTCATCCCCAAAGAGACTCACATAAACTCCAGCTTAGTTCAGCACCATATTCCTGCCCCTGTACATTCACTGAAGCAATGTGCCCCTTCTCCTCTGCTTTCCCACAACCTCAGTTTTCTCTCAGTAACTGTAAATATCTGAGTGACCTGAGTGCATCTGTCAAAGAACAGCACCAAGGGGTAATTCCTCTGAATCCCCTGCAGCAAACATCATTGCTCTGGTCTAGGTTGTTACTGGTGCCAAAAATTCTTGCTCTGAAACAGATTCTGACTCTCTGCAAAATGGTGCAAATGTGCAATAAATAGCAGAGTCCTTTTGAATCCTGCATTTTGCAGTAGCCTTACCAGAGGCAGAGTTTCAACACAGCAATGTGGATCAGCCCCAGCCAAGCCACATCGATGATGTCTTTCTGTCCTAATGATTCTTCCCACATGTTAGCACAACATTTGTTTCTACCTTGCCCTGTTCTTCCCATTTATCCAGAAATCTGACAAGGTCTCCTTCTTTTTTAACATGGAAATACAGGGAAAGGAGAATTTCTAGCTGGAATTGGCTCACTCTGTGATAGTAGACAGATCAATCTAGATTCAATCTGTCTCACTAATTGTTGAAGGCTGGAGCTGACCTGGGGCTGGCCCGGCTGGGAGTGAGCATGTGAGCACCAGCAGCCTGCTCCCAGCTTCTGCTGCTTTATGCTGCAAACAAGTCACACCAGGCTTCTTTGTGCATGACAGACCCTGTCTGCTCCTGTTACCTGGACACTTGTGCCCAGCCACATGTCACCAGGCGGTGCCTGTCGGTCAGCAAGATTGCAAATGAGCACTGATCTTAAATAAAGCATGAAAAACTCATTAATGATAACTTCTCCTCACCTCACTTTAAGTCCTATTTTACCACAAAGTTCTTCCCAGGTGTACTTCCACAGGGGCTAAGCCAGTGTGGTCTTTCTTGAAAGTCAGGACAACTGCATGTCTAGCTGATCACTAAATTGTTTATATTGAGATGAGCAGGGTTTGCATCAACTCTTTTACTACATCAGACTGTTTAACCTGGACTGTCTCAGCAAAATGAGATTATGCCAGAGATGCAACATGTACAAGAGCTTTGCCAGGGCTGGTTTTCACCAACGGGGATGGTGTGATGAGCAGTTGAGATGTTGGTCTCCGCTCAGCTCAGTGGAGAAGGAAGGAAATATCTACGAGCAGCCCAGAGGCAGGCAAGAGCTCTGCTGTACAAGGCAAGAGTGAGCAGTGATCTGACCAGCAAGAGATGTACGGGAACACTTAATCACTGCTGTGTTCAAGTGTTGAAGTTACTGGAGGAGCTGAAGGGCAGAGAGCAAGGACAGTAGGAGGAAGTGGGGGATCCCACGTTGCTTAGCTCACCAGGCCAGTGCCCAGAGTAGTGCAGTTTCCTGCAGAAACAGGAAAGCCAGACAAAACCTGAGCCAGCCTAAAACCCAGGTAGGGCTCTGCACCTGCCTGTACCAGCCAAATACCATGTGCAGGTAATCGTGCCCACAGCAGCAGAGGTTTGCAGAAACTGAGAGTTGAGTGGCAATGATTAAAGTTCACTCTTCTCTGTTCCCTTCTGTTTGATGATGGCAAATGCTAATAAAAAAGTACCTGAGGATTCTTGCTCTTTTTTTGCTCTATGATGGTGGTGGAGCAGAAACAGATGATGTGACTTGCCAGAGACCACATGCAAGGAACAGACTCTGAGTTGAGAGCTGACCATGGAGCTCCTACCCCATGTGTGGTGAGCTGGTGAGGGGTCCAGTGGGACCAACAGAGAACAGGACATTTCCAGAGGCGGAAAAAGCTTGCAGAACATCTTGGCCAGTAATGATGTTGCTCATTTAAGAGTGCTGCTTTTCAGATGAGACAGGTGAAGGACACAAAATTTAAGATGTTCAAAGCTGATCTGAGGAATTTCAAACCAGTTTCCATTAAAATTAATGGAAACATTAATGCAAAGTACACTCAGATCCTCAAGCTGGCTCTTTCCAAGCAAGATCTTTCCATTAACTTGAAAGCAAGTTGTGCCCAAATCCTCTTATATCGCTGGGAACGTCTGAGACAGGCAAAGTCAGGTTACAAACCCATTAGGCTCCACACTGACTAATGCACGGCCAATTGAAAGAGGTGAAAGTCCTACACTGTAAGAGGAACCCAGCTTGGGGTGACCTTGAGTGAGGAGCCGAGCACACAAAACATGCGTGTGACTTGGAGTTCCTTTTTTTGATGGAGAAGAAGTAGGGAGGTGTGGAGAGAGTGGAATCCATTGCCAGACTGATGTAGCTGCTCTGAACTGTGGGAATAAAACATTGAAAAAGCAGCAGGACCAAGAACAATGCACAGCAGTAGCTGGAAAAATAGAACTGGGACCTTAGTTGCTCAGGAGAGGGCAAGAAGAGATAGTTCCACTCTCACCCTCTAATTTGTGAGGACATAATTTCAATAAGGACCATGGAATGCCCAGCTCAGCAGAGTATATGGAGAGAGGAGTGGTGTTAGTGCAAAACTGGTCTTTTACATCAACACAGAGCAATGTGTCAGGGATTTAAGACTGGGAAGATTATTTCATCAGCTGATGCCCTGTGCCTGGAGGCCTTCAGGTAGCTAGTACTCTTTTAAAAAAGACTTGCAGGATCTAAAACACATTCCAGAAGCACATTTGTCCTTGAAAGAGAATTCCCTGTTCTTCTCTTGGCCCAATTTCCCAGTTAATCTTTCTTGCTTTTCAAATGCATGTTTTATTTCTAATCTGAGTGCTTCAGCTTTCAGCCAGTAGCTCTTTATGATAGAGCAATCCCAGCTGGCTGACAATCCACCAGGTTACTGCAGCTCACACTGCCGATGCCCTGGGGGACCGAGGTACTTAGTGCTGCACAGACCACAGAGGTCCTGCCTGTGGTAAACCAAAACCATGGCTCCCTCATCACAGCCAGCTCCAAGTACTCAGGATTCCCTTCATCACCTTCAGTCTTACCCCACTGTCTGTCCCTGCAAGCAACTCTCCATCCTTAGTTTGTACCCAAAGCATCTCCTGACAAAGCAAAAGAAGGTGGCAAATCCTCTCACCCACTGTCCCAACATTCTCTGCTTCTAACATCCCAGTGTGGTCAGCTAAACCTGCTACTGGCAGAGAAGTCACTCTGCGCTATGCCTATACATTCAACAACAGAGATGAAGCCAAAACAAAGACTCCTTTTCCCTATTTGCTAAGAAAAATATATGCCTAGAAATCCTTCTGCAAGAGGGATAGCTAGGGGGGGTCTAGTGATTTTTATAGTCAGATCCCAGCCCAGGAGAGGGCCTTCCTTGACACAAAATCAATTCAGCATCTTGGGTTCAGGATGAAGTTGAGAGGTGATTCTTGTGGAGGGACAATTATTCATTCTTTCTCACATTGGATCTGTCCTCTTCCATGTTCATAAGGGCTAATCACAGACTCATCTAATTCAGGGCTGCTAAGAAACCATATCCACAGGTTAGCAATTCTAGTCCAGATATAGCTCACTGCCTTGAGCATTAGTCAGACACATATAGGCCAGAGAAATGATGCCAAAATGCTGAGGGCTTTCTAACATATTGTTAAGCAAATGGATATGTAAACAGATCTCTGGGATGACGCATGGAGACAGCATCTTTGACTCAATTATAACTGCAGCTGATTTTCTCACCTACCTGACTGCCACCAAATACCCAGAGCCCAACACTGACACAAGGAGGTTTTACAGCTCTTTCCCAAGCAAACACTGAAACAAATAAGATGACAAACTCCTTTGATTCAGTCTAGGGAGAGAAGTACCACACTCACCACGATTTAAGACCCCAGTCCTTCCTACCTCTTGTGGGTGGGAGCACACACTGACCTCTCTGGAACCCTGCTGAGGATTTAAAGGGAGCTACTGGTCACTGTGGGATACAGTGTAAGTCACCAAAGAAAGCTTCAAACATTTGTTTGGAAGGGATAAGGTTATCTTCAAATCCCATCTGCCTGCTCAAGGAGAAAGCAGGTTTCCTGATCACCTTTTTCATTTGAATCCCCCTCATTGCACTGATACTCCAAGGATTTGGCAGTTACTATTTCTACAGCTCTGATGGACTGGAAACCTACTATTAAGCAGCAGGATGGCAGGAGGCAACAGGTCTGTGTCAAGAAAAGCAGCTATATACCTGGGCAGAGACTTTTGCAATAGTTCTTTTACCCCAGCTAGGAGTGGCCATATGGGCCCCCCTGGAAGGAAAGAACAACTCTCTACTCCTCAGAGTCTCAAGTGACAAAGGCTGTTTTGCAGCTTATGTCCCAATGGCCTTTGGAGGTGCAAGACAGAAAACCAAGCTCATGCCTTATGGCAGGAAAAGATTACATATCTTTCGAAGTTTTAAAGGTCGACCTCCAGACTTATTCTCCTGGACAATTTACCCTTCACTGAACCAATGCCAAAACCAGGAGGACTGGTTTATCTCTGTGCACAGTGACAGAATAATTCACCAGCTTTGCTAGCCAACTCCAATGCTTACCCTCTGGCAGGTGAAAGGTGCACTTGGCAGGTGAAGGGAGTACCTGTGTAAAGTTTAGTGTCAACAGTGAAACAAAAAACAACACATGGTATCAAAAGAAAAATTCCAATGTACTATCTTATATTTTGTTGTTTTTTTTCTCTGGTAATTGCATTGATTTTATTTTGTTCTGAAATCTCAACAAAGCATTTCACAAGTTTCAGGTGAATAACTACTGGAAGAAAGCACCTGTCCAAGCCTGTGATGTCAAGGGACATGTATATGCATTTCCCCCATGAAATTCCAGTTTACCAGACAAGATAAGCAGGAGAAGATGCCACTTTCAGAGACTTCCCTAGCCTTGCAGGTTGGAGTGGGGCAGAGCATGATCACTGGGAAATCAGACACCATCAGGGGAGTTCCTTTACACCAACAGAAGCAGTGCTGCTTTACTGGGGTGTGTACCATGAAACAGCCATGTAATAAGACAGGTCAGGCAGCCAGGGACTGTGCAAGCTGTGCAGCAGCTCCGTGTGCAAACAACTCACTCTGCAAACTTCAATTTCTCAAAAGGAACAAAACACCTTACGGTAAACCTGCCAGCTCATTGCAGAACAACCAGGTCCATTCCAAAGTCCAACACATGAGCTGTACACCTGGGAGGTATCACTAAAAACAAATCAGCAGCTGTGTCAGCTGCTTTACATATTTTCTTTCTAGCCAGTCAACAGCTTATCTAGCAAAAAAAGAATAAACTCCAAACAATTCTGCTTTGCTCTTTTTCAGAAAAACAAATCCTCCCAAACCTCCACCCAAACTCTGTTTACACCAAAACTGCTGCAGTTCTGAATGGAAGCAATAAATGGAGTGAGCTAATGTATTACTGACAAATAACCCATTCAAACAATTCCAGCATAATTATAGGTTAGCTCTCTTGATGTAACATTGGGTACATCACTGCAGATATTACATTCACCTTCTGGAAAGATTGTACAGAGGAGCTCGGTTGGTAACCCAAACAGAATTATGTATCATGAGCCTGCCAGCATCAGGAGTGCATGCACCCTGGCATTTGAAGTCCTGGTGTCTTAAGCGATAATCCAATGCACCAGACATCACTGATCTCTGTATAAAAGGGGGCACCACTTTTCCTTTCAACTGGAGCTGTTTTTCACTTCTCATTCTGAAGAGTTGTGTGGTGCTGCCCGCAAGTGGCTACACTGCACAGCAGCTCAATCTGCAGCACTCTGGGTCCCCAGAGAGAAAAAGTGATCAATACTCCAATGCTGCTTTTCTAAGAGGTCTCTAAATGCTTCCATGCAAGATGCTGCTCCTCTGGGTTTTGAAATTACTCTAAAGAGAACATGAAAGCACCCACGACAAATTCATAATCCTGACAAAAACTGCAGCTGCAGCACAGAATTAAAATGAAATTCACTGATGAGCTGCAAGCTGGTCTATCAGCAAAGGTGGAATCTGGGATGGGGGGAAGGGACCTCAAAAACAGACCAAAACCTGGACACTGAGGGAGCAGGAAAACCATATTAGAGAAGTACCAGCTGGGGACAAGAAAGTGTCATGCTTGACAGGGATCTACACCTCCCTGGTGGGTCTGGGATGGCAGAGACCCTGAGCACTGCATCATCTGAGAAAGGTGGCAGTAATCAGAGAATCTTGGGAGGGAAGACAAAGGCATTTGAAGGATCAGACTTGCTGTGGGCAGCTGGGCAGAGCCTAGCTCCCTAAGGTCTCAGAGAAGCATCTGGATAGTGATGGTGAATGTAGAGAACAGATTGCGTTTTCTATTTCTTGGATACAGCCAAAAGACACTGGACTTCTTGCAATTAATTTCTTCCAGGGGGATCTCAAATTTGCTTTGGCTATTCCTGCACACAGGCTGGAAGAAGCCTTTCATGCTGAGCTGTAACCTTTATGGATCTCATCCTTCCTGTGCCTGGCAGCTCACAGGAGCAGCACCAGTCATGCTGGGCAGGCTGGCTTCAGAGTGGGCAGCTGGCCCTTCCTCAGCACAGCCTGTATCACATTCCTGGAGCAGGGATTTGGTGAGTAGATGTTGTAAGACAGGATTCGTGAGCCATGGTGGATGTGAATGAACTTGATGGCCTTTTACTGCCTGGCTGGGTTTTGCAATTGGTCTTGTGCAGGATCAGAGAAATACAGCCTGTGTCAAGCAGCAGTGAAAGTCAGTCCCACTGTCAACACCTGACATGTGCCGTGTCAGCACCTGACAGGACATCTGGCAGGGCTGTCCCCTCCTTGATGTCACTGCTCTAGGGCCATATGAATGTTGACAGAATGCTCCTGCTCCAAGTGTCACCCAGCACCCATCACCATCTGTCTCTGTGTCACAGCACAGTGCTCCCTCGCAGGACAGTGTCCGACAGAGCTCAGGGCACCAGCCTGGGGCTCTGGCCATTACTGACTGATCTTTAGGGAGAATTTGGGCAACATGACTTAAAAATGAGAAAGCACACTGCTTGCTTCTGTCTGGTCAAGCCATTTCCTCTGGGGCCAGGAAGAACTGACAGGGTGGGAAGGACTGGTACCCAGGGGCTGAAAATGCCTAGGTCTGAGCAGGAGGAAGAGAAGTGATCTCCCCTGGTCTCACCCCTGTGACTGCCCCGCTCCTCTATTCAGCTCCAAGTTGCCACTGCTGCTATCAAGTGCTGCTGGATATCTATCTATTATAGCAGGGGTTGGAAGAACAGGGCAAGCAGCTGGCTGCTCAGAACCTCTTTTGCTCTCAATCCAAGGCTTCCAAGACTTCCAAGGTTCCACTGAGTCCAGTCCACCCAAAGTGCTTGGTACCCAGGGTGCAAGAGTGGAGTGGGCAAGTGCTGTGCCCATGAATGTTCCTGCAGACAGGCAGGCAGGCAGGCAACAGAAAGCTGTCAGGAGCAGCAACATTTCCTTGGAAAGGTTTTATCATTTTAAAGGGGACAAATTCCAATTGATTGCTCTTGTAAGAGCCTGTATGGTACTTGCACTTCTAGCCTGAGCAATAGAAATTTTAATTGCTCTGGTAATTACACTTTCAGCAATGCTGCAGTCCTTTGTTCTCCAAGTGGGAGACCAATATCCGCTGTTCTCCGGTGGCCCCGTCTGGCTGCAGCTTGGAACAGCATTTGCCACTTGGAGGGGAAGGGACATTCCTTCAGTGACCAAGGTGACACCAAGCCTTGACATGCACAGCCTGGCTCACACAGGTCTCTGGGTCACCGGGTGCACTCCACAGGTCAGAATGGGTTTCTGCTTGCCAGAATCACCTCAGCTTCCTCCTGTCAAAGCTGCTGCTCAAGAGCTTCTCACACTTGCACACCTGCTGTAAGTCTTTACCTGGAGCAGGTCCCAGGTCTGATGCTTTGCTGAGGGCTGGGATCTGGGACACACATTTCCAGTCTTTCCCATGCATGAGCTTGGAGTGTGTCACCAGTATTTCTTCTCTGGGGTAGAAATGGTTCCCAAATACAATGTAGACACAAGGTTATGTTGCTTTAGCGTCTGGCTACATCTTTAGGAGGCAGAAGAGCTGTTACCCACTGAGTCCTGATGGGTACTGTCAAAGCCTGACTACTCTTGGGAGAACACAAGCCCTATAAGCAACCCTGTAAGGTTACTTGTAAGGAAAAGCTCTCAGGACAAGTGCCATGTTACTGTGTGGACATCAGATTAACCCCATGACAGACCCAGTGCTTGAGAAGAACAGTCTCCACTTGGCTGAGCAGGAGCCATGTCTGGTGCTTCCCAACACTATTCAAGTTTAAAGTTCTTGTTGCTAACAAAGCTGCAGCACACATGAGCTCCTCCAAGATCACCCAGGGTACAACCAGAAGCAATCACATGTTCAGCTCAAGGGAATTTTACCTGCAAGAATGCGTTACAGACCTTCACGCTTCAGTTCACCAGCCAAGGACTGTCAGAAATGCTGGGCTGCACACACTGGGTTTAGGGGAAGAAGTGTGTGTGCAAACCTAGCAAGGCTCTCCCTGGGAAATGAGATTCTGCTCTCCCCAGGTTGGTCAAGCAAGCTATGAAATACAAAGTACAGGGGTCTGCATGGAGATGTAATTGCAGTTTGTATCTGTCAAGCACACACAAAGTCTGGATGTACTTGCAATTGCACTCATCCTGCCCACAATGCATTTTTAAAAGCCATGATCCTGGCTGGCATGGCCAAGGGTGGTTCAGCTCCCATGCTTGCCAGAAACACAGGACAGAGCCATACATCTCTCAATCAACAGCTGCTAACATGACACAGCTAATTTGTCACACACTGGGCCTCTCACACCAACAGCAAGGTTTCCAAGAGGAATTGCTACTGGCCACTTAAACAAAACAGCTCTACTCATGTCCCTGGAGTTTCCTCAAACAATGGCAGAAAACACCCACTGGAGCCTGGGGAGAGGAGAGTCTGTGGCAGAAAAATCACAGCTGCTGATTTTTGAGATATACACCACACAATTAGAAACACTGGTCTATAAACATCCTTAACAAAGCCCAGCAGGTCTGGGGGGTTTCTTTTCCTTGCTGTCCATTGTGTACCACTGCCTTTAAAACCCTCAAAAACAAATGCTCTTCCCTTGTTGATTTTATGCTTTGGCACTGAAGTGCACGTTGCCCTGTGAGCTTGGTGGTGCTGGAGGTACCAATTCTGCTCATACAAGGCTCTAGGGCTGGGATACTTGGGATAGGACCATGTACCACATGCTAATCATCCACCCACAGGCAGGAAGGAGTCTGCCACGAACGATCTCCCTTCTTGTTTAAATATTAAGATTTCTCAGCTAAGACACTGCTCTGTGAACTTGCAGATGTCCCTCTTCCTTGCTGGGACTGCCCTTGTTGGTGCTTCTGAGCAGCTCTAATTACAGACTGTTCTGTTCATTGACAATTTCACATACTCTCATTTTTTTAGGTTAACATGAATAACTGGCAAGAAGCAGAACTACATGGGTGGAGTAACAGGCCATGGATTTATGACATGCTGGTATTCAGGGTGAACACAGAAATATCCTGAACTCTGCTGCTGCTGTCAATTTGATAATGAGAATGTGATTTGAAATAAAAACATCTTGGGTGCCAATTCACTACAGCAGCTAGTAAAAATAGGCAGAATACCTAGAAATAGAGGACTCTGTGCTCCGAACACATCCAAAGCTTGAATATCATACAGTACCTTACAAAAACAGAGCACATGGCTGCACTGGGGCTACGGTACGACAAAGGCCACGCAGTGAACCCAGGTATGAGCTTTAGCAGAGAGAATGGGGCACTGTGTGGGTCTAGCAAAGCACAAGTGGGGGCTCTGCTTTCAAGCGCTCTGCAGCTTTTGGGTGCCTTCCCCCAGGCCATGCTCCCAGAGTCACCCCAGCACCAACAGAGTGTAAATTGTAAACACACCTGGGCAAAGCCTGGGTGAGCTCTGTCAGAGCCTGAGGCTCCCAAGAGCAGGCTTTTTAGACAAATAAAAGCAGCTTTTAAAAGCTAGAGAAGAAAACAAAGGGCGCTGAAGGGCCTTATGCATTTTGAAGAATCTGGCCTTTACAGGAGCTGTTCCCAGTTTCGGGTTAAGCCGAAGGCCTTCTTTAATCTACTTTTAAGTGGTGCAAGCAGTTGTGATCCCTTTGCCAGAAGGAAGGGCAGTCTCTTTTCACTGCACCTTCCTGTGTTTGCTGTGCGGAACCTTCCACAGGACTTACCTGTTGCTGTCCCGGTACTGATAGATATAACAGCCCTGAGGCATCCCACTCTCCTGGTCCAAGGTAAACGAGAGCTTCATCTGCACAGAGGAGAAGAGGTGTGGGACAATGAAAAGAGAGAGCGAGGGGGGAAAAAAAAGAAAAGCAACATTTTAGTCTCTCAGTCATTACAGCAACTTCAAGCAAGGCTTGTGGGAGAAAGCTTAACTCACCAAGGCTGACACGCAAACACCATGGCCTGGAACATACTGTGGGGTTCCAAACCTCAGGGAAAAGTCACATGCATTGCAGAAACCTCTTGCTTTTTCCACCCTTTGTTACTATAAAGTGTTCGTGGTTCCTCTGCAATGCACGGGTCGTAACAGCTCACCCCTCCAAACCCACCCACACACACCACCCTTCACCAAAGCCACTGCGGTTCCCCTCAGATACTAAAGAAATGAGTTTCTCCATCAGCAGCTGTAGTTCCCACGAGTCTTTCTCTGAAAACTTTCCCGGCTCCATCTTGTTCCTCCAGTGCATTAGAACACAGGAGAAACCACACAGGGAAAGGTGACAGATTTTTCCTTCTGTGCAGAGTTATTAAAGAGCTGTTAGAAGGGTTTGCAGTTTGGATCCGCCTCCGGCAGCAGGCTATGATGGGACCTGGAAGCTGCTTTTGTTGCAGCTCCAAGAAGGCATTCAGCAAGGGTTTTTGGATTTCAAATACAGCTTGTTTTATTAAGGGGGAAAAATTAATCCTCTTTCAACAAGCAACAAAATGTTTCTGTGGGGAGACTTTTTTGCTGAGAATGTCTTCAGTGATTTTATACACTGAACTGCCTAGAAAACAGTAAAACAGTACAGAACTGAGTTCTGCAAGAGCCCTGCACATGCAAACAGCTCCTCATTACCCTGGGGAAGGCTGCTGGCCCCCAGGTCAGTGTCCCACCACTCACAGCCATGAGGTGCAGCCACTGGGCTGAGCTAAAAAAGCTGCAGATCCTGACCAGGAGCCAGCAAGACAGAGCAAGAGGTGCAGCATCCTTTAGAAGAGGTAGCTGCCAGTCTTCATGCATTTTTTTGGGGTCATTGAGATTACTATCAGCAGGGCTGTTGCTGATGCTGGATTGTGCAGGACTCTTGAAATGGTATGGGAAGGTCACCACAAGGGCTAAAGTCAAAGGAGGTTTGTTATGATGAGCCTGACCTTTTTAAGCAAAGAAAGGAGGAGAAAGCAGTGTTGAGCCACTGTATTTGATCACAGACTCCTCTCCTCTGGGTTCCAAGAAAATTGCTAACTCAAACTAATGGCTTGTTCAGGAATGAACACAGAATTAAAACATCTTTCTCCTGTAGGCTGTAAGGAAACCCTGTGTGCTGAATCACTAGATGATGCACTGATTTTCCCTTCCCTAAAGAGTAGCAAAGTCATACACTGTGCTCTCACTGACCCAAATAAAACTGCATGCCATGAAATCACTGAAAAATTCATCACCTTGAATACTGAGTTAAGAACCAAGTACTAGGCTGAGGCTAAATTCAGCTGAGCTCCCTTGACTTCTACACCCCTACCAGGGTAAGCCATTCTGAAACACAAGCTCAGGCAACACCACATGACTGTCCATGGTACACATATCACAGTTCATACCACTGTCAAGACAGTGACCTCTTAACACTCTCCACAGCTCCCCTTCTTGCAAGCCCAGACTTTGCACCAGTTTAGCAGATCACTCAGCTCCACTTTGGAGAGCAGTGTCCATGGCAGGACTAGCAGGGCTGGCTGCGGATGCTTCTGGCCAAGATCCATGAAGCCCCTGGTTGTGGATCCCACAGATCTCACAGCCTCTCTAGATGCTATGATGGCACATGGCAGCTACCACATGGGAGCAGGTAGTCAGCAAGAAATAAAGGAGCCTCCTCAGGAAGCACCTCTGAGGCCAAAGGGACAGCAATTATTGCAGACACAGATCCACCAGATTATTTTCTTTGTGGAAAAGGCACTGCACCACAGAATCAGTGGAGATGAAGCACAAAAGAAAATGCAAAATTTGGCAAAATTGTGGCTTTGGCAACTTTCAACAATAATTTTGATCAGGACAAACTCAGGAGTACCTGAACCTCTTGTTTGCCACTCTCAGCTAAGTGGGCTTTGGGGTTGCATTAACTGAGCATTTCTGGTTATAGCTCACCTGGGCTCTGGGTGCCCAGCACAGCTCAAGGGTGGAACCAACTCTGTGCAAGGACACAAGTCCAGGGGAGGGAGGGAAGGAGGAAGGCAGGAAGACAGCCTTGTTTTGACAGGCTGCTAGGGAAAGCCTTGGGGCAACCAGGTATGGGAAGGTGACCTTTCCACCATCTGGGGGGATGAGGTCCCACGGAACCTGCCTACCCCAAAAGGAAAGATTACATTTCCCAAAGATAATGGGTTTTCAACTTTCTGTTATTTTAATCCTTCTCTGTCTGCTCATGGTATTCCAGACAAATGAAACATACCCTGCTTGGCAGGCTCAGCCATCTCTGCATCATCTACCAGTTCCAGCAAGGCCTGGAAAATGGGGACTATACACAGCTTGACCATCTGGGTCAATGCTGTCAAGCAAGAGGATGTTGCCATCACCCACAGTGACAAGAGGACCACACTCAGAAAAAGGTCAGGTCAGGCTGTCACACAGAGAGATGTGTAACTAAAGGTCTGTCCCAGCAACCAAAGCTCAAGGCAGCTGCACTTTCACTGACTCACAACCCATGCTCTTCTGCAGATCTGCCCTGCTGATGCACTGTCACAGTCAGCCAGAAGGGGGAAGAGGGGAACCCGTGCTTGTCACCAGGAGTCCTTGTAGCTCTCAAATGAACAGTCAAGCTCTGACTGTGCAGCCACCGGCTGCCTTTGCTCCTTTGGTGGCATTTGGCCTCTGCAGAGAGCACAAAGCCCTCAGGCAAAATTCACCAAGGGGTGGAAAGACAGCAGGTAAGGCAGCTAGGGAAGGACTAACTGTGGAGGGAGCACACTGGGAATGCAGAGACTGTAAGCTTCCTACTAAGCTTAACAAGGCTGTCCACACCCACTCAACATCTTGCAGTTAGGTCCTCTCTGCTACTGGAGCTTCAGGAGAGCTCCACTGACCAGACTCTATCACTTCTGCACTGCCCTGCTCACTGCAAAGGCTCTCATGCCTCCCAGCACCTCAGTGTTTTGGAAGGTCAGCACAGATTTTTTTTTTCTCGTGCTAAAGCTAATCTATGAAACGCCTACTGCCAGAGACCTCCAAAAACAGAATTCAAGTGTCCTGTCCCAGCTCTCTGCACCCCTACAGCACTGCTTCTCTCTGTCCTATCTCCTCCAGCAGCTGCCCTTTCCTTTTGCCTTCATTCTACTACACATAAAACCTCTGGTTACTTCTGAACCACAGAAAGCTGCAGGGCAAGGCTGGGACAGATGTCAGGAGTGATCGACCACTTCATCATTCTTCTATCTGACTTCTTCTGCAGCAATGTCACGAGACATCCAGAACCTCCTGCATACACAAAGCCCTAAAAAACTAGAAGCCTTTTGCAATCACCCCTCTGGCACAGCTTTAACTCTTAACCAATTTGACAACATTGCTCCAACACCACATTGCTGCTTTGAAGCTCCTTTTTGTGTGTGTCAATGTTCCTTGTCAGAAGGAGCTTGCTGTAAAGCCAGCAAGCAAGCTAATACCACAGCGCAGGGCAAGGCACTGCTCCCCAAAATACTGCATTTTATACCTGCAGGACGATGGGGGACTGAAGTTTCTTAGAGAAATCCAAGTGCAGGGTGACCCCCATCACAAGGGGGGTTCATCAGATCAAGGGACCTTCCCCATTAAACACATCAAATAATTTCATTTTACAAGACTCTGGCTTGTAAAGATGCTGGGCTTCCCTGGGAGAGGAGGGGGAGAGGAAATTTCCTAGCGCCAAGCTGCAGTGTGATTTGGCTTGCACTGCCCCCTTCGGTTGTGTAGCCCTGGAGCTCACATGCTAATAAAGATCCCTTTCCACTTCAGTGGCTCCGCACATAAAGAAGTGTTCGGCATGGTGTGTTCATGAACTCAATGGGAGCAGGAGCTGGAACGCAGCCATGCTGAGAACAGAGTGCTGCCTACCAGGAGAGCCCCATCAATAATTGAGATGTCAGAGGCACAGGGAGGTGTGTGAATAAGAGCTGTCAAAAGGAGTAATTTGGATCTCTTTGGATACAGTGATGGATAGGCTCACTCATCACCAGACACAACTGTAATACATCTGCACAGAAGAGGAGCAGAGCACTGAAATTCAAAGGGGCTGGGGCAGGTTGTTTGATGGGCAGGATGCTGTTGACTCCATGGATGGGAGTATCTCATTTAAGGCACCAAGCAGGTGTGTGCACACTATACTGTGACTGGTCAGTGGAGACACAGAATGTACTCACAGCACACAGAAGTCCCCACAGATCCTTGGTGAGGTTTGGTGGCATGTACTGCAAGCTCAAGGTGAAGGTAATGCCACTTCCTTGAGGAAAGCCACCTCAAAGAAAGTAATCTCCTAAGCCCAGCACTGAGGGCTTGTACATAACTGTACAAACATAACAACTGTTTATACAATTATTCCACTGTTTAGATTAGTAACATACTCCCACTCTCTATTCCTATATCCTTAAATCCAGCAGAGGATGCAGCTGGCTGACAGCAGGATGCTCCTTGTTCCCCCATCTGCCAGACATTGAGATGCTTCATTTACACCCAAAAGCTTCCACCCCACCCTCAGCAAAGGTGAGCAGACACTAAACCAGTGCACAGATAGGAGACACCAGTGAAACAGCTACCCCTCAGTGCTGCCTGAGCCCTGGGGGGACCCTATGCCCTGCTCAGGCAGACAGGCCTTGGTGGGGGTGTCAGGGAAGCTTCCTACATCTTGGGGTTTCTTCTACCAAGGCTAAAAAGAGATTTTCAGAAAGAGTGAACAGTGCTTCACATTGTCATGGACCCCCAGACTCATCTAGGTTTCAGTGCAGCCAGCAGCCATCCTCATTTTAAAGAATGTTTTAGACCTGCAGCAGTTAGGGGCTCAGTCATGCAATAAAGCCTGGTAGCTCCAACAAGGAAAGAACATGAGGAGAACTCTTCTGGCTGCTGAAACGCTGCCAGTCCCTATATTGACCTGACTGGGCAAATTCTGCATGCCCCTTGAGTAAATGGCTTGGCTTGGATCCTCCGTTCCCAGCCTTGGCTCTGAGCATCAAACCTTTGTCATAAGATGAAAAGTCTTCTCTACACATGCACTGTGTCAGAGAAGTATTATCGGTTCACCGAGGAACCAGGTCACAGACTTGAGCTGTCCCAGTTGTAGGGCAATGTAAGGGCAGCCTCGGTTGGAACCAGTCAAGGTAATTCCACTGATGTGGGGGGTATTCAAGCAGAAAGAGTTCACCCAGGGCAAGGAGGCGAGGCAGAATACGAGCCTCCAAGACAAAAACCAGGGAACTGGATCGAAAGATCACATTGGAACAGCCTCTGCAAAGGCAGGGCCTCTTTTCATCCTGGGCACTTAATCAGTTTTAACCTCATTTGCATGGAAGTCCAAAGAGACCGCTATCTGCTCTGGGTTGGAATAAAGGCTCCTCTCCCCAGCAAGCTCTAGAAAGCTTTTTAAGAATAAACTTAGTCATCAAGCAGGTTTTTATGCCCCGCCCAAACTTCAGTTTTGACCCAAAAAAGAAATAGTCCTGAAGTCCTGACACTCACTTTTAAAACCACAAAAAACGAGCCATGCTCCAGTAACGTAATCACAGAGTTTTCTGGCACCTCATCCCTTAAAAATACATCCATCTGCCTCCACGCAGGCCATCAAACTCAATCTTGTTCACAATGGATTTCCCAATTCCTGCGTGCTGGCAGCACTGCAGCAGAGCTGGCTGTGCTGGCTGGATGAGCCCTTACAGCAGCACAGACTGCAAACCTCACAGCTGTGTTTTCACTTAAAGAAGCTGCTCTGGAGACCAAAGCACTTCTTCCATGAGCTTTTCTATTTGTGCTGCAGCTCAAAATTGCTGGAGAAAGACCCTGGGTAGTGGATAAAGAACATGTGGTAAGGACAGGATGGGGGTAATAAAGGACAAACTAAAAGTCCTACAGTGGAAAAAAGAGGAAAGACAAGGAAACTTGCTATCAGCTCAATGTGTTACCTCTCCCACTGTGTTGGAGCAGTCCTTTCCTTTTGGCTTTGAAGACAACAAATGTTTGGCCAATCTCAGCACCTGATTATGGGACTGCTGTTGCTACTGGTTGGAAGTCATGAACTGGTCCTAAACTGGTACATCACACCTACTGCGTCCTCAGTGAGACTCCTTCTCCCATCCCTAAGAGCACAATTTCCAGGTGAAGGTTTAAATTCTCTAGGAGGTTCCTGAAGCTGTCCTTGCTGCCCCATGCCCTCAGCACATTAGCCAGCAAACTGCCTCCATTAACAAGCTACAAGATCCATGCACGCGGCTAAGGACAGTGTCAAATCAAACCCCAATCCAGCCAGGGAGAAGGAGCTGAAACACATTTGGGTTATTACTCTGGTCTGAATCCCTCTGCTTAATTTTATTTTAAAATCCTATCATTTACTTAGCTGCTGCCTGCATTATACAGCTGCATAAAATAAGGGAAAAGCCAGTAAATTCCTGACATGGCAGATGGAAGAGAGAAGACAGCTCTTCCGCCTTAAATTAATCTGGAAACCCAAAGGTTCCCAGCCTGGGACCCAAAGCCACAATAAGCTATTACTAAATTATCCCACAGGCTGCAACAGCCCTCAGTCTCCAAACATCAGCCCTGGGATGCAGTGAGGGGGTCTCCCTGTCACAGAAGTGAACTCACCAGCACATTTTCCCTGGCACATAAAAGGGCTGCCCTATTGATGGCTAGTGGCTCCCAAAACTTGCTATGGGTGGTGGGGCAGCACAGCAAAACCAGGAAGAACTGTGGCTGGATCCTTTGCAAAGACAGGCAGATGCTGTCACCAAAATAAAAGGCTGGCATCACACCCTTGGCTTTTATGTCACAGCTACAAGTCAAAGCTGAAGAGCCTTTCTAGAAAGAAAGGGTACGAGACAACTTTCACTTGGCAAAAATATAAACTGCAAATGAGTTTATTTTTAAGCATTCACACTTGCCTGCATTGGAGGTTTCGGACACAATCCACAAATAAATGGATCCAGATTTATTTAGAAAGAAGAGCTGAATACTTCCGCTCATTTTATAAACTGGATGAGCTCATTCTCTACATGCATGATTAGGAAACCACAAAACTAAAATACAGATTATACAATTGTGAAGAGTTTAAATTTGTGGATTAAAAATACCTTCTTCAGAAGCTAACAAATTGTGACACTGCACTGCATGCCCTAGACCACTAGGGAACTGTCAATGAAGTTAAAAGTATTTTCTACACATACACCAACTTGAAAATTGAAGCAAAACATCCCTAGGAAATGCCACATTAAAAAAATGTGACACTAACAAGACATATGCCAAGTTTCACTGCTTGGCTGTTTCATTTTCTGTTACTCAGACTTTGTCTCCCAGCCTCCCTTTAAAGCATTCCCAGCTCTTTTATCCCAGTCCCATCTAGGCTCTGACAAAAAACCGTTTCACTGATTTCACCTTGTGGAGCAACAAAACCCTCACAAGCTGGGCTTTGCCAGCCTCAACTGAGACAAGAGAATTTGGGCTGCAGAAAATTCTTGCATTTTGAAAACTGATGATGACTACAGGCTTAGCAGTAAACAGTTAACAGGGGAGCAACTTCAACCTGCCTAGCCCCAGTGGTCTCTTCTTGACTTGGGAGATATGGAAATTAACTTGGGAAAGCAGGAATTTGGAAGAAGAAGATGATCAAGACTCTAGTAAGAAGGTAGATTGCCATCAGGAATTTGAAACAACCCCAGAGACTACTGGGGAGATAAGACTGCCCCTTCTCAAACAACTGAGAATTGATGGCAAGTAAAGTTTCCCTGTCCATGAAGAAGTTGATGGCTGGAGGGCAGCACTCAGATCTCATGTACTTATCAGAGGGTTAAAATTCCCTAGGAGAGATCAGAAGCCAACAGCCAGAGGCCAGGGAGCAGCACAGGGACTGGTAACTGGTGTGAACAGGAACAGGCAAGACCTGGGTCTGCTGCATGAGGAGAGAGGTGGGAAATGGAATTGCTGACACTACAGTTCCAAAGCCCACAGGCACCTGCGATTGGTGCAGAGCCTAGAGGAGAGAATGACAGCAGCACCCACTGATATCCAGGACTGACACAGATCCTGGGCCTCAGAATCCCTGGCTCATCCACCAGGGGCTGGCAGAGAAGCAAACACATCCACTGCTCTGAAAATCCTGGAGCAAATAGACCAACCACATGAGTAAAAGCAACCACATGAAAAAAGGAAATATTTCTCACAATTAACAAGGAGAGGAACTTTGGGGGTACAACTGACATAAAATTTCCCCTAAGCTGACCAGTGCCAGAAGCCAAAGAAAGGGCATTTCTGCGCAGCCATGGCACCTGTGGTCCATTGTTCAGCCACAGCCAGGACCTGAGGGGTTTGTGGGAACAATACCAGCTTTTCATAGGTTGGGTGGTGTGGAAGGCCATATGTCAGTCCTTGATCTGACAGAGAAAAACAAAGCCTGATTAGAAAGAGGTCCCCAAGGCATTTCTGTCCCAAAATGAGAGCTTGAAAGAAAAGCAATTGGTGTTTTCCACATTTGCTTTAGATGAAAAGTGACACAACTAAGTAGAAACCCTCTCTAAACTCACTGCTTGGTATGCTGTTATTAGAGAGTACTACAAGGTAACAGGTTATTATCCCAAACTGCTATTATTTCAGACACCCGACAGCCATGCTTGAAAACATGTCTTAACTTACTGACCCCAGGTTTAAGCAGCCTGAATTTAACTTCATGCTTGGCCCTGGTGCTTTGCGAGAGCCCGTGGTCAGTAAAGGACAATGTTGCAGAAGTCAGCAGCTCCCAAAGAGAGATCCAGCCCCTGATGGATGCAGAGCTCTCTTAAGGCACACAGCACAACAAGGGAAACAAGGTGGTGCACAACAGGCAGTTTCTTTGGAAACCAGCAACATTGGATGAAAAGTGAGGGGGGAAACATCCCTTCACCAAGCACCATATGGTTTCTGAGACCCTCACGCCAGCAGCAGAGCAGATGGCAGTGGCTACCTGAAGGAGGATGTGATACTGTGCTGTCTTCAAATGGCTCAAGTCAAGAGAAAGGCAAGGTAAGAGCTGTGGGTGCAGATGTGTCTGGGTATGTGGCAGGAGGAAGAAAGGTTTGGTATCTTTTACTGAACCTGACTATAGCACAACTTTCCCTCAACCCATGAACCCTGGAGGATGCTGATATGTTTTACATATCAGCATGTTTTACAAATCAGTCTATTTTGTGTCTTCCCTATGACTGTTTTGTACCTTCCTGTAATGTGCTCAGTCTTTGTCATAGCTATTGGGAGGATACAAGGAACCGAGGGCAGATCAAACACAGCAAATCCTATTTTCTTAAGTTTGTTAATGCAAACTGCTTCCCCTGCTAAGCCTCTAATGGAGCTGTGAGAATTCAGGAGCACAGATTAATTCCAGGTACTGCCTCATGCCTGGAGGTATTTCCGTAGAGTCTCACTGGAAGACAGATGAATGCTTGTAATACTCTCCATACAAGAGATAAACCCATTAAAATATGAACTACCCTTGCGCTGACATGGTAAGAGCTCTACCAGGTAACAACAGCGATCACAACAGTATTTCTAGGTTTAGTTATATCTGCAATCCATTAAATTGGGACTATGAAGAGCAGAATAGCCTCATTACATCACACTGATCTCACTTTGACATACACACCATTCTCCCCCATCCCTTTGGGTGCTGCTGTGAAATACCTGGCAGTCCTGAAGTCCAGACCTAGTGCTGCTGACTCAAGCTTTGCTCATTCTCTGGGGACAACCTGGACTTTCTTGCATCATGTTACATCCTACCAGGACTGCAGACAGCTGCGCTGTGTCCTTGGTCAAACCTTTTCCCCCTGACACTGTTACAGCACGGGGATGGGAAGACATCTCCTGCCATAAACACTTAGAGCTGCAGAGCACCTTCTCCTAAGGCTGCATGCCACAGAACACTACTCCACATCCCACCATGGCAGTGCTGGTACCCTCCTCCCTGGGCACAGGTTGGACATGTGCCACAACCTCCTCTCCCTGACCACCAAAATCCCGTGGCATGTCTAAGCACAGCTGCTCAGTGCATGAATAGGAGATCCAAAGCTTTCCAAAGACATCCTTCTCCATTCCCATGGACAGCAAGTGCTGCTTCTGTTAGCACAACTGTCGGGCTCCCCTGGATTGGTTGTGGCGTGGTTGAATTCTTCTGGCAGCGACCTCCTCCTGCCCACATTTTTCTAGAGGCTCCAGGCTCCTTTGTCACAGGAAAAGAAGGAAGCAGGAGTGGACAGTGGCCAGGAGACTTGTCCCAGCAAGCCCAGACCCCCTGGAAGCAGGACAGGCACCCTGCCTTCCAGGTAACCCATGGCCAGCTGTCCTCTGGCTCCAACAGAGCTGCACTTCAGCAGAGAAGCTAATTCTGCATGCAGGCACTTCAATAAGGGCTCTGGCAAGGTTCACACTAAAAAGGGGCAAATTCTGTAGCATTTTTGTGGGGCCAAATGATGTCAGAGTCTGTGATGCTGCTGTGGATGCCTGGGTTGGAGTGGGGGGGGCGGATAGGATCAGGGAATCTTCTTGCTGCTAATGCTCAGCAGGCTGTTACAACCCTCTGTTCTGCACTGTGACTAAACATATATAAGGGGCTCAACATGGTTTATGTTCAGTAGCTGTGGTTTCCAAGCAGTATTGCATTTCTTTAAAATTAAGACACATAATATTTTAAAGCTATTTTAAAACCAGCCACAAATCTACAACCTTTTACATCATCCCTCCTTCCTCCCATCAAAGCTAAAACATAGCAGAGTCAGAGAAGATCAGCAAGCCCATGTGTGAGAACCTGGCTGCAGGGATCTCACATGTGCCTGTGCACACCCACACACAGAGGGAAACTCAAAGCTGTCATTCAGGTGCAATCTAGTTTAAGGTTTCAACGACACCCGGGATGTATTCCACTGTCCAGAGGTGTGGGTACCAGCATGCTGTATGCACAGCAGGAGAATCTAAGAGCTGAATCAAAGCACGAGGTTGTTTATTTAACAATCTGCCTCATCAAGTGCAACATTGCCAGTCCTTGGGAGTTCAGCACACACGCAACCTGACTGTGTACCACCCTAAAACCTCATCACAGCCTTCCCTTGCCAGGACTGCTCTTATCAACACCTAAAGCAAGTCACAACACAGCTGAATCTCAAATTCCCATTTTTAACATGCCCCTCCACAAGGCAGCATCAGCTGGAGCAGGGAAATCTTACCAAAATATTTAGAAATTATTCCTATGACATTCTGCAAAGGCTTGCTCCCTAGAAATGCTTTTCTGTTGTGGAGCACAGCAGCTCTTGCAGAGCTCTCTGAGTTCTACAGTAGTCTTGCATAAATCCAGTTCCCCAGCTTGATGGACTTGAGTCTTTGTTGGGTTTATTTTGTTCAGTCAGCCCTGGAATAGGAGTTGTCCATACCAAAGCAGTATGTTTTAAAGGCAGAAACCAACACCATATTTTACAAAGACAGTCAAGTTCTTAAAAATAGTTATTTATTCCAACAATATTAAAAGGAGACACACTGCTTTCTCAGTATTTTTTCCATTCGTAGTATTTTTATTTTTTTTAAAACCCATGAGCCTAATCCCTAATTTCTCTATGGAAAAGAAGAAGGAAAAGATCACAGGAAAGAAGGATCAGTCTGCTAGAGCATCCACTGCGTTTGCTTTCCCTTTGGAGAGGTTGTTTGCCTTATCATTGAGATTATATTTTTAAATATTTTCAGAAAGTAAATAAATAAATAAGTAATAATAAAAAAAAAATCTCCAGGCATCAGTATTAGCTTGTGAAGGAGACTCAGACAATGCATGGGAGGCTAGAAAGGAGCCAGTAAATTCTAAGGGTGTAGAACAGGAGAAGGGATTAAGCCTGGTGATTAAATTAGGCGATGCATGAATACGTTCCAATGCACAACATCATTCAAGCACTGGACAAAACATATGGCAACAATGGAGAGCGCTGCCCACGAGGTCACCTTTAATATGATTAGCCATGGACGCCTGAAAGGAGATCTCCCAGTACCAGCGTGGTAACTCTGCTTTGTGCAGCCTGCAGGAGCTCCCTGTGAAAGCCTTTGAGGCTCCCTGAACCCGCACAAACGGCTGCTGTGCGTTCAGGGATGTGCCCAAGTCTATTGAGAGCAGGGCACAGACAAAATAAGAGCCTTGATGCCGGGCGAGCGTGCTGAGAGTGGGTTTTGTTCCCCACTCACAGGGCAGTGGTGGGAGCTGTCCCCAGGGTGTCCTGCCTGACAGCTGGGTCACCACACGGTTCCCCTGTTCCGCTTGGACTTTTCAACTCCGCCGTCCCGCATTCACCGGGACGGCTCCTCTCTTTGAAGGGGGAGAAAGCGCCTCATCCATCACTGACACGAAGGCAGTTAATTCACTTCTTTACAACTGGAAAGGCTTTTGCTGTGAGCAGGAGGGAGTGCAGGAAGAGTAATGAAATCCAAAAGGGAGCCAAAGATGCTTTCCTCTGCTAGACGCCAGCACTGGCAGTGCTTGCTGCTGGCACCGTCCGTGGTGGGTGAAAGGAGACTGTTTTGTGGTATGCCATTAGCTACTTCCAAGGCCCCAGTTCATGTTTACCACAGCCACTGTGTTACTTCACTTGATATTTTTTTCCAGTCATGTTGATCATACTGCAGAACTGACCGAGTCCGTTTGGAAACCTTGCTCACAGAAAGCAGAAACAAATTGCTTTCTGAAAAGACTATTTTTTTTTTAATTCTGTAAAACAAACCTCGTGCTGCTTTCCATACACCCAACCTAAAGCTGAAATCCTCACTTTAAACTGAAGAGCAAAAGTCCCTGCTAGTCTTTGCCCACATTGGTAGACTCAGCCATGCCACTCACTCCCAGAGATGCCACAAGCTATAGGAGCATACAGCTGTGCTGCCCAGACTGCACAAGAGGGCATCTCACACTCTGGCACTGCACTGCAGCCCCATCACAACTGCAGTCATCAGGTTGTCACAGGATTAAAGAATATTCCAAGTTGGAAGGGACCCACAAGGATCACCATGTCCAACTCTTAAGTGAACGGCCCACAGGGGGATCAAACCCACATTATTATCATGCTCTGACCAACTGCCCTGTCAACAGTAATGGGAAGAAACACTCCATGACATCAAAGATAATCTCGTGTGAGTCACTCTGCATGACAACCTTGCTGTAATCAGGTGAGCCCTTCAGACTGCTGAACTCTACCCCAGAGGACCTTGGCGCACACAGCTGAGTTCCCTGCAAGGTTTCTGCAGGCTTTTAGCATTTCAGATTCTGGGCAACGACTAACTGGGGACATGTGAGGGACAGGTCCAACAGCAACTTCTTTCACACAGTTTGTATCTGCAGGGTTGGAGGTGAAAGTCATGGAGACAACCCCAAGAGCAACTTGTTCTGGCTACGCAGGTCGCAGCAGCTACAAAGGCTCAGTGACAGAGCAGTAACAAACACAGAACAGGACTGCTACCAGCTGAGCTCCTGCTACTGCCAGGAAAAGGAAAGGATCATCTCCTAAAGCCCTTTCCAGTTTTACATTTTCAGCATGCCATAACTGCAGAGCCTTAACACAACACACGCCAGGCATTGTACTGTCACAGCTGACATTCAACAAGCTGGGAGATTCCTACCCTCTCATACCATAGAGTCACCTTTGATCCTTCTAATAGATCTCTTAGACTCTCATGGAATCTGCCAAGACTGAAGATCAAGCCAGTTTCTAACGAGACAAGGCAGATTGTGCAGCTGCATGCTAGTTCTAAAAACATTTGGGGCAAAAGGTACATGAAAGCTTTGAGGTTTTTTTATTTCAAACGAAAAAACCCTTCTCCAAACCCTTCCCTCTTTCACAGTGAAAATTAATGAGGGTTGGGAGAAAAGCCTGTGGTAGCACCCATTTCTTGGCCATTCAAGCTCTTTTCAGTAAATCCTCCTCCTCTGAACTGCTTTGTAGCCATCCCTGTGGCTTTGTCATCACTATGACAAAAGCTACTTGTGGCAAAACCACTGATCCTCAGTGCTGAGTCTAAAGTAAGTTGCAGACAATTTTGCTGAAGGGATGATGCCCAGGTGATGTTCCTTTGTCCAACTGCTTGGGGTTGGGGCAAGTCCTCTGTCCCCTGCAGAGCTCGGCTGCAGGTAGCAGCTGTGAACTCTGAAGAAAGAAGGTCATCCACTTCACTCCTGAGCAGTGTCCATTTCTCCCTATGAAGTGGGCATACAAGGACAGGTTTGACACAACACTGTCTGCTGGATTTCTTCATCCCAAGAAAAAAGTACATCATCTTTTTGGTCCTGGCATGTGGAGACCAACCAGCTTCTGTGCTGGACCTGGCCTATGGAAACTCCATTCAGATACCATATTTCTATCTGGCATCTCCCAGTGCTCATTGTCTGCTCTAGTCTTTATCTCAGAACTCCTGAGATTTTGAGCAGTAGCATTCTTCCAGCACGGAGAATCTCAGAGCACTTTCTTGCACTCTTTTAAGGAACGACACGTTTACTATCTCAGCTGGTTGCAACAGCACCATGCTCATGGTCTTTAAACTGATTTCAAGGAACCTCTATAAATGCTTGAGAATCTGAAAAGAAATGACCACACTGCCAAAGGATTTCAAGGCTGACCCCCTGGGTAAAGCATAGTTGTCAGCAGCTCCCCCTGGAACAAAGTTATGGATCCATCAATATACCTACCTTTTACTCCTACCTAAACACGAGAAACCAACTGCCCAACTCATTTAACCACCTATATATTTGCCATTGTCTTATTATAAAAAATAAGAAACAAACCCAACAACTAAACAGCAAGTCCATGTGAGCACAGCATTCACTTTCAGTAATGTCTGGAAATAATAAAAAACAGAGAGCTGAAGTGAGAATTCAAAACCTCAAAGTAATTTTGACCATACATACACGAGTAGGGAAAAGTTTATACATGATGCAACAGAAAAAATGACTCACTTTCTGAAATGCCAAAGCCTGTTTTAGTTCATTTTGTCTTCTATACCTGCTAAACACATCAATGACTGAGAAATCGTGTAATAAAATGCATTTTTTCAAATCTCATTTTAGCTATTTAAGCATTTTATTGCCCTGTATTGTAGGTCAGGTTCTACTCTAACATGCTAATCAGAAATAAAAGCGCAAGCTGGATCAAGGAGTTTGTTCCTCAGAAAAGCAAGGACAGTCTTGAGATTAAAACAGAGACCTTGAAATTGAGGTGAAACTACAACCCTAAAGTTAATGCAAAACCTCCTGCTGACTCACGGGACTGTGATTTTTCAGCATCACCGTGAGACACCCAATAAGTGACAGCTCTGCAGCTCCTCAATGCTGCAGGATCAGACAGATCAAACCCATGACAGGGCAGGTTTACTTCAACTGTCAATGATGGCAGACATTAAATTTTGCTGTATTCAGGCTAGGCTGGTTTTTTTAAAAAAAGAAAAAAAAAACAAGCAAGAGTGACTACTTGGGTAGTTGGTATTTCTGTGACAGAAACAAGTTTTTCAAGCCCAGTTAAAGGAATTACCCACAAAAACCCCTCCACAGTGATTTTGCATGGCTGGTTTCTTCCAGATGTCTCAATTCCCTCATGCCACTTGAGTCCAATAAACTCTTGAGGCTACTTTCTCACTGCCCCTTGCTTAGTTTTCAAGTGACCACAAATTTAATGGCAGCCCATCACAGATGGGCAATTTGTGGCCAGCTTGGTAGGTAACTAATTAGCACAAATGCAAGATAGATGAGATCCAAAATAGAAATATTCCTTCAGAGGGCAAAGTTTAGTAGTGCTGGCCGGTTAAATGTGTTGACAATGCAATAACTTGTGATTACACATCTTTGGGGAGAGATGGGTATTTGTGCCTCAAGATGGAAGCAGGAAACAACAAGGAATGTGTCTCCCACAAGTGAATGCAGAGCTGCACAAAGAAGGAGCACACTCAGGGAGGAGGTCTTCCTTAAATCCCACCTAAGGAAACAAGTGCAACGTGGACCAAAAACTTTATCTGAGATGTCATGCTTCATGCTCCCATTTTATGCAATTCCATATTCAGGGGAAATCCATACTCTGCATTATGTTTGTTTGCTTAAACAACTTCCCTGTTACCACATGAAGATGCAGAAAAGGGCAAGATAAATGATCCAGACTACTCAAGACAGGTTCAAAGCCACTTGCTTTCAAAACAAACCCAAGAGGTTGCTCAACAAAATGTACTCCAAATTAATCACTGCAAACTTTAACAGGACATATAATTTCAGAAGATGTGAGCTTGGACTTGGAACTTTTAAAGATAAATCCAAAAGTGGACTTCAGCAGGCACTGGTTTCCTCAGATGGGGCAACACCAGCTCTGTCCTCAGCTCAGCTGCTGCAATCTTGGCTAAGGCTCCTGTGGTCTCATTTCAGAGGGCTACGAAAACCACAGGTGCTTTCTGAGCTTCTTTGTACTTCAGTATCCGTATGCTATAAATGACAGAAGATAAAATATCTCAGGACTCAGAAAGAGTGATCATGCCCAGAAACACCCGATAAAATGAGTTGTGGCCATGAATTTTTTCCCTTCTCACTTTGGAATTGAAATGAGAAATCACAGAACTGTAATTTTAGAATCTTTCATCTCCTTCCAAATGTTGTCTTTTGTCATTATACAATTAGCCTTTCTTCTATATACTGTTGGGTGAAACTGAAATGGCTCTGACAAAGAGCTGCTACATCTTCACCTATGGCAGACTGATCACATTTGCAGTTGTATCAATCAACACACAGTGACTCCATCTAAAGAGGAAGATGGATTAGCCATGCAGTCAACTATAATTAATACCTGAAAAAAAAACCTCTTGTCAGGTCTTTGTTCAAATACATGATAAACAGAATCTGGAACAAGAGACTTTCTGATGACGTCTGTTCATCACCAGGGAAAAAAAAAAAAAACACCATCAAGTGGAGGGCAAGACTCTCAGAACAAGGATTGTGTCCTCAGTAAAAAATGTGAAATAAGAATTTCCTCCCAGCACTCACCCCACACGCACCTCTACACAATATGTGTTTTCCTGGGTTTTATTTGTCTTGCTTTCAGAGACACTGAAGAACCAGTTTGTTTCTGCTTCATTAAGAACCAGTTTTTCCATCCTGAACCTTTTTCAGTATAGCCAGGAGAAGCCACTACTCTCCCTACCAACTTCAAAAATGCCAGTGAGTAGCTTGCTCAGCTGGATTAAGTATTGAATCCTCTGTTCACCTGAGCTATCAGCATCACATTTGGGACACATTCCACCACACTAAGCCAACACAGATGCCTTCTATTTCCCCTAGACATGCTACTTGGCACTGTCTGAGGTCCCTATGAGCAGATGACACCAGGCTGTCTATCACAAGGCAAGGGCAAGACCCATCTGTGAGCAGCTAATACATGGAACCAAGAGATCCGTACTTCATGGGTGAATTTGGAGTGTTTGCCAACACCTTCACCTTGCTCGCAGGCCAGCATGTGATGACAGCCAGCTCACCCCTGCTCTGAAATGGCTGATCACCAACTGGATTCAATCAACAGAAAACACCAAGCAATTTGGAAGGTCTAGTAATTTACTATCCACTGCAACTCTGCCCCAGGCAAGCAGGAGGGACTTCCATGGGATAGCAGCCCACTTGCTTGGTCCTGGCACACACAGGCAAAGCCCAAGTACTGAAAATAATGGGGAGAGAGGTTATTTGTGAAACACACCAATTGCTTCTGCACTGCAGAGATGTGCTGGCCACAGTTCAGCCCTCCTTGTTTCTCTGCTCTGAATTGTGAAATGTTATCTGCTGGGCAACCAGGATAAAAACCCCGTCCTTAACTGGGCTAGCAATACACAGCAGAAACCATGAAGCAACAGTTCTTATTCAACAGCTGTCAGTCATAAACATGAGATTAAGAGAATGGTCAGCACTGGCCCAAGGCACTGGATTTGGCAGGGAATCAGATAAAGCCCTTCCAGCTCTGCCACCAACTCAGCATGTGAGCTTGGGCAACTGCTTCACGTCTTCATACCATTCCCATCATCTGAAGGAAGGAGCCAGCCTCCCCTCTGATACTTGCTCTAAGGCCAGCAGGTGAAAGAACAACTAACACTTCTGCTGTGTCACACAGCATCTCAAAGTTAAAACAAAATACCTGTTTTTACTGAGAAGTTTCTCAGCTTGCACGTCTGTGATATATTTAATAAAACTCGAGGGTTAAACTGTGTTTGTTTAGAAGAAAATCACTTGTACATCACCGGAGGTCTTGAATATCTGAGCTAGTAGATGGAATACTTTCTGTAGGAAGAACAAAGTCATAACCCACTCTTGCATTACTGATGGTAAATTAATGCCAGAGCACCACTGTGTGGGGAGCTCCTTCCTGGCTGTGTTTGCCCAGACATCTGGCTGCAGTGGCTCCCAGCACAATGCTCCACAGCCGAGCCCTGTGCTCCAGCATCCAACTCTCCCCTCCTGCCCGAGCCAGCTCGACCACTTCGCCACCTGCTCCTGCTGGGACACAGCTGCTCGGCTCTAAAAGAACGATCGGGGAACAGCGGGACATGTGCAAGGACATCAATCCTACTCACACCCCTGGGAAGACTTCATTAAAATCCCAGGGCAAAAGACTAGATTCAGAGAGCTTTCTGCTCAAAATCCTAATTTAATCAAATTATTTTAAAACCTCCTGGCAATGCAAACATCTCCATGCAAGCAGAGAGATGCCCAGCCAACATGCATCCCCTCTATAACATGATCCCATAGCACCTCTGTCCCATGTGGATCCTCAGCATGTGTGCAAACTTCCTGACCTAAGCCGTAGCTGCTCCTGACCACAGTGGTGACATCTCATATTTTCCTGCCAAGCACCATATTCCTCTGTGGTACTGCAGAGAAGATATGCTGAATATCCTCCCTGCTTTTCTGACCCTCCTTTGCACAGGCATCTTGGGTATTCCTGCAGGGAAGAGAAGCATTCCCCAGGAAGAAGCTGCAGCCTCAGATGGTCGTTTTGATGTATTAACTGGGGCTATGCAAAAGACATAAAATCCCCAAAGGAAATTAATCTCCAAGTACATCCAACATTCCCCCAGCTGCCTTATGTATTACACAGAATAAGCAACTGTCCATAATGATTGTATAGCACCTGCTGTCCCCATTCTGAGTTTCAGTGATGTCTCTTTAAAGACATCAAAGAGAAGGAGCAGACAATGGTGGAATTGTGATAGGAAGTGAATAGTGAAAGCTCCTTGTCAGTCTGAGTTTCCATTTATCTCACAGCCCCGTACATACTGCCCACCCTGCCTCTGCTGTCATGCTCATGCACTGTTGCTGAAACAGCCTCCTTAGGGAGGTATCATAGGAGTTTCCAGGCTTTTGGAATGGGCCTTTTGGATTCTCTCTTGTGCCAAAGCCAAGTGCCCAGGCAGATATGTGTGCCTCAACCTACCCTGATGGAAACAAATCTGAGATGAATTTGGTGCCAACGTCACATGCTATGCAATGAGCACCACAACTTTCTTTTTGAGACTGACCATGAGATGCAGCCCCTGCTCCAGTCAGGAGCTGGAGCAAAGCCATTTACTCCTTCCTTGAATAGTCCATGCACTCAGCGTGCAGGGGTAGCACATACAGCAGTCTTGGACAGAAACCTAAGGATCCCTCCAGGGAATAGTCACGCCAGGATGAACCTTTTTGCCCCAACAGCATTTTAAGACATAAACTCAGAACATGCTATTAAAGGAAACACATCAGACTGAAGTCTGTGCAACATTACAGCCCTTTTCTGTCCTACCTAAATACCTCTTCCAACCCTAAGTCTTCCATTCGTATACTATGTAACTGTATTTTGCACACAATGACCTTTTAACCAGAGTAGAAATATTTATTACTTTCACAAAGCAAGAATAAAAGACGTGAATACTTACTATACAGATATGAGGCAGGAAATATGACAAAACAATTTCCCACAATTATTCCCAGCAGTTGCTCATATCAGAACATTTTAATAATGAGAGTAATTAATTTGTGGTTCTTGAGATTTACAATTAAACAGCATTAGCAAGGATGACTGTAAAAAATACATGTTTCTGTCCTATCCCACCAGCCACAACCAAAACCAGAATTTCCCAACACACAATGTGACATCCTGCACATGCAGCGTCCTTCCTCCTCCTCCTCCTCCTCGCTTTCCATGTGTGAGTGGCTTGAGTCAACTTCTCAAAGCCATTTGCATCAAGCAAGCAGACTAGGTTCTGAGGGCTTCAAAAACTATACAGAGCTAGCTACTAAATCCCATATGTCACATACTTGGGTGGTTTGGAGCTGGCATTCTGCACATATCTTGGTGTTTGGGACCTTTGAGCTTGTTTCCCCATTTTTTCTGAATCTCCATTAAATGCTCTCTTCCTTTAGCAGTAGCATTGGTCTTAAATAAACAAAGCTACTCTTAAAGATCACTGATTTCATTATACCCAGCAACCATGGGACAAGACCACAGATCTCCAGTGTGCTACAGAGCTACAACAATAGAATTTTTACTACTCAAAACAATACAGACCCGTAGTGAACAGCAACCCTTGCTCACATGACAAGATCATACACAAGCTGGAAGCAAACAGTAGTGAGACCATTTCTACTACCAATTCAACAATTAAATTTGTGTAACACTCTCATCTTTGTTATTTTTGTCCTTTTCCTCCTTCCCTTTTCTCACACACCTGCAAAGTTGGAATGTCTGCTTTGCAGAAAACAAGGAGAGAACCTATTCTAGCAAACAAGTCTGCGCCATTAACTTGTACAATGCAAATGCTCTTAGAGTCGTTCTCACAAGGAACTTTGGTCAATACTGATGTTTTGAGCACCCAGGTGTAAGTGTGCTGGTAAAGGTAGAATCACAGGCACAACAAAAGGAAACGCTCAGCTCACAGACAGTTGTCATAGAGACAGATCAGCATCCCAGGGTATTCTCATTTTAAAAAGGCACAGAAATCCTTTTTAACCTGTCTTCCCCATAGGCATCTGTCCTCGTGATTCATTTCTAAACTGCTGAGGCCAAAAGAAAACCATTTATCAGCATGTCTCCTCTAGGCAGGCTGGAGCTAAGGAGCTTTTCTGCAAACTTGATGGTTTTTGTTGAAAGCAAGTTTCTATCTGATTCTCTGGCTAGTGTTTCTAAAAGCTGTGGGCTGGGGAAGTGATCCAGCTTCAAAGTAACCTGGCCAGGAAAAAAAAAAAGGAAAGCTGTGGGTTGTGCTCACTTTGCTTTTTAAACCAGCTCAGATCTCTGCTCCAATTTATGGACTGAGTACACCAGGAGCTGTGAGAGGACAGCACAGGGGTGGCATTTCACAGGCCTGTGCAGGAAGGAGGTGTTGGGGGGGAAGACAATGTTGTAAATACATGAACATTTTTTCATAGTCACATACAAGACGTCTTGCCTTTGCACCTAAAAGCTGCAGTTCTGAATGAGAAGAAAAAGAATACATTAATCTCTGTCTGTGTGGACAAAGTTTCGTAAGCTTCTTAGCTGTTTGAAGGTGCAAAGTCTTTAAACCTTTAAAACTAAGCTCAGCTCCTTTTTGGAACTAGGAAGCTGGCATCAGCACAGGAAACCGTATTTTAGGGAAAAAACACCAAAAAAGGGGCCTATAGGAACAGCTGGATCCCTACGGAATGGCAGATGTGTGGCTCTGGTTGCAAACAAGGTCCTCAGACCCAAGGTCCAATGCAGCAGGATTCTCTGCAATCCCAGCAGAATTCCCAGACCTCTGTAGATGCATGAAGGGAATTCAGGAGTGGGGGAAAAGAGTGGGTAACAGGTATGGAGGTTAAAGTCATGGCCAGGATTAAACTAAAGCAGGAATTCAAAATTACACAGCCCCAAGAGACACATATACTGACACTGAACCTACAAATCCTAAGCTTTCCAGACTGTGCATTATCTCTGTAATGTCTCATGGTCTTCTGTGTGACCCAGATATGTAATTCCTAAGTTATTAAAAAAAAAATATATATATATGTATGTATATTCTTCATCCGTTGAGCTATGGAGATTTCTGCTTCTAAAATTGCTGCTAAAAGATAAAACTGTGGGCAAGCAGGTCATAAAAATTCATCAGTGACAATCAAAGAGGAAACATTCTTAACATTCTTCTCACCCTAGCAGGACCAGACTGACACTGCTGCATCCTACTGAAGCCATCCTGTGTCAGGTCCAAGGAGCTCCCTGACCAGCCAATATTTCTGCTGTTATAAAGACATGCCCATGAATGGCTTCATCTGAGAAACGTTCATAGTTTTGGGGAATAAATCCTAAACCACATGGATACTATGGGACAGATCAGTATCATTCCAAAGAGAAGACTGAGGCAAACAGAGAGAGCACCAGCCCAAGGCCACCATAGCCAGTGGCAAAGGAGGATGGGAGATTCTTTCCCCCAGGATTTTCTTAATACCACCAGGAAGCACAGGACACACTTCCCATTGAAAAATGGCAGTAAGCAAAAAATGTCATCACTGTTCAATCAGGAGTTACCCCGTGACAGAACTCTCAAACATAACACAATGTATAGGAAGAGGGCTCACATCCCTTGGAAAAAAAAGCACAGGAGTCATCCATGCCCAGCAACCCCCTCCCTTAAGACTGTGAGATGATCGTTTCCTTCACTCACATGTTTATTTGGAATCCGATAATTCATTGCCCCAAGCTTCCTGCTGGAGTTTGTCTTCCATTGTTCAGGATTTACATTACTCAACGGGAAATCAGTGAGAGGTCCAGTGATTAGAAAGGTGTGTTTCCCATTTGGACCCACCCTTGCTTGCTCACTTGGGGCTGGAAGTGGGACATGGCACACAGCTGTGCCCATGGGAACTCAGGGAACTGGGGAAGCAAAAGTAGAGGAATTTGTCCCCTTCTATTAAAAGACACAGATTGCTTTGTCCTGCCATATGCCACTGGCCATGACCACAAACCCGTCCCTTACACATTGTTCATACTCAGGCCTTGGAGCAACCACTTTCTCCAAGGGCTGGGGAGGGTGTAATTTATCAAAATAAAGCTATCAGGGCAGTACTTGACTCAACTATGCATGGTGAAAGTGTCCCTTGATCTAAAATATGCTTCCTTCTCAAAGACCATTACTTTGACATTCTTGCCAGGGGAGAGAGATTCTGCAGAGTGTAAAGTGCCACTTGTGAGATATAACTCAGTTTATCATGATGGTTAGGAACTAGGCTGAGCAGGAATCAACTGCCTCTGGTCCTCCTAGCCATGGCTTTTAATCCCAATCTCACAAATGATGCTCCAATATGTTCTCTTTAATGGCTCCTCCCAGGAGCACAGAGCAAAACAAAACACAGCTAATCTTTTATGGGCTATCACTGGAACAGGATGTTTCCCAGGCCAAATCCTCCCATTGAAAATGTCACAGCTGGTTTAAAACATATTTCCCCTGACGCTAGTTTGATAACAGGTAACTCAACTCAGAGGCACACAGTGAGCACTCAGCACTATACTGTAACAGTGGCTTGTGGAAGGCAGCTGGGCACCTTTCTGGGCCACAGCTCCCAGTCACCATGGACTCTTTTCCCCAAGCCAGATACCTCCAAGGCTTCCCAGGCAGTTGATCTCATGCAAAAGCTGTGATTTTTATGTTTCTCCAGCATTCAGGGTGTGCTGGGGAACAAAGGCCCAGTTTATTAGCCGTTGTATGCTAAATCTCAAAGAAGGAAGTCTCTGTTCCAGAAGAGGTCTAAAAAATCTTCAAAGTGAAAGTCTGATTTCCAAAAATTATTTTAATATAATTAAAAATTTAATTTAGTGGGACATTAAGAAAATGCCCTTACTCCAGGCTCACTTACATGTGCTGAACCAGTCCTGCTAGATCTCCTACAACAGATGTAGGAAAGATAGCCTCAGACACCACACTGCCTACAGCAGAAGGTGTACCCTAAAATAAAAACTCTTCTGCTGAAACTCAAGATACAAATTTGTCATTCTGTGCATCTTAGACATGGAGGAAAGCACATTGCCTCCTCTTTGCAGCAGCTTCACCAGAATAAGCCATGTGCTCTGTTGAGGAAGGTCAGAGATTACAGACACGTCTTGCTCCTGTTGCTCTGCTATGATTGCTCTAAAATTAGACTTTCCTGCAACTGGAGACAACACTACAATGCTGAGTAAAATGGAAGGGTTACAACATATGTCTTACATACAATAGCCCTGTTTACACCACTCCTGGCTTCTTTCTCAGCAATATCCTTATGTTGACTCACACTCATTTTGCAAAATGAAACAATGGAGCTTCCTTATATTAAGAGATTATTTTGACTCCTGCTCAGGAAGACCACTGGGTTCTACAAATTACTGGAACCTCCTATCCACAAAAACTGTCAGAAGCCACCTCAGAGCAGCTGAATATCATGCGAAAGTATTTTTTGCTGCAATAGCCTAAAATATCTGGATCTCCTTGTAAAATAGAAATGACACATACCACTACTGATACAAGATTATTTAAATCACCCCGGACAGAAAACCTCCTCACTAGCATTTTTTCCTCTGAAACACACCCAACACTTACAAGTATTAGCTTAGATAACATTTAGCCATTTTCCCAGCACAGAGAGCTGCTACAAAAGCTGTGGAAAACAAGAATATTGCAAGCACAGAAAGAAATGTGGAGGATGAACCTTTCCCAGTGAAATGTGCACTAATATCTGAACTCCATGATAATGAACAACACTGTCATGATTTGTTTCACTGTATGAATTACTTACCCAGTCCAACAGGGTTTTAGGATTTTGAAAAATGTTGGAAAATGGATCACTCCTTAAAAAACAGAGATTTTTTTCTTTTCATCCTACTTAGTGCTTATGGTACATAATTTGATGCTGTTCTTAAGAAGACATTGGCATTCAAACCTGCGTTTCTGTTTCAGCCTTGATTTTACCCTTCAAGTTTTCAGACTGGCTAGGAAATTCTTAGAGAGCACAAGGTGAAATTGCTTTGGTGAAGCCTGAAGGGGCTGGACTCACCTGATCTAAATGCAGAGCACCCTCGGTGAAGCGCTGCTTGCGCAGGTGCTGCGCGACTCGATGCAGGTTCAGCACAGCCTCCTGGATCTCAGCTATGGAGTGCTGAGGTGAGACAGGGGGGAGCTCTTCAGGTGACAGCACCTTCCCAGGGCTGTCAATCATGCTCTGTGCATGGTCGTAGCTGAGCTTCACGCAGGAGCAGATGACCGTCCGCCCAAACCACTCATCAAGGATCTGCAAAATTACAAAGTGTAAATTGATCTGAGGACTCATTCTTCCGGTGCACAAAAGCTTGGGAAGTTGTACAAACTCTGGGAGGAACTACAGCAGACTTTCCCACTACCTGTGATCTTCGAGTGAAGATCTTGTCCTACTGAGACCTTCAGTCAGGCCTTTTGCCCATACAGATTCTCCAGCATTTAGACGTGTATATGCAAGTAACAGACAGCAATAGCGCATATGCATAGGAGACTGCCTGGATCTCCCTCCTCTACCTGATCTCCCTCCTTCACAGAGCTCAAAGAACCACAGTCCATCTGGGAGCAGAAACCAGCTTGTTGACTCAGAGGTTACCAGGTGCAGGAGTGACAACAGGCAGATACACACATCCCAGAGAGGTTCTCCTGCCTAAAACACAGCAGAATGACTTAAAGTCTGGCCACCAGGGCATGAGGGGCTAGCCTTAAAATACTGTTTTCAGGAGTACTGCAGAACTCCAATGTCTGACTAGCACTTGTGAAAGCTCCTGAGTAGGACTTTAGTGGGACTGGAGGAGAGATGGACAATCACTGACCCCTTGCTTCTGTAATTGTGTCCATGGTTCTAGGTCCAAACTCAACCCAGTAAGTTTTCTGGGATTCCAAATTACTTTGGAATTGAGAGGAAAATATTCAATAAATTGCTTATAAAATTATTTTATTTTAAAACAGAAGCCACCCCCATTTTAAACTCCCTAAAAGAATACTGGTGCAAAAGTAGGGATTCAGAATTATTTCCTAAAGCAGACAGGAAAACCTATTTTCAGCTGAGATATATAAGAGAATCCGACAGCTCATCAAGGCAGTGACAAAACACTGAGGGACATGGGCAGAAGGCTCTTCACAAAAGTCAAGAGCATTGGCATGAGGGCTCTGGAGACAGATGCAGTTTGTGATAAACCATTCAAAGCATGAGCACTCAGAGAATGATTGGAGAATTGTAATTCTGCCTTAGCTGCCATTGCTACCTTACCCCTTCATCAGCCCAAAAGAACAAGGTAAATTCTGCAAGTGACATTGTCCAGGCAGAAGAGTGAGCTCTCTATGACAGCCTCATCAAGGACACTGCTTCAGAGACAAACCTTCTTCTTAATATGAAGGGACTGATTCCCAAAATACCTTTGCTGCCTCCCTCCCTAATGCATCTCAAAACATATGTGCTGTATAACTCAGCAACTCAGAGCTCTGACAGTCACAGGGCTTTTAAGCTTATTTCTAATTCAAAAATGCTTTAATAGCAGACACACAGCAAGTAGCATCTTGCAACATAAAGTGCTCTGACCACCAGTTCATGCTTATTCTCTGTGTGTCTCTTCCTCTGTGCTATGGAGAAAGAAAGGAAGAGAAGGCCACAAAGCTGGACAGAGATGCTGTGACAGTGCTGGCAGCACCTGCTCTGTGCTCTGCTGCATCTGTTCAGTGCAGTTCAGCCTCCTGTGGTGATGGGAGATGCCTGTCCAGTAGGTCGGTATCCCCTGCTTTGGAAACCCTACCAGAGGAATGGGCAAGCTCCCATGGGCTGGCCCATGTACCATGGCTGAGGGATGGGCAAGGCACAGTGGAGGAACAACATTTGGGGGTTGTGAGCTGGGACTTGGAGATCACAGTGAGTAGCCCATAACATCAGTCTGCAAGGTCCCCCCCCATCACAGCAAACCTGGTGCACCCAGAGTCCGCACAGAGCACCATCATCTAAAGAATTTCTAAAGTTATGATAAAGCTTCCCCAGTTCTGCATGCTTTTAAGGAAAATCCATAGTCCTGAGCAACATCCTGTCCTCACTGTCAGTACTCTTGTGGCTCTCCACCAACAGCTGAGGTTCAAGGACTGTGTTAAGGCCTGTGACTCACCTCCCTTTCACCCAGCAGACTGTGGGGGAGCATGTGATCCTGCTTGCACTGAGATACAGGTATAGTTACACCTAGAAATACCAGCTTTTCGAAGAATGCCCTCCTGGGCAAAAGCCCTACGACCACATTTCCTCCTGGAAAGAATAAATTCTTCTCCAGCCTTCACCTGACATCCACATCAAGGGACCTTGAGTAAGACTATAACCCTGAAAGGCCTTGTAGGAAAAACCAATTTGCTGAGATGGCCACAGGCAGTCTGCTCTCCCAGGAACATCATGGCCATGACCCAGACCATTCCAGAGGTCTGTTCCTTGAGCTGAATGTTACATCTCCTCTATTTTCTCACTGATCAGACAGAGTTGGACTGAGCACTGAACACATCCGTTTGAAACACAACAGATATATTGCATGGGACAAGAGACAAGATGTAATTAAAGGCTTATTTTAATCAAGACTTGACTTCTAGTTGTTCAAAGACAACTCAGAGTCAATAAAAGGTCTACCTAGTAGCTACTCTTAGAAGGCCTCGTGAGCAATCACGCTGTTGCTATAGGAAGGGGAACACTTTTCACAGTGGACAAATACAACCCACAGCAGTGCCAGAACAGGGACTCACTGCAGAAATACAGAATCAGGACTGCAACTGTATTTTGCTAAAGCACAAAGATAGATTCAGCATCCTTTAGAGCATCTGGGACAAAAATAAGGAGGTGAATCCTTGTGAAAATTTATCAAATTGGCACAAGAAATACTGTCTACAGAAGGAGTTGTATATGAGCACAAAAATGGGTAAAAAAACATCTGAGTACAAAAAGTGTACTTTGCACAGACTAAAAGAGTGCTCTGGTACTGCCAGTCTTCAGCCCTCCTTGATTAGCAAGGGAACACTGTGATCACCAAGGAGGAATTTTAGGGTAATAAAGAGTGTGGGAGAGGAACAGGGAGAGAAATGAAGACCTGGGGAGTGGTGACAGGCAGCTGAAGGCAGCTAAGTGCATCAGACAGCCTCCACAATTGCTCTCTGGAAACAACATATGCAGAGGATGGAGCCATACCTTTGCTGAAGGGCTATCATGTTTTATTTGGATTGATGTAATTTGCAGCTCTGAAGAGGAATTAAATAGTCTGTTTACCAGAGAGGCCACAGAGGAATTCTGCCACATCAGCCTCATTGCACAACTGCCTGCGAGCATGAGGCAGGGCTGGGGTCGAGGGCACATCTCATCCCACCCAAAGCATTAGCTCTGAATTGCTGCTGGAAGTAAGATATGGAATGGTTGGGTGACCTGGTAAGGAGCGGGACATTCTCCATTTCTGAGATTCATACAAATATTCATCCTTTCCCAACCATGTTGCGAGACTATTCCAGTTCGAAATTCCACAGTATGTCATCAGCAAAACAAAACAGAGGGACAGTCCTATATCCTCCAGTATTGTTCACATTTGCTATCCACCCAAGTGTTAAGGGATGACATTTTTACCACTACAAGAGAAGGGGCTGGCCACTGATTAGCAGGATGACTGCCTGCTGCCTGAGGTACCTTGCCTTCCGGAGTCAACTTCCAAATCACAGAGAACGTCAGTCTGTCTCGCATGGGATTGAGACTGCAGAGCTCCTCACAGAGCAGCCTGGGAAGCATTGGGATCACCTGGAAGAGAAGAGAGCCTTGGTGAGACACAAGGTTTTAGCGTGGACAAGCTCCCCTAACTAGCTGGTAAAGAGAAAATGTGGTAAGCTGGCAGCATCATGTTTTCTGTGGCAGGAGTGGCCATGTCACAGCTCTGAGACGGAACACCCATGCCAAAGCTGTATCACATGGCAGACAATGTGTGGGCATGGAATGAGGAAGTGAATCAAATCCTCTGAAATAAGAGGATTTCAGACATGGCTGCCACCAACATCCATATCAGCCCCATCCCTCAATGAAACCAGACACAGTTGTGAGTCTCCAACCTGGGAATCATTCCCAGTCCTCCCCTCTGAAGAATGGAGTAAGCATCCTGGAGTAATCTGCATCCTTGGTTATGCAAACACTTACACTGCAGCTTTTAAGGTCACAAAGTTTGCTCTGTTTTCCACTTCTTTCCCACTGCCACTTTGGCACTGGGAAGAATGAGGAAGGCTGGGCACATCAGGAAATTTAATGTTGAAGAAACATGGTCCTGGCAGTGAGAAGCTGAAGAGGCTGGATTTGGGAACTGTGTTTCTTGCTTTCCCACTGCATACCATGTAACCAAGAAGTAAATGCAAGTAAATCTCCACAGTAAAGAATAAGTGAAACTTCTCCCATGCAACACAGGAGCCATGCTTGGCTTCAATAAAGATTGAACCATGCTTTACAGCACAGACAAGAACATGTAGATGCAGGTGAGATAAAAAAGTACCTGTTTTACGACTATTGATCATGCTGCTTACAAATGGAGAACAAATACTTTATTATACTCAAAATTTGAACAAAACGTCAGCCAACATAAATTTCTGGCAGGATTTTTTTAACCCATATCCTAATTCCTTACAACTAATCAATATTTCTGCTCCTGAACATTGAACTACCAAATCACAAATTACTCATCTGACTACACCAACAAAGCTAAAGCTTTTGAGCATATTCATGCTAGAGCAAACCTGAGTAGCTCCAAGTGTTTCCACCATCCCTGAGTTATTTCTTAAGTGAAGTCTGTACTAAAGATAATCTTTACCATCTGCTTAATGAAGCAAAACTCATTATTTGAGTTTCACTTCTGACTTCCCTTTTCCTTGTTTACCTTTGTGAAGAAGCAGTAACTGCCCTCAAAGAACCACCACATTATTCCTCTAGTTTATTTTGAGTGGCAACATGGAATGGTGCTTTTCAGAAAAACAGAGAAAAATGCTCTACTTGTGTGCCATAAAGTAATTTAGCTGTTTAATTTAGTTTCTGTTTTGACTGCTCTGTGTGCCAGCCTGTAAATATAGGACCAGTAGGAAGCTGACTGTCATACAAATCCCAGCTCTCCCAAACTCTGACACCTATTTAGTGATGTCAAAGATAACTTCTTCTGCCTGGAGGCAGGAGAACCACTGTTCTTCAAAACAGTACTCAGGTGCCCATTTTTTCCTCAACTGCAGACACTTTACACTTACCTTTGAAGGAAAGACTTAAAATATTTAGTCACATTTGTGGTTTGGCACCAGAAATGGCTATAAATGCCTTCTAACTGCAGTACACACTAGTGCCAAAAGGTTAACTGCATGGTCTGGGGTTGTCAGGGAATCACACCATGAATCAGCAGCCCTGCTTTGCCTGGAAGGTCACAAGGGCACAGATCATGATAAGCTGTTTCCCATAACACAAAGGCTACCAACTCTGTTATTCCAGTTGCAAACAGAATGTTAACAATACTGCTACATCCATAACTCACTGACCCAGTACGTGAGCTTGGCCATGCTGCCTGGAAGGACCCACACCACAGGGGTAGAAATTTAGTGTAAGTGATGCCAACCCATATCAGAAAAGAGAGAAAATAGCTTTATAGACTCTCAGGAATCCCTGACTGCCTAAGATCACCCATGACCACCTTAGGACCCTGAAGTTCAGGTCACAGTGAACAAAGTGCTAGTAATTTAATAAAAGCTCCCATGCCCTTTCCCACCCAAATTAAAAGCTGCTTTTCTCTCTCTCCCCAACTCTGATTGATCATCTGATAATGGTTTATTGCACACACTGAATATTAGTGTGTCTTTGCACACAAAGACAGAGATTCCCTTCACATCAACTGGAGCAAAACCAGTTTGCTAGAAAAATGCCTACATGGAACACAAAAGCCCACGCTCACTTTAAGTGTACTTGAGCAGGATTAATATCCGATTCAAGAGGCTGTAATTCAGTGGAAGGGCTTTCAGTGATGTGAAACACAAGCAAAGCTTTAACTCAGATCATAATTACAGCATTAAACACTCACCATGCAATTAGCTGTAACAAATCTACTGTTAGGGAAGCATCAGCCTGTGTTACCTTTGTTTTACAGGAGAGAAACTTCAGGCAAAGTAATTTAATTTAAGCCATGGAGGAAGTCTCATGGGAGACTAAGAATGCAATCAACCTTTTCCTGGGTTCAGCAAACATATATATAACATAACATGACCTTGCACTGAAGGTATTTAAATTTATTCTACCTTACTGAATTAAAATAAACCTGTTTCCAACACCACAACAGTCTTGGCTGACTGACTCCTGCTTTAACATCATGATTTCTCTTCACCCTCTACATGGAGAATAAACCAACTGTCACAAGGCACAGGAGTTTAAGTTATAAATACACATTTCCTTTTTCCTTAACATGATACGGTCTCAGCCTGAAAGGATTCCTAGTAATTGCAAGCCCAGCATTTAACATACAAAGATGTCACAGCTGTGTCACACTCAGAGAGTGAGACGTTCCAGGAGTGATCACAGGGGCTGCCCAGATGAACTCTGGCAACAGGATTATCTCCATCTCTTTCTGACAGAGTCATGGGATGAGAAGAGATTTCCCTAAGCACATCTTTAATGTCCAGATTTGCAAAATATCAGAGTTGTGTAGAATTGCCTTGAATAATCCAGAAGTTGCCCGGCACCTTTTAAATGCTTTGCCCTTCCTGTGACTGTCTGCCAAGAGCCAGCAGTGTCTGCCAGCTGTCCTGTGGAGTGCCAGGGCACGCAGGAATGCAGTGAGCTGAAACGCTGCCCAGGGATAGCACCTCCAGTGGGAAGTGGTTTCCTTGGCAAACTGCTACAGATGTGCCTATGTTGGGGATCACATCATTCAGCTTGGTTTTACTGCAGATGGAAATAAAGTCACCTGGGCTTATACAGAGGTCATAAACCTGGAATAAGGCGTTTATAAATGTAGCTGAATCCAGAAATGCAGTTAGAGAGGCCCAGCAGGGCTAGGCAAAAAAAAAAATATTACAAAAATAAAAAAGGAGCTACACCCCCCAGGAAATCCTTTCTAATGAATGTGTCATAGAAACCAGGGCTTGGGTGGTGAAAGCTTGTCTGGTTTTAATCCCCCTCTATCAGTTAGGCTAATAAAATACATCACCTCTCCACACAAGCCTAGCAGTGCCCAAGAGATACCGGAAAGGGCACATCTTCAAGTGAAAGGCTGATATCCACAATGCTGACAGCTGAGGTTCTGCATTTCAAATCAAACCACAGACAGAGGATTTTTCTCCCCCCATTTCCAAGTACTAAATGCAAAATCTTCAGCACTACCCTCAAGACTCAGTTGTCCAGCACTGCCTGACAGGCTGCTCCATGCTACTGGTTCTCCCTGCAGGCAGAAAGCCAAAGCAATGGCACCACTGGAAAACCAAAGTGAAAGATGGCACTTCTGGGGCTGGAGGGGTCCTACACACCATCATGCTGGCATCATAAAACAGATGGACCTGTGACCACGGCTGGTCGCAGTGATTAGCAGCTAGGTGCTCTGCACAGGAAAATCTAAATTCTTGCTTGTGAGAGCCCTGGGGTTTGTTTTGTTTTGCCTTTGCAACTAATTAAGTGCTTCCAGAAACCAAATGTGAGTTTCCAGTCTCAGACTCATTCCTAGGGAGCTGGTCAGTGGGAGGGAGTGAACACGTGCCTGTTGGGATGATAAAGTTCTTGCTCCCTATAAAGTCAGAAACATCTGCTGCAGCCAGGACTAACTCACTGGCCAGGTTCAGAGCAGGTTAGCCCAGAGCAGCTCTGATCAATGGACTCACTGTAGTAGCTTTTCAAGGAACAGAAGGGGAAAACTGGTCAGCCAACCAAAGGGAAAAAAGGGAACAAACCCCAGTCAAGCATAATCCCTTATCTTCACAAAGTTACATGAACAGGTTTGGTCCCTTCAAACAACTTCATTCTCCTGGCTCCCTGCTTTGGCTGCCCCTTAATTCTTGGTTCAGGTTGGTTATGACCACCACTGACTCCCAAGGTAATCCTTAATCCACAATCAATCCAAAGGGGAGAGACTGTATTAACCAAGAATTTCCACTACAGCTGGTAGGAGGATGATGAAGTCCAACAATGGAGTGGACTCAGCAAATCTCTTGCTTGTACAGTACAAGACACTCAAGGGAAATAGGCAATTTGTTTATGACCCAAGATTTCTCCTCAGGAGTTGTATCAACACTTCCATGAATTCAGATTTCAAGCAACTCCTTGTTACTCAGTCTGAAATTATCAAAATATCAACACCCTGACAATCGGCTGGTGTCAAAAGTGAATGTCTTGAAATCTTTGGACTCAATGTGAAGACAGGCTTACAGTTCTGATCTTTGATCTCCAGTATATAACAGGACCAGTAAAATATTACAGCGATTTATGGCTGAACTCTCACTAGAGCTGCTTCACACCTAAAATAACACTGTGAGATATGCCAAAAAAGAGGAAACTGTTTAGCCTTTCTTGCTTCTTAAAACCTGATACATTCTTATTTCAAACACTTTTGACTTGTATTAAATAGACCACTAGCAATTACACAATAACTCCCCTTCTGGTTCAGGAAAATTAAATATGTGGCTTTATTTAACTTCTTTGGGAGGATTAGCATGGTGCTAACCTCTCACAGAATCACAGCTGTCTTAGGAAACAGTTTCATCAAAGGAAAGCATATTTTCTACAAGAGTCATGCTACCATCTTGTTTCAGACAGCCTGGCTGCGTTCCTTTGCCCATCCCCTCGCTCCTTTTCATCTCTTGCAATTAAAATATTGAAAATTTCGTAATCTAACCTGGTTTGTTGTTGTAAAATGTGTTTTCAGCAGGGCAGAAGTGTGGGTAAAACACTAATCCTGACTGCTGGGCCACAGTAGTTGAAGATTAATTGAAGATTAGGGGCAACAGGTAACATGGTGGCATTGCACAGGACTGGCAGTGCTGGGGTGAAAAGGCACTTTGAAAGAAAATTCAATTAGCTTCTGCATCCAACTAGATTTTCATGAAATATGTATCCTTTCTTTATAGAAATCTTCCTTCTCCCTTGACTAAAATAATCACATGGCCTCAAACCACAGTATTTTGACTTGGAAATACTGCCACAACATCCTCCTGGAGTACAGCTTTGCTGCCCCAATGACATCCCCCCTAGGCCAGCCCACACCTCCCATCATCGAGTCATCCATCAGAGGGGGAAGCAGAACACTACAGAAGCCACGGGCTTATCACTGGAGAGACTGTAGGATTGGGAAGACTGGTGTCAGAACTGCTATTTCCATGAGATACACATTGCTTCACACTGGTGGAGAGTAGCAAGCACAGGGAACTGTGGTCTCCCAGCGCAGAGCAGCTGTGTGCTGTTGGTGTCACCACCACTGAGCCAGCAGGGACACTTTGGCATTGCTGTCACAGTGCTTGCACAGGGAGCTGAAATCCCCCAGACTCTCTGAGACCCCCAAAGCTGTGCCTGGCTGCTTCTACCAGAAGAAATCTACAGAACAGCTGCTAAAGGCAAACAGCTTGATATCAGACCATTAATTTGATTCCACCAGTGTAACATAAATCATTTTATCATCCAGAAAGTATAGAGAGGACACAGGAAGCTACTGGAACAAGCATCATTACAAAAACCTCCCCAGATAACAACCCTGAAAACATCCAGGAAGGGAAGGGACAGGAAGAATCACTCCTAAGTAGCAAGTAGGATACATTTATTTATTACAGAAAAGACGTCCTGTCATTCCAGAAGGGGCTCTGGAAACAAGGACTTCAGTTTGACTGAACTGGAATGTGGGGAGAGAGAGATTAATCTGCTCCATGAAACTGCTTCAACACTCCTCTTCATGCAGCTGATGCCTCAAGCCTGCACAGGACAGACAGCCAAGTCTTCCAGCTTCCCCTACATGCACAGTGCCAATGGTATCTGATGGTCTACGAAGTGTTTCTGCACATTCAACTGAAAATGAGACAGCCACAGACAAAGCCTACACGTTTCCTCTCCAACAATGTTAAACCTGAACCTGTTCATTTTTAAATCTTAGAAGTCAGCTTGAAACTTGCAACATTTTATTCTGATAAAGCTAAAATCTGCATAATTTCAAGCATCTTTTCACTGCATGATGAAGGAACACTCTTCCTCCATTATTTGGGATACCCAGATAAAGTAAGAGCGTGAACCTTTTGTTTTACCTCAATATGTTTGTTTGTTTGTTTGTTTGTCTGGGTGCTTTACAACCTACTCTGACACAAAATCATTTCTGGGAGGGATTAGTTGGACTCTTTCACCAAAGGCAAGACAAAATCCTCCACATCTGCCAATCTGAAGCCCCCAAGAGCAAAGCATAGGAGCCAGCTTGGGTGTGTCAGGCATGGCTCAGGTCAGCACTGAGCTGGTGAGCCCTGGCACATGTGGGACACTCCCTGACCACAGACACAGGGTCACAAGCTGCTGCTCCATCCCATCCTCTCTCCATAAGCTCCAATGTAGTCAGCAGCTAAGTCAGCTTCTGTGTTTCCATCAACTTACTCATTTTTGTAGGTGTCCTGCAACAACAGCCATATTTTGATTGTGAGCTTCTGAAAACCAACCCTGAAAATTAATTTACGGTAAATGGAAGGCACAATCATCAGACAGACAAAGGAAAAGCTGTCCTTACCTTCTGCACCAGATAGACACTGGTGGCCCTTTCACTTGCTACTTTATCCAGTGCTGTTTCTTCCAGTACGAAGTAGCTCACATCTGCGATGTGGACTCCCACTTCCAGGTTCCCTGGAATTGCACAAGGAAGTCAGCAGGCTGTGAGGAGAAATGAACTGCGGACATACGTAATTCTGACTCCTCTCCCCCTCCCCCAGTGCTACTGCAACCTTTTTGCTTTACCCTGGAATCTCACAAAACTGATACTTCTTTCCACTTCTTCCACCTGGGATGAAAACCATGGTCTCTCAGGACACTCTTAAATTCACCACCATGTGGCTAAAACATATGAGTAAATATACATAGAAGTGAATCCTCAAATACATAGGTGGAAATGTGAAAACCCTTCAAAATCATGTGGATGAATCTTTCCAATTAGGAGCTTGTAATAGTGAGCCCAGTCCTCATCCCTTTGCTGCCAGACAACAGCATGAAAGAAAGATGGAATCCCACCTTCCAAGCACACAGGCAATGCAGGATCACATTTCCCCGGTATGGAGCAGTCAGTCACACATGCTTTTGGGTTATCAAAATTGCACCAACCTGGTTGAGCCCAATTTACTGCTGGGGACATGGGAAGTCTTCAATTACTTTTGATCAGCCTATGCAGAAGTGCAGCTTTCCACTATAAGAATATTTTCACTGTTACCTGCGTTTCCTTCAGATTTGGCTTTTTATCCTTTAATTAGAGTCCAGTTTAAAAGCATCTTAAGTCAAAAGTTAGGCTAGAGAGGAGTACTACTGAGGTTTATCATGAGGTTTTGGCAGAAATTCGGATTTGGAAGTAGTGATCATCCTCAGCTTTGGAAGTAATTAGTACCTGGGTCCAAGAAATTCTGGTTTGCTAATCCTCAAAGCAGCCTATTGACCTTTGTTTTCTCTGGAAGGACTAGGCTGGATTTGAGGTGCTTATTTGTAGAATACTTCTAAGTGCAGCAGGTTCCTAATTATAACACTTGGTTCTTTAGAGGAATTCACTAACCTCTTGGTATCTATAAATATTTTTTCTTTCCTTAATTTTTTTAAAGAGAGAAAGTAATAAGATCTCATGCTGGTGACAATCCTGTTTATTTATACACCTCACAAAGAACATTATCAAAGCCGTTCCCTTGAATGTCACGTTTTTGAAGGATAAATGGTTTGTAGCTGCTGTCATTAAGCAGTACATGTGCCTGTGTGCCCTTCTGATGGATACCAACACAGATTTCAGCAGAGTAGGAGTAGAACCAGATGAAGTATGAGAAAGTTCAGTCTCCTATTAGTGGGAGACACCCAGCCCACTGTGCCCCAGCTGGGAACTCAGGGAAATGAGTACCAGCCCACCCTGCAGAGCTGCCTGACTTCATAACAATTTCACTTTATTAAGCCATATTTGCACAGCACTGCGAGTATGTAAAGTGCAATATTGCTTTTTGAGCAGCTTTTGTGCACTTGACAGAGCACAGATGTAAAGGTGGCAGAAATGCACACAGAAGGCAGAAGGGATGGACTTTAGATGTGCCCACATAGCCTCCAGTCACTAGAAAGGCCTGAAGAGACTAAATATGATGGCAGCAGGGACAGAGGGCAATAATCCCATTGCCACCAAGGGACAAATTCCACCACTTGTCAGAAAGCTGGGAGCAAAGACTGCAGATTAAATGGTTCACCTCAGAAAGCTGCCTACAGCTGTGTTGTGATATTATCACATGCCTTGAAAGCTGCTCTACATGGATTAGGCACCCAAGCCTGAAAGTACTTAGACAGTAAGTCTTAGACCAACAGTTCAACCAACAGGTTTAATATTACACACACTTGAAGCCAACACACTCAGAAGGTAAAAAAATATTGAATACTTTGAAGTCAATATTGTAATGTATTGACCCTGCAGGCAAATATTGACTAAAGGAAAAGGAGAGGGGGTCATTACATCATGCCTTTAATCACACTTTAATTCAATATGTGCACTGTTACAAACATGAACTTTTTGTCCTCAATAGAAAATCGACAAACCAAGAAAGATCTCATTGCATGAGATAATAAAATATGGAGTCAGCCAATGAAAACACACTGAGCAGAGTTAAATTTCATTCAGGTTTCCCACCACAGCTTCTAAAAGCCACGGTCAGAGTGAGCCCCTTGCTTTTGAACTTTTAATGGAAATTCTATCTAAATATTTTCTTACATACATTGACATAATGCAAACTGGCAGCTCTTGGGTTTATCTTGCTCATGTATGAATCACCCTATCTCCCTCACCCCCAAAATATTCAGACCAAGAGAACTTGAAGATACAGCACAGTGATCAACCAATCTGATTTCTCTCAAATCATTGCTTTCGAATGTGCTAGACAAAATACCAGCCTAAGCCTGCACAGAAATACCCATCTGCTGCTCTCTCCTAGTTTATTTGCTGATTAACGTGAAAGAGTGTGGGTGATAGAGAAATACTATTCACTAGAATTCTGTTCCAGGTCCACAAACTGTTTCTCTAGTCTCACTAATTTTTATGACAAAGTCACAAAAGGAATATTTCACATTTTAAGTCTCATGTTATTTCCCAGGGGGGTTAAAAAAAAAAGAAAGAGAGAAAAAAAAAACCAAACAAGAGAATTTAACCAGCAGCCATGGAGTAAAAAAGTCTTGTCAAAGAGATAAGCGGAAAGGGGTAGAGGGTGGACATCACAAGGACCACACACCACAGGCTACTACACATGGTCTACTTGACCTCCATTTTGTTGAAAAAAAATCTACTTTTCCAGCAAAGAGAGGCTTCAAACCTTGCCATGTAGCTATCCATTATGACAGACTTTTTATATCCTAAATTTCTTAGAGGAACACGTACTTTTACAAACTACAGATTTGTTTCATCCCAAATTCTCTAACAGGGAACTTAGAACTGCACAACAACCCCTTCAGCTAGGTATATACAACCAGTTTAAAGGTTAGGGTTTTTAAAAACTAATTTACATTAAAATGTACAGGAGATTAAGTCAGCATTTCATGTGCTGCTATTAAAGCAAGAGCTGCAGGAAGCATCTATTGCAATGAAAAATGCTGAAGGCACTTGGATGGCTTCTTTCATTCAGGATCTCTGGGACCCTTTCACTTAAAACCATTTCATATCAAAGTGGATGCAAAACTGTTGTGCCATTCCAACTCTACCACTGCAAAACTGCTCTTAGGAGATGTTTAGCAACAGGGAATGCAGTTTAGAATCAAGCACGGCGTGTTTTATTAACCAGCTGAACCCTATTAGCTCCTCTCTGCAGCTACAGAGATCTGGAGACAGAGATGGATGGGAGACAGGAGCATTGTCTGAAATTACACCACAGCATTGCAAAACCCAGTAATGAGGCCCTTTGCAATGAGGAGCTCTCCCGAGATCTGCAAGTAGAAAGGGAAAGGGCTGGGCACTCAGCCACCCAAACTCCCCATGGGCCAATGCTCTGTGCCAGCGGGACAGGATTTGTCATCTTACTGCAAACAACACAGTTGTGATGCCATGAGCAGAGAGGACGATCTCCCTTTTATTTACCATCATGTGGCTGTGAGAATGGCAGAACAGAATGAACCTGTGTCTCGCCAACTTTCTGAAAGCCTGGATTCCCTCTCAGAGCTCACCAAGTGACAGAGCCATGACAGGCAAGTCTCCCCCAGCACAATGGGCACACAGCTGTTTTGGAAAAGGTTCAGCTCCTTGAGCTAAGGATCTGGCTTGTTTGAACCTACCCCAAAATCTCCTGTGCATCAATATGATGCTAAAATCGAAGGAGAGCAGTGGCACCTTGCAGAAGAACAAAGAACAGGCTGCTCCTTTTTTGTTTTTATGATTTTTTTTTTGTTGCTGTTGTCAATTATTCTCTTTGACAAAACAGTTTAGAGAACTTCTCTACTTCTTTTTTGAAAAAATTATAAACAAAAAGGGATTAGTAAGAAGGAGCTGAAGAGAAGGAAAAGGCATTTTCAGCCTGTAAATGCTTCATAAGAGCTCTCAACCCAACGGGTCACATCAAGCATTTGCCCCTGGAATTAAAAAATTGAGTTGAATGCATTTGAACAGTATGTGAGGGAACACATTGAAAGCAAATCCCTCTTCCTTGTCTTCAACAACCCCACTCAGTCATAGCACAAATCCAGAGACAAAGCAATTTCACTTCATAACCTAGCATAAGTGAATTTTAGGGCCATATAACTTAAAAACACAGCTCTTCAAGGACAAGACATCAGAAACTATTTCTCTACCATGCAGACACATTCCCATTTATTTCCATTTCTCCTTCAAGCATCATCATTTTCAAGAGGGAAGTCAAACATGAGCAAATGTGTTAAGTCAACTTTAAATCAAATACCAGGGTTTTTATATTAACCTCTGTTTCCCACACTGTCTTCACCCTTCAGTGAGATACAGAAGAGTTCAAAGAAAATTGCAAAGTGTTTGCACTATCCAGAAAACAGACAACTACCCACCTGCTGCCAGCAGTTCCAGGCAGTCCTAAGATGTTCCCTGGTTAGACCAAACTCTTGCAGCAAATAATTACAGCTCTTTCACATTCACAGCCCTGGGGGTATCATGCTGTTGCTCTTCTCTGCTAAGCAGTATTTAGCACTTTGCAAAAGTATGAAAAACTTGCATAAAGAGGAAGAAATGAGGCCTTTACCCTACATGCACGTTTTGGTGCTATTGGCAGTGCTACAGAACATTAGGTATCTTCATCAAGGGGGAGGACAGTGTCTGCCACAGAGGGTCACAGTTACAGAAGGGGCAGTCAGAGGGGCTGCAGACCATAAAGGGGTGGACATAAACCCAATGTAAGTTGCACTGAAGCAGAAACTGGCATCAAGACTTGGGGAAGCTGCTGGAACCAGGTAGGAGCCATCACAAACCTTTAACACACACCTTTAAATGAACAACATGACCCAAATATTTCTGCTTCTTTTTGGCATGTGTAGGAACACATACAGATCAAGGGTTACAGAAATGACCATCTTGTGACAGAGAGAAGAAAAGAGAGAAAAGGGAATGACTGATTAGGAGAGAAGAGCAAGTGGGAAAGCAAAGAAAGTGCAAGATGGAGAAGGGGAGGAGAAGAGTTTAATAAAAATAAAAGTTGAACCATGGAAAGAGCAAGTTTTTTTGTCTGCTCTGGAGTCTGAAGACAAAGGTGGGTGGCTCTAATTCTCAGCTGAGGTTACTTTTCCACCAAAGGAAGCCAAGCCGTTGTTCAAAAAATCAGACAGTGTGTTTTATTTATTTTAAAATAACAAGGAAAGTGCTTAAATTTTACTTGTGTGCCCTAGGGCCATTCTGCTTTTTGAAGACACAGTGCAACTGATCCAATAACTTGTTTACCAAGAAACCAAATTTTTTAAATTATCACATGATGGCCCTTTAGCCAACTGACATGCAACTAATTGCACCCTTTTTCTGAGCAAGTAATAGCTTTTTCCTTCTCTAAAGGTCTCTTCCTTGACATAACCTCACGAGAAGACTCTGGCAAAAGGATCCGACCCTGTATCTTGAGAGCAGGGCAAGTCCCCAGGGCACAGAGCAGCAACTGTTCCATCCAACATTTCCATCCACTTAGTAAATGTTGCAACAATCTCAAAAAGAAAAAAAAAAAACTGTCTGCCCAAACAAACAGCAAACACCTCACACCTCTAAAGGGTAACAATAAAAAAAAAAAAAAAAAGTGCTGCATGCTACCAAACCCCTCTGCCACTGGTTTATGTAAAAAATGTCCCACAGAAACAACCCACTTCACCTACCAGTAACAGAGAGACTTAGACCATCAGAAACAGCCTGGTCAAGGTTTCAAGAAATTTCAACTCTTCTTTGAACTGTGCTTGGTCACCTTTTTGGGGATCTGTAGCACCTGGAGAGTGCCAAGTTTGGGCCCTTAACATTCACATGGCAAAGTGTGGGAGGTGGCACAAGCATTGTGTCAGCAGCAGACTGCAGAAATGCTGGCTGGGTCTGGGCTTTTGCTTTGCTTCTTAAATCACAATTAAGACCTTCATTCTTCATTCTTTCCTTCAGGAGCCAGGATGATGTAAAGATAATAAAAGCTGTGACTTTTCTATTAAACTGCTCAAACTCAGGAGCTAGGAGATGGACCAAATCCCCAACGCAAGCAGAAGTGAGATTAGCCTCAGTTACTCCAAACTGAGAAACAGCATAAGATCACAAGAGAGGGGAGAAAACCCCCCAGAAAAATCTCTAAATGTTAACTCTCCCCATACTGAAAGCCTAGGCACCTCCTCAACTTCCACAAGCACCTGAGAAACTACTGACAGGAATGGTGACATTGCAAAGTGATGCTTTTAGCAGTTCTAAGATAATAAAAAAATATTCAGAGTTTTTCACAAAAATAAACCACAACAGGGTGTTTGTAACTTTCTTCTTTTCTTCTTTAAGTTAAAAGGTCAATGTTGGACATCAATGAGTCTAAAATCCAGAAAAATATGATTCTTAAAGTACTGTTTTACTCTGGTCAGCTACTCTGACCTTTGGCCATTTTGTCCCTTGCATCAACTGAACATTAGAGAGACAACTACAATTTTACAAACAAATTTATGACTGGCTCTAGATGAGGTCCAAAATAAAACTCATCTGTTCATTGAGTGCAGCAAAGGACAAGTGAAGATGAAAAGCAGAAATATTTTCTACAGTTTTCCATCAGCAATCCTTAAAATAGTTTCAGAATTATGAAGAGACTATATCTATCACTAAATTAAATTCTGGAAGCAGGTCTTCCATGTGAATTACATAATTTTTTTGTCTTCAGCAGCTAATAAATTCAGCAACATTTTAAAACGACTTAATAGAATTTAAAAGCCACCTTTTATACCTCAAAACAAGACCAGGACACCTTCATAAGGTGACACTTCATGCACTGTGCATTACAGAGCCTTGAGTTTTACACACAAACCAGTACAAGCCTCTGCAGGAAAGGTGACCCCCCCCCATATCTGAAGGGGATGCTCAGAGATGGCTCTTGGTCAGCATGAGGCTCTCAGGAGAGCAGGAAGGTCAATCCTCCCATGGGAACACAGGGTAGATCTTTGTGCTGGTGATGTCCCCCCAACTTCCAAACTCCCTTGAGCTGGAGACAACTATGTTGGCATCAATCAGGTATCCAGATCTCACAAATGATATCACATCACTTGGGCAGAGTAAATAAACAAGCTTGCTGTCCTGAGCGAACCCACATCAGCTCTTCATCACCTTGTGCCAGAAGATGCTGCACCCCAGAAGGCAACTACTAACTACACCTGTCCTGAAAACTACCTTAAAACCTGATATAGTAACTCTGGAGAAGAATGAAAGAGCTCTTCTGTGCAAGTGCTACTACTGCACCATAAAGTTAAGTATTTACATGAGGAAGGAATTCTCCTCAGGGGAAAACACTAAATACTCAGGACAGAATTCACACAGAACGTATAAAACGTTTAACTGAAGACCAAAGGACACAGGCACTGATATCCAACAGAATAAGCACACTGAATAAGGATTTATTCACACTGCTGAGCAAGATACAACCAGAAAAATATAGATACAAGTGTGGCACAAGTACTGCAAAAGTAAAAATCAGGAAAGAGCACTGAACACTTAGGGACAGACAGTATAATGATGGAAAAGAAAGGGAAAGTGACATTTCTTTGATATACCAAAGGTGTCCATTGGAAGACTGAGACCAGACACAGGGGTACCTTGTGCAGCAATGCCTGTGTCCCACCTTCTGCCCATGCAGGTTTTGTCCCCATTCCTGTGCTGGTACCTGCTTACACTGCAGAGGTTCACAGCAGAGCTGGTTTCCTCTGTGCCTGCATGAGTGCTTATCAGACCTTGTGAGGTGCCAGAACAAAAAGTTCCACTCGGAGATATTGTAAAATGTATTGATTTCTTTGCAGGACTCAAGGAATGAGCAACTTAAGAGGAGCTACAAACCCCAAACACATCAGATTTATCCACTGAACGCCATGACTTATCATATGGTCACATGTGGGAGAACCTCTAGATGATTACTTACAACTTAGACCCATCTTTGTCATGTAGATTCAAATTCAACACTTGGTGGACGGATCTTCCACCCTTCATCAAGACAAGATGTCAAGCAGGACACAGAGGCAATGGCTGTGCTGCTGTGACTTGGATTCCTGGCTCAGAAAGCAATCTCTGCTGGTGGGGAAGAGTTACCAAGGCAGACTGCCCTGAGCTCTCTCAGAAGCCTCTTAACAGTGAGGTTTGCAGCCAACATGATGAAGGTAAAAGGACAATTTCTGGTATTCATGTCATCAATTGTTTGTATTCCAAGACTGACTCAAGAGGCTCTATCAGGAAATCAGCAGTCTTTGAATTTATAGAGATGGGAAGTGACACCCAGCAGCTTTCGAGATGAATTATAGTATTTTTGGGTGTAGTATGTCATCCTTTTCCTGAAATGTAGGTTTAGAGTGGGGAGGGACCATCCTCTCTCTCCTGCTACGTCAGTCCCTTTTGTGGTATCTCTACTGTACACAGTAACTCAAGGCTGAGTGAGCACTCCCAGGCATTCAGAGACCTTGGGATGCAGCGCTAGGCCAAACACACACAGCATACTTCCATAAAACAGCCTTGACATTTCTTCAACTCCTTTGGAAATAGAAGGAAGTCGCTGAGATTTCACTTTTAGCCATCCAACTGTTTTGTTTATTTTTTGGAAAGATTTCCAAAACAATTCCATCTGCACCTCGTTTTACTCTTTCTGTGCACCTAGCATAATTGTCGACTATCAAGAAATACTGTAGTGAATTACAGTGTAAGAGGTTTTTCCTGTTCATCTCGGTTCTGAAACCCTGCATTACAATAAATAGCAAGTTGAAACAATAACCCAGTGATTCTGAAAGATCCTGCCATTTCATAAAGTTGATAATAAAGACAATACACAGCAGTAACTCCTTTGCTGCCTACATGTAACAGAACATGTGACTGAAGATAACCATGTGGGAAGGTACTGCTAGCTATTTGTACCCTTTTAAAGTTTCTCTTCTTCACATAGCTTCTGATGTTTATTTGCTACATGCACTGAAAAGTCCTGTTCTCTCTAGGTCTGTCTGGTCATTCCCTACCACTTGCAGTTCTTCTCCAAAGACTTTCCTGGTCTTTGGGGTCCTTTTCCATGAATGGAAATCCTAGGCAAAGTGCTTTTAGATCTGTTTGCACAAGAATTTCTGGGTCTTCTTCCCAGTATCCAGCTACTTAAAGGCGTTTTGTTTTGTTTTGTTTTTTCTTCAATACAAAATCAGACACTCTCTTTTTTTAAGCTCGTATTCACAAATATCAGTAAGATCCACCGGGACACAAAATCCCATGCCTCTAAATCTTTGGGGAATTGTCCCAGGTCCTGAATTCATGAACTGAAATGATCCAGAAGGCAACTTTGCCCAGAGCATCTCTCCTCCTTGCAGAAAAGAAAACTCACTTTTTAAGAGTAATTCTACCGGTATTTGCACATCTGTTTGCATGTTCTGCAGCCACAGTCTTTGTTACCTTAGTCCTTCTCACACAATATACTTTCTATTTTGTTTTAATCCCATGTCTCTTTGCCACACGACTTTCTTTTCATAGAGTAAAAAATAATCACAACTTTTGGGATAAGGATGAACTGTTTATAAAATATTTATACCTGACATAAAAGTCCAGCACAATAAATATGGATTACTAATCACAAACCCTGCCCAATTTTGCTTAACCAAGCTTTTAATCAACCTTCTCACAAGCAGCTTTCAAATATATGCAAAAAAATCCCCCAAACATTTTAACAAATTATGTTCTAGCAATCAATGTTTTAACTAAATCCAAGCTTCTTTAACCACCCCAGTACCTTAACATCCAGTTTAAGGCATTTGTTTGGGGATTTTGCTCAGTCTATTTTCCTTTTAGCCACCAGCACTTTGGAGCAACCTTCCCTATTGCCAGTGGAACTGAGGGCATCCCCACATCATCAAGATGTCCCACCAATTTCAAGAGATGTTTGGTGGATAAAAACTGACTCAATTCAGCCCTCTGATTCCATTCAACCCTGCACTTGGAAATTGGAAGTCAAGAGTGTTTCTGCACACAGCCCCACATTACCTCAAAAGGAGAGACAAAATTTATTGAACACACTGCAGTTCCTAGCATTACACAGGAGCACACTGTGGGGTACAGCAGGAATCTGTATTTGGCAGAGATCTGACAGCATTTTGCATATTTCAATGAATCTGCAACCACAAGCCCTCAATCAGAAGAAAGAATATGTACCTCTTTCTAATCACTGCAGTATGTCTTTTTCACTCTCCTAGTGACACAACAAAACATCACCAGATTAACCAGCAGGTAACAGGAGAGATGAGCTAATTATATCTGATACTAAAGTAAAATTTTACCAAATGTTACATACAATCCCACTCCTTGTAGATCTTATTTTTCCCTTATTTGATTCTTGCAGTAAATCTAAGCAAATTGCAGTTTATGGTCATTTAACATTTGAATCGTATGTCAATGTGCTTCTGTCATTTTCTCAGCAGGTCTGGTGTCTGTTCACCTTAAACAGCTTACAAAGAAGGAAGCATAGTAATTTCATAAATTATTTTTGATAAATAAGTTCATACTCATTTCAAAAGTAACTTTTGATCCAACACTAGTTTGCTGTTCAGTGTTTATCTTAAGCAAATTCGCACAGCAAGATTCCAGTTACAAACTCTCCTGATACTCTGTCCTGCAGGGACCAAAGGGATCTGCTGAAGGGTCTGCACCACGTTTTTGATAGACCAAATTTCACCCTGCAGTCCTTCAGTGGCCAGAGAGACAAAGCTGAATAGAAGAGGGAATCTTAAAAAGCATCTTCTTAAAAAGCAAAATATAAGTGCACAGAACTTTGCAAATTAAAACATACTAAGTGTTTGCAAACTACACCAGGAAAGAATGTGGGTCAAAGGAGAGGAAGACCAGGTGGTCACCTGAGATGGTAGGGAACGTCTTGGGCTACCAGGGCTCTACAGGTGTTTTTCAAGCACAAGATTCTGGAGCTCACACACCAGGGGATTCTACTAAGCTGTCCAGGTCTAAGAAAAGCAGCCCCAGAGCCTGGAGGCTTGCAGTGGACAAGGGAGAATTTTGCATTTCAGCATTTGGCAAAACATTAGTTGGCTTTACCAAAACATGTGATATAGGCTCCTTGAATAGAGATCTAAGTCTCAGTCTCTGCAGATCTGTTCCCAAAAACTGCAGCTCACAAGGAACTTTGTGCTAAGCAGAAAGGTCATGCTGCACTCTTTCACAGATTTGGGTCACAAAGAAAAGTTCTCTTCTTTGCTTATACCCCATTTTTATGACACTTACAGAAACACAGTGTGTTTGATTTTTTTATCCCATTGCCCTTAGGTACATTTGATTAAAATTCACCAACAGATTGAACGGATTTAAGGGAAACAGAAAAAAACAGGGGGCTGCACACTTGCAGAAGCCTCATTTGTTTAGGTCATCGGGCAAACACTGTGAAGAGTCAATGATTGTATCTATCTATGGCCTCGCTCCAAAATGCAGACAACCAGAGTCACTAAGGACATGGAAACCAGAGCAAACAGTCTGTAGAATATATTTCTATCCTGCAATACAACAATTCCTCATTTAAAAAAGATGTAAATTACTTGAACTTGAATTTCTTCATAAAAGACAGTAAGAATACAGGAATGAAAAATGCCAAGTGAGAACCACGTTAGTTATTAATATACAAACAAAAGATGTACAAAAGCTCTGTTAGTACGGCCCAAAGCACTACTTTGAGATCAGCATCAAAAGACAACCCCTCAGAAATACTTCCCCATAATTTCTGCTGCTTTTCCCATCATGGTCTGACCTTTCACTAGAAGGAGTTGTCTGCCTCAAAATGTGCCAAATTCCATTCCTACTCCTACCATTAAGCAGCCTTTAAACACAACTGCATCAGTAGTGTACATTACCAGAAATAAAAGCACCACTGGCAGATAATTCCCAGAAGAGGTTTGGAAAGTGTGAGAAACATTCCTGGTATCACTGGGACACAGGTCACCTGCCATGCTGAGATCAGAATAAATCTCTAAACCTCTGCACCCTGGGTGAAAACAAACAGGCTTGAAAATAGTACAGCTGTTTTCTGCGACATCTGTACTCCCTGAGAATGGCTCTGCTGTGTCTTCCTGGCTGCAGCAATTTGCTAGAAGACGTGCACAGATAGGATCACAAAAGAGCATTGACTGAAATGAACTTGTTTAAAACCTCAAGCTACCCTGAAAGCTCTATAAAGGCTCTAGAAACTAGGTGCAGGCCAGAGACATCTTCTACTCCAAGGTTATGCTGAATCATCTAAATGGAGTACAGTTTGTTCATATTTCTGCAGCTGTTACATAAATAACCCTATTTTCCTTCTTTATTGGAGCTGATCTCTTTTAAAATATACACTCACAAATGTGAACAGCAAGCTCACCTCCCTACTGCTATCATTAAACAATAACGAGGAGCACGGCCGTTAATCAGAAACAGACTTCAATATAAAATCCTCTCAAAACCAGACTGGCCCACTTAAAACATATATCCCTGGAAAAGTTTCCAACTGCTGCAATATCCTACTGCGAGTTCCATTAAAAATACAGCTCTTCCCACAGCCATCCCATGCTTCCTTTGCTAGTGACACTCTGCTACTGGGTAGTTCTTCATGATGGATTTGTGAACTACTTTAGCAAAAAAATTCTTTTCCATCTTTTACTGGGGATGTAGCAGGGCTGAGTCCTCCATCCATTCAACAGATCTGATAAGGGTCACACTGAGAAGGCTTGAAACTCCACAAAGGTGCCAAGACAATCACTTATCTCTCTGCTTGTTGACTAAGATCCTTCAAGGCAAAGAAACTGTCACAGTCGTGAATAAATTAGCAGTAAATGCTTGAAGACAATTTAATTCTCCAAAATCTTCTGAAATGCCCTGATTTAACTGTCTGATAGAAGTGGGCAATGAATGTGAGAAATTCAGTGTGCTATACATCAACAGAGAATTCTGAATTGGGTTTTGCATTCTCTGTTGATTTTTGGAGATCTCCTGACATCATGAGGATGCCAAGATATGTGGTTTGCTCATGTTGAGATTTTTTGTTGAGGTTTTTTTAAGTGTTTTACATATGGGCAAAAGAGATGGAAAAAATAATAATTTCTTGTAACCACGTTTACATTTGGAATAAAAGCTGTGTTAACTCTTAACACAACTTTGCCCTCATGAGAGATTGAGCCTTGCCAGACCTAGACACGCTCTTAACTTCTAAAACAACTCTTTGTCATAATAATTGCAGCTATCATAGCAACTTTTAGAGCCAAAAGTTCAGAGGGTACCTCCAAAACATGTCAAAAGGCTCTACTAAGCACAAGATTGAGGTTCCCATAGGGGTTCTCCTAAATACTGAAGAGCTGGGAACAGCCACAGCTTTGAAAGCAAGTGAACACAAAGAAATGACCCCAAAGGACTCCCAGCACTGTTTTTGGACCTAAGTCTGGAAATTCCTGAAAAAAATTTAAGTCAAAGTGCAGATATCTTAGAAAATTTTGCATATGCTGATGGACTTATTACCCCTGCTTTCATTAGCCACATTTCATGGGTTTATAATAGTACCCTACATAGTGCCACAGGGGCCAGTGGATCAGACTGAAAATCACTGAGCAAGATGCTCAATTCACACCAGGACAACAAAGTAACAAGTCCAGAGAGATTCAATTTGCATGCAAGAAAATGCCTCAGGAACTTGTGATAGGAAATGAATCTGGGTGTCTTCTGCCAGCTGCAGGTCTGTGGACTGAAGTCCCCTGTGCCAAAAACTGAAGACAAGAATGTCCCCAGGTAGACAGAGCCCAGTCCCAGCCAAGAACAGGTTGACAGAATGAACTACCTCTAAATTCTCCATCAGGATGCAAAATAAGGACTGCAATAAAGAGCATGTGTCAAGTAATATGAATACACACATTTCTGTTACTTCCTCCTGCTAGGAACAGAGACTATGTGATGTTCAAACCCTGGCTGAGAATCCAACACCTGGTCTCTTGGACAACAAGCTCTGCAGCTGTATCTCTAAAGTGACACCTCAGAAATGGGCACAAAATGCATCTTATATTGCCAGCTGCATGCAAAACAGATGTCCCTTATAGGAGGTTTGCAAAATAATGTTACAATTGAGTTCTTCAGATCAGGAAGTATTTTAAAAAAATTAACCTTTATATTTTAGTATTTCAATACCAAACCACAGTAGGCTGAGAAAAAGGTCCATGAAATGCTGCATCAAGTTTGTGCCTAAAACAGCAGCACATTGAGAGGGTAAAGGATGAGAGTCCATCAGTACAGTTCCTAGTTGTTGTTATTACTCATTTTCACTGCAAAGACTCTGCAGGCATCTCCTCGTATGACATCAAGAGCCTTATAAATGGAGACAATTCCAGCTACCAGACTGGACATCTCTGCCTCAGGATCTCTCATGTTTTCAACCAACACTGATACACAGTTTTCTGATGTGCTGAGATTTCCTTCCTCTGCCTGTTCAGGGACCCAGGCTGAGCTGACCAGCCATCCACCATGCCTGTGTGGAAGATGCAGTCACTCCCTCCCCACTCCTCAGCTCCCTCCTGAATGGATCATAACTGTACCAAAGACCATAAGGATGTGGTTTCCTGCCTGTACTTCCTTCTGAGCCACCAGGTTTTCTCAGAATAAACAACACAGACTTAAAAATAAATTAAAAGATGAATTTCCATGGCAGTTCTTTCCACACTGATCTAAAACCTGGTCCCTGGGATTCACCAGCATCAAAACTGGCCTTTCCAGAGAGTAAATTCCAAATTCTTTAGCCAGAAGCTGACGTGGTGGAGTGTGGGCACTCTCACAGAAGATCACAGGCTGAAAGGAGAGGCTGAGCACACAATGCCAGGACAGGCACAGATAAGTTCACTCTTAAGGAAGGCTCCAGCTCAGAGCATCTTCTTATTGAGGGGAGAACAGGGTGAAATGAGCCCATGGAGATCTGGCACATAAAGGGCTGCTGTGAGCAGGCTCACAGCTAATGGTTCATGGAAAATGATCCATGGGGATCACCAAAGGCTTTTGGGATGGGACAGCCACCAGCGAGTGCATTCACTTGACTGCCTCTTTTCTCCTCTGCTGGAGCTGGAAAGACAAGGCAGACTTCAAGGGTGGCTACATTCCTCATCACTACATATCCCTGCAAGTCCCAAGCACAAGTGACAGGGCTGCAATGGCTTTGCAGGCTTTCTGGCAGTGAAGAATTCTAGTTCACACTGACACTTTCTTTGAGCACTTTCTCCAAATGGCTAATGGATAAGAGAATAATGCAGATACATGCACCACAAACCAGCTCACGGAATGGTTCCTGCAGCATCTAAAGCTCACATGTATGGAACAGTAAATGCTCAGAAAGCCAGAGTTTCAACACTTTAGATCTGAGGACCTGTGGGATCACAACACTGTCATAAACCTACAGTGATTCAGATGACAAAGTGGAAAAAGGGAGAACAGAACTCAGCTTAGGATCTTTTAAGAAGACTTCCAATTTTCTGTGAAACAGAATGGCAATTTTTCCTTAATCCTGCCTCAAAACTGTTATTGTACAGTACAATTAATTTTATTGGCCTCAAATTGTCTTTCACCTCTGCTTTTTTATCTGTTTTATAGCACTGTTATAGTATTCTGTACTTGGGTCTAAATGACATTACAATTCATTGGCCACATTGCAGAGTATGAAAAAAATGGAAATTATGTCTTGGATGCCATCATATTGTGATGATAAGCAAGAGCAAGGAAAACTAAACCCACACCAAAGGAAAAGAAACTACCTTTATCTTCATTATTAGGGGTGGATAGGCTAATCTAATCATGCAATATTTCTAACCAAGCCTGTTACTGAATCTTATCAAACTAAATGAGCCGAGCTTGGATGGTAAAGTAAGCTTACAAGAGAGAAGTTCCTATGGTCATAATCATCAAGATCTGGCTTCTGAAGCTTTACTTTCTGTTCTGTTGGCTTACGGCATAGTAAAAGTACAAATAAGGCAGAAGAGAAAGCTCAAAAGCAAATGAGAAGAAAAACACAACTTATAAGGCACACTGTGCTCGTCTGACAACTCCCAGCATCCCATAAACACCAAAAACAATTCAGCCAGTGACCTTCAAAAAACTGGATTCCTTTACCCATGGACTGCATACACAAGGTCAAAGTTCCACTCGAGTTTAGCCTGCAGGAATGGTGTATTAGCTATTCAGCTGTAACTCCCATTACGACAGGAGACAGCTGAGATCTGCTCAAATCAAATTACAGCTCTGATTATGCAAAACACTCTGCATTTTCTAACACCAAGACGGAGTGCATCTTGAAGACGTCTGCTCCAAGATTTCTAAAAACAAGCAATTAAAACAACAGAAGGAGAACTAGTTTATTACTCTACTTATATTTGGCAAAGAATACTTCAGGACAAATTATAGATACAAGGGTGTCAACAGCTGAATACAAACACTAGAAGTATTTTGTAAAATATATCTCATACCGTCAGGGAGTTGTTTACAGGATAAAGCATCATCAAGATCTCTGGCAGTTGATGGGTCGATGGTGAAAATGCATTCTTTCCTATCCAAAGAAAAAAAGAAAAGGAAGATTTATCTCCCAGTCATGAAGAAGGTATCAAAACACAGAGCCCATCAGAGACATCCAGACAACAACAACCGTGTTTTCAGAAGACTCTGCTGAAACATTTTCTAATCTAATCTGAAAACTAAATCTAATCTATTTTTTCAAAAACTGTTTAGACAAGTGAATCTCCTTGGGTATTTTTTAATTTTTTGTTTTGGTTTAACTGCTTGGTCTTAGTACCTTTCATTTCATTACAGATATTCCCTCACAAAAACTAAACAATTTACCCCATCAAGTTCACTCCAAAGAAACAAGCAGGAAAAAGTCTAGATGCCTTGCAGCTAGAGTAAAAATAGATTGTTCCTAATTGTAAAGCTAAATGGAACACAAATAACTCTCATGGCCATGCCAAAGAGTAGATGTCACACCATCTGACACTTCATGAGCACAGCTAGCACAGAGCAGAGGCTCTGAAACACGTACAAACCAAGCTGAATGTGACAAAATTGAGTGAGAGTTTTGGTCCCAGTAAAGACACCCAGAAGATGAAGGACTTTATCAAACCTACACTGCTAATTACGGACCAAAGGGAAAACCAGGTTCAGTAGGAAAAAGTTAAGTGGAAGTTATAGAAAGGGCAATCAGCTCCTTAGATCTTACAAATGAACTTGGTCCTCAGGAAAAGCTGAACATCCTTTTACATGTGCCGTACCAAGTGGCAACCTGGAATTGCAGCCCTGCCCTGGAACGCTCACATACATATGTTCTGTAGCAGTGGGTGGCAGGAACACTGGGAGCACACCAAGCTGGACCACAGATATGGTCTATGGCCACACAGATGGGATCTGACTCAGGAATCATCACTTTTAATAGAGCAGAGCGTGGCACCAGTGAGACACAAAACCTGAAGCATTCAACAAATAAAACTTCCTGAACTCCTGCTTCAGGGCCTCCCTTCATCCCAGGCTGTCCTACAGCAACTTCTTTCCCAAACCTCTGGACTACAGCAGAGCTCTCCCAAGCACTGTGAGGAATGTGGGACCAGAGCTAAAGAGCAATGGGGACAGTACAGTAATGGGTTTGCTGGTTTATTTTGCTTTTATCTTAACTTTTAGAGTAAGTTCAGCCCCTCCCCAGTTAAAAGACCCCCGAGCATAATGGTATAGACTGAGACTGCCACGGAAGAGATCCGACCACTGTTTTTCTTCTCTTTGTGATAAAAAGACTGATATCATGATGGCAACTCCCTTCTACAAATGTGTAATGCAAACACTCACTATTTTTCTTACAGCATAAACACTGGTATTACTCCTGGGGTAGGAGAGGTGGGAGGAGAAAATTATAGCAAATTCTTAAAGGAGCAAGTGTACATGGAATTAGAAAGTCAGTCTTTTTGTATGGATGCTCTCTCAGTGAGAGCAGTGTCCCCAGCTTTGCAGACCTACCACTTCCTGAAGTACTGAAATGCTCTGGGTGGTGTCTGCTGGAGTCAGACAGCTGGCAGCATCTATTTATGTAATTCCACCAGGCACACTAAACAGAGATTTTCAAAGTCATAAAAATCAATAAAGCACTTCAGTGCCTTCTGAGACTTTGAAAATATTTTGGAATATGCTGGCTTTCAGACTGGATAGCAAAGCTGCCTTAATCCCCAGATGCACAATAGTTTCTGATCCTTTACATGCATCTAAACAAATTAAGAGACTGTGACACTGAAAGATATAAAATCTTTCAACTGCACCAGGACTTTGATCTGTTGGTGCCAGCACTAAAAATCAATGCATTTTTAAAGGTTTGCAAACAACCTTACTTCCATAAATATATATTCCTTAAAATTCCACCTAAGGATGGAATTTCAGGGATTTCACCACTCCAAGGCACCGTGCAAATCTCTTTAGTGAGCTGTGCACATGCAGATAGACACTCTTATACTACAAACAGTATAGGGACACACACACGTGTGCCAGCCTGCATGTATTTACACCAGGTCCCACTAATGCACAGGGTATAAAGTGCCCTCCTCAGCCAGTAAATCTTTAAGTTATTTCATTTAAAAGAGTCAACTGAATAGACACAGATGGCTTCCTTTATCTAGCAAGTGAGCAAGAAAAAAAGTTAAGAGCTGCTTCAAAGAGAATGTAGGTTCCTGTGTCAGGGGAATACAGACCTTATCCCAGATGTTGAGGGTCTGCTACCACAAGCATCTGCCACCCATTGTGAATTGTAGCTCCAGGAAGTAAAAAAATTACCTGATTGGTTTCAACAAAGTGCGTATTTGCAGCCTGCCCTAAATAGAAGTGAGCAGAAAAACAGAGGTGCCAAATATTTTGCCACCTTTATACAATGGTAGCAACTAATGGGCTATTTTTCTGAGATGCATTTGGCCAGTCAAGTCTACTGCAGAGGCCAATGATGGTCCCAGTTGAGTGAGTCCAAACCTCTAAGTCTGGTGGGGCAGCCCCAGCCTCCCTTTGTGCTCAGCCTGCTGCCCTTGGGGACATTCTGGCTGGCTCTGAGCTGTCTCTCAGCACAGGGATGGCCAGCACAGACACAGCTCACAGCCATCTGAGATCCATAAACTCACAGATGCAAAGCTGAAGTGAAGTCCAAATTCTGATTTAGTATTTCTCACCAGCTCGGATATGTTTAACCACCAGGCTCAGATCTGTTTCTCCTTTAGAACTATTCAAAGGACTTGGACTTAAAGCTTGTCACAGGCATTTTATTCTGGGCACAGGCTGCAAGGTGAGGTAAGAAAGTCACTGATTAAGTAAAACAAGGCATGATACTCCTTGGCATAAGGATACTGCAGAAGTGTTGCAGAGCCAATGGCCAGGTAGTCAATGGGACGAGAGAAGCCAACCTCACAGCAGAGCTCCAAGTCCACAGCAGTAAGATAATCCTGGCACACAGGCCTACACCTAGACGAAATTTTCTGAGAGAATTCGCCTCACCAGTAACAACATTAAGTGTGATTAATTATATTTCTGGTTTTCAGTTTTTATTACTGTAGATGTTTCAGATGGCCATAGGAACAGGGGCTGGTATGTGGGATCCATGGAATGATAGGACTGCAGCTCTGAGCCTGAGAGCAGCACCCTGCACACATCTCATGTTCTCGGCTATCTCCTGCTCTTCCTCCAGGCCCAGTGGTATCACTTTTATTCCCAGGACACCACAGAGAGCCATCTTTAGTCCTGGAGAATCAGGCAATGCAGTGGAAGCAAGGGTAGGAAAGGCTGGGTGCGGGCAGCATAGCCTGCCTGCTGCTCTGCAAATTACCCCCTCCCTTAGCACCCACACCAGCCACCCCTGCACACACATCAGGGGGTACCTCCACCCCTGGAGGCAGCTGACAAAAACCATCTGGGTGAAGAAACAACACTGCCCTCAGCTATGTGGCAAGTCTATCCTGTGAAGAGGAAGGGGCTGTTCAAATTCCTGCCCTGACCGTATTGTCTGGCTGTGCAAGACCCCAAAGGCTGTGGCATGAGGGAGCTCAGAGAGATCAGACCACATTTCTGACTGTAACCAGTAATAAGACCAGCCTGCAGCGACTTATTTCATTAAAGCATAAGGGACAGAATGTTTCATGCACCTGCTGATGTTACTTAAATCCACAGGTACATGCACACACATTTGCATGGTTGACTGACTATAGATGCATACAAACCAGCTGTTGTCTCTAGCTTATGGGGGGCCACCAAGGTGACCTTGTGGGTTAAGGATTTTGATCGTCCCCCTCTCTCCCTTCTTTTGGGGCCTCAAAGGAAGCATCTCTCATTGTCATCACCTAATAAAAATCTGATTTATTCATTTCAAATTGTCAAAACATACTTTGTAAAACTAATGAGATGATCTAAGTCCACTTGTTCCAACATACACACAATTTGGTTACGAGAAAATAGTTTAAGAGATAGAAACACACAGAGTTAAGAGATTTTCTGGTCTTCAGGCTGGAAATGACTGGAGATAAATATGTACCTTTAAGAACCCTGCAGCACTGGTCAAAAAACCCCAAAACATTTCAGTGTGGTAACTTCCACTTTTTACAGGACCATCTTCATGTAAAACAGATTCTAATGCAACTTTGCAGACATGGACTTGCTCTGACATGGAGTTTCTGCCAATAGAAGAATAAAATCTTTCCTCCCGTCTCTTTGTTTCAGAGCAAGGCAATGCCAGCAAGACTTTGGGAGGATCAGAGGAACTACTCACAACTGACCATGGTGGACCAGCACACAATGAGTCAGGAAAGCAGGAGCCACCCAGACTGCCCAGATCCTGCCAGCCCCCAGCAGCACTGGCCAAGCCACCTCTAGCCCCAAGGCAATGACAAGGGCCCTGCTAAAGGTGGCTCTGTCTGACATCTTGCAAATCAACCACCTGGGGAAAAAAAATTACAGAATAGAACACTTAGTTTATTAGACAGTAATGACAGCGTCAACCTATACAGGCTGGTATATCAATCCTAATTTAAGGAAAGCCAATTAAGTGCAGTGCTCTTTGCGCAGTTTCAGGAAGACTAATTAAAGCAGACAAGCATGTCTGCAGAGCAGTTAGTCTTTTTACCTTTAACAGGACCTAAAATAAATGGCTAGTGCAGCAGCAGAGGTAAGATAAGTAGTTTGTTGATGAACTGGAATTACCGTCATGGCAATTAAAATGTTCACAGATCACAGGATTGCAACAGCAGTTTGTTTTACTTTGTGCAAATACATACACCTATGTACACATCTATACTAAGGCATTCACAAGAATCAGCAAAGTAAACACTGCACAGCTGGTGCCTCAAAGATTGGTAAAATATATTCATTTTTGCCAGGTAACCTGTTCAGAATTAGACATATCACTTAGTTTAACCATACAATATGAACACCTATGACATCAGGAGATCACAAATTCCAGTGGTAAGCGCTCACTCTTTGCTCAAGAGACAGGATACTTGCATCAGGATGAAGCACTGCAGTGGCAAGCCATGGGCTTAGGCTGTATTAGAGCCAAGGTTTCTGTCATGACCATCCAGCTGGGCAAAGTTTGGGTATTAACAGTGCAATTTTCTTGCTGCTTGGAGAAAAGTGCCGGTTTTGTATACAGCAGACAAATCAGCACCCTACAGATCCTCCTGTATAACTCAGTGATCTTCCCAAGCAGCAGCACATAGATGAGTCAACCTACCAGTGGAGACATGGAGCCCATTTTTTCACCACAAATAAATGCCAACAACATGAAGTACCAGTCCAGGGAAATGCATGTACCCACTAGAGTACTGGCAAACCCTTCATGAAGCAAGACTTTGTCCTCATCAGCTGGTGCAACCTTTCACAGCAGGCAGAGGACTAAAGAAGCAAAGTATGACCCAGCTTTTCAGGAACCAGGCAAAGCAGAGGATGGAGGAATTTCACTTGAAGCACAAGTCAGCTGGCAGCCAAACCATGTCCATGCTCCTGTGTGATACAGATCACCAATCCTCCTGGTCCTGGCAGCAGCCACCACCATCTCAAGTCATTCAGGCTGAAGCCCCGACTTTGGCATTTGTCTGAACTTGGACTGCTCAGGAATGAGGCTGTGGGCAGAATTTAGACTGCCAAGTATCATGAGAGAAAAAGAGAGAGATTCTTTGCAAGAAAATCAAAGCACCTAAGGAAGGGGCTGAGCAGGGAATCACTGAAAGTCTTCCAAGAGGAAACCCAGACACAGGGGCTGAAATAGAAGGATGTGGAATGGAATGGAATGGAATGGAATGGAATGGAATGGAATGGAATGGAATGGAATGGAATGGAATGGAATGGAATGGAATGGAATGGAACTATTTCAATTGGAAGGGGCCAACAACAATCATCTGGTCCAACTGCCTGACCAATTTAGGGCTGACCAAATTAAAGCAAGTTGGAGCTAAGGGCTTTGTCCAGATGCCTCTTGAATACTGACAGGGTAGGGGTATTGACCACCTCTCTAGCAGACCTGTTACAGTGTTTGACCATCTCCTTGGTAAAGAAAGGCTTCCTAATATCCAGTCTAAACTTTCCCTGGTGCAGCTTTGAACCATTCCCACATGTGTCCTATCACCAGGGAGATCAGTACCTCCCTCTCCACTTCCCTATCTTAGGAAGCTGATAGAATTAAGGCATCTGAACTTAATCAGCTGATTTACCCCCCCCCCCTCCATTCTAACTCCCCTCTCAAGGGCAACTTTCAGACCAAGCAGTCTCCTGTGATGTTCACTAGACATTTACAAAGACCAACACATCCAAAACAACTACAAAAGAGAACAAAGAAGACACCAGAAGGTGACTGAAACTTGCTGTTTGGGAATTCCAGCACTCAAGACTCAACCAGCTCAGTGGCTACACACTGACACCCTGCCCTGCCTCAGGCACAGTTGTCATGGCCCACAGTCCCTCCAGTCATCCAAAGGCTCCTGAAGCACCAAGCTGAATCTTTTGCAGAAGCATCAGCCCATTTCCAAAGTCCAGACTGCTTCAGATGAAGGTGAGACAGGAATGACCATTGTTTATTAGAGTTTTGGCAGTGCAAGCCTTCTTTAAACTTGAGTATGTCAGTGCTAAGACATTTACACTACAAGTGACTGCATGTCCAGACACTTGCAGTGCATTTACATTCTTCTAGGGACTCCTTAGATTGTCCTGTTCTCTCCACTTTGTGAATACATACAATAGCCTGGTGGGAGTGAAAGCTCAGCCTCCTGGTTTACCCTTATTAACTCCAGCTCAAAGCTGGCACTTTAAAATTATGAACAGCAAAGGCACTTTTAAAATCTTTAAGCTCCTCAGGTCATTTCTAAGACCCTGCTGAGCACCATCTTGCAAAAGCTAAGCAGACACCATTTCTCAGAGCTGGAAACAGTTGTTTTAATTTGGGAACAGGCATCCTAGAGCTGTCCACTCACTCCAGTGAATGCTACTAACATTTTTTCACACACCAATCCAATTGTTATGGCAACCACAAAAATCAATCTCGTTCTTCAATCACAAGTAAACCCAGCTCGACCCAGCACAGTGTCTGTGCAGGTTTGTTACAAAGGGCCAAAAAGCACAGGACCAATTCTGCCAATATTCATCACTCAAATTGGGATGAAGTACCCTTTCTCCATGAGACATTTCAGAGACCAATCAGTGCCTGAGCATTTGAGACTTCAACATCTCACTCCTAAAGACATTTATTACTTGTAGTGTCTACCACATTTGTCACACTTGATGCTGGCAGATTTTAGCTAAAACCCAAGAGTGGCTGCTTCCAAGACAGCCTCTTAAAAGGAATATATTTTAAAAATATGCCTGCAAGAGAAGTACCCTGACAAATCTCTGATGGAACTCTGAATGCCCTGTAACAGACTAACAAAGATACTTGACACATCACAAAAGTCTTTTGGCACGGTGCAGAAATTTCAAAATGAAGTAAAATGATAAAATAATTGGAAGCAAAAACTAATCCCTGCAAATACTGAGTGTTATAAACCCCCAAACAATCTAGCAGAGCACAAAATGCATTGAAAGCCCAACTTCAAACTAGCACTAGTCTTTTTTATTTTTCTGTGTTTATGTTTTACCTAATGTCCTGTCCTGGTTCAGAAAACAGACCTTGGTCCAAGAAAGCAGCTGACAATGACTCCTGGTGTATTACACATCTACAACAATAAACTTTTACATTTTCACCAGCTATTGCTCACTGGATTGCTGAACCAGAATCAATTATTCCTTCTATTTATCCTTCTATTATTTCCTCCATATTTATGGCCTCCAAGTAAGGGGGAAGACAGGAAAAAAGAGCACTGCAGTCTTAAACCTATATGGCTTGAAAAGCCAACATATATTTATAAACGAGATCAGAGTCTCTGGGAGGCCAAGTACCAGCAGTATTTCCTACAAGTCATGCTGTAATTGTGCCACAAATATAATGAGTTCTCTGCACCACCACTATCCCACGCAAGAAACCAAAGTGTAATTGAAAATGCACTTGCATTATATAAACTACTTTAATCATAGATGCACAGGGCTAGAAATGGAAGAGACATTAGGTCATCCAGCCCCCATAGGCCAAAGCCAGGCTGCTCATGACAATACATTTACAGGGCCTTTCTCCTGTATGGTATCAAGCATCTTTAGTGATGGAGTTTCCAGCCCTTTCCTTAGCAGTCTACACTAGAGTTTATTTTGGGTTGGACAGGAAAGGCTTCCTCTTTGTTTCACCTTACTTGTCCTTATAACACCCCTTTCTATCCTCCCACCATAATAAATGACTCTCATTTTTTCATTTTGGTGCACATATTTTTAACTATCAACTACTATATCTTTCACAACCTTCTAGCTTCAGTGTTGGCAGATACACATTGAACAGTTAATCCTTTCTTGTAAATCAATCCCTTATCTCCCAGAATATTTTTGCTAGTCTTTTCCAGACTGTCCCACTTCTAATCCATGCATTGATATCTCCAGGACAGCTCTGCCTCATACATTTGCACTTGGGCCATCTATAATATGATTTATGGCTTGTTCAGTTTTTTTATGGAGTGATCTGAGAATAACCTGGTAACAAAGATCCAATCATCTAAATAGTGAGATAGATGGACACTTTAAAGCATGCTTCAGATCACTCCATCAGAGTGGAACCACAAGGAAAATACTGTTCCTTGTAATGACCATCCTGTCCTAGTGATCAGCTCTGAAATACCACAGCAGGGATACACTAACTCACTGACTGGAGTAGTTCTGGTTTTCAGCTACAGTACCAGAGACAGATACCTGGGTTGACACCAGGACTTGGACACTTCATCTCCTGTCCACCCTATGCTATCTGACCTGTAGTGAGAGCAGGGCACCAGCAAAGCACTGTGACATCAAGTAAAGACACAGTATTTGGCACACCTGAACTGCACCACTTAACATATATAAACATGAGAGGATATGGCACTTTGCTCATCAAAACCCCACCTTGTGATCCAGTGGAATACAGTAAGAAACAGAGACACTGTCAGACTTATTTAAGATTTTATCCTCATCTCCTTCTGTTATTCCCTCCACTTCTCTCCATAAAATAAGTATCCAGGCAAGAATAAGACTGTACGTATAACAACGTAGGTGCAAAAGTTACTACTGTTTTCCCCAACTAAACAAATTTCTAACAAAGCAAGGTTAGGTGTGATGGCCTACAAGATCAGAAAGCAAAAATCCTATCCAACCACACACCACCAATTTTGCTTGAAGCATCACTTCCAGCGATCATATGCACCTTCCTATAAGGAAAAAGGTGAAGCTGCCCTGTGTCTATGTATAAAAGGCATTGGTAACAGCATCTGAGAGCATAGACCATGCATCATTTTGTTCAAAACAGGGTCACCATAATTGCTGTAGCTATACTGTAGTAGAAAATGCTATGAAAACAGAGAGGAGAACCAAAAGAAGCCAACCAGAAGCAAGGACCTGAATCACATCACTGGTAACAGCACCTTGAGCATATTTACTCAAGAGTTTTGATTAGCTACTCAGCTAATGGCAGAGAAAGGAGCTAACATGGCATCTCCTCATCAGTCCAAGAATGGTACAGTCACCCAGATAGCCTGGAGAGCAGAAGTAGCCAGAGCAGGTTCACCTTCACCTCCATCAGGTTGTGGAATCAACCCTATTATAGAGGAACTGGATCTGATATGCTTAGATACGACTGAACAATCCTTTGTATGACACCTATGTATCTAATCCGGTGTATCTCTGTGGAGAACAGTCACAGAATAGTTCAGTGAGACAGCAGAGATCATAATCTGTCCATTTTCATGTCACCACTCCAAGATAACACCCAGTTCTGCAGCAATGTTGCTTATGCATTTGCTAAACAAATCATTTCTCAGTTTCCATCAGAAACCAGAGCATTTTTACATATCCTATTATAGCTGAGTAAGACTTGTTCTACTTAACACTTGCTTTTTGTAGTGGAAAATCTCCAGGAAACAAGATGTTTAATGATGTTTCATCTGCCCTGCACTCATTCCTAACTAAAGCTGTCCACCTGCCTTGGAAAGACATCTGTTTCAGAGGCTCACTGCTTTCCTCCAACACCCCTTGCACAGTTCAAGGCTGCCATTTTTACCATCACCTCTAATTTTATCAGCTAATGATCTCCTCGGGCATCTACAGCAAAGACCATGCTGTCAAACCCTTACTGTAGACAGTGCTAATCCCTGTAACCAGCTGTAACACTCCTTGAGAAATAAATAAATGGAAAGTAGAACTGCAGTGCAGATACCAACAGTGCTGCAGAACTTCCCTCCCTAGGGGCAGAGCACCCCTGCTCTTCTTCCCTTATCAGCCAAAGGAAGGATGCCACATTTCTGAAGGCAACTGAAGTCCTGTGCTGAAATACCAAGATGCAAATTTTAACTGAAAGCTTCATCGCATTCATTTGCCCGCAAGAGCAAAGTTCAGTAACTCTGCCCTGCAAGGGAATCAGGAGAGCATGAACTGTCTCCTGCCAATGCAGTGGATCCTGGCTGGCCCCTGCGTGCAGCCCTTTGATCCTTGTGGGAAGAACAGCCGGTCACAGGGCAGAGAAATGGTCTGATGGGAATCTCATGAAGCTCACAGGAAAAAACAGAGTCCTGCACACAAGGAAGAATAACCCCGGTGCACCAGTACAGACTGGGGAACAACCAGCTGGAAAGCAGCTTGGCAGAAAAGGATGTCCTGATGGACAAGTTAAACATGAACCAACAATGTGTCACTGTAGCAAAGGCGGCCAAGAGCCTCCTGGGCTGCACTAGGAGGAGTGCTGCCAGAAGGCCAAAGGATGCATTCTTTCAATCCTTCCCCTCTGCTTGGCACCAGTGAGATCACAACTGGAGTGCTGCGTCCAGTTCCAAGCTCCCAGTACCAGGGGAGATAGCAACATAGTGCTGCAAGTTTGCTGAAGCACCTTGGTGATGATGAAGGAATTGGAGCATCCAACCTACAAGGAGAGGCTGAGGGAGCTGAGACTGTTCAGCTTTGAAAAGAGAAGGCTCAGGCAGGGAGATCTTTTCAATGTGAAAATACACCTGAGATAGGGAGCAAAGAAGACAGCAAGACAATTTCCAGTGGTATCCAACAGGACAAGAGACAATGGGCACAAAACACAGGAGAATCTATTTGAAGGAAAAACCACACATTTTTTTGAACCCCAGAACATGTTCCTCAGAGGGGTTGTGGAATCTTCATCTTTGGAGCTATCCAAACCCCAAATGGGCACAGCCTGAGCAGCCTGCTCCAGCTAACCCTGCTTTGAACAATGGGGTTGGAGTAGATGATCTCTAGAAATGCCTTCCAAGCTGAACAATCTGATGATTCTTCAGAGTTTAGCCCTGCTCTGCTGAAGTCAGTCAGTTTCTGCTCCTCAGAACACATCCATCTTGTAGATATTTCAGAGTTCCCTGCCACAACACCCTTTCTCTCCTCAGTATTTTTAGCTCATTGTTTTGTATTTTGCCAGCTGAGAAACTGCAGTTTGTAATTTTACCTCCAGCTTCATATTTCTTCTTAAAAGTGAATACAATGTCCTGTTTATAATAATAAAATCACTAGTTGGCAGGATGACATCAAATGGAAAAAGAGAAAGCAACTGGAAAATTTAGAGCAAGCAATTTTGAGTGCCAAGTTTCACATTTGTAATAGTCCAGCGGAGGTCAACAGGCTCACTTATTATTAGGTAAATGGTAAAGAAATAGATATCCTCCAGTTCTTCCATGTTAGACTATATAAACCATCTCTACTTGAACAGGTTCTAACACCTTCCAAAAAAATGATGCTATACATTTTCCACAGTAACACCAACAATGGAAGACAAGCAGAAAGCAGAATTGCTTTGCAAAGAACAGCCTTTTTTCTCTCTCCAATATTTAGGTTTTTGTTTCCCACTATGATTGGACTTTCCTGGCTTTACTTTCTTGTCCCAGTTAAGCAGTAAAGGAAACAAAAAGATATGAATGAAATTAGAAACATTTGGATTAAGTCTTAGAAATAGCTTTTGGGTTTCTTAGATTCCTGGCTAGACCTCTTCAAATGGCCTCCTCCTCCCTCTGCCCCCAGCTCCTGCACCTACCTCTGAAATTTGTATTTCCTTCTTTGCCCTCACCCCTCTTTTCTTCAGGGGCTACATTTTGTCCCAAAGCAAACACGGAAATAAAAATTACATGTTGTAACACTGGAAAAGACCGGAAAGTGGTTGAAACTTTGCACCCATCAACATTTGTCTCTATGACATTAATCCTCCAATGTTTCCCTAAAAGCAGAAACCAAACACTTCTCAAACTTCTAATGAAACAAATACCAATTCCAGTCAACCTGAATAATAAAATGAGCACTCCAGTCCTATCTGTATTATCATATTTAAAAGTTTTTGGAAGAGAAGTTTCCTCAACCACACACTCTTGATACTTCATGAACCTCTGTAAAATGCAACTGCAGGATGCAATGCCAACACCTAACACTTGCCCAGGGCTTTTCATTAGAAGTTTTGGGTGCTCTTTAGAAATAACTAAGCTGGGGATGCCTGTGAAATACTTGTCTAATTTTACAAATAAACCCACGCAGGTGAGAAACAGATGTCCATGGCAAAACTGCGCAAAAGTGGCAGAGCAGAGTAGTTAAGCCAGCTAAATCATTTCAAAGTCATCCACAAGGTTTGGATCTTTTCTGCCTTAAGTAACATTGAAGTATTATGTAAACCTTTCTTTGAGAGCTATTACTGGAGAAATGAGGGAAAAAAGATCTCTTGGAAGCAATTCTACACAGGCTGTGTAGGTGAGATCACAGTTGCTATCCAAACAGAATATGCATGGCAAGAACAGGCTTCCTGTAAAACTGAAAGACTTGCAGGAAGATCAAGGAACATATTTACAAGATGGCATGGATAAAATACCTTTCCCTCTTGCCCAGGCTCAGAAGCTTAGTGAAACATATTGTCTCACTTTCATCTATAACCACACTCACAAACACCTCTGGTGCAGAGCCCCTCTCTCCATACTCTGACTCCCAGACCACACTTTGGACACTGGTCAGCAGTTTTTCTGTTTGTGTCCAACACAAACTGCCTTTTGAGGAGGAAAGGGTCATTTCCAAAGATGAAAAGAAACAAGGAAAAGTTATCTCAGGAAGAGAAAATACAAGACATTTTTTGGGTCTCAGTTCCAAATACCACAACTTTTAGACATGACACTAGAAAATTTACAGCCCTGTGTTATAGAACTGCAGAGGATTTACTAAAGGTGAAAGTACTTTAAGCTAAACTCTAACAAGTGTTTACTCTAGTCCAGCAAGCAATGTGTAAACTCAGCTAGAATGAGCTATTTACGAATGTTAACATGGCTGTTTTAGGGGAAAAGATGAGGTTTTATTTCACTGTAATTGATTTAAATCATACTCTCAGACTACTGTACAGTTATCTAGGAAGCCTGACAGATCACCATGCACAAAGTACAGCAAAGATGGGCACTCACAGAGGCAGGTATGTGAGATCCCCTGGAAAACAAGGCATAACTCCAATGTGCACCAGAACAGACACCCAGGTTCAGACATGCTCCTCTGGAAGCCATCCTGGGCCATGTGTACTGGCCCTTTGTAGGACAGCACACCACAGCACACTTGTTGCTGACAGTATGAAAACTGGTATCTAATAACAAGTTAAGGCCAAGCTACCTTGGGACTTGTCAAAAACAGTTTCAAGGTCTTCTGGTCTCACCCATCAGTGATGCCAGCCAGGTGTTCAACTACATGACACCACCTCCCTACATTTCACACTGCATTTACTAATAAAACTCATCTTTTTTCTGGGTAGACAAACCTCTTTCTGTGAGGAAATGCAAGGAAGGCTCACCTGTATTTTATTTTCCATAACAAGAAGTCTCATGTTATCTCCGTATGTGTTTAGACCACAGACTGGTTAGTCAGCAGTGTGACAGTTGACATTAAAAGGATTAGCAAATTAAGCTCAAATAATTGTCTTAAAAATTTTGACTGTTAAATGTTTATATTTGAGAGGATCAAAAGGAAATCTACTTTGTAGTGTGCACTGTGGTCAGGAAGGGGCAGAGAGGGATTTAAATGGCTTAACTGCAAAACTGTTATCACCTTGATAAGTCCCAGTGTAATAATTCAGCAATAAAAGCAAGAAATGCACTTGGAATTTGTTTCAAAACTGCCTGTCTGACTGGAGACAAGTCAAGCTCTTTATTTGCTTAAAAGAACTCAGTCAGAAGAAACAGAGAAGGCTACTGAACTGTAGTCAAGAATATAAAAATAAGCACTTTCAAGTGATATCTGAACAGCAGCATTCCGTATCTACCTTTTTTTTTTAAAGCTACTTGAAGCCTGCAGTCTGGATCTGGTATCTGAGTGTTAGCATTAATCAATCAGGAGTGTGATTCTCTGCTGAGTTACTCCACTAGTATGGCAGTGGAAATCCAGAAAGCTGTAACAGTAAGGAGGCTGCCAGGCTCCAGAGCATAATTAGTTCCAAAGTAACAACTGGAGTACAGGTACAAATACAAATACAAATACATTTTCAGCCTTGAAATAAAAATGGCTGCAGTTTATCATCTTATCTGCTCAAATTGCTAATGTCCATGCTAGTAACACAGATAAATGAGAAAGAGAAGCTTGCTGCATATATGCAGGTGCTTGTACCAGTGCAGTGTCCAGAGGAATCAGCCTCCTAGGGCTGCTTCACCTCAGCATTACACAAGAGAGCAATCAATCTGCCAACTGTGTTGGGATGCTCCAACATAAGCAAGGCTGGAAGCAGAACACATCGTGTCTTCTTAATAATGTATTTTTGTTTGCCTGCATCATCCTTTATTGCAAAGTAAGGTTCTAGACAAATACTTCTTCTTTGGTCTTTAAATCTTTTCTAGTAAGGATGTCTCTAAAATCTGCCACTTAGAAGTGCAGTAAATCCACTAGTTTTGGGTAGCCCAGCAATGTCAGTGTCTGCCTCTCAACAGGCTGTGGAGTTCCTGAAAGCTGGTTTGGAGCATCACTACATTGCAGGGATGGCTAATGTGAGGTAGAAGGACAGTCTTCATCTGTCTTAAGTCTCAGAGTAACAATGTCCCAGATCACTTATCTGCCAGGCATTCAGAAAATCTCTGCTAGAAAACTACCACTAAAATGCCTAATACATTCCAGACAAAAACATAAAGCTTTCAGATTAGGTGCCGAACACCAAATTTTCAATTTTCAATAATTCTTTTGAGAAAAAGCCTCTCTGCCTCACAAAATACTACTCCAAGTAACTGATCTTCTGGGTATGTCAATACTTTCAAAAGTAGTTTCTTTCTCTGCTTTCTAGCATGGGTGAGGTATAACATGGTACATGTAATAAAGTCAATGCCTTTACAAAATGTGATGAAAGTAAAACAGAACAGCACAACCCTGCACCAACCCAAGGAGTGTCAGACCATGCTTTTTGTTGTTACCTTAAATCTCTTCTTTTGGCCAGCTCTCCTGGTGAGATAACCCAGGGCAGGTTCTGGGGAAGGCATTCCAGGACTTCAGGAGAAAAGTCAGAGAAATCCACACCATACTCCGTCAGGATCCCTTCTGATTCTGGCTCTATCTCTCCAGCCTGACCAAGACTTTTGCACAACTGCCTGCAGAAAGAAAGGGATGCTTTTTAAAGTGTATAATTACTACTGTCATGTTGTTACTGTCCCCACAGAGAGGCTGATGAGCCCTCAAATACACTCTTTCACCCATTCACTTCTCCATGAGTTTTGGCAGAGGACTTAGCAGGAATTCAGACCATACCATGACTTGTGTCTGCTGGAAGTGGAAAACACTCACCAGGCACTAGCCTGGGCTGGTTTTGTGTATCTCATTTGAAGTAGATGTTTTAAATTATTAGGTTTTTGCAAAGGTAAGAAAGTTTCCAATTTTAGAGAAAAATGCATCCAACAGGGAAAAGCACAGCCATGCACAGGCAGCTCTAGCATGACTGCCTTGAGACCCTCCCTCCTCTCCTCACCACTGAAAAAGATGACTCACCTCCACTACAAAAAATGAAGAATAGATTCATACCAAATACCAGACAGTTCCACAGAGAGCTCAGTACACTGCTCTCCATCCCAAAGGATACACATCTCTGCCTGGGCAAACTGATGCCCTGTGAAGACAGAGGTGTGAAGAAGCCATGCTGCCTCCCTTACAGGAGTCATACAGACACACCCACAGATGATCTTCCCAAACATTTTCCAGGCTCTTTCCAGGACCTCAGCACTCCCAGTCATTTGTTTCTCCTCTCATAGCTAAGCAGAAACCTCTGAACCCAGAGCTAACTGGAGAGGGGCCAACAATCTAGAAACAAGACACAGACAGGGAAAACTGTCCCCCCATGCTAACAGCGCTTGATGAAGTACTCTGCACATGTGTGGACGAGGTTGCTGTTCTATTACATTTGGAGAAAGTTTCCATCTGCTCCAGTGCAAACCCCAGCATGGATCTGTCCAACAGTTCTGGTGTCAAACCAGGCTCAGCTCTGACACTGTGCAAAACAGGACTCCAAAGCAGATATTTGTTCCTCCTCCAGCTGATTACAAATATCCTGTGAGAACCCATGTCACACGGTGGCTCCCCCTGCCCCTTTCTCGCCTTTAGATTGCTCTACAGTACACAGAGTTAAATTACCTTTCCTTTTTTAATATACTGCCATTAGCCCAATGTACATTACAGTCAATAGAGATAATGTTCCTGACCCAAGAAGATTACAACTGAAATTAAGGCAAATCCATCAAAATATGACACAAAAAAAGGGGTAATAACACAGCAAAAAAACAGCCACTCTAATAAGTGTTTTTCCACTGCATAAAATACACAATCATTATATTGATCCTTCTGCTTTAATTCCAATGAGTGAGAACAGACGCTAATTACTTTCCTAAATTGGGGCCAAAACAGTGCACTTGTTATTTGGACAAGCAAGACAGTCTCAAGGCTTCAAATGTCCCATAAACCCATAGAACAAATCCCAAACTCTCAGCACAAGCAAGCCCATCTTCTTTATGGGAGTAAAGCTCTTTCTTCACAACGGGAAGGGCTCTGTAATAAACCTGTCACATTGTGTAATATGCTGGAAAGGATTGCTCACTTCATGGTGTGGTAAATTGTAGAGTTCACGTCGTCTAGCTTTAAAATAAAAATGAAAACAAGGATAAAAGATATTTCCCTTTATTGTTTCAATTTTATGTACAAACTCTATGGCAGAAATACGTGTGCATTTGGCATCGTGGCTGAGTTCTTTGTTCCTGCAGCTGGGTCCCAGTCTAATCCTTATTTTAATGTAAATAAATGAGGCATCAGTTTTATCTCCCTCTCTCTCAGCAGCAACAATAAAACAGAGAAATCACCATTTCCAACGTCTGGTGTGGAGCTGGGACTGAGCAAGAACAAGCCTGTGGGTCCACAGGCCCACCAGCACTGCCAAGGATGGGAAAACAAAACAGGAAAAGAGAGGACACATTGCCCTACCCAGCAGAAATGTCAAGAACTTGAGTCTTAGGTGCCCCTTCTCTTGGCAGGGCAGATCTGGAAAGGCTGGACATCTGCAGGACAAGCCAAGGCAAGCACCTCTGAATGCCAGAGTGCTTTCCAGCTCTGTCTTGAAACCCATGTTCCTCTTGATCCGTTTACTGAAATTAGATTACGAACCATAAGGGGTTTACCCGGAGGTTTGATATAGGACTAATATTTTTCTAATAGTAATTAACATTTGATTTACAATGTTCCAGGGAACATTTCCCAAGTACCTTGAAATAAAAAGTGTATAACTGATTTTAATTGGGGCCATGTTACAGTCACGCAGGCATGATGACTTGCACCAGAGCAAAATCTGACAGGACAATATGTGATCAAAGGTAATGCATATAGGATCACCGATGGCTGCAAAATCATTCCTGGGGCTCCACGGCCACTAAGGGTAGCAAGAATAGTTCAAGAGGCTTATAAACAACCAGGGGCACCGGGCCCAGCAGTACCCAGACGTTCACTCCTAGGGAGTCACGGTGTCTGTGGCTTGCGTGCATCTTTTTTTTTTTTCAAATGTCAAAAGGTAAAAAAAAAAAAGTTACAATGGTTACAGATGTAAACATTTCTTTTCTGTGACGCTGATGGGGCAGCATTACCTTGAATTCCTTCAATACCCTTGGACTGATGTCAGACATGGTGGTAGCGTGCACTGACTGGAACACGCCATGGCTGGGGCAGAACAGGGTATTTCTCCAAATCAGTCATAGCTGCAAGATCATGGAACTGCTCCAAGTTCACCACAGCAAGTTCAACTCTCACCAGAGTCTAACTTGCCACAGATGTGCACCTGGGGCAGAGCCACCCTCAAGCTGCCATCTTCCCTCTCATGGTGACACTCATCACATCTATTCAGCCACCCATCTCTAGGAACATCTGAGCTCTCTCTGCTCCACTTCAACTCCACTGAGCTGAAACTGGCCAGTGTGTTCAAAGGTCACATGATAATAACTCCCCAAAAAGACGAAGCAGGATTACGTAAGGCTTGTTTCCTTTGAAAAGCCAGGCAGGCTCCCAGATTGGAGTGAATAACTTCCATTGGGAACTTAACACCCTCGCTCAGTTTCTCCTGGAGCAGATTTGTTCACAGTCATCCTACACAAAGGGTTTCTTCCAGCAGCAGGAGAACATATCCCACGCATAAGACACCAGTGCTTAAGAAGGCCTGTACAGAAGAGGGGACAGCAAAGAAGCCCTACCTGGGTGCCCCCGGTGCCCAGAGATCACAGACAGAGATGTACAGGCTTGAGAAATGGCACAGGTGCCAATGGAGATGGTGAAAGGGCTGCAGAGCTGACATCAGAGGGACAGAGAGCTGTGCCATGGAACTCCAGTGCTTGGAGCACAGTCCAGCCCTACTGCACAACACACAGCTGCCTTCCTTCAGCTGCCAAGCCACGTCCCATCGGAGCACAGGAGCAGGGATGGGGCTGTCCCACACAGTGGTTAGCTGTGCCCAGGGAACAAAGCTTTATTGAGGAACACTCCCATCTGCAAGGTGTTTTTTCAACAGAGCTACACTGCTCTGTTGAGAGGATTGGACCTTCCCTTGAGCCTTGGAGTAACTACCCAAGGTAGCTGCTTATTTGCCCTCACACAAAATACACTTCTGAATCTAGAAAGAAAAAAAAAAAAGCAGAATAAAATGCCAGAGATGAAAAGAACTTGAGCCACTCAAATGGCTTTGGAAACAGCAGCAAGTGAAATAACACCCTGCAACATTTCATTTTATTGCATAAGCTGGAACAAATCATGTCACCTTGACAGACCAGTATCTAAGACCCTGAGCTAGAATGGCCATAAGCCCAATGTGACACAGAGGGAGTCAGTGATTCCATGCTTTTCTACTAGCTGTTTTTTTAAAATAATGTCATCTATCATCACATGTGGGGACAAAAAAAATTCCACCTTAACCATCCGTAAAAGTGCAGAGACGTCTGGACTAATACTCCAAACAACCCTGGACTCCAACATTGAAAAAGGTCCCCAGAAAATAACGGTACATGGCAGCACTTGCAATACTTATCTGGAGAAGGAAAATGTTTTGGAGCTAATTTGTTTTACCTGTTACCTGAAGCAGGGACAGTTATACAGCATTTCACTGCCAAGGTAAAACCTCTTCACATGCAGGAGGGAGCACAGCAGCTGAACTCAAGGCATGGCCAGCATGACCAGGAGCCATGAGTTCCTCCCCACTCCTTCCCAGCATAGTCGGGGTGACAGGCTGGCCTTTGGAGGGGACAGTGTCACGCTGGTGACCACCAGGTGGCAATCATGACACAGAAACACACCCCCTCCCCAAGGGGACCTCAGGTGACTCTCAGGTGCCCCTGTGCAGGTGAGCACCCTGGGTGGCCAATGCCAGCACCAAACTCTTGGCAGGGGCGTCTCACTTCTCCACCCACACACATGGTCACCGTGAAGACCGATCTGTATCATTAACTGTGCTTGGGAACCTGGCACTGAACATTCCAAGGGAAAAGAAAAGCCAAGGAAGGTGCATGACCAGTGTGGGAGAGTTCAGTTGCAGGATGGAGAGTGCCTAGAAACACCCAAGGCATCCAGGGGATATGACCACCAACTCTGGAGGGAGTTTCCCTTGTCACACTTCCAGCAGACAGTACAGGGCAATGACCAACAGGCTCTTTGTCCAGACACCTTCAAAACCATGGTGGTGTTACCAAAGGCATATCAGGAACTTTGTGGACAGAATTAAAGGGTGTGCAAAAAAATTCACGAAACAAAGTATGTGAAGAGCTGCAGATCACCTGCTCTTCTCTCCTTCAGGTGGGCCATGAACAGCGAGACAACTCCTTATGAACAAGGCAACATGGCTTATAAATGAACTTATAAATGAGCCTAAAAGCAAACAGAACCTTTTGAGACCTTCAAGAAATTTCCTTGTCTTTCAGTGTTTAAACAAGCATTATTTATGGCTAAAAACAAAAGGGGTCACCCAAGTTTTATGCTCCCATCTCCACAAGGCACTGAAGTGCAACCAACTCCCAGAGGAAACGACTATGTATGAACACAATCATAGACATTTTCTTTCCTGACAACACCCTTTACATCTTGGAAACGATCAAACCAGACAGATGAGAATATCCAATATTGTCAGAAGCACAGACTAAAGACACACACATTAGCCAACAAAAAAGATATTAGCCCATCCTCCTAATTTCCCCTGTTTCTGCTGAAAGGGGGGGATTGTTCATGTCAAGAAGCCAAGCAGTACAATCACCCTCCGGTCTTTTCTCAGTTGGAGTCAAAGAAGACAAAGCAAATTTCTGCCAGTAAGAAACTTATTCTCAGTGAAGTTCACAGCACAGCCAAACCCTAGTTAAGTGGGGCTCAAAGGGAGGCCACTGCAGTTCATGCACTACACTTTATCTAGGAAACACTGAATGACTTCATGGCTCACGTGGCTCTCAAGGAGCACACATGAAACTTGCTATTACTGGGCACACAAAACAGCTACAACTGATAAACTCTGTGAAATGGGGACTTCATCTTAGTTTACTTTTAGTTCTAGGGCTGATAGATCTGTGCCAACACACTTACTATTAAAAAGGTTTTCTCTAAATTTTAAGCTTTACCAGCAGTTTGAGCTGAGGATGCCCAAAATGCTGACACTGTACATCAGCTGTGCTACCCCATCAGAACTGCTTTGCAGGGGAAAGAGAAAAGCTGGACTTTATGAACAACTCCCACTACTGCACATGCTCCAGATTACATCCAGATGCACCTGTAAAATCTCACCACAGTATGGCCACAGAGTTACCTACTCTGGATTACCAACTAAACCAGGACTGCTAAGTATTCCCAAGATAACTGAACAGACTGACCAACATCCTCCATTTCTTATTGAGACCCATTCAATAGAAACAGCGTGGCCACTCTAGGTGGGAGTTTGGCACCCTACAGAGGTTCCAAAGAAAAAATTAAAATGCTGAAAACCACTGTCTTCTTCATGGAGAGGCAAAAGGAACTTGCAACCTGGATCCAACCCAGCATAGGCCACTTGTGCAGCACTGGCTTAAAATTTCCCTCTTCACAGCACTGCCAGCAATTTGAACTCTGGACAGGGATGACTTTACAGTGCCTGATGAAACACACAGAGTGCAACACCCTTCTCACATGCTTCAGGAGGGAATTAATTTTCTCTTGATTTCTACTATTCCTCCTTGAACCAATACAACTTTAAAACCACAAAAATCTGTGACTTCTTTCAAATTCTTACCAGCAAAGGCGTAAAAACTAAAGACAAGCCTCACAGCCACTGATCTTCCCCTGGCAGAAGGGAAATGTCTGCACACTGTGTACTACTCTTCCCCACAGGGAGGAAACAGGAAGGCTGCTAGCACCCCATGGTGCCTGTCCTGGTCAGCTGAGCTTGTGTTCCCCCCTAGACCATGCTCTCATCAATGCTGTGATGCGCAAGCACTCAAAGAAACTGACATTTATGAGATTAACTAGCTGTCCTTTTCATCCCAAAGTAATTTATCCACCAGACAGACACAAGGCAAGCAGCTTGTTAACAGATTTCTGTCTACTGTTTGCAACAAATTAAGTGAAAACAAGAATTTCAACTAGAAATCTCAGTCATCTCCACTTCTGATGGCAGCCACATACCCTGATGCAAAGTTGCTGTCTTCTTTCCAGTCCACGATGCGACAGATGAAGAGCATCTGTGCATAGGCCTCAGGCTTGGTCACAAAGTCTGGAGGGCAATCAGCCAAGGGCACATAAACCCTGGGAACTCTGTGATCCACAGGTGAGAACATGGCACACCTCTTGAAGAGTTCACTGTTCCTGTCAGCCAGAAGTTTGATGAACCCTGTAGCTGCTCGAGAATGCTTCCTTTCCAAAATATAGACCACCTGAGAGAGACAAAAGTTTATACAATTAATGCCTTCAGAGAACTTACTTTATTTAGCAGAATAAGGATATACAAAGGCTCAGCAGAGTATCTGGAAAAGTTGCAAGGTCTATATCTTCTTTACCCTGTGTGTGCATATGTGTGTGTGCATTTTTTAACTGAGTACCTACTTACAATGTATTTTTCTTGCCATCTTGCTCATGGCTATAGAAGAGCCAAGTGCTTTCCAAGTGCTAGCTCTCTACAGCAATTTTCTTGATTACAGAACAAAACCAGACAAGAAGCAGATGCTTCCAAATGCAGGGAATTAGCCACAAAATACAAGCAACTCCTGTAAAATCTTTCATTTGTATTCTCGGCCTGTGATTTCAACAGTCAGCACAGAATAGGCCAGTCCAAAAATGGTGCCGCTGGCAGATCCAATACTAACCACAGGAAAGGATGTGCTGTTGGGAATTTGGCAGTTCTCTCCTTCTCTCTGTGCTTTCTGAAGTTAGGGGTTATTTTACCTTTATACAAGATGGCTTTGAAAAGAATAATAAATTACAATATCACTAAATAATTGTTCCAGAGAGGTGTTCATCCAGGCTGTATTTTTGTAGACCATAATAAATCACTGGATAACAGAAACATTATAGCCGATTTCCTAAGCTTATACAGAAGAGTCTTTCCAGAAGGTTTCAGGAGCTGCACCTCTGAACAATTCTGAGTGCTGGAATTGCCACACTGGATAAGACCAGAGCAACCCAGCCAACAACAGGACCAGAATCAGAGGCTGCAAGGGAAAGCACAAGATGTGGAAGAGATCTGACCCAGTCTGACCCAGCAGCCCTCTTCTGGTCTCTTAACATTCAGAGATTGACTCAAATCTTGAATCAACAGTACTAGCAGTCTTTCCAAAGTCTGTAAGAATTAATTCTGACAACTTTGGATATCCTGACAGTCATATTAGTATCCAATCTTTTTCCTGAATCTTGGTAAGTAATTTTGCATGACAAACAAAGGGAATTTAACCTAGGATAATTAGTAAAAATAACAAGTCACTTGGTTTTTATCAGATTGGACAATTACTCTCTCTGAAATGGAGAATGAGACTCAAAGACCAACAGACAGAGGCTACAGGGAGGCCAGGGCTGGTCTCCTGCAGCCTTTGGAAGCACACACGTGCTTACTTGTCACTCTCCATGCATTTACCTTGGCTGTCCTTTGAAGAAACTCATCTGGGAGGAGCCTGGGATCATTGACCTTGGGTCCATCATCTTGCTTTGTTCCGTGCACACCAGTGACCCCAGAAGCCTTCCCTGCATCAAACACACAGGACAGTTACTTTAGCACACTTCCATGACAAATTTGTCTCAGGCTTTTACTCTAAAGTACAATACAATATGCACATAGTAGACTTATTTGAAAGGAAAAAGATCTCTCAGGTGTTAGAACTGGCAAGCATGAAGTAATTATTATTTCTCTGGATTACAGCAGACAGCAGATACACGTTCCTTTACCATGCAGATGTGCTGAAAAAACAACAAAAATCAAAATAAGTCCCAACTTTGTAAGTAGGACTATCAGTCATAACAAAGTGGCACAAAACAAGTTCTGTTTATTAAGTACTAAGGGCTAAGAATGTTGTGGCGTTTCTTAGTTGAAGTCATTAATGTTACATAAGCAGTCCTTTCCAACATACATTCATTTAATATTTAATTTCCTCTAAAATATTATGCAGGGTCATAAAATGTGTGTTTATCTTTGAAACTGAAATCATATCTACTAAGCTGACCCTCTTCAGCTGTGGACCAGTCTTATGAAAAGCCTTATAGAAGTAATCACTACATCCTTCCCCTGAGATCTCTGGACCAGAAACTGATAATATTAAAATAATTTCTGGTTTGAAATTGTCAAATATTCAGGTATGTGAGTTTGGGAGCATCTGCTACAAATGGCTGGCATTTAACGTTTACAAATGTTCAAAGTGATCTTTGCCATGGACAAGGCTGGAACTGGGCTGTTCTTGAGCTGCATCCCTGCTGCGAGCCTGTGGTTACTGCCCTGCTAGAATCTGGGATGGAAGCATCCATGTGCACTTGTCAGGAGGGCTCATTGGAGATGGCTGACTTTTTCCATTTGTATGGCAGTCACATCCATCTTGAGCACATGTGCTAAAATCAGGCCTAGAGTGTTCAAAAGAAATCTTGATTTCCTAAGGAGAGACTGTGGCACCGACTGCAAGTTTCAAGGGACATAGCTGTCACTGCTTCCCTTAGAAGACATGAGATAAAGCAAAGTTTTGCTGAGGTCTGTGCTCCAGGAGGCCGACAGCAGTCAGCCATGTGAGAAAGCCTCCAGAAGCTCTGTGGTGACACGCAGACCCTGGCCCCCAGATGACGCCCGTGTGTCCCAGGATGAGGCTGCTGCTGACATGACGGATGGAGGGGCGGCTGCAGCGGAGCATGCCGGGCCTCGGCAAGTGGGGACAGTGGGACAGCAGCTTCCCCAAGGGTTTGCCTGTGCCCCACCATCACCAGGGCACGTTCACAGATGGCTGTGTCCCCATGGAGGGCCTGCACTGCCTCCAGGCAACGTTACCCCAGCAGTTGCTTGACAATGAGGGCTTTGCTTTAATGACAAACTCTGGTCCTCATATGCTGCTAATTATCCTCAGCTTTGCCTTCTGATATGCCCTTTCTCTCCCCAGAGATGTTTTTATAAGTGACTTTACTTTTATTTTATCTTCATTGACTTGCTAGAAATGCTGAGAAGAGAATGAATATGTATTCAGGGGTTTAAATAAAATTCTACTTTGCTTTAAAAAAAGCCCCAATAATAGAAGCAGCAAAACCATTTCTGATTTACATTTACTGAAATTAACTCAGACTTGCCAAAACCAGCATTACTACAGAATAAAACCACCCAGAGTTTCATGGTGACAAACAAGGTAGGGAAAAATTGCTTGCATAACCCTAAGCAGTTAAAAAGCAGGGGATATCAAGGTTACCTCATTTGCTTACTTCCTTTAAAGTTTCTGCCAGCTAAATGATACCAATCATTTAGCAAAGAATGAAAGCCAGGAGCCATTTTGTTTTCTTATAAATTTTCAAGTGATCAGTTAACAGTTTATGATGTCTCAATCATAAAGACAGCCTGGGCAAAGAACAAGATGATCTGGAACAAAGGAAAACTGGACGGGGCAGAGGACAAGGGGAAGTTGGGAGCCTTCCAAAGGCCATGCCTCCAGGCACACCTGCCACAAGCCCAGGGCTTTACTGGAGTGAACTCCCCAAGGAACAGCACATACTGGTGGGAAGAGAAACCAGAACTAAACATGTTTAGGAAAAAAGCAAGAGCTGCATTCACTGCTTTCCCAGCATAGCAGAACAGCAGCAGTGACTCAAGGTTCAGCAGGCAAGAATGAAAAAACCACCCAGAGTCACGTGAGGAATATGTCCTTGTTAGCGCTGCCTTTTTTCCACTCATCCTTCCAACACCCATCACTCCGAAAAATCACTTGGAAATTTTCACTGAAGCAGTTTTCTCAGTCAAAAAGAAGCCAGCAGGGATGCCCTGGGGAAGTAACACATACACACATGCAAAAGCACGGGAACACCAGGATGCAGCTGTCACAGGGAGAACAGTAAATGGGTGCTCAGGCCGTCCTTGGCCTGGGATGAAGAACATTCAGGGCTGGGGCACTGCCCCCCTTCCTGCTGAAGACGAGCCCCAGTATGAAGCCAGTACAGATATGAGAAAGCACCCAAATTCCCACCATGGCAGGTGACAGAATTTGCCTTTTCCTTCATGGCCAGCATCAACTGGGGCTCTTGACAGGCTGGGGAGTGTCTTCTTCAGTGGTCTCTCCAATTTCAGCATCCCTCACAAAAAAATCCTGGGATTATGAGAGACTCCAGGAGGTAAAGTCTGGGATCTACAATTATTCCATTAACAGAAAGAAAAAAGGAAGTTAATCCCAGACATCTACTTGTTGCCCATCTTTTTTAACCTACTTCAGAATCTTAAATGCCATCACACACACTTACTATGGATGAATGCTCCTGAAACAAAGGACAGGGGAAAAAATCATGGAGCTAAGAGATGTAGACTTCCCTATAGCTTGAAGCTGCTCCTTTTGAAGTCAAAATTCTGTTGGTACCAGGGCTACATCTAATGCTCAGGGGTCTACAGCAGCAAAGCACCAGCCTTTGCTGGTGAGGAATCCCTGTGACAAAACCTTCAGCTCAGAAGGGACAACTACCCAGATCCAAGGTCCACCTGGCTCAACTGTCAAACTACTGTGCAGAAACCTCAGTCACAGCAGCAATAATCTGCCACGAGAGTATGATACCCAAGTGCCCTGAATACATCTCTGACAGTCCCTCTCCTTCATTAAACATCCTCCTCCCCTCCAGTGGAGCTGAGCAGAGAGGGGCAGTAACAGGGCCCCACTAGAGACTGCTGGTCTAGAAGATCTCAGCTGGGAGATACAAATATCTCCCACAACAGGGCAGAGGCATGAAGGCAATCCTAAAGGAGAGTTAACTTGTGAGAGGAGCAGGATTTTGTGCAGGGAAGGTGGGAAGAAACTCCTTGCATAATGCCAAACTAAAAATGAATTATTCTGACCCCTTTACTGCAGTGGTTATCCAATGACCATTCAATATTTCCACCCTAGGCAAAGACATGTTTTCTGAGAAAGATTTACTATGTTAGCTTGGGCAGTACTTCACAAGCTTATCTTACAGTGAAAACACAGTTCAGCAACCAGGATCCAGTGAAACTGCATTATAATCTCAGTGTTTTCCTTTCAGCGATTATCTGACAAACCAAAACTGTAATAGTCTTACTTTAAAAAAAAATTAGGCACTAGACACAAAAAGCAAGTAAAATTAGTTATGTTATTACCAATTACTAGATCCAGGACACTTGGAATTTGCCTCCCTCTGTAAGAGATCCGTTTAAGCAGCTTCAATACACACTTAGATTTGCCTGACAGGCATTCCTAGGTCAAACATTACTTTTTCTTAAGGCCCCCCAAATTTCCTTTTACAATTTAAATATCATCACATTAAAAGGTGGCCAAAGTGGACCAAAAATCATCAGACTAGAATTCTGATTACTTATGACAGATCCAAAATTATTTTCACTAGGTTTGCATTGGTCACTGTGGAAATTTGCAATTCTGTCCAAAAAGAATACAATTAAAGATGCAATATCCACTTGCAAATGAAAATATATCATAGTTTCAGATCTAAAACACAACTTACTAAAAAAAAAAAAAAATCTCCCTCCCTGAATGGAAAAAGACAAGTTTTTTAACAAAATAGTACAATGTTTGCTACTTCAGTTAGAAAAAAGAAAACGTACTTGAGAAGCCCATCAGAAAATACTGTTCTTCAGTTCAGTGCTCAGATACCAGCACAGCTGTAAACCTTTCAGTGGCAAAGCCAACTATTTTCTAATGAAGCAACAACATTTAGGCTCTCTGACGTCTGCTTCAAGGAGCAGTTTTCAGTATATAATGTTTTAGTACCAAATACCTAAATGGTGTAAACCAGACCAATTTATTATAAGTATCTCCAGTACCGTGTGTCACATGCACAAAGGATGTGTTTTTGCAATTCTGTCTATATCAGCACAAAACAGACATTAGGAAATGAAACTCCCTTCAACCCAAAAGTGCTACATATATACCCAGAGATTTGCTCTGGGCTACATTAGTCTGCTACAATTTTAATTTTTAGGGATAACAAGGAAATGTTGTTGTTTAGAAGAAAGCACAAGGACTCTTCATATTCTGCAACTGATAGTTTCTTGGCACAGAACAGCTTTTTTCTCCTCAAACAAACCTACCAACAGGTAGGGAAGAAGAAAAGTGCTGTTTCACTTGGTACCAGGTACTATCCAAAACTGGAATCTATTTTAAACACCCTATAAGTAGGGTGACCTAGGAAATATAATGGAAATAGCAGTACCTTGCATTTATACCTCCACACACAGAGTTATCCACCTGTGATGGAGGAAATACAGGTATTTCACTGCAATAAGACTGTTAAGCCAACAGCCTTGGAATTTAATACATGCAGCCTGTCCAAAATCAGCCTAACAGCTCCCATGTGCAATAGAAGAGGGCTCTGCAATAAGAAGCAAAGCAGCTCCAAACCATGCAGCACTCCTGAGTTGTCTCATCACAGAGCTTTGTGTCTAATGAACAGGACTAACCTCCTCAGAGATGTTTATTTTTGAATACTCATTTAAGCAATCTCACCCTGCCACAGCTGTTCATGTCTTAACACCTGAGCGCACACACATACCTGCCTGCCCAAGGGCACACTGAAGAGAGGACTGGGAGACTCAGATGATTAGCATCAAGATTTCTGAAGATGCACAGGCAGGAGGAGACCCTCAGAGAAGGAGAGGAAAGGCTTAGCAACAGATGTGTAGAGCACAGACAAGCACCTGCAGTAGCAGAGCAAAGGCAGTGTGAAGAGGTGAGTACAGCTGGCTCCCTCGGATATGCAAGGCAGCCAAGTGTGTAATTATTTACTTATATTTAGCCACCTCCACAAGGAGGGGTGGAGGAGATGGCAGAATGATGAGACAAGAGTGTCACTTTTCTTTAGAACCCTCCAAGTCTGATCCACAGTAAAGATCAACATAATTTTGGGAAGCTGCCATCTAGGCCAGCAGATCAGATCGTAGCAGTCTCAGTAGCCACCTAACATTACTACAACCATAGCATGGATACTCAGATCTCCTGGCCCTCTCATGTCCTGAGAGACAGTCAGTCAGCATCAGGGTTGGAAGCCTTATTGCAACAGAACTAACCCTAAACCTACAAAAAATCAGGTGGTGCTGCAGCCTGCAGAAATAGTTATATTACATCAATGACAAGCAACTTAAAATGTTACAAAAATAATTCCATTGAGTATTTTGCCTATTTACTTAATGTTCTTCCTTCCTGCAAGTCCATTTGTTCCTAAAGTCTGTGTACCCAATATTACTATTCCATGGAAAATATGTTAGCTGAATGAATCCTAATCTGCTTCATCCTGGAAATCTTGCTGCTAACAATGACCATACTCTGTTTATCTACACACCCACCATTCACTCTCAGTATCATGCCCTCTCATTTACTTGACCTAAACTTGCAACTCAAAGGAGAAACACAGGTGAACTCAGGAACATATGGTAATATACTGAACTTAATCTAATTCCTGTTACCTAATTGCCTAAGTAATTTATTTTTTCCAGTACTTAAGAAGTCATTTGGGGGTCAAGATAACTTACTAGGGAAGAACAGGGTAAGGAACTTTCCCAACATTAACTTCCATTGCAGGCTACAGCTTTACAACAAAAGAATAACTGGAGCTTTTTCTGCCTGTAGCTTTTAATCAATGCAACCATAAAGCCCAATTTGTTCAATACCAGTAAAACACTTTTCCTCAGTTACTATACTGTTTATTCTGTTAGAAATGTATGCTGTCATTTAAGAAAATTTATAGCAACAACCAGAAGAGCTAGATCCAGAGACCCACGAACATGAATTTAGGATAAATTAACACAGAGCTGTCTCAAGCAGCTGAAACTGCTCCAGCTTCTCTGCTGGCTTTCCAGGCTTCAGCCGAGTGAAACTGATCCGATTTTTGACAGTTCCACCTCAAGGATTTCTATTAAAAGCCATGTAACTGAGAAGATTTCCTGGTGAGCTTTCACTCTGCTGTGGCCTAGAAATTTTAAGAGCTATGCAGTGGAGATGATCCATCTCCACAAAGCTGCAGGCTTGGAAAGAACACTGAAGCTCCTTAAAAGCAGTCAGAGTGAACAGGAGCCCCTGAAGAGGAGGGAGAAGAACACTTGCTCCTTCCAGGGGCCAGTGATGTTGATGGACTCCAAATATGCCAGACTTCCTGGCTGCTAAACTGAAAGAAGGGTGAGCCTGAGCAGAGCAGAGGTTCAGCACGTAATCCAGACTTTTGTCACCATCATTTCCCTACCAGACCAGGCCAAGGAGAAGAAGAGCAGTAACTCTGAACCGCCTGGGCCAATACAGGACACTGGTAACTGCAGGAACCCAGGTGCCAGAGGAAGGCACAAAAGGCAAGTAGAAACCTTGTCAAGCTTAAAAAAGAGAGAGGACAAAAAGCCCCATAGGGGACATGGAAGTGCATGAGAAGTGCAAAACAGAGACTAAACTCTGCATTATAAATACATTTTTCTATTTTACTAGAAAGATCCAAAAACCCTTCTAAGCACTTACTCTAGAACATCATCTGGACAAAATAAAGGCTTGATGCCATTATTATACAACCATACAGTGAACTTAACCAAACACCACCATTTCACTTAAGCCAAGCAATCCTGAAATACTCAAAATACAGCTTCCAGTCAGCAGCAGTGTGGACACCAAACAATTTTAGGTTAACATTTCTGACCTTACCAGGACTACTAGAGACTGACAGTCACATTTGACTTGACAGAGATCAACCACTGTTCACCTAGTGAATGCTGAACAGACAAGGAGACATGAGCAAATTCTGCAGGAGTTTCCCAATTCTGTTGGCCCTTCCCATTATCCATCAGTTACTCAGTTCATGTGAGTCTCCTCAGTCTGTAAATGAGCTATTTCTGTTCAAATTTCATTACATCAAGGCAGTGAGCAAGCTTCAGACACTCACATTTCCAAGCTCTGATTTGCAGTAGTGTAGGTATAAGTGGAAATCCTGAACAAACACAACTCTGATTGCTGCCAGGGCAGCCAGTGCACCAGCTTGATGACTTCCACCCCATGGGAAGCAGGATATTTTGTGTATCTGGTGTAGTAATATCTCCCGTGAGAAGAGTTGAAAAAAGCTGAGCAAACGAGTTTGACAAGGATAGCTTTTGGCATGGTGACACTGTTTTACAAACTTTTATTTGAATATCATTTTGCTAAAGAAGGGCTGAGGCACTTTTATGAGAATAGCTGCCATTCTCATGAGTACAAGTAGCTGCTACTGTTCAGTTGCTGATGTTTCTTTATCAGAGAAATCTGATTCCAATACTTAACAAGAGACATTTGTAGGAAAATCAAGTGACACACAGAGTAGTGTAGGGATACAGCATCATAAACCATTCTGTACAGAACATTTTGCACTTTTCCCAGGTTGAGAGATACAGGGAGTTTCCATTTTTTATTACATACTGAAATAGAATATAAAGAAAATCCTCCTACTGCAGTGAAAAGTCACAGAAGTAATGTATTCTAGGTCAGTAGTAAGTGCTAAGATAAAAGTTACACACCTCTGTTGCAGTAGTCAATGTGAATGAGGATTAAGAAAAAGAATTACAAACCTGGCAGAGATAATTTTGACTAGTGAATGAGTTCTGTGGACAGCAATGACACAGAGTAAGCTGAGGTCTCAGAGTACAACAGAGGACTTGCATATCAGTACCAAGCACTACAGGGATTTAATTTTTTCTGTGCACACACTGGTGGTTCAGACTACTGACAGGATGCTATTGCCTTCTTCTCCGCTTGCATTTCAGTACGGCACAGAAATCCCAGAGAGGGTTTGAAGGAGGGTTTAAGGAAGCTGAGAAACTTTATTCAGGGTGCTCATTCTTACTGTCTTTTTAAGGAAAAAAAAGCAGAAAGTTGGCTCAGCATATAGATATTTACACTTCTGAAGTACAGCTGAAAATCCAAGAGAAAAAGATATTTTGAACTTTGCAAGACCAAATACCAAAGCTTAACATTCAGACAACTTAAGTGTGAAACAGGACAATATTGGTCTTTGTGTAGGACCAGGAGCTGGAGAGGAGAGAATGGCTGTCACTTCCTCAACTAAACACTTTTCAAAGACAATCTTCAACCCTACTTCTTTGCAAGAGAAGTCCAGATAAGCAGAGCAAACTTGTTTGACCAGGACATCTTCTGGCAAAATGACACCAATTATGAATTTCTACTTAAATATCCTTGAGCAAAGCATGACTGATCCACTTTTATGAGCACAAGAAAGTACAAGGCCTGAGAATTAGGCTGAATGCAATGGTCTCTTCATTTCTATGGACTTCCCTCTTGCTTATCCCATCGCTTTTGGGGACTCAGAAATAGAAAGGCAGAAAGCACAGCTCTCATAACAGCAGCACTCAGTGAAAACAGATCCAATATCTGAGTCTAAGGCTGCAGACCTGTGTACAATAACAATTTCTACCAGTTTGCCCTAAGCCCCACAGAGGCACAGGAAATCCAAGGTACAATGACTTCAGGGAAATTCAGTCCCTCAAATCTAGGCCATAATCAGTGTACACAACGTTTCACGCTTCAGAGCTTCTGACAGCAAGGACCAACCCCAAAATTCTTTGCCCCAGCATGTAACTAGAGATGGAGAGGGTGACTGTGCTCTGAAGAGGAACAGAGCCATGAGAAGGGATGGGACACAGGCCAAGGTAGAAAAGACATCAAAACAGTCTGCACTCCCAGAGTGCTCTTATTCGAATGACACGTCTACTTTTATTCTTCATGGTTCATTTTGACCATCGGCATCAGAACAAATGAGCCAGCAGAGATATTGTGCAATCCTACTCTTACATCAGAAAGGACAAAAGGCATCTTGCAGTTGAGAGCAGAAAACTGCAGGGCTTGTGTTCATGAACAAAGATTTGAGCACAGTCTCAACCTGGCTCTTGGGTTTTTGCCCAGAATAAGTAAAATGTACTTTTGATTCTGTTATCAATTCCATTATATTATTGATATCCATACAGTAGTTATGGATATTTTTCACCTCCAGAAATCTCATGGGTTTTTCATTTAGTTTGAACTTTGAGTCGATCATAAATATGGATCTTTTTCTAAATAAACACATAAACACACATAAATGTATGCAAATGCATACACTAAGTGCACATGAGAACATGATAGACTGTTTCTTGATTTTGTTTCATTAATATAGTATCTTTGATAGAATCTTTGGCCAGCTTGAAGCCTTCAAAAACCCTTTCCAAAAAAGGAAGAAAGCCCATCACAAGTTTTTATTTAAGACTTGTGCTGGCTACAGAAAATTCCTCCTGCTCCCTTCTGTGCACAAGGCCATGCAATGGGACTGTGTGATAAGCCCTGCAAAGCAATGCTCTCAGGGAAAGCAATTAAAGCACTGGGTTTGGTGGGTCAGGAAGAAATCTCCCTGTGAATCCCAACTTCCATCCACCTCTCTGTTTTACTGCAGTAGCTGTTTCTAGCAGAAGGGATGTAACATGAAAGAAAAGGCTCATATGCAAGAAGTTCAGCTGCAGCAGCAGCCAAGCAGCTCTCCCAGGAGAGGCCCACATTACCCAGGGAAGGGCAACTCCACTCCGATGTGATCCAACCCTCCAATGCTCTCTGCCTCCAACGCTGGCACCACGTTCCAGTGGACGGCCTTAGGAATTCCAACTGAATTTTAACCTCTGAGGTTCAGTTCTGCCTTCAAAAAGTGTATGTTTGGTGCTTTTTAAAAAGCATTTTGAACCACACCTGTGAAGGCTGAATTTGGCAGGATTTTTTCTTTTTTTCACGATAGTTATCAGTGATGCTAGAATAACTATAGCTGCTTTCCAGGCAAGACTGAGAATCTGGATAAGTGATGATATGAGAAAATGTATGAAGGACAGGCAACAAGCCAAAGCAATCATCAACTACTCAAAAACACCTTCAGAAAAATCAGCATTGTAAACTTTGTATGTATAAAAAAAGGCAGGGTACTAAAAAGCAGAAAAAGAAGAAAGTAGGGAAAACTCCATATGGGTTATATGGCCAATGAAGCTGAAGCAAATATTAAAAGAGGTGATAGCAAAACACAAACTCATCAGAAATCTAACTGGCACATCCACACCAGCCATAAGGCTTGCTAAGGATGAATATGGAAGGGCCTTGAAAACAAAAGAAATCAGTTTTCTTAGGAAACTGCAGTGGAAAAGCTGGATTTCAATTGTGCAGACAATAAGCTGATGTCACACTTGTCCTAGAAATATTCTCCAAAGACAGAATCAAATGGCAAAACCCACTCAAGACGGCACAGATTTTGAGAGATGACTTGTTGACTTCCAACACAGGTCACTCCAGAGCATCTTGAGAAACTAAGATCCACCAAAAAAAAGAAATAATTCTCATCAACTCTTTAAACTAAAGCACAATCACACACTGAAGTGAAATACTGGCTCAAGCCTGTATTTCTTTTAGATGCTGGTATCAAACTAGAATGTACTTCTACAACATTTAATTTGGCATTGCTATCAGAAGCAACAAAGATGCAACAGACACAACAAGTGACTCAGGAGAACTGTCAAGTCAAAGTGGCCCAGTGGTGTACAGCTGCAATAGACTGGAAAACAGCTGGGGTTAAAAACCACCTGTGTAAAACATGCACAGACAAGATGACTAATTCCCAAATCAAGTCTGTATCCTGGAAAGGAATGGAACAAGATATGAGTTAGTTCACTTGCCTTGGCAGGAACTCAACAATGGAGATACCCAGAAGGAAATAGCATCACAAACTGGTAAGGTGGCAGCTCCAATCGTGAGGTAAAACTAATGCTTTGTCATAAAAAGTTCAACACTTCAATTCCAGAATTATTTCCTGTTTTACTAACAGATAGGTGTGAAAAATGGAAGTTTACCAACAGTACAGGCAGGGGTCTGTGCATCTTCAAATATCTCAGGAAAACACAAGGTATTTAATAGGACAGCTTTATAACCACCACCAAGATTTGTCAGAGTCCAACAACTACTGAGGTCCTGAGTTACTGCTGCCTTTTCTGGACAACTGGGGCAAGCAACAGGGGCACAACAGAATATCTGCCCCAGCAAACCTTTCATGAGTAGCTGAAGGCACACGTTAAATGTGCCAATTGTCAGAATCCTTTCAACACACAGCTCTTCAGGAAGGGATTTAATACTAGAAAGGACATGCAAAGAGCTGCATAAGCGTTAGTTTTGGGACAGGGGAGCCTATTTTATTTTGCCCTAAGCAACACTTGATGGCTTGGATGGAATTCAGAATCAGAATAAAATAGGTTTGCCTTCAAAACAGATCACATAATTGGCTTTAGGTTTTAGTGCAATTTTCTTTTTAAATAGACCAAATCTTTAAGTTGCTCATAATTCAACTGTTTGAAAACAGCAACAAACTTAGCTGCCCCCAAGGAAGTATATTCTTATCCCCAAACTGAGACACACAGATTGGCCAGCCAAGCTGCAAGGAAGCCGCTACAGCAGTATCTTGAATTAAACAGCAACCAGCACACCCCAGACAGCCCCAAGAACTGCAGATCTAAAGGCGTGACTTCTGTTTCACAGATTTACTTTGCACCAATCAAAACTACATAAACCCCAGCCATTAATATCCATCCAAAACCATGAAGACAGTTTAGCAGAAAGGGATAGAAGTGATAAGGCATTAAGCTTTTATGCCTGTATTTTATATCTCACAGCAAAGCGAGGCAACCAAGTAACACCTCAATGCTTTGCTGAAACAAAGGCCTAAAATCAGCAATCTGATCTACTTACCCTTTTCACCGTTATCCAGGGAAAGTTTCTTAATGACATCAGTCAATGTATCCTGCCAGTGGTCTTGCCCATGCTCTGCATCATTATCATCAAACTGAGCTTCTATAATGACATCCGGACTTTGAGCATCGCCCTTCGCTGTCTCTTGTGGAATGCAAGTCCCCAACATATCCTCAGGGACGTCTGATTCATGTGTGACTTCTGTTTCTTTGTCACTACCATCTGGCTTTATTACCTGAAGGAGCAGGGGATTAAAAAAACAGAGGCAAGCTAAATTACTGGACTGAAGAAAGAAAACATTATCTTTCCTTTTTCGTTTGCATCCCCCAGGAGCTGACAATGAATTGTGGGTGGCTGGTGGCACACTGCAATTGCCGTGTAATTAGCCACAGATATTGCACAATCAAAAGAGGTACCTCAGTAGGATAAAGACTGGCAAGGCACAGCTTTTGCAATAGCTCAACTGTGACAATAATGTATCCAAAGTGTATCTAGAGCATAACCATACAGTTCCTGCCAAGCCTCTAATCAGCTCCGCAGAAGTTAAGAGTAAACACAGGCACGGAGGAGAATTCGCTACAATCTAATAGGCTGCTTAGACCATTGTTCACCAAGATACACTAATCATCCTGGGACATCCCAAAACTTAAGCAGTTCCAGGGAATGCTGGGATCATGTCAAAGCTCCTCCACACGATTACGAACAGACTGAAAAAGCAGAGGTTACAGAACATGCCGCCCTGTGACGTGTGGAAGAACTGGACTCTGGCATCCTGGTAAGGCACTAAGCTTTACATTTATTTTAGGCTGTGGTTTTATTGTTAAGGGCACTCAGCTACTGCCATCACTTATACAAATCTCCAAATCAAATTACTGAAGAAGAGCCCAGCTCCCAGTGAAGCAGATACCAGACCTGGATGGCATATCCCATTGCATGTGAGATGGGCAGAAACTGCTCCAGTTCAGGATATAATGACCAAAGCAGTTAATACCTTGGACACACAAGCCTTTACCAGCATCCTTCATGTAACCAACAGTGAGCTGCAAACACCTACACAGCTGGAGAATCTAGATCCAGGTTTCAGTTTCCAGAATTTTTATGTTTCACTCAAGCTATGGTACTTCAGAGGGAGAGGAAAATCAGTACAGAATAAGAAATAACCTACGAAACATTAAAATCATAAATATCTTGGGTGACTCCATTCCAGTGCCCTCCCAGTGACTGAGCTCCCCTCCAGCTGGTGCTGCTAATTCCCCAGAGATGCTCCTCCAAGGTCCCCAGACCTCAGCATCATAAACCAGTACATGACAGCAGCAACTCATGCCACCAGCAAAACAAGTGAAGGGCCCTTTAAAAAAAAAGCAATAAAACAAGAGAAACAACTTTTAGGTAACATATTTTATATGACCTATATAGTTGCTAGAAATAAACATAAATAACCTCAACAGGTTGAGGCGGGTTGAGTTACTTGAAGGCAACTGTTCTAAGTAAGAAAATATAAGTCAAAAAAGTTACGCAAATTATTCTTTAGTAACTAAAAAGCAAATAAATCAAAATCATACCTGTACAGGGAATACTTTCACAGTTTTACATATAAAGAGCTACAGTCATGCTTTCAAGCAGTATCCATTTCTTTGTAAGCTTTTCACAATACATAACAGAAATAAAATCAATTTTAAAATGGGGCTGAATTCAAGTCTTTAAAAGTAAAAAACTCAAATGACATTGCTTTGAACTCTTGTTACCTTTTGTGACTCTTCTTTCCATCTTTATTTTCAACATGCATATAATTTGTTACCATAGCAGATTTTGACTCAAACATTAAATTGCGACAAAAAAGGGAAAAAGTTTGGCAGAAGGTGGGAAAATGGCTGATTATTAAACCTGGCTACATTTGGTACATAAAACACTGACACACAATGGCCTCGGCAAGAACAGTCTATTAGATTAGAGAGCTGACAGGGCTCCACACACTACTGACTCTGCCAGTGTACCTATCCAAAAAGAAAACCAGTGTCAACAGTAATGTTTGGACCTTAACATGGTCAGATGTGGATGTATTCAGCTCTTAAATTTCAGTTGCACCAGATATGTGCAAGTGTGTAACTGCAGCAGGAGCTGATTTCCTTCAACCCCTTCAAGTTTTGCCTGCATTTTTTTCTCTCCCAGTCTCTCTTAGAGTGTGAGATGTGGTTTGGATCCTAAATTAGTATGTTTTCTATATGTAAAGCAACAAACAACATCAAATATATCTTACGACAGGAAACACTTCTCTAAAGATGGAAGGGCTATGCTTGAAAAGTTTATGTGGTTATTAAAGAATGCAGCAGATACAGATTTCATTTTAAATGCTCTATGCTAAAATTGCTGTTCTTCCCTCAAGCTAAAGGACACACACTGCTGCCATTAGCAGCACGATACTCCAGCTGTGACTACCTAAATCCCCAGTCACACATTTCCTTATGGATTTTCAAAAGGATTTTCAGTAAAGTTTTCCAGAGTCCACAAAATCATAACCTCCACACAGAGTACATCAGCAAAATGTCCAGATGCTGGCAAGCCTAGGCAAGAGGATTTGTTTTCTTTTTACGGCCAAGATAGATCATTTAGGGTGACCTCACACATAACAAAGCAGGGAATTTCACCCAATATTTCTCATATCACACCAAAAATTTAGGGAAGCTGTATACCACAAGAATGGAAAGCCACATAAGACTTTATAAAATCAGGAGCTCAGTGGATACAATTACTCCATTTAAGAGGATCAGAGGTGATGGCCAACATGAGCTCATCAGAGATTCCAAAGAGCAGGATCCTTCTGTCTATGAGCATCAGAAAGCCCAACCATGACATATGAAGCATTTCTTACAAGTGGCATCTCAGATTCAAGAATCTGATGATATTGCACTCTCCTGATTCATCTAACATTATTGCAGCTTATCCATGGCATAAAGCACACAGCTATAATGGGTCAGTTCTGATCACAGACACAGAGTAAAGCAAATGAACAAATGGATCAGTCTATCTACACATATGTAGTCATATGTGCAGCACCAAGTCCCATTCCCTGGCAATGCAGCTGACCTTACATGGACCTAGAAAAATGGGATTCCCCCTTGTTACACATGCATGAAATGTTTGACCGCACCGACAAACATCATTAAAGGCCCTTAAAGGACCTAAACTTCCTGATCTTGGAAGTAAAATGTCAACTTTTCGGTTGTTATTTTTACATGCTCTTTAATAATAATTTAAAACAAGTTTTAGTAAACATTTTGATGAAAGCCAATTGTTTGTTCAAGTGCTTGATCCTGAAGACAGTGTCTGAGTAAGTGCTCTTCCAGCTTAAAACAGACATCTATCACTGAACAATCATCAAGTTTCTGCCTCACTGGTGAATGGTTTAGTTTGTAAAGTAGACAGAACACAGGATACTTGAACGAAAATCCCATTTCCCCCATAAGTACAGTAAAAACCAGCTAGTGGGCAAAACCATCGTGGCATGGACCTGTACAATCTGGACAATGGAGCACCCAGCCTAGTCTTGAAGTAGCAACTGAATGACCAATTGTCGTTACTCAGGAGGAATTCATTCCAACAGAAAACTGAACTGGGAATCTGTGCATCTGAAAGCACAGGGGTTACCTCATGTGCTACAAAAGAAATGGCCTCCTCTGCCAGAACCAATCTCATATCTGTCTTGTTAGATCCCAGCATTTCACAGACTTTCCACCTAAACCTCCACACAAAGACAAAGCCCAGGCCTGGTTACTCTCACATCAAGTATAGAGTTTTTGCTACTGCCTCCTCAGTTCCTGTGAACTGAAACAGCTGAACATGACCAGTGATTTTCAATGATCTTTGAGCTATTAACCCAGGCTCTTTCAAATAAATGTACCAAGCCCCTGACACTAATAGGTTTGCTTTTCTTTCTTATTCATCTCTGATCCCAACAAGCAATCCATGAATCCTCATAGATCTGACAAAGTGACATGGCTGCTGGATAACTGCTGGACTAGACACAGCTGGATGAATGCATGGCTAAAAACTGCTAAAATCTTTCCATGTAGGGTCACTGCTTTCAATGGAACCTTGTGCAAAGAGACTTCCTTCACTGAAAGCATCTGGCAGATAAGGAAGGAAGCAGAATTATCCTCCATACAGTCAGCTTGGACATAGATTCAATAAAAATTAAATTCTTCATCTCACTCAAAAAGCTGGTATTAAAAAGATTATTTTCAGAAGGATACTGAGGCAGAATGGAGATTATATTTCTATGTAAATCAGTCAAAACCTTGGAAAGTGTCTTCTAATGAGTATTCAAACCCAGAATGTGTAACTTGCCCAAAAGGTTTTAGAAGTGACAAGTCATTAATGGCAAGTCTCTTCCCTGGGGCAGACAGATGTTGCAGAGGCTCCTCATGATTGTAGAGAAAGGTGCAGTTGATTCAGCAGCAAGTAGGAGCTGAAGAAGGTTCACAGCACACAAAGAACTCACATTAACCAGGGAGGACTGAACAGGGGAACATCTGGAAGGGAAATAAGGTGCTAGCCCAAGCCTACTTTCTGAGGTTTGCAAACCAAGGTAAGATGCCTTTCTTCTGAAAAATACGTTGCTCAAACACAAGTTCTGCTTTAGCCAAACAAAATTATTATGCTCAGTACTAGGTAGGGAGACAAAGCATAGGTCAGAGCTGCTGGTCCTCTCTGCAGTTGAGCCTTAGTTAAGCAACAAGTCTCAGAAACAGGTTAAAAGCAGTTCTTTCAAAAGGAGGACAGCTGAAAACAGGGGCTTTGGACCAAATTACCATCCCCTCGTTAAAAGGACCGTTGCTATCACAACACTAATGCGAACACCACATTTCATACCAGGGCTGTGAACACCTGCATCTATTTGTCTCCCAGCTTTTGCCATATTAAACAGGCTTCACTTAAAAGCTGGTTCCCTAATGTTCCCTCACAAGGGAGCAGGAATGGAGCCTGGCTAACATGAGGACGCTGTCACAGCTCATACATACATACTACAGCCAAGCTACCATAAATATTGTGAGGAAGAGCTTTGCTTTTCTGAAAAGAGTAACCAAACAAAGGCTGGCTCACTCTAGCTTCTTCTTGGATAAAGAAAGGATGGCACTTACAAGAAAAGAAACACCTGTCCCAAGCACCCTTCCTTCTTTTCGTAATTCCACATACTCCAAAACAGTACTGGGAAGACAACAACTCAGTAAGACTGACTAGTCTCAGTAGAAGCAGTTATGGCATTACTGTTAAAATAACAGTAATGTTATACTGAGGAGGATTGTTGTGGTTTGGGATTAGATTTTTTCATTACAATCTTTTAATTCTAAATCACTGGAAACACTTGCTAACAGCCCCCAGGATAGCTATTTTATATTAACAGCACATTATAGTTTACATTTCAGACATCACATTGGATGCAATAATCATACAAACATCCATATTAAAATCTCTCCCTCTTGATTAGGAAAAGACTACTTGTTCCTCCCCAATGGACTCTGTTGTTCCCAGATGTCACACACAGCTTTGTCACAGCAGTCACTACAATACCATCCTGCTTGTGGATTCGAAGGGTAAATGATCTGAGTACACAAAGGCTTTTTGGAAACAGTGATTTTTCAGAATCTGCTCTGACTTGAATCCACTGCAGCAGGTGAGAAGTGGGAAAGAAATAAATTAAATCTAAGGCTTGTGTTTTGAAAACAAAATACCACGACAGATCTTCAGTATGGCCATTAAACCTGTTGAGACCACAAAGCCATCTTGCCTGCCCTTCCCAGAATCCTGCAACTCCTCTGCTCAGACTAACCTGAAAAGTGAGTTTTTACTACAGAGTTAATTCAAATAATCAGACTTAACATCCATGTTTAGTCCAACCTGAGCAGAGAGCCCTACATCCAGGCTCGTCAGGCAGCTGCACAAGAAACACATTTAACTGTAGAAATACTCCCATATTTTGAAACAGCCACCTCAACTCACTAGTTCTTTCTGCTTCTACCAATAAACCTCATTCCTGAGCTGTTCACTCATCTCTCTGTGCTCCAGGCTGTACCAAAGCAATCTAGGTTACAGCGTGTTCCCTCCAAGTCCATCTGAAGTCCTTCTCCTACCATCTTGCACAAATAACCAGAAAAACAAGTGGAAAAGCATCAACAAGGAAAATTCTCAAGACTGACCTTTCTGAATCCTAAAGCCAAAACAAGAACTGTCTCCTCACCATGTATTTCCATTCCCTATCTGGTCTCTGACCTGTCATTTGCCTCTGAAAGCTCCCCATTCCCATTCCCTGGCCCTCATCCCACACCTACAGTCTGCTTCCAAACATGTTTATCTACACCTCCTTATCAACGACCAGGAGACAGTTGCCTCTGCCCGTGTCTCTCCTCAAGTCTACTCCTGCCTTCATTTCCTTCTTGCCACTTCTCTGTGGTCTCCCTGGATCCCACCTCTCCCAAGTCTGGCTCTTGCACTGTTGCCTGTAGGATACATAGCCCTGGGATCAGGACCATGTTTCCTCAGGTTCACTTCACCTGGTTCTCCTAGCAGGATAAACAACTCCATCTGTACACTCCTGCCTTTTGTACTCTCTAACAACTACTGAGAAGCAGGAAAAAGATGTCAGAAGTAGCTGTCCCTGCTCAGCACAGGTGCCCCACATGTCATGGATCAACCACTGCTGAGGGTAACAGTGTCAGAGGTATGGGGAAGGACAACGTCCTTGATTCCCTTGCAGGGAACACTCTGCCATGGCCTTTGGTAGGCAAGCCAACCCTGCTGGGAGTCGCTACCAAAGAGCTGTGTATTGCTACAGCCAGACCAACAGACTTGTTCCACACTTTCCATTCCTGCTGCCACCTCCAGGATTTGATTTAGTGCTAAAAAAACCTGCCTCTATTTTCAGAATACCTCCCTATACTGCACCCACACACATTTCCCAAGGCACAGAAGTCCCTGGAGCAGCAGTGATACAGCAAACACCTCATCTCACAGCTTCCCAGCCCACATGCTATTCTATACAGGAAGATGTTGTCACACTTAAAGCACTGATGAATCCTTAGCCATAGCCCATCTCTCAAGTGAGAAAAGTCTGACCCCAGAGAAGCACAAAAGATTCCCTTCAGCACCCAGCCTTTAACAACACCCAGGAATCAACCTCCTCCTGCACACTCACAAAATTCAAAGAAGCACAAACAGCTTCTTCATCTCCTACCAGCAAATTCTTTTCATAAAAGAAGCCCTTAAAACTGGCAGCCTCCCTGCTGGACCCCAGTGAAATGTTCCTTGTACCCTGGGTCTTTGTATTGCCTGCTCCTCCTCACAAGACCTCCCACTTTGGTGCATCTCATGAGCTGCGTGTTGCACTCCAGGCCACAGCGAACTGGAAACAAGAGTGCAATGCACAGGGCCCAGCTCTGAGGTTGCCAGAACATATTGGTTTGAAACATCACAGAAAATATTCGGCTCCATATTTTCAACAGTAGCCAGGAAGAAAATGCATGGAACAGTTTTGAGAACTGTTTTTCAAAAGTCATTTAAATCAAATTATGCCCCATCCACACCAGCAGCCCTTTCTTACTAACTGGAACTGGTTTTCTTTTCTTGTGTGTGTGTTCTTTTCTTTTTGGTTTGACTTTTCTTTTTTTTACAAAAACTGTCTCCCAGCCTTTTTTTTTCTGGTAATGTGCACAGGCACTGCAACACTACAAGAATGGGTGCCAGGACAAAACCTATGATGCACAGTCACTAGAATAAATCACTCAAGAGGGGTGGATTAGAAGAAGAGAGCAACCTTAGGTTACATCTTCAAAGGTATGATTCTCTGAAATCCCTGCATTTTCAGCAAATTACTGCAGAAAGATACCCAGTTTGCATCTGATGTAAAGAAGCAGACAGGCTTTTGGATCATTTGCAACTTTGAGACAATACCATGAATCAATACATATTTTAAAAGATGCAATAATTACAGAGTTTGCATGTAATCAGGAAAGAATCTTCTTGTGCTGAGTGTGTATAATTTGAAAGCTGCAATGCCAAGCAAATCCACACCGTTGGCTTGCACAAACCAAAGTATTATCCATTACTGCCTTTTTTTAAAAACAATACAAGCATGTATGAAAAACATATTTCCTGGAAACAATGATACTCTTTGAAGATTTATTCAACATTTCACAAACCAAACAAGCCTGTACCCGCACGTGCCCGTAAGAAAGTGGGCTGACAATGCAAACTAATCAGAAAGTACTGGAAGGGCTATCCAAGATATTTGCATACCTATACTTCCCAAGGGTTTGAACTTTTCTTCGGAACTGTATAAAAATTATTTCCCATGTGTCTAAGAAAATCTCTTACTGATCAACACTTTAACTCATCAAGGCAGGAAACAAACAAATCAACCAAGCATCTACATGTTGGGGCTGATACCTCAAGCCCCTCACTTGCAGTTTTTGTTACTTTTGATCAGGCTCTAAGTGCCAGCTCCCAGGGGTCTCAGCCCCACACGTGTTGTGACACACTTTCAAAGCCCAGAATGGGACACCTGGGACAAAACCCATACTGTTCAGGAAGTGCACAGAGGCCAAGAAAAGCAATAGAAATTTCCACAGTTAACTTGCATTACTGGTTGCCAGTAAGCCTCTTATTGTGAAAACCCATAATTGGAAACTGTCATATTACAGAACAATTTATGGAAGTTTTCAGACTACTACGTATGCCTCAGTGGGAACTTCCTTTGACTGGTGTGTTCCATCAGCCCAGGTCTGCTTATTTATTCACACAGTGGGATAAGAGTATCAGGAACCTAAACAAGTCATCGCTGAAGCATCACTGAGACTTCCACTCTAGAAGTGCTTCAAATAGATTTTAGTTTCTTAGCCTTTCCAGTCATCCATCTTCATGGCTGCATTCAGTCAACTGCTGGACTGCCCTGTTTCTATTTGTTTTCATCTTCTACAGGAACATTCTTGCACTTTGTGTTCCACTGCTCCTCTGAGGATATGGAAGGCAAAACGCAGCTGCTCTGGGCTGAGTGCATTCCACTATGCCCGTCTTGACCCCATCAAAAGAGCATGCCAAAATTAGTTCCTACTCCTATGGTGTCTACCTTGTCACACCAGGGAAACTGGCATCTACATTAATTTCTAAATCAGATTTCAATTGCACTAAAATATGGCTCCAGCCAAGAACAGCCTCCCCCAATGCCAGCACAATACTGTTCAAGTCACCCACACAAAACCACCCAGCACTTCCTTTGCAAATAGTCATGGACTGGTGTGAAGGTAAGGAGATCTGGTAACAAGTGATGGAGACACATTCCGGGAAACTTTTAGCAACAGAAGACTGAAAATCCACTTTAACACTACATTTTCCATGCAAGAGCCAGCACGTACCATCTGATAGAGTGGTTCTAACTATGAGCAGCTCCATCTCCTAGGAAATGGACTGAGTATACCTGTGTTTTGCCATGCTGTACTGCTGCCATTTCCAGTCATGCATGCCAAGGCCACTATGAATCCAGTACTTTCCCCACCACCCCAGGACAGGTTGGAAAAGATTTGTGCTGAGGGGAAGCTGTTGCAGAACAGGGGCAGCCAGGCTGAAGAGGACCACCCGCAGACAAAAGGAACTGGAGGAGCTAATCCCTGCAAGCACGGTAAGTGGAGGAAAAGAAAAACAGATGATTCACTAGGGATTAAAAGAGAACAGCTTCCTCAACTGTTGAGACCTTTCTGTGTCCCTGTAAAGTAGTTTCTGAAGAGAAGACAAGCTGTGAGGCAAATGCACTTCTTCACTTGGCTTGGTATCAGCAAATTTTGACCCTGGACAGAGTCTCACTTCAACATAGAGCACCAAGGGAATTTGGAAGGGAAGAGGGAGATAACAGAAGCACTACTTTGCTCAAAGATTATTCCTGCAAATACACAGGCTGGGTTATCACACTGGGAAGGCTCACCTGTGAGCTGAAACTGCTACAAGTCCATTTATTTGGGCAAGGAGTCCTTGAATGCCTAGTTGTAAAGTACAGGTGGGACTGATTTCATATTAAATCACCATTACTGGCAGGAAATCCCAGGCTTCCATATCTATCTTAGACTTTCAACAAGTTCCTTACAAAGTACATAAGGAAAGTAATCCTGCTCAAGGAAAATAATCCTGCTCTCAGTTGCCCATGACTTTTGGAAACTCACTCAAGACAAGTTGCCCAGTTTGCAGCACTTGACACTGTGCTAGGCAGACCTGCACACTCTGTCCTGTAGATGTTACACCTGAATTTCACAAAGCTGGCAAGGCAAAGTCCAAGTGTGAAAAGAAGGCTGAAAATAGCAAAGCATGCACATGTGGTAAGGCAGCAAACACAAATATCTGAACAATTGTCATAGATTAAGTATTTATTAAGTATTTTAGATCACTCTACTCCATAGGTATTAAAGAAGAGCATGCCAAAAAAACCCACATTAGGCAGAGTGGAGAGGCAGGTGTCTCAGGAAAAAGTGAGGGTGCATTTCCCCACTCAGAAAAAAGGGATGCCATTTACTTTACATTCACATGTGAGGATTAATGTTTTCAAAGACTTCAAAGCATTACTTCACTCTTGAGGTCTTATCAGAGACAGTAAAACATTGGTTAGGTTTCTATGAACAGAGGGAGGCTTTCTCTGTTCTTCCCACCCAGGGACCAAGGCTTAACCACAGATCATGTTCAGGGTTTCAGAACTCCAGGTTTCACAGCAGAAACTCACATAATTAAAGATCAGCATTAGTTTATTTACAGCTGCTGCTTGAAATCAAGACAGGAAAGAAACAAACGTCACACAGCTCTTAAAACAAAACACCAATTTTTTTATGTTGTTGGGATAAAACAATTATTCTTATTTCCACACACAAAGCTAATTAAACTAACTCTGTTTATCACTAAACAGAGCAATAATTGAATTCCTATTTAAAGATGACCTGAGACATCATTCAATTGTATCACACCTGGAAATATGATTAGGACAGCAAAACAGAAGCAAAATCATGAATAACACCACAGTTATAGCCACAGCATAGCTATCTCTTCATAATTTACAGGCACTTACTAATAAGAATTTTTTATAATTTGGTTATCCATGCCTTTCCAAAATTAGTTCCTATCTCAGATAAAACATTTAAAACCAAAATCTTAACTAGTTTAGAATCAAATTATCTGATTCCAAAATGTTTAGATAATTGTCTATTATAATAACAAAAACCCTTGTAGTTTTCATTAACATTTGTTCACTGAACTTGCCTCCAGCAGCAAAACTAGCTCACCAAAGTGGTCTACAGAACCTTTCTGTGTGATTTATTCTTATTATGCAGCTTCATCGATGAACACACAATAGCAATGGTACCAAAAACTGCTCACTTTTAAAAAGTGAGCACAAAACCTGCCACAACAGAAGACATTCTTGAAGGAAAGGCAAAGAGCAGTATCATTGGTCTGTCTCCAGGGAATTGGTATGTCTGTCTATTCCTGCTGGAAGGCACAAAAACGTTCACTGAAGGCACACTGAAGGTTCCACACACCCCTACCTCAGATAAAATGCACCCTTCCTAGGGTTATTTGATTTGCAGTTGTGCTCATGTCCCAGTCATAACTAGGCACACACCATGCTGAGCGCTGCACCAAACCATACACAACATTGTGGACACTCAACAGAACTTTCAGGAAGCTTCTGTCAAAGACAAAGCACATTAACAGAGGGGAAGAGAGGAGCACAGGGTGACACAAAGATTGCATTTGAAGGGAGCCCACCTTAATGGAAGTTAAAGTGAACTAGGATTTCAAGGCACAGTAAAGATGAGTGATGCTCAACATTTTGCTGAGGACTTATACTGCTGCAGTGTTTTTTCTTCTCCTAGTGCAAACAATCACTATCACCAGGTTTCCTCCCGAAATGGGGCAGGGAATGGCTGCTGGCATTTGCGTCACCAGGACCTGCTCACATTACTCGGTGACGAATCTCATTAAACAGCAGCACCTCAAGCAAAGAGTCTATGGCTCAGTTTGTTTGCATTTACCTTCAGCAACATGGCATGCTTCATTAAATTTTGAAGCAGTGTTTATTGGAAGAGTAAAATGCATCAGCATCCACCACCAGGCTTCTCAGCTTATTTTCATGACGTCAATATTCAGGTTTATTTAATCCAGTGAAAATATACATTGATTGAACATGGTCTCAGAGTATCTCCTGCATTACTGAAAAAAATGGAGTAAATAGGAATGGCATATTTTTACTGCTTTCCTTCAGAAACAGATTTACCATCACCATAAAAAAAAGCTTTCCCAGTGGTGGGAAGGGCTGGTCACTACAGAGCTCCCTGCTTCTTGAAGCCAGGTATCTTCTGGTCTGTTTTTCCTGCCCAGCAATGAATGCTGTTCTGTCAAAAGCTTTCCCACAGAATGAAACAAAAGTTGCACTCAATTGTTATAACTTAATTTAAAATGTAATGCAGGACATGGGACTGGAGGTTTTTGTTGTGCTACTTCCTTACAAGATGAGTTTTGTTAACAAGAATTTCACTGTGTACTTCACCTGTGTAACCTCAACTTACAAAGTAGTTCAGGTTTTCCTTCACTCTCTCAAAATTCATTAAAAAGTCTTACTTGAGCTGAGATGTTGTACACAAGTTCTCCGCCAAGAACAAGTTTTTACAACTTAGTTTTAAGCTCCTTTAAAAAAAAAATCCAGAAATTTATAATGGAAACACTGACAGTGCCCATAATCACAAGTACAGAAACTTTATTGCAATAGGTAGCTTGCATTCCATCCAAAAAGAAAAGTTGGTCTCTCAATCAAATTCCACATGCATTCTGTAACAATGGCCAGTTATGAGATCAGTAAAAACAGGTGCAAATTAAAAATATTGGGGGTTTAAACAGTGGTGATGGCAGCATGAAGCCATCACCTTGGTCATTAAACTCTGATTTCACAAGAAGTGGGGTTTTTTCAGAAAATCTTGAATTACTTTATAACTCACTTCTCCTGATGATCATCACAGGCTAACTTCGCAAATCTTTGGATCATGCTTCCAAGTCCTAGCAGTTTGGCCATTTCCAGTTATTAGTAATAGACGACTTATACTCAGTTTTGTCAATTATATCTCTTGGTTAGCCTGATGAAGCCCACCACTACACATGTGCAGCTCAGTCACACAACAGCCAGATATCCCAGTGACAAATTCTACCCTACAGCTTATCCTGAGTTCTCCCCCCTGCCTCAGGATACCTTCTGCATGCCAGTGGGAAATGGATGGCTGCACACTGCAGCAAACTGCATATCACAGGCTATGCAAAAGAAGTGATAAGCTTCCTACATCACTGCCCACAAGAGTTAGCTGTACCTCAAACAGAAAGCATCAGGATTCACCTTTAGCAATACATTCCTCTCAATATTCTGAACACACTTCCCATTCTCTTAAACATGCAGCAAAGACTGAAACACAAAATGCAGAAATGCAAGAAAAATTATGCACTTTATTACATTAAAAAGGCACAAAGCCAAGGTGCACATGGGGAAGCAGAACAGCATCAAGCATTAAGCCCATTCAACAGTCTTACAAAATAAATTTGAGAATCACAAAATTCAGAAGCACAGCTCAAAAACATGTGACTGTGAACTAGGCTTGACACCTGCTTAAGTCATTAATAAAATATTTAATACATGAAAAACATTGGGTCTTCTAAAGTGCCTTAACCAGCGTGGAAATGTGTTAGTCATCCAAGAAGAACTCTCACTTGAGCACTGGAAATTACAGAACAAGGAAATCAAACCAAATCTTTACAAGGAAGCCAGCTCAAATGCTAAATCTGGACTGTGCTACCTGAAAACATTCATTACCAACAATGACAGATTGCTAGTCCTTTTAACCAGAAAGGAAAAGACTATCTCTCCCCTGCAGTACATTGTGTACAATTTTGGATCTGAGACAGGCAGCTGCACTGGGCTTTCAGTATGTTCATTAAACAAGCCCAGGAAATTCAAAGCTGCTTCATACAGATCAAATTAACTCAAAGCAATCTTCACTTGTTCAGTCTTTCCCACCAGGTAAAAGTATGGGATGACATTTAATAATTAATTTTCCTTACCTAGAAGTAGTTATTTGAATAATATTTACAAAGTCAAACTGTAATACAGTAAGTGTGTTAATGATAAACTGTTTAAGCAATTTGACAAAAGGAAAAAAGCACCCAGCAAAAAAGGCAAATTGTTCCAAAAAATGAAGGAAGTAAATTTATGTTCATTACAACTATATCACAAGCAGATTCCGTAACAACTTCTCCCATGTAACTTAAAAAGGCTTCAGAAGTATATTCTTGAAACTCCACAAGTGACAGCACTAAATCTCAGCTTCACTTCATCTCAGGATGTTTGGAAAGCAGCCTCTGGGAAACAGTGCTGCTCCTCTGTAACTCACCAATGAGTTTATGTTTATCTTGTTAAGAAAGAAAAAAATAGCCCTTTCATATACACATACTTTTAAGATAACAGGATTTTCTTCACAGCTTCAAGTCAGGCACTGAAGTACTTTGTTATGATTAGTTTTATCACACTGAATCCAAATGCTCTGGATTACTAACCAACTCTTCTGACAGGTCTCCAATAATGAAACACAGCATACAGTTTACACTGACTCACCATTCATCTTAGCTGATAAAACAGAAAAGGAAGATGGGCAAAATCTCAGAGCCTACCCAGCCAGTCCACAGCTCTAGGAAACCCCTTTCATTTGCTTTCTCACCAGCAAAAGCAGTTTATTTGTTTGCTTTAACATAGCAAACTTCACACTTGCCTGCTCCCATTCTACCCATCATGAGAGGTACCATGTCTAAGATTATCAGTACTCAAAGCACCTACATTGTCTTAAGAGCTAAGGACACGTGAAAAGCAAGTTAATGCCCTCTCAAGTAAAATATTAAGTCTGCCACTTCCTTGTTTCTTAAAACCTCCTTGAATTTCCTGCCTCGTTTTGAAATACCTGTTGACCCTTGAAGCTAATTTGTTAGTTTACCATGTATCCTGCTACAACTGTGCCATAACACCATTATCAGAAATAGAAAACAATTCACGCAGCAGTTTGTCCTCAGGCTGCTGAGGATCCAAACTGAAATCCCCACTGCTCCATTTGGGACCCAAGTTACCACCTCTACCTCCACAGTTTGGCCACACTGGGCCCTGGCACAAAGGATGGAGGATGTACAGAGACAAAGTAAGTGAAGGAAGTCACAGACAGGGGGAGATCAGCAATGTGAAGGCTGAAACATGCACTCCCACCTCAGTCTACCCAACCTTGCTGTGGAGTAAAGTACTTTATAACACCTACTTGCAATTACACAGCACTGGGTGCAGTCAAATGACACACGGAAGTTGCACATAAGGCATTGGGAGCATTTCTTGTGCTTAAGCAACTCTAATAAGCTGGGGAATACTTGCTCCATCCCTGCAACACCCTTTTTCAGACACCAGCTTTTACAGTCCCTGATCCAAAACAAATTAAAAGGGACACAAGGTACACAAAATCATCCGGTGATAAGCGGTCATTCACAGCGAAACAATTGAACGGAAGGATTTGTCTCCTTAAACATACAACAGGTTATTGATAACCCACCAGTTCACACCAAGGCTTCCAGCTCCAGGGAGGGACCGGATCCCACCCCAGAACAATCACCTGCACTACCAGCCATGAGCTGACACAGCCAGGCACCTCCACCAAAAGCATCATCCCCCTAAGGATTCCAAAATTCAACCTCTCCCAGAGAGGCTTCTGCAGAGCAAAGGCTATCAGCAACACAAACTTCACACCAAGTGCATGGTCAAACCCGCTTCCTTGTAAAATATTAACAGCACTCCACCAAAATAAAATTAAGCAAGTTCTCAGTTCTTAACTAATAACTTCCCTTCTAACTGGACCACACTGTAAGGTTGACTTAAAACCTCCCACAAGTCATTTCACTGCACCTTGCAGAGTCTTTGGGGTACAATTAAAAATTTCTACCCAAGCTCTGGGTTTGAATGGTTTTCATAATTTCTTAACAGAATATTACTTTATTTGCCTAACACAACCCATACACCCCCAAGTCTAGGCTCGTCAAAAATACAGCCAATACTTCAAAAACTGGATGAAAACCAGTTTCACTTCTCACAGCATTCAACTGTGTGCCTCTTATTTTATTCTCTCATCATGACTTTATGAGCTGCTCCCGCCAAATTACACTGCAAATGACACTGAAGAAAGCTATGAATTTGTAACTGAAAGATGCAACTCAGATATTTAAGAAGCTTCAAAACTACCAAGCGTATTCAACAGTGAGCCAGGATCCATGAGCCCTAGAAGCGCTGAGACTTGACCTAAAAGAGAAACAGAAAGCTGCTATGGTGCTTTGAATTTAGGGGTTAAGGTAAATTAATACATAAAACAGTCTCACTATAGAAATTTTCTCACCTGTATATTTGCAACAAATCATATAAAACACATGGATATTGCAACTGAGATGCTGAGAAACAAGCATGCTTCAGTCCTCCCAATACAAAAAGTAGTCTGGCTTTGTTTAATGGTAAAACACTGAATTTTTAGTAGCGTAGTTAGTACAGCAGATGAGCTTGAAACCTCGCAAGCTTCAGTTCATGTAATTATGCATTGTTTAGGAATTTAAACTACTATTGTCTTCTTGGAACAGTCAAAAATTGGCACACAAATACCAGGGTACTCTTGACCTCCAAAGGGAGTGGCTCATTCCCATCTAATAAGCCAACAAACTGCTCAGGATGAAGTTTCCCCATCACTGGCCTAATACGATTATCTATCATATCAACACTGTCACGTGCATTTGTATGGTTTACTAGATCCTAAGGGTATTCACCTCTAGTGAACATTAACTTTTCCAAAGCAACCCCCAAAAGTTTAAACACATCCTAAAGACTATAAGCATTTCCTTTTCTTTTCATTCCCTCATAGCAAGTGGAAGCAGATGTGTCAAGATTCCACCCTGCAGTCACCAGCTGCAGTCTCATAAGTAAGAGAAAATTATTCAGGGAAGTCTTACACAGGTACAACATGATGAAATGAAACCACTTCAACACACAGCATTTTAATTTGAGAAAAATCACAGAGTAGACTTACCAAACTTTGCCCATATAACACTGATTTCAAAACAAACCTCTTAGCTCAGTTTTCTGCCCCAAACAATCTTTACCATAGACCTGAACTTACTTCCCTAATCTTGTAACACAGAAAGGTTGACTAACCTCAGCTTTAACTATAGTGTTAATACAAGCATAAATATCCTGTAACGTCTAATGCATTAAAGCATGATTTAAACATTCTTCAGCAAAAAATTTTTAAAAATCATCTCTGTCTATATTCATTTTCAATTATCAATGATACATGAATGCTCATTCATTTTGTATTTATTTTTACAGTGAGAGTATCAGAGTGACTGTGCTGGAAAAATCTGACAATTTGGGGGTAGAACTTTTTTCACAACCACAGATTAAAAACAATTCATGCTTGGGAGGGCATATTTTTTTTGTGAAGAAAAGGTTATGTATTCCTGGTAAAGAAATAAAGCAACTTCCCCTGGCATATCTTGGGGAAGAGAGCAGAAATTTTCCTAAGTCCACATTACTTTTCATTTCAGAGCTGAGGGGATGCAACATAGGCAGCAAGATATTTCTTCCAATGCTGCTATGACTAGCCCTGAAAAACAGACCTGAAAAATTTTAAGAGGTGGCAGCAACTAATAACGAAACACCTGTGGTAAATTTTAAACGTAAAATTGATGTTTTTCATCCCTTGTCTTTTAGTAACATAAGCCTATTATGTACAGTACATCCAGCTATGGATTCAGCTGGAAAAACATTTTATATCAGAAACAGATAACGGAGTCTAAACAAAGAGCATTTCCTGGGCCATCTTGCTAGTCAGGACACAGGATCCATACTACACCCTCCCCATATCTGCAAAGGGGAAGAGGATTTTCCTCTAACAGACTCAAGGGCACAGAGCTGCTCATTAGAGGCAAGTATCTTCTGTCATCCTGGTCCCTCACCTCACCCAAGTGACATGGATCAACCTGTGCAACCAGCTACTTTTATGCAAGAATTTAGGACTGAGGCACAGTGCAGGCATGGCACTGGGGCCAAGAGCAGGGGTAGGAGGGAGCACACCCAGCCTGCTGAGAAGTAGAGGTGTTGAGGCAAGTCGATGAAGACAAAAGGATCCGGATGTCAAGTACCCAAAGGAAGAGCATTTGACAAATACTTAGTGCTTGCTAAAGTAATCAATCCTGAGCTGGTGGAACCACAGAGTTTAATAAGAGGGTGATGTGCCAGTGTTAGGAGCTCTATTTCCTAATACCTCAAAACCCTGAACAAAGAGTTATGTATACTTTGTTGTCTGTCATTTTGTACAACGCCCTTCCCTCAAGGACTGGTCCTCAGAACCATTAGACATTGTTAGAGGAGATTAATTTAACTGCAGATTATTTTTTTTATTATTTTTTCCTTTCTTTCCCAAAGCACTTAACAGAAATCAGTGCTTGGGAACTAGAGCTCTGAAGCACAGTCTATCTGTTTATTTGTGATCATAGCAACTAATTGCTCAAAGACAAGCCTCAGGCCCCAGGACCATTCTCATGTCATTGAAGACATGCTGCAATGATGTGCCACTCATCCCCAAAAAAACAGTGTTGTTAACTTGAGGGGCTTTGCTGGTACAGAGGGCACGCAGCTGGATAACTGACCACAGGATAATGCTGACTCCTTCAGTGGCAAAAAGACAATGGCGGGAAAAATAAAAAATCAGTTCTGACATGTGGTAGTAGTTTTGTTAGCAGAAAGTCTGCCCAAGGTCTCAATCAGCTCATAGGAAATTCCTGTGTAGCTGCAGACACTGCCCTGACAAGGCCAGCCTTCCCCTCCCAGCTTTTCCTTTACTTGACAGCCACAGCTGCCACCACACCTAGTCTTTGGGCTCCGTTATATCTCAGCACTGATAGGAGTCACCCATGGGAAAGTAGGATAGTGGGACTGATGTCAGGTACCATGAAGAGCATTTTCCTTTTCTGCTTCAAAACTTTTGAACCTTGCAGAATGGGAGCCATCTGCTTCTATGATTTTTTTTTTTTTTGAGCTCCAACAAATGAATTTTAACAATGCATATCCTGCCAGGAAATGTTGCCATGCATTAGTGATACAGTATTAGATAAAAAGGTAAATTAAGTTTCCAAGACACAAATCTCAGCTGATAAACATATTACATCCACAGCTCAACAACTGTGCAGAGAAGAAAAGGAATAAAGCATTTTAGAGAAAGCTTCAGGAATATTGGGGGGGAGGGAAGGGGGAAACAGGAAGAGTAGATAAAGTAATGCCATCCTGTCAAAATATTGCTCAGACTACGCATGAAGCACAGCTATAAAATTAAACCAGATTAAACTAACGTCCATCCATTAACCTTGGGTATGTCTATATGGTACAACACAGACCTGAAGAGGAGCTTAGGCACCAGATATCTTGCCAACAGAGCACTCACTCATGGCACCAGCTCTGTGCTCAGCTGAATAAATAAACTAGAGCCAGACGAGCCATTTATTCTCCTCCAGTGGTGATGCTGCACAGCTCTGCAGTCCAGGAGGCAGCAACTCTGCTCCCAGCCAGGTGACACAGCCCAGCACAGTCACCAGAAAGGAGCGTTGGGACATTCCCTCTGCATGCTGCTCTAATATGGAAATACCACAAGGAAGCTGCCTCTCTAACAGCAACAAGCCAGTTGTACATTTAAGAGACAGCTGCAAGACAAAGGCTGAAGGGAAAGGCATTGCAAAATGCCCTTGCAGTTGCCAGACTTCTGTCTAGAGCATGAGCCTAAAGGTCAGGGCAAGAAAGACACTGTTCAAATGGGCAGTGAGCTGTTCCCAAGGCAGTTGGGTTGTGCAGGACATTGGTCCCACAGGATTGTCAGACACAGTTGTGCTATGCCCAGATGTGTTGTTCATAGACCCTTTAGAGAGGATGCTTGTCGATGGATAAGCTCCCAGACTTGCATTAAATGGAGAAGACCTGCAGTTCCAAACTTACACCAGACCATCACAGCAGATGTAGTTACTGCAAGAGGTGACAGCTGCAAACCTGATCTTCACAGAAAAGAAAAGAAAAAAAAAAAATCTAACCTAGGCAATCTTACATCAAAAGGGGTGATAAAACCTGGAGGAAATTTACTGCAAAAAAATTCAAGGAGGGCACAGAGGTGAGTTACCTAGCTACTGTCCTTGAGACTTTTACCAGAACTCCCCACGCCCTGAACAGTCATTAGGTCAGGAAGAAAGAGAAGCTGCTGAAATATTCCTTCCACTTCACACAAGTCCTTTGGACTTTCCCCAGACAGCACCAACCTGGCAAACATTACACCATGAGGGATTTAAATAGATCACAAGAAGAGAGATGCCAGTTTCTATAGAGCTTGCCAGCAAAAGTAGCCAACGCTCATTCCAACAAACAAGCCAGAAGCAAGGAGACTGAGAAGAAAAGGACATTCTGGCAGCTAATTAGTGAAAGCATTACAGTCAGGACTTCCAAGCACCAACAAGAACTAAGCAGAATATACTACTTTATGCAGGATTTTTTTTCAGACAGAACACAGAATGTGTCTGGGGAAATCTTTGCCAGTGACTTTTTGCTACCAAAATACACAAGTACTAATTAGATCACGCCAAGTCTTCATTTTCACACTTCCAAAGCTGCTCAATTAAAAGTATGTGTTTTGGCACTGCTCTCTGTTTCAAAACAATTTAGACAAAGCTAAAAACAAAGAAATGCTCAAACCCCAGGAGGTGACACAGTTGAATATGGATGAATCAATAGCATACTGGAAACCTAAAAAACTCATAAGCAACACAGACAGACCTACTTTCATGAAGCAGGTATTGCCTGATATGACAGAACACAGAAAACAAAAATAATCCAACAATGAGAAAGAAATAAAAATAGTGAGAAAGTAAGGTAACTCTGCCTTTTTCAGCAGAGCTGATAGATCAGCTCTGCCTTACACTATTTTCTTAGATTGTTACCAACACTTTTTAAAGAGCCTCCAGGTAGTTAAGGCTGGGATAAAAACTGGAAAGTACAGGTAGAACCTGGGACCTTCAAAAATCCACACCAGATGTCTTATCAGCAAGCACATGCTGAGGAATGATATCATGTCCACAGCTAGTGATAATCAGGAAGAATTTAAATTTCTCTTTTAGTGTTTTGAGTGGCACTTTGTAAATAGGAAACTTGATTTGAAGTTTCAGTTGCAGTTCTTCAAGATGCTGCAGAAACAGACTGCCACAGCTACAGGTTCCAGGACACTGATTTGTGTATTGAAGGATAATGCCAAACAGCAAGCAATAAAGAATTCTTGCACTACAATGTTAAGAAAACTGCTATTGATGCACATAAGTCACTGACCACCTTGCACTGCATGACAGTGCACCAAGACCAGACTCATTCCCAGTTCTTGTGATATGCACAGCAGTTAGGGCACAAGGTTCAAAAATTTGAGGAGAATGGATCCCCCTCACAGCAAGTAACATCACAAAGCCAGACCAGGAGAGAGTGGGAGGCCAGGAGATCTCCTCAGCCTGGCTGCACTTCATCTGGAGGAAGACACAGGAACAATGTCTGAGAGAAGGCACAACCATTCCAGCTCTCTGAAGCAGCAACATGCTGACTCAAAACCTACCCATTAGACTGTAGATACCTTTATCTTAGATGGTTACAAATTGCCAACAACAAATTTAATGCATCCCATTCCTGATGACAAATATCCTTCTTATCTCCAAGAACCACGTGGTCATAAATGAGGTCCCACATCCTACCCCAGAGAATCTGTTGTAGAAAAGTCCCTGTCACTCCTCCAGCTGCTGCAATTCTTCATTTACATAAATCACCTTTATTTAAGATTCCTTGTCCCTCTGATTTATGGCCTTAAGAAAAATAAACAGGAGTTTAGGAAACAAGGGTAAAGAGTTAATGAGCCAACCTCAGTAGCTCTGACCACATGTAATACTGCAGCCAATTGCTGCTTCTCTGACAGCCAATAACAAGAGCAAACATGCAAATAGGTATGTAGCACTTTTCCTATTCTTCAGAACTTAGGGAAACAATCCAAAACCAAATCACCTCAGGACTTAAAGATCATCAGGTTTTTAGAGTCATAGCAGCTCTTCATTTCACCAGCTATTAAAGTGAATTAGGAATATAGTCTCCTAAAAAAAAAAAAAAAAGGAGTATGACATTCACTGTACCAAGTTTAGGACAGATGAGACTTAAATCAACAGTACAGTTGATTTAAACATATTGCTAATTATGCAGATCAGAAAGAAACTCAGACTACAGAAAATCTAGACAGTCTCTGAAGAAAGTGTTTATAAAAAGTTAAGTGGCATGACCTTCTAAACACCAATCCCATCACAACAGGTATCCTGACTCTTATAAGGTGCAGAGTCCAAATACTCATGTGGTATCATCATATAAGTCTCCAAACTGGCAAAAAACAAACAGTTCTAAGAAATACTAATTCCACAGGAACCAAGAACTAAGAAAAGTCCAAAATGATAGTGGTTATGTAAGAGATTGGATTAAGAATAATCTACTGTGATGTGTGCATATTTACAGAAGACTTGGAAGAACAGAGTTTAAAACAATCACTTGAAGAAAAGTTAGTTGTTAAAGGAAACAATTTTCTGTACTAGATTATATTTATGTGACCAAGAAAAAAGTAGTGAGCAGGAGCAGACATCAGGTATTAAATGTTGGCTTGACTCTTCTTCTAAAGTAAGATCAGATGCCCCAAGAGCACTTCCCTCAATGCAAGATGAAGCTCTTTGAGCAATACACACTGAAACTTAGCAGTATCTCACACAGCCTGAACTCACCCCCATCTACTGTTATTACACTGGGGATGTAACAACTGACCACATGTCATGAATGATAATTTAGTGTTTAATTGTTCACCTAAGAGTACCATTTTTATCTTATTCTGTGCCTGTGCAGCCAAACCACAGCTGCAATGTGACTCTGTCTGCGCTGGTAGGACAGGATGCAGACAGTCAATAAAAAGAAGTTTGTCTTCCTACCTAACCAAACAATTTGCCTTTTAATATCACTCTTACTCAGCACAGAAGGAGGAAGAATAAAAAAGAATATTAAACTGTTCAAAAACTCTGTATTGTACCTTTCTTGTGATTTTATTATTCAGGATCCTGGATTTGGCTTTACCATCAGACAGACAGAGGCAGGAAAGGCCCTTCTCAGGAAGACAAGGTTGCTTGCAACATCCAAAAGGCTGGCGTTTCTGCCTCCTTGTTTTCCACATGCAGGGGGTGCAAGGGCTGAATGCAGCACTGGGTCATGGCAATCTCACAGAATCCAGATCATTATAGTAATTATATCATTATACACCATAAAAAGCATGCCAGTGCTTGCCATTAAAACTGACTGTGTTAAGATGTCGGTTGATTCACTTCAAGTGATATTTGATTAACAAAATGTGCTAATGATATCTGCAAGAAAGCAAATGCAATGCCACATATGTCTCAGTGAGCACTTCCTATTCCCTCTGTATTTTCTGCTAGCAATCTACTGCATTGCTACACCATACCCAGTCAGTTTGCAGCTGAGCAAAGACTGGGAAGAGCCATGCCAGCTCACAGCAAAGGTCCAGCACGCCCAGCAGTGTGGAACAACATGTGGCCAGCCAAAGAATGGCCCAATTAGAAAGTTAGCATGTAATGAAGCTTTTCCAGATTCCACCAATTTGTGGTTTGGGGATTTGCCAAAATGGGGAGGGATATGCACACACTTGTGTGTGACCATCAACTTACAGCCCTCACTGTAAAGCCTACAGCAAAACAAATTTAAAACCAAAACAACGGCCCTTCCTCCCTTACAGCATCCATCAACCTTTCAGATTTGCTAGAGCTCTGCTTTTCTGGACATCTTCCTAGCTGGCTTCTTAGGCTTCCCACTTTACTCCTGAATATCATGAATTACACTTAGAATGTTTTTAGTGTGCCAGAACACTTACTATTTCAATAATGACTTCTCCAGAACTCTTTTTTTTTATTATTGTGAATGTAATGTTTCCAAACAACATTCTTGATTGTTAAGACTCAAACAGTGTTGCTGTGATAACCCTCTAAGAACCTCATCTCCTCCTGAGTTTCTGTTATCCTTACATTAGATGCAAGATTTTGAGAAGAAACTGACTCTCAGAAGAATTTGGTTGAAATGAATTATTATTCAGCAGGGCAAATCCAAAACTAGCATCCCCTCTGGACAACTAATGCTTCATAGGTTTTCACCAACAGTGGGAGGCAGTCACTTGCCAGGATACATAGCTCTGTTCAAACTATACATGGTGATATTTGTGATGACTGCTTAAATCAAATTGTTCCTTCTTCACATTTGTTTGAAGTTGCCAACAACTGTCACAGCTGGGAAAAGTGAATTGTACTTTATGTCTTCTGTACAGAAAGTGTTTAAATATTTATCTGTGATGTATGGCTCAGAAGAGGCAGCTTGAAGATCTCCTGCTGCACTGTATTGCATCTGACAGCTCAGTGTTGAACAGAACATGTGCTTTCATGAGTTATGAAGCATTAGTATTTATATCACTGTTGGACACTTTGTGTCTAAAATGTTGGACCCATTATCCTATTATCCAACAACATACACTGTACATAATGAATAGCTCTATACCCTTGGCCTTAGAGACCTTCTGTCAAGATCAAAAGAACTGGAAATTGTGCAAAGAACTACTGTAAGCTGATAAGGAAATTATTCATAAAACAACAGAGGCATTGATGCACACTAATTTCTGAGAAACTGGCAGGTTAATCAGGAATTATTTTATCTACATACACAGTGTATTTGTGCAAAACTGGAGATGTCACTGGCCTATTGTAGCAAGCAATAGGGACTTAGACCCCAAAACTCTTTTTTGTAAGTTTTGGGCAGCACCAAGTCCTTGTCTGGGCACTATTTTCAGACTAAGACTAAAATTTCAGCCGTTGCGTGCAATACATGAGACGGTTGTCATGAAAAACATTCCACGTTATAAACTACTACTCTAAAAGCACCAGGGATTGGGCCAGGAATCCAAGCCCCAAGTGATATCAAATGACTTATTATGCTATTTCCCTCCACCAAAGAAATTACATCTTGCAAGAAAAACCAAAACAGATACCTGAAATTAAACAAATTCTGTCTGGCAATTAAGCAGGCAGCAAAAGAGCAAAGAGAGGCTGTGAGGAAAAACAGGTTAGGTTTATCCTCTATACCGACACACTGCTTCCCTCCTTGATGAGCCTACAAAATATTGCTGTAATCATAATATCAACATTTTCTTTGACTTCCAGTAATTATACCACTCTATAATTGAAGCTTCTGAAATTGATGTAAGCACAACTCCGTAAAATATAACAAGAACCCAGGAGTGGAAGTTAAAGCAGTGAAAATCAGTCAAGAAATAAAGCACAATTTTCTTCTTTATCAGAGTAATTGACAAGGACTGATGTAAATCCTTGACTATCTTTTATTGTGATGTTCTTCCAGAAGATAAAGGCACAGACTCAGGGAAGCCCTACAGCTTGAAGTTGGGAGACAGTCTTGCAATATGCAATGATACTCTGACTTCATTCCCTAAGAGTAGGTTAAGTACCTGGAAAAACAGCCTAAGTCAAATACCTTACTTTGCAAAAGCTAAATATTTGAAAGTTACCATAGCACCTCAATATTCCCAAGATGTAACACAAGAGGACAGGAGAGGAACTTCTGAAATGCAGCCTCCAAATGCAGTCACCACAACGCACACCACTCAAGCCTGGCAGGATGCTGATGGCCACCTCCTTCAGGAGATCAAGATAACAGATTTCAGGGACAAAAAGTCTGTGGTGCCACACTGAAATTGTTGGCTCTTGGTCAGAACTAATGGTAATCAGAGAATTATGAAATGACAAACTGATCATTGCTGAACAGCACACAGCTCTCCCAGCGGACACGTGAACAAACAGAGCTTTAAGACCAGACAGAATAAGCACAGGGAGGACCACGGTAGCTCATCCAAGCAATTGATGCACATGCTGGGAAGGACATGATGTTGAGAAATTCAAGCCTGATAAATTTCCCATCACCGAGCCAAGAAATAGAAGGCTGGAGAGAGAAAATATTGCTGTCTCTCTCAAGAAGGTATTACATAAAGTATAACCACACATCCAGAGTATTTCACCATCCCCTTACATTTCACTGTGGCATTTATACCTGTGTGTAGGGTATCACCATTACAGCTCAGTGGGACACAGTATATCCCTGAAGAAACTGCTCTCCAGCCGGTGGCTCTTCCCATCACCTGCAGTGATGACCAACTCACCAGGGACACAGTAGCTCCTAATTTTCTCAGCAATTCCAAACACACAGGTTTCTCTATCCAAAATCCATTGTTTCTTACCAGTCACAGATTTTCCCTTCTCCTCCCATTTACACATATAAATTGAACCAAGGTGCCAGCTAAGTCCTGCCTTTACTGGAACACAGCAATACACTGCAACTGTGGGAGAAGGTCCAAGGAATCACCTACACTAGCAATGGGAAGATCTTCCCCCAGAGCATCCAGAGGCCATCCAGGGTGCTGGAAACCCAGAAGGCACAGACTCAACACACTGCTGAAACAACAACCTTATCTTGTGCAAGAAACTGGTACAACAGCAAAAAACCCAGCTCAGTTCTTGGTGGAGCACAGGGTAATGTGTTGGGAATAGAGAACCATAAAAATAATCAGCACACACATCTCAATCCTAACAAACTAATATGTACAAAGCCTGTAAAGCCTCCTCTGAGAGCATCAGTTATACCATATATCTGATTTACATTTTTCAGAGAAATAACTGAAGCTCTTCAGCTTGTTCCAAAGGCCCCAATGGGATGGAGAAAACCCTCAATACACTTAAGTGGCAGCTTTGCAGCAGCATGAGACTAAATAAATGGAAAAAGCTAAAATAGTTTGCGATAGTTTATCATTAATCAGTATGAATTACTTGGCAGAAAGCAGTATCTTTCAGTGCAACTTAGTGGCACCTTTCCCAGAGAACTAATACAAACATGAGTGCATAGCAAGACATTTGGGGAGCAGGGGAAAAGGGATGTCATCACTGATTGAGTTGCTGATGGCAAGAAACAAAAAATCAGACTACACAGGGCAGCACCTGTGTGGCTGAAAAACATGACTGGCATGTTCCAGCTACTTCATTTGGCAAGGTTAAATTCACCACAGAAGAATCATAATCATATTACAAAACACTCAAGTATTTTGAACAGCTTCCTTGCAGTCAGATACCACTTCCCTAACAATTCTATTTATTCATGCATTTTCCCAGGACAGCAACATTCTGAATCCTTCCTCTTGTATTCATAAAAGATCATTACTGTTGAACATACGAAGGTATGAGAATAGAAGTGAGAGGGAAAGGCATTATCTTTGTTTAGAGACAGATATAAGTGGAAAACTGCAGAAAAAACTTCCAGCTCATGCAACCTCCATCAAACCTACAAAGAAGCCCTTGTGCTGGCAGGTCCTGGCAAAGGATCTAAGCATTCAAACTATTCCATTTTTCCATCTATATGACATGGCTTAATACAAAAGATAACTGGCATATATGGATTTGGTGATCAGTAAACACTGACTTGAAGTCTTGAATAGTTATGGAAGAAATTTGGCTTTGACCCTCAAAACTGGTTCTCAGAGGTTACCGAGATAGCAGCAGACCTCTTTCTTTTATTTGTATATGGATATACCTGTAATACCTTAGATCCCACTTATGATTGCTTTTTGTATTAGGTTTAGTTTTGTACTTAAGTTTGTCAATAAGTACTCAGGTCATTCACTCATGCATACTTAAAGGATGAGACAAGTTCTAATATGTTTCAAACCATCATTTCAATTGTTATTAGATTTAAAATAATAGCTAGAAGGTTCAGCAAATGTTCAGAATAAACACCTTGCATTTGCAAGTCTGAAAACTTATTGCTTCAAACAAAGACAGAGAAGGTAACTAGACTGAGTAAAAAGCACCAGGCCAAAGAAGTTCAGACCAGTCCCCACTGTGCTGGAAACATCCTTACTACCATTTTTGTCCAAAAGATCTACAACAGTCTTTAAACTCTTAAGAAGATTTCAAAAACCATGTTTGGAAAACTATTTGTGGTGGTTCTGTCACATCTACGTGTGAAAACCCATGTTAAAATTGCTAACTGTAGCTTCCATCTCTCAGCAACTAAAGAAGCAAAAACTGCCCTTGCATAGTAGTGTTAAAAGATAAACCTGCAGACAAGGTAAAATTATCCAGATATTTGAAAGGACAAAGTTTGATTAGGTAAAGAAGTTTCATCAGTGGGGAAAAAAAATTTAAAAAACCACCAGACAGTGATCTTAGTGAAATCCTCAGACATGAAAATGAAAGCAATTGTCCCACATTTGTATTGCTCCAGTCATTTCACACATGCTTCATTCATGCAAAGAAGGGTATTACCACAAAATCTGGAGCTGTGACAAGATAAGCTTTTCATGGACTGAGGACCCAAAAATTGGAGAGAGTCAAGCATAACTAAAACTTTGCGAACAACACTTGTCAAATACATGAGCAATTGCAAACACCTACACAGCGCTATCCAAAACTCCACAGCATAAAGACACAGATACCAGAAGTCACCTCTGACAACGGTGCTTGGAACCAGACTCACCATCAGACTTTCCCATACAGGCAAAATGAAGGCCATTCCAAGCAAAGAATGAGGCTTCAATGCCTCAGGTATCACTTCTTCCAAACATTGTAATGAATAAAGTCTTTTAATCAACAGCAGTATAAACTCAATTTAGCTAACCTGATTTGTAGGAAATTCTCTGTTCTCTATCTCAGGCCCTACAACTCTAGTGATGAAAATTGTAATAAGCTCTTTCTCTCAAATCACAGCAAGAATATACTGAACTGACCTTCCATTGATCTCTGGGAAGCAGCTTCACCACCACAATGTCACCGTTCAGGGCTCTGTTGCGAGCAACCACTCCGTCAATAAAGATATCGCGACTTCCATCCTAAAAAAGAGGAAGAAAACTAAGTGCCAGAACAAAACATATTAAATCATGGTTGTTACAAGGTTTAGAACACTGCCATCGAGAAAGACACACACCCTGGTGAGGCAAACATCATGCAGCTGTGCACAGGAACAAAATGGATTCAGCATATGCCCTTTAACATGCAGGATCTTTCAGCAAATGAGCACCTTTGTATGGAAGTGACAGTACAGAAGTTCCACACTGCTTACACAAGACACAGCCAAGCCCTCAAGATGTGCTGTCTCAGTTCCTCCACAGTTACTCTTGGGAACAGGTAGAGTTTTCTGCTGTCACATCTCCTGACACATTAATTTCCCACCTCAAACATACAAAGCCAGTGTTCAGAACAGAAAAATGTTCAGAACTGTTCACAAGACAGTCTCTGCAAAGTACTCCACACAGAGCTCCAGCTGCTCTCCTGGTGAGCTGGGAAAGCAGGGACATGCAGCTCCCAGATCTGCAGGGCATTCTGTGAAGGTGGTCTGGATTGTGGATAGGGATGCAGTCTCCTGTTTTTCAAATGAGTTAACACCATATATTCTGCATTTGGCACAGCTAATGTTAGAAGGTATCCCAAATAATGACAAGCACAGATGCCAACTGCAAGCCAGGAGATCTTTTACTGTAACAGACATGTCAGGACACCTTCTCTGAATACTCTGGGCTAGCATCCTTACACAAGAGTCTCTACTAATTGCACACACTATGATTATCCACCCCAGACATGTTTGGCATTTGGTTACTCTAGATTTAGTTTGGGAGATTTTCTTCATGGGGTGAATAAAGTTTCCTGAAGATGCCCACACAAAGATTTTAGTTTTTAAAGGATTGCCAGTTTTGTCCTTTTTGTTTGTTTCTTTTTTGTTTGTTTGTTTTATTCTTTTAATAATCTTTGACTGTGCTCTTGCTGCTTTCATTTGTGCTTTCCCATAATTCAGTATACAAAAAATTCCATATATCTGTTTACAGTGCAATGAACATGTCTAACAATTTGAGCATTTAGTATCAATATGAGCAGTTTAAATAGTTTTTCTGAAGAGAGTTATCTCTGCATAATTTTGAGGTACAAAAAAGGAGGTTGAGTTTCTTCAGATTAGTACTTCATTGTCTTTTAAAGAAAAAAACAGCCTCATAAGATTTAAAATGTTAATCGCAACTTCAGCTGTTTCTCAGACACTCCTGAGTCTCATATGCGTGAATAGATCCAATCAGAACTACCAGCACGCTCAGTGTCCAAGAAAAATTTCTTTTATAACCTGAAAACATGAAGCCCAAATATCACATAAGTATCTTACAGTGCTTAGATACCAAAACAATAAAAGGAAGAACCCTGCCACGATGTGAAACTAAGGCTGTCCTCCAAGAGACCAAATTACTCTTAGAAAGAAAAGCAGCAGCAGCAGCTCAACAGCTGTGTGAAAGCTGCCTCCCATGACAAGATGCAGAAAAATTGCAAAGCCTCTTGGACCAACATAATTCAAATTGGAAACTGTTCTTTTCAAAAAGCCAGATTTTTTACACATGGTCTTATTCCTTTCTTCTCCCCACCCTTTCCCTTCAGCTCCAACTCTTCACCTAAATCTGTCATATATATAAAAATGAAACGCTCAAAGTCACTTTCTAAGGCAAACTGCTGGTTTGGGTTAGGGTTTGTTTTGGTTTTTTTGCCTGTACCTGTAGCTTCTCTGTGCTGCAGGACACAAGCATTATTATTCACAATAATTTGTCCTACACTTTTTTTTCCCTTTCCTCCTGTGTCCATGAAAATACCAGACGTTTTCTTCCAATCCCTGTAAAGGTGCCTGATATATCACACCATCTGGTTAAAGCTGCATCTCTACACTCTTGCAAGAGTCTTGTCTTTAACTGCACCTACACATTCTCTTTCCAAACAACACACACACACACATATATATATACATACACACAAATCTACGCATGTGCATGCACAGCTATTTTACAGCAGTACATTTCAACATTGCGACAAAACTGTAATCAGAAAATTGCCATCAGTTTTGGTTTTCCCTCCAGAAAGAAACATCTCTGTATCTTGAACTTCAAGCTCACAATTGTTGGATGAACTTAAGCACTTCCAATAAAATTTGTGCATCCCACTTTCCCTCTGCACAGCTGACACTTCAGATTACTAATGCAATTAAAATGGCACTGAATGAAAACAGAACACAATCAATCACTCAGCTGTCCCTGGGGTGCATCTACTCTACTGGCCACCATGGCCTCAAGATTTTGCAGCCCTCTCCAAGGGAACACAGGGCTTTTTCTGCAAGTATCTCCAGCAGTGCTCCCTCTTCCCCTCTAACGAGACGTGCAGTACTTCCATCTGTTCTGGAAGTGTCTCCCACAAGCACAGCACAGCTCCAGTCACTGTCACTCATGCTCAAAAGCACCATTCTTCACACTGACATTTCAAACCACGCCACCCTGAGCAGGGAAAACACAAGATATGAAGTAGATATTTAAATTCTTGGGGTCTGTCCTCTGGGTAGCTTCAGGAAAAAAGCCCTGGACCTTCCCCTCAACGCTCCATGCAACGAGATGAGGAGACAGAGCACATGTGCAGGAAGAAACACACAGGGACTTCTGGTGTCAGAAGGTGAACAGCTGCTGCATTGAACTCCATGAAGCCAAGGCCAAGTCATAGCTGAAGTGAAAGGGGTACAGTGCCCTCATCAACAGCAGGAAAGAAAGGGTGATTTTTCACAGCTGCAGCTCTTGCAGCATCTGGCAATGATGGGAAGTTCTGTAGAACACCAAGGCTGCAACCTCTCCACTATGGAAAATAATGTTACACAAAGGATAAGCTTTCCAAAGCACCTGTCTTAAAGGACTGTACCTACACAAGCCAGTCATCTTCATCCAGGCATTGATTCTGCAGGTTCTGGTATTTACCTCCATAAAGGGCAGAAAAGTAAAAAGATAGCTGAGAGAACCACCTCTGCTAGCCCTCCTTAATGTATGCATTCCTGCACACAGAACAGGCACAAGGCAACAGCTGGACACCAGGGGGGTGATTAGGGGTACAGCTTCACATCCAAATAACTTATGAGAGTAGCTGAACTTCTCTTTTAACCTTGCATTTTGTAAATTCAGAGAATATATTTAAGAGCTTACACTTACCACACCTACAAGGACACCTGGCAAAAGAAGGATCAAAGTTCCTTTCACTTCCTTCACACTTCCCTCCTGATGTACCAGAGAGCTGCTCTGTACTTCTTCCTCTAGTCAATGTCAGTGTATTCTGTGCAGCCCCAACCTTTTCCCACCCCTCCAATGCCAACCTGCTCTAACAAAGCTCCAAAACATTACCCCAAACCAACAAACATGAACTGAAAAACGCCATTAATTTCAAGGCTTTCCCAAGCCCCAAAACAATAGTGCTGTCAGTAGAAGGGAGAACAACATCATCAGTGCTTCACTGTCTCAGGGCAGGCTCTACCTTCTCAACCCCACACCAGCAAAACATTTAACTATAAAACTCTCTCATTAACAGCAACACTTTTACCAAGTCAGTTCCAGATAAAAAGCTTTGGCTGTGCCAGCTGTGAGGTCACCTTCGTGACTGGAAGGCCCTGAAATTGCAAGAGTCCTTCTTTTCTGTCAAAATAAGAAGAGAGAAGAGGTGCAAGCCAGTCTCATGTGACAGAAGCACATCCCAAGCCAACCAAGATAGAGCCCGCGCCAAAGCGGGCACATGAAAAGGAATCACGCATATTATTTCTGGAATGACTTTTCAAATTAGCTCATGCAGCAGATCGAAAATGTAGAGCATATTTGTTTAGGGAAGATTAACTTAAATCAGTGGAAAATCCATAAAACCTCTGCAGCCATAAAGCAAGGGTTTCTGATTACACTATCTGGTGGTCCTCAAACCTGACTTCAGCTGGCATCTGTGGAACCCTGCAGTATCCCCACGTTCAGCATAAGCAATGCATTTCTTTGAGGTATGAGAAAGCAGGATTTGGTTGGGAATATCTGATATAAAAGAAAATCCAGATTGTGTTCATTTTTTCCAACTCTTTCACCTCTGAGTGAACTTTGGTGCACGGCATAACTCCTATCTTAATGCACCTTTACTCATGAACCTTAAAGCATTATAAAATTACACTTACTGGAGATGGAATGAAGGCTTCATGGTACTTCTTAGGATTTATTCTCAAGGGTCCCTTAAAAAAATAAAATAAGGAGAAAGATTATGCCTGAATCTTATTAATTTTATTTAACACCAGTTAAATTAGAGAGCTGTGGGTAATATATCTACAGTGAAACATGAGAGATACATCTAAATTTCCATTATACATTTCAAGTCTTGACAACTTCGCATCCAAGCAATTTCAAGCCAAAAGGCAGTTTCATGATAGGCTTAAGATGATCTACTGCAGTCTGTCATCAAAGAGATGTTGAATCATTAGTTGTTGCTGCTACTGGGTGAACTGAGGATCCAAGCTCTCCTGTTCCTTTCACACATTTTCTGCTGAGCATCCACCAACTTCATTAACAACTGGATAATAGAAACAATTTGGCTTACTCTGTCTTGGAAAAGGAGAATGTTAGGTTTGCTTATTTTGGAGGATGCAAGGAAAGAGGAAAAGAAAAGCTGAGCTTGCATGGCAGCAGGTATCATTCTTATGGGGCTCTGGCTGCTTAGGCTGTTCCTGCAAACAGACAGCAGCAGTAATTCTGTGATAATAAAGTACATTTCCAAAAAAGAATTAAAAGGATTTTCCAAAAATAAACATTTAAAGTCTACAGGATTAAATTCTGTTTAAACATACTTAAAGGCAAACTATCTTAAATACATTTGAAAATTCCATGGTCTATCTATTTCTGCATTGTTATCTGCCAACTTAAAGGCCAAGTCACCTGCAACAAATTCATATCAACCCTCCAAAGTAAACCAACCAGTTCAGCTGCTTGCACTCAGGTCCATCCAAGAGAAAGGCAGAGCCAACCAAAGCCTTACAGGCTACACATTTGCATCCCAAAAGAATCCTGGAAACTGGGATTCAAGTGACTGCAGTTCAAACTGACAGCATTTGAATCTTATGGGAATACAACTCAGGTATCTGCCCTGCAACAGGCTTCTGCTGGGGAAGAAACTTTAGAAATTTCTCCACTTGTGTATTTGAAGTAATGTTAGCCAATTTATTATATGAACAGATTCCATCTGTTTGCACTTCTGTGTTAAGCAATCATAGGAGCATCTCACAGGAATTGCTTCTTTAAAACTTTACTGCGGCAAATAATTTTTTATGTATTCTGGGAAATACTCAGACAATAGGAAAATAGAGCTGACTACATGTGAAAGTTTGCTGCCTTGAAGAATTCACAGATTTACAAAGATTTTCCATTGCACTTATTTGCTAAAGTTTACCAGCAAATACAGAATAACAGATTACCAGCAGCAAGTATTCCATACTCTCTAGATACTATTTGAGTATTTTGCTGCACTCTCATTTTATGTCTCACATAACTTGTACTAACAGGGACACTCGCCCCCATGGCAGGCAAAACCCAGGACAACAGCATGGAAACAAAGATGACCCACTGAGAGAAACCCTGTGGTATTTTATGCTTAAGCAAATTGAGAGCTGACTTGCTGTCATCAGTTTCTGTTAGCACTGGTACCCACTGGTGGAAAACTCTCAATGGTCGTCCCCCACTTATTTCCCAGAATCAGTCACCAGAAGCTGCTACAGAGAGAAAGGAAAAAATGGAAAGGGATTGTTGCTCTGTTTGACAATGAGTCAATTCCCATACGTGGATCTACCCACCAGCACTAAGCAGATGAGGGGATATCCTGTTTTCCTCTGCACAATCCCCTTGAATAGTTAGGGACAGTTGTCAATCAGCCAGCTGTAAATGCCAATCATGCACATGAGAAATCAGGGCTTGTGTCCATGGCCCAGAAGGCACCAGAGCAGCAACATGCCCATGGATGCCCAGCTCCAGCAAATGCACAGAGGAGCACGGTGTTACCATGTTTACTGTGCAGCCTGTTTATCTGCATCTTATATGCACTACCTAATTATGATCACCATTAGAATTCTTACGTCAAGTAACATTAAAAAACTTCAGCTCCTTCCTTTAAGCAAGAAACTCACAAAATTTATCTTAGAAAGCAGATGGGCCCTATTATCTGTGCCCATGAAAATCCTATTTACAATGTTGTACATTTCACGCTGTGATATCATATCTGGAACCAGTTACTCTCCCCATCTGCAATGAACAACTGTTCTCATGTGTGTATTGGGGGGTGAAGTTCTGGCTGCAGAGTCTCATGATGTCACACTAATGTTGTATTATTTTACAATAGCTTTCAAATAATAGCTGCTATATTTATCAGTGTTTTTCTGTCATTAGGGCCTTTGTTATGAAAGGGAAGAACAAGGTCTGCAGGAAGGTTTCTTAAATATTTTCTGATGATTCAAGGCAGCTTCACAGGCTCTTGCCAATAAAGTTTCTAACCTTATTGAACTTCCCCAGTGAGACACATAAGGGTCACAATTTCTCAAGCTGCTCTGCTAAACCCAGGGCAGGCAGTACTCAGACTAACTTCAAGCATCCCAAACCTAACAACTACTATAACACATATGCCTAGATTCATTTGTATGTACAAAACACCAAAAAAATGTCATGGTTCACAAGTATCTGATTGCAACCAAGGCTTCCTTTGAAAAAACAATTCATGAAAATCAGGGAAACCCCAGCTTTCACATCCACAAAAGAACAGCTTTCCAAGGAAAAACACCCTTTTAAAAGCAAAGCAGGCTCTGCATCTCTGTTGGCTCCACCTGACCCCAGCAGTCCTGCAGGGAGGGGCTGGGAGACTCTGGAGGTGTGGAGCAGACATGAGTTTCTGGCTGATGCTTCAGAGGATGATTAGAGTCCTCTGGGTCAATGCTCTTTAATACACAGCCCGATTTCATCTGTTGGGTATAACCATCATTGTGCACTCACAGAACGATGCAGGAGTTATTCAATCTTGTTTGCCTCCTGGCCATCCAGTGTGATTCCAACCCTGATACGCCTGGTGTTTGCTCCCTGCAGTTTTAAGGGCAGGAAAGTGGGAACTCTACACATTCATAAGCGCCTGAGCTCAGATCTCTTTTTTCATGGAAGGACACTTCCGGACATGTCGCATGACTACATGAATCCACAGGGCACACTTCTCAGGCTACTATTTATCAAAACATGACTTATGTCAGATGCAGTACCAGAAACCATTAAGATCAATATTAATGACAGACGTCAGCACCCATAAAGATAACCCTTCACTATTCCTGATCTAGGGCTGCCTAATCTTCATGGTACTTGTGTGTCATCTGAACAATCTCCAGGTCTGCCAGGAGTTTCTGTGGGTTGGGCTTTCGGGAACATTTTGTTGCACAGCTGCATTGCCAAGGTCCAGAAAGAATCTCACTGTTATGGTAGGCTCTTTTTCTCCCTAACAGAGCTCTCTAATTCTCATCCAAATATAAGCAGATCCAGTGTTTCCAGGATGCTCCAGGAGATAGCCCTTGTTCAGTAGTCATGCTACTGCCTAGGAGCACTCCAGTTTCCTCACAACCAGCAGATTCAGACTAATAGGTCTGGCCTCCCCTTACATAGGCTCTTGTGGAGCCTTTTTGCAGGTTACCATGCCAGAATAATGCCCTGCTTTTGGGCATTAACACAACAGGAATTTGTTCATTCTGTCTCTTGCCATTGTAGAGAAAACCATTGAATAATCATCCATTCACTAAAGCTGCTCTCAGGATCTCACCTATCCTGGCTGAGGCTGCAGCGATGAATGATCTTGACGAAATTGTAAGGATGAATGAACTGAAGATGAGAAATACTGAGCTGGGATGCCCATGATCTAAAACTCAGCTCTGAATTATTAAGTCCAGCTTCTACAGTCTCAATTGTTTCCCTGAGATGTGGAATTGGATGAAAGGAAAACAGACAGAGCCTAAGAAAGCACGTATGACTCTTGCAGTTACGCAGCACATGAGCTGGAGTAGACACTACCCATTTACAAGAACTAGGGATTCTTTTGCCAGGGATCATGCAATCACAGGTCCCTGGGGACTCAGCATTTCAATGGGATTCTCAGGTAGTAGTCATAGCCTGATGTGCCTCATCTGCAGCTGCACTTGACCTCATAGGCAGTCTACATACACTGCACTTAAAGCTATCAGGCCATGTTAGCAAAAATGGTGCCAAAACCACTCCTGAAGGTAAGGCAGAAGATTTAGCTGATGCCATATGCTAGTGCAGCCATGAGAGAAGTCACAGCTTAAGGCTCCCATTTCCTCCCTCACCATTTGCTTCCCATTGCAGATGTCTGTGATGGTCTTTAAAAATGCAATGGCCTAAGGCCAAAGTAGCCCAGTGGACCATGCTAAACATCAGCAGGGATATGATTTCTCTCAAAGCCAAGAATGCATGAGATTGGTCTTCAGGATGGAATCAGGCAGTCTTTCATGTAAAAACCTCATCACACTTCCAGAGATTATGACATTATAATGATATACAAGAAATATTATGCAATTATAACAAAAAATCAGACAAAAATTGAGGTGATGTCATTTGAGACTTCAGTGTAGTGATGAAAGTAAGTATCACAACCTCACCAGCACTACAACACTAATTAAATGGCAATGGACCTGTGTGTGCCTGAGTAAACAGTGCCTCAGACTGGATGTCATGCCCTCATTGATCTCTACCTGCCATTTTTCTCCAGTCAGTCTGATCTCACTGGGATGCCAGGTGTGCCCTAAAGAACATTAACCCATGTTGAGGACTACTATGAATGTGGTGCCAGAACACTCTCTTCTTCTCCATCTCAGCCCTGCCAGCATTCATGTAAACCTCCTCTATACCCATCAGATCCAGGTCCACCCCCACATTCTTTAGAAAACAACTGCTGCATAATGATAGCTGTAGTTTTGCTGCTCCAAAAAGAAGCACAAACATTTTTGTGAGAAATTTCAGCAAGAGGTATCATGCTAAGGGCATTTGTTTCTACTTACACAGACAGAGGCTACCAGCAACTGCTGTTGTTTTGAGCATCATTTGTAAAAGAAAGTATCTCCCCAACAATGACCATCATGGCCAGCAGATTATTCACCCAGAAACCTGCAATTTATCCCCAGTGTGGATCAGGAATTTTATAGAACATGCAATCAAACAAAAAAACTACTTCAGAGGAATGTAGAAGATTCCATCCCACTTGCAGAATGTCCTGAGAAAGAGAAAATATCTTCCTCTGGCATTTACAAGTGCTACATCAAACCCCTGTCATCAACTGCTGCTGATTTCCAACAACTGCCTGTGATTTCCACAGATTTATCACAAGAGCATGGACACTGTACATTTCAGGCACCTGAATTAGCTCTCCCCTTTTAAGTCCTGCTGAAACATCTTCCTTTGACATGTAGGCTTCAAATATACTCTTCTTCCTCCCTCGTGTAGGTTTATTCAGATTCTTTCTGTCACCTGACGTTGGGGCAGCAGCATAGGATCCTCCTGCAAACAAAAATTTGTAAGTGTTACCTTGCCCACCAAACATGTCTGTGTATCTTAACAGAATCTGAAAAGAGGTTTTATATTCAAAGTTGAACTTCTGAGAACAGTTTGCCTAGAAATACTGGCACCCGACTTCAGAACACCAAAAAGCCTGGAATAATCATATTTTACAAATAATCAACAGTCTTTTACAGCTCATTTTAAAGTCAACAGCATTCATCCCAGCCCATCTTTTAAAGCACAGGCTTCAAGGCAGCTTATTCCTGAAGCGTGTACATGCATTGCTTTAATACCTCTGGGAGTTCCCAGTTGTCTGGGATTTATTCTGCTGTCTGAATTGTTCATTGTTTCTGTCTGCGATTCAGAGAGTTGCCTCTTCCTATCAAAGTCCTGGGGAGTTCTTGCAGATTCAGAGTTGTTTCTGGTCCTTGCAAACCCTCTTTTTTCTGCACCTGAAATTAAATACAGGTTTGAAATAACAGGGAAGGGAAGAGGAACCCCAGTGCCAGCTTGTGGTCCTGGTGAAGCTCAGGGTCTCTAGTTCTTCGGTACAAGTTACAACCATGAGTCATAGCCTTTATCCAAGAGAAACAATGTCTTCATTAGTTCATTTGTAATCTGTTGGCTCTTTGGGCCTGGTAATACACCACTAATTTATTTTAGCATAAATACAACGCTGGAAATTACTATGCTGAAGTTGGATACAACCCTTCCAAAATCCTGGGAAATTCATTAGAGCATATAAAATGTAAAATTGTTAAACTGTTTCCAAAGTCTCCACCCCATTAAGCCCCCAAGTAGTGAGAAAATATAACCTCCCTACAACTTAATTAAGCAGGTCAGGAATCAAGGAGGCAAAAGAAAAAGAATTCTTAACAACCCATACTGGAGTCATTAACTTTGGAGCTACCAGAGGCAGCATGGTACACAAGGACACCAGAAAGAAGTGCCAAAGCTCCAAACGTCCAGCCTGTTCACAATCGTATGAAAATATTCTGCAGAGACTCACCCCTTACTTCCCTGCCATCACCTCAGCCCCTTCCCTACAGCCAGGAGAGCAAGCAGCAGCTTCCAAAGTGTATGCCAACACTGTTCCACGGATCAGCACATTGGAATGCAACCCAGCGCCGCGCAGCTGCCCTCTTGGCCCTCCACCTGGATACTGAACATGTCATCACAGCTTTGCCTTCCAGCCCCTCCTGGCTACGCTCCCTGGGTCCAAGCTTGTACCTGCAAGTCAGAAAACGTGCAATGCCAACTTATTTGCTATGGTGCTATCCAAGTTACAAGGCAAATTTTTTACCTATGGTATCCTTCTCAAACGAAATAGCAGATTGCTTCACAGCAAGGAGGAAAAAAAAACGTTTTATAAGCTGTACTTAAGCAGAGATCTTTAAAAAATACGGTGCAACAAGAGGAAACTGCTACTTTGCCCAATCACAGAGAAAAAGCCATTTTCATGTATGCAACAACAGGCAAATCAGCAGGACGGATGGATCCTCGTAATTCAGGAGGGAGGACACCAAGACAGACAGAGGGACAACTGAAGGTGCCAGCTCAGACCAGTCCAGGAAGAGATTACACAGCACAGCAGTGTCTCAAATGGGAAGCTGAAACAAAGAGGAGGCTTCTGTTTTCAGTCACAATAACACAACACAGTTGGGCCTTTTTCTACACAGTCAGGCTTTTCACACTCTGAGGGTGCTTCCAGAACAGAGACTGTAACGTGGTGAAAGCAGCAAATTTAGGTTTCAGCTCTGGTGACTGAGGCAACACAACCTGTACGGCCCACACAGTGAGATGGAGCAAAAATTAATTGATTTGCAACTGCCTAATGAACTGATTTACAAATGTCCTTAAGGTCAAGTTAAGTTTAAAAACAGACACCAAAAGTAAAAGTGCAGACTAGAGAACTGGCAACACAATTTGCTCCTGGATATGTTTGCAGAGACATTTTGGTGAAGAAATCTGACAAACTGCAACAGGCGGGATTTTAGGCTGCTCACCCAGAGAGGTCATGCAATCTGCTTCGTTGGAGGTTCTTAAAAATAGGTGAGACAGATGTCTGCCAGAGTTGGTCTAAGAAGAGTAGTTTTTTCCTTGAGGTAGTGAAATGGATTACATGAGCTCGTAAGGTCCTCTAAAGCCCTCGTTTCTATGACAGCAAGTCACAAAAAATACTACTATGAATTAGAGAGTCCAGGATAAAAAGGAGGCTAAATCTTAACATATAATTAAGAAGGAGCTGCAAAAAAAAAGAGAGCAGAAGACTAAAATGCACAGAGGAAAGCAAAAAAGTATCTCATGGACTGGGCAGTGAGCTAAGTGCAGAATTAGGCACTGCAGAGAAGAGCTGTCCCAGCACTTGGCTTGTCCAATGGTTCAAGAAATTTGCGGCCTCTACAGCCAAAAATAATGTACAGCAAAGGGTGGAGAAGCATCTTTGTGTGATAAAAGGTAGACATGCAGAGAGGCATCTGCATATTTTCAGCACTTAAGCCTTGGGCTTTGCTCTGTGGTGGGATTTTTCATCTGCTCAAACTCAAATGCAAAAATCAATGACAAAATTCACTCAAAACAAACTGCTTCAACATAACGGGCCTGGCAAGGCAGTTTACACACAGCCCCTTCAGACAGTATTTGACCCCTCTTGGCCATGGCATTTATGGCTAAACAAAGCCACCCCTGTTACAAAGCCACAGGCAACTGTCACAATTAGCATTCAACTGGAACACATCAAATTCTGCATGACTGTAATTTCTTGTATTTCCTCTTTTAAAAGAAGGAGACCTAACTACAGGTCACCATCTGTTTCAACTAGAGTCAGTATTTTTTTCTGCAATGCACCTGTCCCCTAAAACTGCAAGTTAGAAATAACTCTCAAGATGGGCTTTCCTGCTGTCCCCACTACTCAGCATTAATATTCTGATGCATAAACAGACATCATTCCACAAGGAAACTGTAACTTGACTACTCTATAGCATAGGATATACTGAGACCATTATTTCTGAAAAATCTATCACAAATATGGTTAAAGCCTATTCTAGCACCAAATGTGTATGTCTTACTTTTTCCTTGGTGTTACAAATGAGTGATTTGTAAGATAGAACAAAATCTTTCATGGTAGGATGTCACACAAAGTAGTAACACATTCTAGGCATTAAAATAACCAAATACAAAGTTAATTAATAAGAAAAAAATTTAAATAATTTCAGTGGAAGGAAGACTAAGCGGCAGGGACTGAGAGCTGAGGTTGGCTGATCAGGACACTTGAAGCAACCACAGAGCACCAAACACATCTGCTGTGCAGAACCACTTAGGCCTGACCACAGAGCAGCTCTAGAGCACAAGACATAAATATTCACAAGCAGCAAATGCAATACCTTTGGGTGTTTATCTGGCTGCCAAGATGATGTAGATGATGATGTACAGCTGCTCCATGTGGAGCCAACACTTGCCTGGGATTTCTAGATATTCTGCTATTTTCAATGGGAGATGAAAAAGATCTAATGATTTGAGGAAAGTTGGTTGACTGTTCCATAACTGAAGTCCTCTGGAGGGAGATTTGGGTTGAAAAAATCCCAACACGTGCATCAGGCATGGAAGTCCCCTACAAGGGTGACAGAGGGACACCTAAATAGGACCAGCAATTCCACCCACAGAGCAGGAAAACCCTTCAAACTAGCCAAATGGAAGCACCTGTGGGAAGCAGAAACACACGTCCTCAGCAAGAGAGGCATGAAAGAGAAGTGGGTGCATTCATGGGCTTTCAGAACAGTTCACAATCAGTCATTGGCTTTTATTCTCACCATGGACACCAGGAAAAAGAGCAGAAAGGATGCAGGGCTGGTTGAGCTCTGCTGGAAGGACAGCACTGAAGCTCCATCTGAAATCCAAACCACCTCACTTCATCTCCATCAAAACAATGACATCACACTATAGCACATTTTGGTCTTTAAACATAAGTACCTATTAATCTTTTCTTATTTCGGGGGAGAAAAAAGCATGAAGGCAGCTTCCCAGAATAATTGATCTGTCTTACAGTAAGAGAGGAGGCTAGATGTTTTAAATCAGCTTATTTTGACATAATTTATACAAAATCACTCCAGAGTTTAGCTTTTGAAAAGTATTGCATTTAATTAAATGTATATCTATTAGTCAGTTGATCAACTAGATGGTCAACTAAATCAACTAAAATGCTCAACTAAACATGAAGTTACTAAGGCCAGAAAGTCTTTAATTTTGTATTAAAATTTACATATTGCTTTACATAAGAAAGAATCAAGACCCTCAATTTTATTTACCAAAAATAAAACATTCTAAGTGCCCTCTCACACCTGACAGTCTCTTTGATTACTATGAGCAGAGAAGGAAAGTACCACTGAATCTTCATTGGCACATCCATGACAACTCCCACTCAGGATCCAGCAAGAACCAGTTTTACTTGAGAGATCCAAGTGAATTTCAAGATAAGGAGATCTTGGTATCATTTCCTACTATACCACTTTCCCTCTTCTACCAAAGGGCATCTACATTTCCACCAGACATTTTGACCTCCAAACTTCCAGCTTTCTTACCATCTGTATTATTTATATAGATACCTACAATATTTGGGCAGCTCCCTGGGGTGGTCAGGACTGTGAAAGCATCAAAACAGTGCTGGTAACACCTCTGCAGTGTCTGACCACCCTCCCCAGACACTATCTCAGCATGTAGTGGCTCCTTTCACATTAAAAAAAAAAAAAAATAAATAAAATAATTCATGTTGAAAGCATTGGACAGAGTAATATTGTTACAAATTTTTCCAATACAAAATACTTGCATCTGCTATTTACTTTTATCAGTCCATGACTGGACACCAGCACCTCCACTAACTCTGCTATTGCTAAGAGGATTTTCCATTGCTTCCCAACATTAGATCATGGTCCAGATATGGCAAGGAATCTTTGGAAAACCCTGTTTTCCAGTTAGTATAAGCGTGAGAAGAAACAGAAGCATATCCCCACAACATGCAATAGAACAATTTGTTATCAGTTAATGAGACACTCTTAACTCACAGTTCCTAAATATTTGTCCATATTTCTACAATGTTCCATTTCATTGCTGACTCATTTCAATGACTTAAACCAATTTCCTTCAAGATATCCAAGTAATTCTTCAAGAATACCCAGCTGTGCACTTAGAAAGACATGATAAGGACACACCCATGATCTTGAAGACATGGCAGCTACCAAAAGAAGGATCACCCAACACTGCCCTAGCCCCAAAAGCAGAAATTAACCAACCAAAGACAACAACAACTACCCTGATACCAGTCTGTGGTTAGTCCACACTCCCATTTAAATCAGACTAGGGTAAACAGAGCAAGGAAGTTAAATAAAGCATGTTCTTGCCCCATCCTTACTAGAGATTTAATGAATTAATGTCCAACCACAAGGCAGCCCAAGGCATCACCTCACTGATCTGTAAATTCAAGTTGGCCCTTGACTCCTGGCAGAGCTGACAAAGCAAATTTTAGAAACCATCAAATTTGGTCTTTAAGCAAATGAATACTCTCCAAGAGCTGCCAGGAAGTTCTATCTGCAACTTTATGAGGCACTATGGATGCTGATGTGTAACAGGGTGTATTAATAGTCTCAATACTAAAGTTCAGCCAACACAAACTCTGCCTTGTTTTGGAAAGACATCTGGGACATAAAAAATCCACATAGCCCCTGAACAACTCACCTCAGGTACTTCTGTGAATCTGTTTCTGCACAGCTTTGATGAGCTGGGGGGACATAGCTGCTGGCTGGGAGCTCTGGACAGACACAGACCAACTGTTGACACTGTCGTACCAGGCAACTGCCCCTTTCATTCTCCAAAGTCTAATAAACTCCCAGCAGAAGATGCTTTGCCAGTACAAACTGCATTAACATCAGGGTGGTTTTGCTAGGATCCCTGTGCCTGCCCCTTTCATATACTTGAACAGGCAATTTCAAAGTTATTTGATATTTTCAGCAGCTCAAAGAAGTCTCTAGAATACATCCCTCTCAAATTTTAAAAGTTGAAAGTTTGTTAGATTGTTTCAAATTTCTAATGCACCAGTGACATCCAGTAGATGTCATATTATAGAAGTGACTAAGTCAAAAATCTCCAAGCACTTAAATGACTGCTACAATATCCAGGATCAAATCACCACACACAGGCAAAAACAACAGGCAAAACCAACAAACACCATTGAAGTGATCTCAAATGTGAGTTACGTCAACAAAAACATTGGTCACAGGCAGGCCAGAAGTAACAAGCTATTTATGTTTTGCAAAATATTTTGTGGATTTAAGAGATTAAATGCCCCACTAATGGTAACAACCAAATCCTTTTTTGTTCCATTTAGTTTTAAAAGGAAAAACACAAAGACAGCTGTTGGTATAGTTGCTCAGGGAAGGACTTCTGTACTACCAATTAAAAAGACATTCTTAGGAATCTATCTCTATGCTAGAGCCCCAACACATACACATACAGGACCAAACCTCATCCAACACACTCACTGAAAGCACAGCTCTGCTCCAACCTATGTTAGGAACAGTCATGCTTCCACATTTCTCTAAATATGAAATAAAATAGTTCAGAGCTCTTGGACAGCCTTGGAACAGAACCACCTCCATGCATTTTACAGTATCTTGAAGTCAAGGGCTTAAATAAAGTAGATGGCTCAAGATTAAAGACAAAGCAATAGAGACGAATGAGGGTGTCATGGGAAAGAATTCATTAGGGATGTAGGAGTGGAAAGACAAGACTTGAAGATATGTTATCAGTTCAGTGATGTTTCATTGCAACAGAGACCTGTAGGAGACAAACATGGTAGGCAATATTTCAGATGCTCAATCTGGAGTCTAAGAGAAAATCTGAGAGTGTGTTCTCCTTATCACAAGCAAATAAAAGAAGATCCTTCTTCTCTCATGAAATGTAAATTCAAAGAATCTCAAACTGGAGATTCTGCAGTACATTCCTCTGCTTGGTCCAAGCCAGACCATAGAGCTAAGAGAGTTCCTACAACGTTGTTGTGAGTCCTTCTCAAAAGCAACCAAGGAAGTGAACAAGTTGAAATTATCTTAATCATTAAAAAGCAGGGGAAACTTCCAGGAAAGGGAATATCTTTGTGGAACTGGAAAAGAATGGTGATATAACAGCACTGTAAGGATTTAGGCAGATGGCAGATTGCATAATTAAATTTAAAGTTAATTAAACAGTCATTCAAAGACGAGAAACAATGCAAACCTACATTTAGATGCATGGGCTCAGCCAACATGCAAATTCTATGCAAATGTCCTGAACTAAGTAGATGGTGTCTTAAAATCCAGCTGTTCAGAAGTCTCTCCCAGGTCCCCCAGCCTCACTAATTGACCCATCATGATGGGCCACCAGAGTCAGCCACAGCATAAATCTAAATACAACTTTCCACCATCAAGACAAATCAAAATAAAATCAGAAGACATTGTGTTAAGTGAAGGCATGTCCACACAGCTCTAAAATTTGAGTTCAGCAGTAATTCAAAGGACTGGAAAGGCCCAACTGGTTACCAGCAACTCTCTAGAACATAACACAGCTATGCCTGTGCAGAACAGGTTGTCAACAGACATGGCTGTATTTGTGCACCAGCACATCCAGGAACAAACCCAGAGAGCTCTCTCATTCTGCCTTTTTGGAGAAGGTGATTCTCCAAATAGTTTTGGCAGAAAGTCTGCCAAAATCTGCACAGAAGAGTTGAACATCCAACAAAAAAAGAAAAAGGGAAACCTTACCACAGAGGGAACAAGTTGGCTGCAGACAGGCAGCCTGTCCCCCAGCCAGTGGCTCCAGGTGGGGAAACACAGGCTGTCAGGGTTCATGAGGGAGTTCTTAGAGCCATGAGCTGCCTTTGGAAGTGACTGCGCCACTGCAGCTGGTCACAGAAGATTCAGACATCCAACACTCTTAGAATTAAACACTGAGGAAGAAACACTTCTACTATGAAATGAAGGTAGCAAAAAAGTGGCATGTCCATGGATATTAAGGAAAGTTGGGAGTAGAGACAGATGCTCAGCTCCAGACTCATGAAAATGAGGTGGAAAGCACACATATGGTGGAAGGCACACATTACCATTGCTCTTTTGCTTTAAGCTGCACATACTTATTAAAAACTCTTGTGCTGCATGTCCCCAGATTTCAATATGGAACTAGGGAAAATGTTCTTGCTGACTTTGGCTTTCAGAAAGGGCCTAGGCTTTGAAAAACTGAATTGAAGAAAAATGCACAATGGATTCTTTCTGCTGCTGAAAACAATGCTGTGGAAACTGCTCCTGACCGCCAAGATCATGTGCTCACGACACCATGCTTCTACTTCCAAAACACTTCCAAGCATCCTCATGCTTGAAGGCTTTAGACTTCAGTAACTCAGACAGTAATTGCAGTTTTATTCAATTCCTCAGCAGGGTTTGTGTTGTAGGAATACTACAGGAGTGCAAGAGCCAAAGATACCATTCCAGGCTCTGAACGAAGGGCTGGTGACGAAACTCATTTAGTAGCAATAGACTAAAAGTTTATCAAAATAGTTACTGTGCTCCAGCTGCGTGCAGCAGCGCAGTGGTGTTGTCAGGGAGGGGGTACATCTCTTCTGGTTTTCAGGACTCTCTGTGAACCTGCTCCACCCTGCTCATGACCTCCTTGCTACCTACTCCGCCTGATGACTGCACTCCTCCAGGCTTCCACTCCTGCCTTGGGATGTGGGTCAGGGCTGCTTCCACCATCCCCCCCCATCCTTCCATCTTCCCTAAACATCTTCCACAATACCTTTTGCTCTTTGTTTTATCCAGCAACTACACTGTGAAAAGGCTTCTTCAAAACTTCAAGAAACACAATATTGTGGTAGTTTTGTCTTTGATTTTTCTCGGTTTCAGTAGTTTAAAAGAAGTAAGTTGCTCAAAGAACAGAAGAAGTTAAGAGACTTTGAAAAGCAAAATACCTGACAGGAGGTGCTAACATACTAGAAGACATTAGCAGCTGAAGATATCAAAGAACTGCCTTCAGATTTCTACATATTCTGAGGTAACCCAAGGTGCTGCTGAATGTGTTTTTCTGCTGATGAACCATTCCCTATACTATCCACTCAGTGCAGTAGGTACAAAAATCACAATCCCTAGTAGTGTGGGGGGAAATGCCTAAAAATGTACAAACTGAACAAAACCACATTTTGGCCACTGGTTTTTATTTGCAGAGAGCCTGGAATATTCTCCAAGGCAGGACATGCCCCATACATCTGTGGGCTGCAGCTGCTAGTGTTGACATTTTCCTTCAGCACCCTGGAAATTTTTATTTTTGTCACAGAAGACGTTACTTTATGCAATAGATCACAACATTTTGTTTTCCACCCTGCCCTAGCCAAGTCTCAATTCTCTGTAGCTTGGCTTTCCCCACAAGAGGGAGTTCGGGATATGCAGCCCACATCATTTCATGGTGCTAGTTAGCAGGGGATTGGGGTGGGAGGGCAAAAGATGGGCAGCAGCATTTGGGAGAGGAGAGGTAGGAGCACAGTTGTAGAGGAAGACAGCAGAGAAAGTCCACAGCAGTCACAGCAGGCTAGAGCGAAACCACAAGAGCCACTGAATTCAGCTGCAAAGAACCTGTCCTATCTACCTGGATATCCATGGTGAAGGAGACATTTGGACATTACCTGAGTAACAGGTCAGACCTGGCAGGGGTGTGTGGGCTGACCTCGTGGACAGCAGAGGAAGCAGACTTTTACAAATTAATTCCTGGCTGAATGACAGCGTTTTTCAGGGGTAGAAATTGTTATCAGTGCTTCTAAACGTGCTGGTGACAGCCCACATACCACAAGCCTTGGTAAAACTGTTCCAATGGTCATTCACCCTCACTGCTAAACTGTGCTGTATTTCAAGCCTGGACTTGTTTAGCCTCAAATGCATTATATCATAATCTGCTCAACTGAGTAGCTTATTATTGAACATCTGTTCCCCATGTAGGCAATTTACTGAAAACTCCCTTCCCCCAAGCATCTCTGTGATAACCAAAGCAGGGTTCCTCAAATCACTCACTCATGATCTCAACGTTTTAATCTTCCCTATGGCTCTCCTCTGAGTATTCATCAATTCATCACCATCCACCTCAAACTGAGGGCATCACCACAGGATACAACACTCCAGAAGCTGCTGCTGCCATGCCAAAGACACCCAGAGTCCATACTTCATCTCCCAATTCCCATGCTCATACATTACCCTTTTGGCTGCATTTCACAGGAGGAGGACGTTCAGCTGATTAATCCATCAAGAGCTCAAAACTTTTTTCCAAGCTGTTGCTTCCCACACCGGGCTCCTCGCACTGCTATCATGGCTCTATGCTGGCAATCTGATAAATGGACTTTGTTTTGCCTGTTCCCAGTCCACCAAGTGATCCAGATGGCTGCCAGTAACTACCCCCACTATTCAATGCTCTGCAAGTCATCAAAAAAACCCATTTTCAATCCTACTTATATATTTTCTTTCTGATGACTGAAAGACATATTAAACAGCACAGGATCAGGACATGACACTGCAAGACCCAGACACACCTGTTGGTAACAATTCTAAATTTATTGCTGCATTTAATTAGTTTGACTAAAAGGTTTTAAACCATTGCACATGCGCTGTGATTTAAGTTCACACACTAACATTCACACTCACACCTTTGGCATCAAAACCCTAATCTCATGAGAAACTGACACTGAAGAGCTCAATAGGACCTTTGTAAATAAACTGATGGCAAGTCACATGAAAGATAAGGTTTTTAATTAATTAAAAATCAATTCAATTCTTCTATGAGCCTATTATTTTTCTAGGACCAACACCACATTGACAGGCATAGTTACCTGCACTACATAATGGGGGCTAGTGAGTTTAAAAAAAATTTATTTTTTTTTTTAAAATAGCAGGTTAACAGCAACAAGCATTTCCATGGAGGAACACTTTCACCTAAGCACTAGGAGGTGAAGGAAGCTCCTTCATTCACACAGGTGAGAGCTTTGCTGCCAAATGCAAGGGCTCCTGCTGCAGCACAGTGTGCTCAGGGCTCTGGTAAAGGGCATGGAAGACAGTTATTAGATCACATATAAAAAACACAGTCCCTGCAAGGGCAAGATCTCATCTCCCCAAGAGAGGATACATCAGATATTAACTCACATACTATAGCTGATGGTTGCCAAAAACATTAGTTGCACAAGATTCAGGAATGCAACATTTTTTTTCTATCAAAAGCAAGAGAAATTTATGTTTGTGATGACGTTGCTAAACCATTAGAGAAAGGAGCATTCTATTTTTCATGTGTTTCTCAGATGGGGCCATACAGTAAATCCAGTTTTCCCTTCTCTCCCATATATTATTACCATGATTAACGTCATCTAAGGAATGTTACATTGAACCTGGCAAGATTAGCTACATTTTAAAGATTTCCACAGCAACCAACATTCTCCATTTATTGAGCTGATTCTGTGGCCTTTAGTAGAATGCTGGCTCATGTTTACTGGTGCCAGATAGGGAGATAACAGCATTCTTCAGAACTGAATTTCATCACAGAAGAATTGGAAGACTTGCCACTAAAAAGTATCATTATCCTAAATTAGCCTTACAAGAAAGGAAAACCAGAAGCTGTGGTTCTTCCTCCAAAGTTCCCCCAGAGAAATAAAGACAAACACACAGTTATACTGCAGCGTACCATGGGAAGACAAAATACCTGAGATTTTGCCATCTTATTAAGGTTGATACCTCTTGAGCAGCTGTGCCCATCAAACACACGGCAAAGCCAATCCAGGATATTTCCTTTACCTATCCTGAACCTTTTAAATGTCAGGATTGCAGCCACAAGCATAACACCACCATCCAACAGCAACAATTGTTTTTCAAGCTCTGATGCTAAACACCAGCCTGCTTGCCAGCATCACTCCTCCATGGAAGCTGTCCAAGTTGGTTAAGTACCACAGGCTGGGCAAATAAATGCCAAGTGTCAGACAGATGATAAATCAGAAAGGGCTGTGGAAATATTTCACTGTTTCTGATTAGGCATGCTGTTGCCCAGAAATTGCCTGCTTCTACTCAGGGGGCAAGCTGACCCTAACAGATGGGCAAGATACCTCCATCACATCATAAACCCATGAAGTTTTTAGTGAGAGAACCCTCAGGAGGACACCTAGGGACGCTGACTGCTCTTCCCAAGGAAGCTACAGATACAGACTGAGACAGTATATCCAGCCCTGCAAAATCTGAACGTATTTCAGAGCAATCAGCCTTGAACAGCATCCTGCTCCACCCAAGTTTCAAAATCAACAAAGCCACCTCATTCCTAGGTGCTCTAGCTCCCAAGATCCTCTCAAATCAAGTGTGGCTGGGAGATGGTATTCCCTGTTTGCAGGACAGTCCTTTTCTGAAGATGTCTGATTTCTAGGCTTTCCAGCAGACCTGAGAATGCGATATCAAACAGCAATTCTCCCTCAAAAAAAACAGGCTAGCAAGTGCATGTCCTCAAAATGCAACTGAAATCTTGCTGCTCCAAATAAAACACAGCATTTTTTCTAAAGTAATTATTGACAAAGCAAAGCATCACAAATACTTAAGCTCCACACAGCAGCCATGCAAATCTCAACTCCTAGCATGATTCGGATGCTGCAGAAAAGAGTCAGCACTTCTGTTGTCATGAAAAAGGTTTTAAGCCCTTTTATGGCAGCAACTTCAGTCAGTCTGAAAAAAAGATTTTGATTTCTAACTATGGGTTGAAATAGAAAAACCCTAAGAACCTTTGATCAAAACCAGAAAACATCCCAAGGGACTTGATAATTTTCTGTTAAGGAAGTTTAACCAAATTTTAACACCCAAAAAATCTAGAGTATTTAAGGAACGATACCAGGAGGAAAATCGTATTAGATTAAAAACTCTAAGCATCACAATTTAAAGAGGCATTTTAGGATTATTTTCTGATTTATTGGGTTTTGTTTGGGAAGAAACTTCAGAACAAGAGGTTTTACAGCAATTCTCCTCACAGAGGTTAAAACTGCACAGAAGGGAGGAACTGTGGGATTCCTTTATCTGCAGCTTCGCTTTCCCAAATCCAGGAGTGCTGATGCCATCGAGTGAATCCAACCTGCAGTCTAATGACTATGTCACATTTCACACAGGGGACAATGAATTTCTGTTCACACTCAGCTCTCTCAACTGCAAAGCCTCCAATAGTTAGGAAAAGCAGTTTCTATATGGAACTCCAGACAGGAACACATCAGCAAAACTGAGCTCCAGGGCTCAGAGGTACCTGCTTGGGGCTCCATAAACACCTCTGTTTTCCTCTAAAGCCAGAGGAATCACTCTGCCACTGAAAGGACATAAACAGGGACCAGTCCCTTGCTGCCTACAGCCTGCCCCAGGGCACTCAAGGGGTTTTCACAGATCACTATATCTGCCTTCACTATTAGTTCTGTCAGTTCTAGGGTCATTGCAAACCCAACCATGGCTAAGCCTGAGCTGAAGAGCTGTTAAGAAGAGGACAATGAAATGAAATGGTATAAAGAGAGATGCCTGCCTTTGAGATTAGCTCAAAGAGCCTTTTGAAAAGCCTACAACAGTCCAAAGAGAGCTAATTTGTGAGGAAATGTCACTCCTGAAAAGATGATATGCCTCACTGCTATGACAGAAGCAATTCTTGCCATCACAGCTTCACAAGCCTTGATTTAAACTGATCAAACCAAACACCTGCCTATGCAAAATAATATGACTTATATCAGCATCAAGAGAGAAGTACAAGCTTTGAAGTAAGAAAATATTAACCTGATACTGTGATGTGTGAGTTCTTATACCTAAGCGCTTGCCTACTGCAAAATCTTCATTTCACTTAAACAAGAATCATAAAATACACTCAGACTGAACAGCAGAAGATATTTCTCTGAAAAAATTGACATATTTATTTTTTCCTATTTCTTTCCTCCCCAAGAAACTGTTTCCACATCCCTGCAAGCATTTTGGAGGGTAACCAGTCTCAGCTACACATGGCTAGGGAGGCATTCAGGGGGAAGAAGAGGAAAGGTGTCACTGCTGAGCAAATAACTTTTCAATAATCCTTCCCACATTGCGAGCTTTCCACCTGGGAAGTCAAACACAAGGGTCAACATGTTCTGCTTTAAGTGTTTACACTAAACAAACAACCAGTTTTTAAAGGGTTTGTGCAACCCCATTTCCAACCAGAGCAAGAGGCCACCGGGGGTGTTTGCTTTTGAAAGCCAGGCTATTTTTATTTTATCCATGTAGGCACCTGTAATTTTCCTAGATATAAACTGTATGTCCTTGAGACTCTTCATCTGTCATCCACTCTTCCTACACTTCAAAAGCTGAAGGAAGTCTACTATGAGAGGCTAGCACACCAAATAGTGTTACAATGAACCATATAAAGAAGCCCTCCCAAAAATCAAGCTCATCAAAAAGTTTTACCATAATCTGCATTAAATCTCTATCTGTGATCAGTCTTGAAAGAAGTCATGGAAGTTTACCAACTTTAGCACATTATGTACTGCCACAATCTCAAAAATAACCCAGAAAAAAAGCATATTACTTGTCCCTCTTGAGTCTTAGGGCCTAGTTTTTAAGACAGATTTAGCTAAAGTTATTTGATTTTCAATTCAAGAGTTGTGATAGGCCCCAGGCTGATCTTACCCAGCTGAGAAATCGATCTTTTTTCTACTTGTTACAGAGAATTTAACACGGTGACATTTATGACTTCCTTCAGTAGCAGCTCATAAGATCAGGTTATCAAAGTGTTTCAGCATAAATAACATTCAAAGAAAGTTTTAACCCATTACATCGATAAATGAAATTAAACTGTCTGCTTTTGGTTCCTCGTTCATGCTGTGTTCAGGGGTTCTTTTAATAAAAATTTTACTTATGTCCCTAAGTAGGTTTTTTGCCTTGAACATCATATTTAAGAGCCACATTCACTTTAGTACTGCAAAATGTGGTCTCTTGGTTACGAACAGCAAAATTTCCTGGAGTCAACACTCTCTATCAGGAACTGCTGGCCATTACACAGATATCTTAGCCCCTGAGTATTGGATTTACCTGGACTAAAAGCGAACCAGCACTCCAGATTCAAAGAAGCAATGCAAAGAAAAGCATGGCTGCCCCCTGAGTCAGCTCAGATCCAGTGGTCTTATTAATTTGGACTCTACACCACAAAAAATGGGCTCTTCTAGATCTGAGCTGATCCTGGAAGCAGCACAGCCACAGTCAGAGTTTAGGTCAGGGAATTAGGTCCTGCCAGCACTGAGTTGGCTCCACAGGAAGGCATTTGCAGACGCCACATGGCTTACTTGTAAACCAGGACAAAGCCACCCACAGGTAACCAAGGGCTGACTAACTTGGACAGAGCAGGACTGGCTCCTGTTAACTCATTCTTGACTAACACACTGTATTTAATTCCACAGTAATTGTTGCAAATGGACCAAACAATTCACTGGAGTGAACTCACCTTGGACTTGACCTGGAGACAAGTGACTATTTTTTCTGGCATTCATTGCCAGCACATCCTCACCAAACTGTTGAGTCAACAAGTGTCCAGCTGCTGTATCAGTGTTGGCAGGACATCTGCCTCGTTTCTTATGTTTCTTCCTCCATACGTCCTCCTCCTCCCTCTCATCAGAACCAGAAGATTTCTGCAGGGTCCCTCGGTGTCTCAGGCTGTTTGATGCCCTCCCACCAAGGGCATCACTCACATTTAACAAGCCAGATGCAGCTCCACGCTGATACCCATAATAGTCTTCCTCCATTTCCAAGTCTCCCTCTGGACTAACAATGGTATTTTTTTTAAGAGGACATCTGTTCAGAGCGCTTTGGGGTTTATCGTTCTCAAATCCAGGCAGGGGCTGCTCCAGGTGAGATGTTCTGACTGGTGAATAGCTGTGCATGTTTATCCCATTCCTGGCTGGATTATCCTTCACCAGGCTTCTCCTCAGAGGCAGGTCCAGATCCAAGCTGGGGTCATTGGAGAAGCCTTCTTCCAGCTGCATCTTCTGTGCAATGTGGTTCAGGTAGGACTGGAAGCGGCCGCTGTGGTGCTTTTGAACGAGCCTGGTGTACGCATTCTTCTGGGGGGCAGCCACCCTGCTCAGTCCCTCCTTGGCACCTTGGGCAGAAGCTGGACTTCTCACATGCCCTAGCTGATCCATAATGCAGGAAAAGGCTCAGTCTCCAGAGTTATAAACAGACACAGAGGAAAAAAGGTTTATTTTCCTGAAATGAAGTGTCAAATATTAATTACTCCAAATGATACAAAAATGTAAAATTTTTGTAGAAAAGGAATTCTGGGTTTGTAAATCACTGTAGTGTGGGGAAGGGGTTTCACAATGTACTCAACATCTCCCCTGCACCAAACCCCTGTCCATAACCAAGGAGTGACCACAGTCCATAAGCTGTACCTGCCCACACACCACATAAAACAGGGATTTTTGTCCCACCCCAAATACACAAGATTCCTTTAATCAGCTCTTCCTTGCCTTTGAAAAAGCCAGGAAAATTAAAGCAGCAAATGACAGACTGCACCATAAGCATCAGTTTAGTGGTTATCAGAAGCAAAATCTTGTCATGTCCAGCCTGGAGTCCTCAAAAATAACTGCATCCTTACTGAAGTGTTTCAGTGTTGCTGTCAAAAGCACACACTGCCTGTCACCTCCCTCCCACAGTGACTGACACCTCTCCATTGCACTGGACAGTTCCTTCAGACACCAAGATTACCCATTTCAGCTTGTCTTTTTAGCCATGAATTCCCTCCCAGTAATAATTACCTTGCAAGAGCTCCTAATTCTTACTGACTGAGACACACTGCCTGCAGGTCCATCCAGCACTGGTTTCTGTAGATGGTATCACATCTCCAACTTTGCTGCATGAGTATGAAACTCAAGCAGATCAATCATCTTTCAATCCTTTTTCAGCCACCTTAGCTTTTAAGCTTTTGGAGCAAAATAATCTACTAAAATAATGCTCAGCTACTTTGAGGTAAATTATGGCCATAAACAGGACATAGCAGTGATTTTTGCTGTATGTAAAACTGAAGAAGAATGTAAGAATTTCATGATAATGGAGCCCAGTGCAACTGCTAGCTTCTGTGTGTTCTCATAAAAACACCTCTTTTTCACTTCAGGACAGGTCTGAAGCTAAAGGGCTGAATTTCACTCCAGCTGGTACATGAAGAATATCAGGGCTCACAGTCATCTCTGCTATCCCAGAACTGTGGGGCACTGGACACTAAATAAAGGATACTGCCCATTAAACCTCTCCCTTCCCTTCTCTAAGCACAGGGATGTTGGCAGGACAGAATAGAGAGATCAGCAAAAGTGAAATTTATATTCGCTTCCCTACTCCCACCATGCTTGGAATTTTTCTTTGCCCTTACTCAGCCCTCTTCTCCCTTTGGTTGCTGTTGCACAGAGGATAAGCACCCAGGCAGTCTCCATGCACACCCTGCCTGGGAACGCGGCATTATCCAGCAAGGTCCAAGGGCTGCAGAGCCAGCTCCTCCTTAGCATCCCTGCTCTGGCCCTTTTGGGGAAACATCAGGCCTTGCACTGGGATTTACTTTAATAATTGAGCACGGATGTGAGCAGGCTTCACAATGTAAAGCAAAAACTAAAAATCCCTGAGCAAATAGGAAAAATTCTTTATGTGGTTTGCAATTCTTGTTCCTAAGATTTTCCATTGGTGCTGGCCAATAGCTGAACTCTTCTAATAGACTGACCTGCTACCGAGCTATTACAAAACACACACGGGTAGGTCTACACCAGCTTTCTTTTAATGTCACCTTCTCCTGTTGCCAGTGCAACAGAGGCAGATAACATTTATAAAAGCCACTGAAACTACTTTCCAAACAATGGTTTGGTTCCAGGAGATAGGAATTTGTCATCTTTATTTACCAGTAAAGAACAAACATTCATAGCTTGCCTTCCCTATAATTTCTACAATTTTAACCACGTAAGGAGTCAGCAACTGCAGCACCGAAAAAGATGCAAGCCCCTACGCATTACTGTTTCATTATTAGTCTTCTGTAGGCAAACAGGAATTGAAATATTCCGAAGAGCGCAGAGAGAAGGCAGAGGTGGGTACAGGCATATCGACCCTGCGTGGGCACGGTGATGAGAACGAGTGAAACGCCAGGATGGACGCGGAGGGGGAGGACGCTCACTGAGCTGGGCCCAGGATGAAAACAGCCTGTTATTGTCACCCGGCTGGCACTGAGGATCACCACTGGCCTCCATCACACGCCCCCCGGGATGTCCAACTCCCCAGCCAACTCTCCAGCTCCAGCAGCACAAAACCTCGGCACCAGGAGCAGTCCCTCGCCCGCCGCCTCTCCTGCCAGGCGCCCCCACCCCTCGGCAGCGCGGCCCGGGCAGCCAGCGCGCTCCGGCCGGCCCCGGAGCAGAGAACTGCCGGGCCCGGTCGCGGCGGCGCTGCCACGGGGCTGAGCGCCGCCGAGTCGGGCTCCACTGTCCCCCCTGCCCTGCCCTGCCCTGCCCTGGTCCTGGTCCTGGTCCTGGTCCTGGTCCCTGTCCCAGCCCCGCTCCCGACCCCCACCCCGCTCACCGCCGCTCCGCTCCGCTCCGTTTGAATGTCCCAGCGCCCCGTCCGCTTCCGGGGCAGCGGCGCCTACGGGCCGCGGCGGGGCCCAGAAGGACTCGGCGCGAAGCGCTCGCTCCGCACCAGCCGCGACAGGGTGGGTGGAGGGGTCCCAGGCGGGGGCTCGGGTGTCCCAGCCCCGCTCCGTGCACTGGAGAGAGCTCCCCGGGGTCTCTGGGAGGAACGGGATCCTCCAGGTAGCCTTGGGCTCCTCCCGGCCAGGCACAGCCTGTGAGGATGGGAGCCCACCTTAGGCTGAGCTGGCCATCGCGGGGACGTGGGAGGCAGGAGGTGCTGCCGCCCAGCCCGGACTGTCCCCAGCCTGCTAGCTTTGCAGCCACCGGGATCCCTGGGATGTTTTGGCAGCCGCCTGCTTCCAGCTGGGGCCGGCGGAGCCTCCTGGGATGGGTTGCTCTAGCTTAAGGCCAGCGCTCCAGCTTCAGCCACATTTGTAGCCAGATCAATGAAAAAAATCAAAGGTTGAGTGATCTAGTATTGTAAAGATCTGAGTCTGGTGTCGTCCCCGAGGAAACTCACGGCTTTGCAAGCACCTGTACCTCGAAAAGCCCCATGGAGAAACCTTCAACACCTATGCCACCTCACCTGCACTGCAGAGAAGAGCAGGCTCCAGGGTCCTGCTCCCTGAGCTATTTGGGATCCTGCTCCCCGGGCTCTTTGGGATCCTGCTCCCCGAGCTCTTTGGGAATCCTGCTCCCCCGGTTATTCCTGCTCCCCTGGCACTGGAAGTTGGGCAGCAGGCAAACCTGCTGATCCCCTGCTCACCCATGCAACAGCATCCGAGGAATGACCAGCCCTTGGTGCTGAGCAGCAGTGGCCTGACCTCCTCCAGGATAAGTCAGAGCCTGTGGATCACAGGGTGACATTAAAGCATGCGACCAGAATCAAGAGCTGGCACTTTTATTACCTCCTCTTTCTGTGATCTCAGACCTCTCACAAGGCTTTATAGCAGAGTCAGACCCAGAGTCAGACCCAAGCTCTGGCTGACTGAGAGTATGTGGTTTGGTCACCCTTGTGTTACCTGCAAACTCAGGCTGTGTTTGCCAACAAATTTCAACCAGAAGAAAATCTGGAGAGCAATAAACTGTCCTCATGGCACCCCCAGTCAATCCCATTTGAGCTGCCTGCCTGGAGAATCCCCTCAGTAGATGGAGGAAGGATTCAAAGGGACCAGAACTGGTGTATCCAGGCAGGATTCTGATGGGGAAAGCTCTGTTTAGTCTTCATTTTGGCAGGAACATCTGAGCAGGCATCTATGCTGCCCCTTCACTTAGGATAGGGAGGACACCAGCCCCATGGTCCTTATTTTTCATCCTGCATCCTGCAGATCACTGTGCACATTGCCTGCTGTCAGTCACCTCTAAGATGAGGCCACATCTGCTCAGGGTGCAGCATCACCTGGCTCCCACACATAAGCTGGCCCCTCAGCCATTCCCACTGCCAGCACTGCTGAGCTTCCATGAAGCCGTGGCAAGCCCAGACCACTCCAGCTCCAGCCCTCGGGTGGGTCGAGGGAGCTGCCCTGAGAAAGCACCAGGTTTTTGCTGTGGCCCAAGGGCAGCAAGCACAGACCTGCCTGCACAGGGACAGTCACATCCACCCCAGTGCCAGGATGCCACCAGCAAAGGCAGTGTCTTGTTTGCATGAGCCATGCAAAGCCAGCAGCTTCTGCCCACGATCTGCTGGCACTGACACCAGCTCATCAACTGCCCCACCCTGGCACCAATGGCCACCTCAAGGAGCAGAGTGAGGACTCAGCTCTGCCCTGGCATGGCTGGGAGACAGTGAGTTGCCCCATGCTGGCCAAGAGGAAGCAAGCAGCCATCCTCTGAACAGTGCCACCAGTCACACAGCAGCTGTTCCCACGGGTCCCAAAGACAGAGCGGGGGGAGATTGTTTCTGCTGGAGCTTCTCCCATGGGCCACATGGCCACATGGGATCACCCTGTCAGAGAGAGGATGCTCCCCTGCTTCCTCCTGCTCTCCTGGCTGCTGATAAAGCAAGGTGTTTGGCACCTGCTCTGTGAAGGCAGGATTGTGGCACATCCTCAGCTCTTCAGGGCTGACCCATGCCATCCATTCAGGCTGCCCTTGCTGCATGAAGGAGAGCAGGGATGGCACAGGGAGACCCAGGGCCTCCAGCCTCACTGTCCCCATCTCTGTGCCAGCCAGGTGGGAGCAGCAGCTCCTCTCTGTGTTGCTGGGTCATGCTGTGGTGTCTGCTCTTCTTCACTCCAGTGGGGATGAAGCCAAGCTGGGGGCTTGGTCAGGCTGCCCCCTGCACCAGGTGGTGCCACCAGCAGCAGTGGCTTCAGCATGCCCTGGTCCTTCCACAGACAGGAGAGGAAGCGGGGAGGATTCAGTGTTTGGTGGTGCCACTGCCAGTGCTGGGGGCTGTGGCTTGCAGTGATATCGGGCATGGTGAGAAGGACATGGCTCCATGGCTGGATGCCTTTGTCACCCTCAGCTCCTGCCTTCAGTTGGGGCCCCTCCTGCCTAAGGGGCCACAATCTCCAGTGGGTCAGCAGAGCATTTCTCAGCCCTGCTCTCCTGGTAGCAGCCACGGATCTGGGAATCTTATCTGCTCCATAGGACAGGGCCTTTGTTGTGCCCTCTTTTGCCCCATCACTGGCCCAGACACATGAGAGTTACAGCAAATCTGTGTTTCCCTCCATGTGCCCCATGGGCACACAAAGGATTCTGAGTGGCTGGGACCAGCTGCATGCCCATCCTTCACACCCTTTGGAGGAGGTCACGTACAAACATCACAGCAAGCTGGTGCCTCATGCAGGATCTCAAACACAATGCCTCCCAGGAAGGGGCTGGACTGCTTCAGTCTCACCTTTGGCTCCATCTTCCATCCACACCATCCTTGTGGCTGCTGAACAGAAGGAAGCCATTGCCTCACTGCTGCTTCCATGACCCTCCATGGCATCTCATGGGCTTTTTAAAAGGGAAAGGTCCCTGAGCAGATTTTTCCCCTGCACTCTCATTTCCTGGGGTCCTGTAGCAGCACGCCCAGCCCGCTGCCCTGGCTTGCTTTCCCACAGCACAGGATTATCTCACCATCTTCCCCCAGGCAGTAACTGGTAGCTGCTTCCCGAGGACTTGGAGGCTGGGACATGTTGCAGCACCTCAGCCGAGGTGAGAGCACCACACGGCTCCTTGGCCGGGAGCTCCCTGCTTACGAAGGCTTTGGCTCCTCTGCCTGTGGTTTCAGTGAGCAGTGAGGGCCCACCCGGCACTCGTTTACATCAGTGTTAATCAGGAGTGACTGGCCAAGGGCCTGGAGCCACCCCAACATGACTCAACAAGGGGAACCCCGGACGGGAGCAGAACGGTTCCTCTGACACTTCCATCTGCTCCCCGCAGCCCACTTGGTGTGAACTGACACTGCAAAATGGAAATCCCACCCCTGCAAACCCAAATGTCACCTCTCACCATATTTCATGTTGCAGGCCATGGCAGAGGGATGAGGGCAGCGGAGTGCTCTGCCTGTGCCTCCCGGTGTTGTCCTCAGGAGAGACCTGTATGGCACAAGGATGTGATCAAAGGTAAAGTGGGGCTGTGCATTTGCTCTGGAGCCTCTGAGCACCCTTAGAAATGTCTCGATTGCAGCAGCACCCAGCATTAAGCCTGAGTCTGTCTCCTTTTGACATTTCTCAGGCACTGGGAGTTATCTGGGCACTTGGCTGGAGGACATAAGCCATGCTCAGGGAGGATAAAGGGGAGCGCCACAGATTTATTACCATAAATAAGCTAAAAACCATCTCTCTTCACGGTAGATACCATCTGCTGTGTCACAACACATGTGGTCTTGCCCCACCAGTCCTTCAGCTTCTCCAGTCTTCTCCTGAGCCCTCCATTCCTCTGGTTGGGAAACATGCCACCCAAGATCAGGACTGATGGGTTCCCATTGCTTTCATTGCCTGGAGGAACATCTGCAACTCACCCCAGGTAGGGGGCAAGGTCTGGTTTGGCTTTGTTTGTCCAGTCAAGGAAGAGAGAACTAGACCCCAGCAAAGAGGGACAGGCAGAAAAGAAGCATGTGAAGGAGGCAGTGGAGGGAAGAGGTGAGAAGCCAGGGTAGGAGCAGGGCTAGTGCCTTGCAACTCATTTAAGGTCACCTGGATTTGCCTTTTAGATACCTTTAAATCTCTTCTTCAGTAGTTCTGCGTGTTGTAATGGTCAAATCCCTTTTATAACATATCCCTCAGTTTTCAGTGTGGAAAGCCTTCCAGTGGAATGACTGAGCCTCCCAAAGGTGCTCAGATTGGCTAAGGATGACACCAGAGCTCCACAGGTCACATCAGGAAACTTGGGGAAAGGAGCTGCTCTGCACTGACTGAGCTTGTGGGCAGCATGGCTGGGGACAGAGGGGGTACATGGGACAAGGGATGTGCAGTGAGTTCAGACTCCTTCTAATGAACCCAGAGAGGTGGAAAAGATACTTTCCAGAAAGACAGGAACTAAGGAACCACACTTCTATGCAGTCCCAGGGGTAGGGACTCACCCCACAAGTCCTCATCTCTGCCTCTGCATCTCCCACTGCACATACCAGGATGAGATTGGAACAACCCCCATGGGGACCATTTTGGAGATGAGTGATGAGTGGGGACAGCATGCCGAGGGCAAGGGGGCAATGCTGCAGTGGGGACCATGGGCTGAAGGGTCGGTGGGCACATCCCAGCAGCTCAGGGAGGGCAGGCAGGGGCTGCTGCCGGGCGGGCTGAGTCTGGCAGGCGGGGCACAGAATGAGAGCTAACTTATCAGTATTACCTCATGTGAAAGCTCGGTGCCTTTGTATCTCAAGCAAACACCGGCCATTATGCCCCAGCAGGCCGGCATTGTTATTCTGTCTGGTTGCTAAAGGTTAGGGCTGTGGAGCCCTGCACGTCCACAGCGGCAGCCGTGAGGTGGCAGCGGGGCCACCGTAACCCCCAGCAGCAGGCAGCACTCCCTGGCCACAGCAGCAGCCACCTCAACTGTTCCCAGGCATGGCCAAAACCCACCCAGACCCTTGTTGTCTCCACAAGACTGGCCCACCAGTCGTGGTGCTCAAATCTTCCTCTTCCAGCTGGGGTCATTCAGTGCTCCTCAACTGGCACCTGCACAAACTCACTCCTAAAAAAGAAATAAAAGAAAAAAAAAAAGAAAAGAAAAAAAAAAGAAGAGGCAAAAGCCCAAACTTGGCTTCAGTAGGATCACTTCCTTTCAGGAAGTCAAAGGCTTGACCACCAGCACCACCAAGACCAGCACATGTTTGGTTCTCTACATCCAAACACTCCCCTGGGGTTTCCCATATCCAGGGGCTCCAGGAAGACACCCAGGAAGCCCAAAATTTCTGCCCTGAAGAACTGATGCCAAAAGGGACTTCCCACCACCTGGAGTGGGTTCCCAGGAAGCCAGTTCAGAGGAGCTGGAGGGTGTTTGCATCTGGCAGTGGGGCTGAAAGGGAGCTGCTGCTGATGGTTTTTACAAGGATGGCAGGGGTTTGCACAGCCAAACCAGGTGGAAGAGGCTCCTGCCAAGGCAGGACATGTGCTGCTGCCAGAGCCGTGGGGCTAGTGAGGACCTGCTTGCCAGCTCTGGGTGTGCACATAGCACAGGAGGGCACAGACATCCATCTCCCCCGAGGCAGGGGTGGCATCCGGCTCCATCACTGTGATGGAGATTCCCTGGATACAGGATGGGGGTCCATCCCCACAGGCCTGTTGGATCCCTTCTCAGGATCTGCACATGGCATGGCTCCCTGCAGGGACAAATGTGATATCAATAACTCATCCTGTGGCCTTTCTGGGCCATCACCCCTTTGGGCAGTCCCTATTCCCAAAGGGATGTTCAGTGTCAAAACAAACAGGCCTGGGATGATATTGGGACCCCAAAGCTGTGGATGAAATGCTACCAGACCCCCATTTCTGCAGGGAAGGCATCTGAAAGAAGGAGGACAAAGATGACTGCAGCATTTAGCTTGGAAAATCCCAACAACCTGTCCCTACATCAGCTGCAGAGCTGAGGCTGCCGGGAGCTGGAGGCAGTGCAATTCATATCCTCCAAGGATTTGTGGTGTGGAGTCACCCGTGCGTTAGAATTGCTTCATTTTATTGACATTCAACAAAACCCTGAGACACTGTGTTCCTGCTCCCACCAGAGCAGTGAGGCATCCCAGCTCTGAAAGCACATATATCCCATTGTAGCCCTGGGAAAAACACCCAGAATGTCAGAAGGAGATTGTAGCATCCTAGGAAGCCCAGGAGATATGGCAAATCCTGAAAGGCAAAGCCCTGGGGAAAAACACACTGTTCCTGTCAGGATATCAGCACTTCACTAGCAAAGACTTTTGAGCTTCTGCCCAGGGCTTGTCCTCTTCTCCTCAGCTCTGCCACTCTGGGAGCTTTTGGGAGTGGACAGAAATGCCCTCTTGGTCTCTAATCCTTGCAGCATGTGCAGCCCCATTCTTGCCAGCCCTGTGGGGTGCCTCCCCATCACCGTCCCAGTTTGGGAAGAGGGGATACTGGCCATACCTGTATCCTCAGCCCGAGCCCTCTTCCAGACCCATAGGAGACAGGGGAAAGTGCAAAATCACATAGGGTTTCCTGTAATGCCTCATTCAGCAGCAGCATCCAAAAGAAGCACCAGGGATGTTCAAACAGGCCAAAATCTCCATCAGTGTTTCAGGAACATCACACCCCAGTGTGTGGAGTCACCCACAGTCTGGTGGCTGCTGGGGCTGGGGACTAGTAGTGGCCAGGTCTGAGCTGCCCAACAGTGCTTCTGCCTCAGGGGCTACAGAGCTATTCCCCAGAAAAGCTTTCTTCAAAGCATGCTCAGGAGGCACATCACCACAGAGGTGGGACCAGATAGTCCCCTGAATGCACCAGAGGCTGCTCATGCATCCCAATAATCAAAATTGAAATCTCTCTTAAAAATGCTTCTCACTGATTGTCTATCATCAGACCTCTACTACTCTAAATCCTGTTTAAAAAACAAAAATCCACTGTAAAAAAAACTCCTGTTGAGACACATCCAACATCCAATCCTTGGTGACATTCTCTTGGTGAACACAGCACACATCATATTCCTGTTCCTGGGGGCTGGTCATTGGTGGCTGTGCTGGAGAGCAAGTAGCTCTCTTGTCCTAATAGCTGCCCTATCTTTGTACCTCCTCCATCCTACCACCTGGGATGGTTCTTAACCAACAACTCCTTGGCTGCTGGGTATGAGAAAATGTCAGCCACTCTGGCATCATCATCACATGCACTCAGCCTTCTGATGTCTCTTTTTGCAAAGGGATGATTGTCTTTCACATGGCATCAGCTGAAAATCCTCATTCTAGGGTTATCCATCTCTTGGTCAGGAAATGCTCTCCTGGCCCAAGGCAGCAGAAGAGTTATAAATCTGGCCAGTGATTTCCCAAATCAATGAGAAACATGCTCCCTAAGGACAAGTGAGTTGAAGAAAAAGGAGACGGATTACTGGCTGTTCACTACTACAGTAGCAGCTTACTTCAGAGTCCATATTTCTATCCTGTGAACTTTCTGGACATCATCCTCCAGAAGGTGCCTGGAACCTGGCTCCTAATTTCAGCCAGGAGAGCCAGGGCCCCACTGCTGCCCAGCAGGATGCAGCCTCACCCACAGGCATTGCTCACCCCTTCCTTGTGATGGGGCCAGAAAACTCCATGTTGTCATACATATCCCCATGATCCCTCTCCTCCCACTCTCCAAACCGTGCTGGCACTGGTCACACTTTGATGAGTCCCTGTCCATCCTCAGAGACATGGGTGCCCTCTCACACAAACAACAGTCTCTGCTCCCTTCCCCACTCCCTACACACCAAAAGTCCTCATACTCAGAGCTCACCCAACTTTGACAAGATTCAGCAGCATCTCCCCATTTTTATCCCCCACAGCAGCCCATTCCCCATAATCCAGGTTTGATGCTGCTATTTCTCAGGGGCAGGCCAGTCCTGGTGTCCCTCATTTCTGGCTCTCTTAGGGCCCCTGGGTGCAGTGGGGAAGGGTGTCACCCCCTCCAGCCCACCCCACAAGTCTCCATCCCTCTTTGTGCAGCTGTGCAGAATCCTCTTTGCTCTCCAGTGCCTGGGGAAGACCCCTGTGAGCCCAGCCCTGCCTCTCCACTTGTCGTTGTCCACACGTGTCCTGAGTCTGCCAGTTCTCATCCTGGGCGATCATCCCACAGGGGTGTGAACTAATGAAGGCCCATCCCTTTAAGGGTTAAAAGCTTTCAGGCCCCCACCCCACCAAGCAAAAGTGTTTTGCACTCTTAACCCCTTCCTGCACACCTCTGCTCCCCACTCTGAGCCTTTGCCGCCCTAAGGGATCCTATCTGGTTTGAGTTAAGGCTTTGTGTGCGCCCGGCTCTGACTTCGGCAGAGCAATTTGAATAACAAGACTAATTGGATTTATAAAGCACAGCCCCTCCTCTCCTTCCCTCAAACCCGAGGCTCTGCACAGTGTGACAAAGAAAACACACTAATGAAAACCACGCTAGTGAGAGCCGAGGGCAGGGACGAGCCTCCTGCGGGCAGGACCGGCTGAGCCCTGACCGCGTTGTGGCATTTGTGGCGATGCTCTAATCCCCGGGGCGAGGGGATGTTGGAGCAGCTCCGGCACCGACCCCACCAACTGCAGCGTGCGACGGGGGCTGGTGGCAAACGAGGCGGCCCCTCCTGCCCTCACTGTGACATTTCTCTGCAGCCATCTGCCTGTCTCCTTCTCCATCCCAGCGGGAGAAGCCACGGGGCAGGCTGCCCACAGCATCAAAGCAGGAGCCAGCGCAACCAGGACGGCGATGGCAGGATTCCGTGGGGGCTGCTGAGCTGCTGGTGGTCCCGGACACGCCATCCCCCGGGCTCAGCTGCTGCTCCTCTTTTCCCCTGTCGAAGCCTTGCTGACGGGGGTAGTGGTGCAGAGCCCCCCATTCCTTGCACCCTGGAGAGTCTGGCTGTCACATTCCAGCTACACTTCATGTGGGACAAGGACTGAACCCCGAGAGAAGGGGCCTCTCTCTGCTCCTTGCCTGCACCCACGGCTCTCTGGCACCCGGGGTCGGCTCTAATCCCGACTCCATCACTTTGCTCTGCCTGCACGCAGACAAATGCCCAAGTACAGCTTCACACTCAAAAATGTCCAAGTTGTCTCCACCTGGCAGGCACAATGGAAAAAACACCGAGACCTTCTCCTTCCAGCTCCCGTTCACATGGAGCTGAAAAGCCAATCTCGTTTGAAGTGTCCCGTGCCCAGTAGCCCGGGCTGTGGGGGAAGAAACATCTCCCTGCCCCAGCAGGGGCAGCTCCCCAGAGATTTGTGGAGCAGCCTAGCCCAGAAAAGCCAGGATACAGAGCAGGAGGAAAGGACCAGACTGGAACAGACAGCAGAGACAGGCAGAAGAGCAGACAATGTTTCCCTGGTCTCAGGGCAGGGATTTGGGTGCAAACCCAGTTTAATGCAATCCAGACCTGGATGCTTCTGCAAAGAAAGGGGTGTCTTTCCTCTGGCCTCATTCTAATAAGAGCATTCCCCCAGGACAGAGGGCCAGGGACAGAGCTCAACTCCATCAGCAAAAAGCCAGCAGAGCCTCAGCAGCATCAGAGGCACAAATCCTGCCCTGCCAGCCAGGGAAGGAGAAGGCTGAGAGCAAGGGGCCTTCTCAGAGGAGTTGTGATCCACTGGGGTTAATCCCAGGGATGTGCAGGGATCACACCTTTCTCCTGAGCCCTCTAGCTCCCAGGAGCAGGTCAGAGAGAGGCCAGGCTGCACAGCCCTGCAGTGAGTCAACCAGTGAGGTCCTGTCCCCAGAAGAGACCTTGTGACACCGACTGTGCCCTGCAGAGGACATCTCCAGGGTGCTTGAAAAGCCCCATCTCCAGGGCCAGGAGCACCATCCAGGTTCTCACAAAAGCAGAGAGAGCAGGTCAGCCCCTCGAACCTCGAGACCTACTTTGGTGTCCTCAAGAAGCACCACTGCCCCCTTTGTGTCCCCAGGATTCCTGTCACAGAGGTCAGTGGCCCCACTCCTGCAAAGCAAGGACCTGGGAGGTATAGTTTCTGATTTAATCCTGGATGGGGGGGGAAGGAAAAAAAAAAGAGAAAAAAAAAGAAAATAAAGAAGAAGAAAAAAAGGAGGGGGGGGGAAAAGGTGCCTTTTTGCACTCATTCCTGTCTTTTGGGATGAATCCCGCACCGGGACCACCGCCCCCCCTTCCCCTCCCACCCCCCCCCCGTCCGGCCCGTGTTCTTCCGCGGGAGGTCAGCAGGGCAGTGTGGGGCACGGAGGGGCCGTGGGGCAGCCGGCAAGGGGAGGGCAGACAGCTTGCAGGGGGGTCCGGGGGCTTTGGGGGGAGGGCGGGGGCATCAAGCCAAATGCCCCCCGCTTTCCCTTTCGGGTCTCCAGCTCCCGGAGCTGGCTGTCTTGTGTAATTTGTTACTGCCAGGGGAGAGGGGATACCACCCCCCACCCTTCCCCCTTTAAATTCCTGCTATTGTGGAGAGCAGACCGGGTTGGACCTGAGTATTTAGATGACATCACCAAGCAGGTTGGGTTATAAAATGAATGAAGCAGAAAGCAACCCAAGTTCACTCGCTCGGCAGTTCGCAGGCGGCAGGAGGGACCTCGGGGCTCCTCTCTGAACTTTGACTCCCGTCGGTCCCGTCCTCTCCCCGGGGCTGCCCTCGGCTCCCCGCTGCCCCTCGCCCCCCCCCCGCAGGATGCAGATCTCACCCTTGCTGGCTGGTGGACTTTTACTCGCGCTGCTCTCGGTCAGGCTGGAGGCGAAGCCGGCGTCTCATCTCCCACAGAAGGTACGGCTGGAGCTTTCTCCGGCTCTTCCTCCTCTCCCAGTCCCTCTCAGAGCCCTGATGGCACAGGGGGAGACGTGGGGTGACTGTGGGGTGCCAGACTCAGTGCAAAGAGGGGTTCTTCTCTCCGCATGGAGATTGCAAGGGGGACTCCCCGCTTCTCCAGGCTGTCCCAAACGTCCGGGGACATCAACCCCAAACCAGAGGCTGGAATGGGAAGCCGTGTGCCCCATAGCCCGCGGGATCGGGGCAGGGGAGGGTGGCAGTCACCCTGGGGTCCCCTCTGTGCCGGGCACGGGGGAGGGGGAGCAGAGCCGGAGCGGGAGCGGGGCAGGCAGCAGGTGCACGGTGGGACAGGGTGCGAGACCGGAGCCCTCCAGGCAGTCCTGACCGAACCGGAGCTGTGTGCCCCTTCCCCGCGTGTCCCAAGGGGAAGGGGCGCCCCAAATGAGAGGGTCCCAGGGACCGGGTTGTCCCGAGATGCTGAGGAGTAGTGATGTGCCCGAGGCCACGGACACTGGTTTGGCACTGCCCCAAGGTCTGGGCACAGAGATGGGGACACGGTCTGAGGAGAGCCCCAGGACAGCAGTGGGATGGGAGTTGTGGTACCTCTGTAAGGCACTGGGGTGCAGGCTGAAGAAAAAGTGTTGATACAGGGGGATGTTAGGAAAATGAATGAGGATGGACATTTCCAGGGCTTGGTGGGCAGCAGCGCTGAGCAGGGAGAGAGATGGGCGGCCTGGGAGATGGGGACAGTGAGGAAGGAGGTGTGTCCCTCTAATTGTGGGTCAGAATCGGAGGATTGGGAGGACACAGAGAGCATTAACTAGGGGAGGGAGCAACAGGGAGGAGGAACCCTGATCTCCCCACCACTGCTGGGAACACTGCAAGACAGGGGTGCAGGGGGAGCTGTGGGGCAGGACCCCTCCCCATAATCTGAAGAGGTCTGTAAACTGGTGAGGGATGAAGTGACCGAAGCGGTCTGAAAGGAAAGAACCTGCCAGCTTTCAGACCCCTTCAGATTATGGGTGGTAGGGAGGACGGGACAGGATAGTGACAGCAGCACAGCTGAGGGATGCAGCACCACCAGCCCTTTGGAGGGGCGGTGTGGATATGCATTGACCGGGGCAGGAAGACATCGCTATGGTGTGGGTCAGGGGAATGCTCTGACCCCAGGGAAGGGAGCACAGATTTAGGGACGGGAAGAAGATGCCCTGGGCACAGCCGCTGGATGGTGGACTGCACTGCCGGACACAGACCAAACAGCGAGTTTGCATCGTAGAGGGGATCCAGCGACCCCTCTGCGCGTCCCTTTCGGGGGATGTCCAACACTGATGGGGATCGCTGGGGACGGCGGCGCTCTGACCCTCTGCTCCCCACAGGCCTCCCGCGGGTCGGCAGCAGCGGCAGCGGCGGCGGCAGCGGCGGCAGCGGGTCCGCCCGAGGCGGCGGAGCGGGAGAAAGAGCGGGAGAAGGAGCGGAGCGGCGGCGGCGGCGGCGGCTCGGGCCCGCGGGAGGCGCGGGAGGCGCGGGCCGAGGTGCGGCCGCGGGCGGGCTGGGCGCGGCTGCTGCAGGACCCGCCGGGCCGCCGCCACAAGGGCCTCCACAAGAAGGGCCTGGGCAAGGGCTGCTTCGGGCTCAAGCTGGATCGCATCGGCGCCATGAGCGGCCTCGGATGCTGAGGGACCCCTGGCGGTGAGTGCGCGGCCGGGCCGGGATGGGGCCGGACTGGGGCCGGGCCGGGCTGGGGCCGGGATGGAGCGGGGGGCTGCGCTCCGGTACCGCGGGGCATGCGGAAGATGCGCTGCCCTGCGAACGCGAGATGCCAGCGGTCGGGACTGCAGGTGTTCATCCCGCTGAGCCTCGCAACTCCCGGCTTTGCTGGCGGGCAAAGAGGAGGATCCCGAAGTTGGCCCTATTACATTTCCGTCTGGAATCCACCGGCCCTTCTGCTGCCTTGCCCTGCAGAAGGGTCAGAGACCCCAGCTGCTCCTGCAGCAGCTCAAACTGGATTCCCCCTAATTTGAGGTAGACCCGTAGGCTCCGGGGAGGATGCAGGAGGAGCTCCAGTGCAGCCCCATGTTTCCAGTTTCCCCCTGTGCTTGATACACATAGGTGACCTATGGATAAGTATTAGTGGGGCAGGGTACCCTGTGTGCCTGCAGTTGAAGAGTTAGTGAGGCTCCTGTCTTAGCCATGCTCCAGTGCTTTTAATTTAAGGAAAAACAATATGTAAGTTCCCCAGGTGCCTTCTAGGTGTGGTGACAGCCAGGAGTAGCCATTTCCTAACTGCAGCTTTGTATCTGAGCAAGTTATGGGAAGCTGGGAGAAGTTCTTCCCACGGTGCTTCACAGCTACTGTGTAGCACAATGGGTGAAGGAGTGTCACTTCCCCAAAGTGATGGGTTTGGGAAAAAATGACAGTACCTCTCCTGCCAGGTCTCCCTGCAGGTGCTGGAGACAGTGAGACACCTTTCTGGCCTGATCCTGCCAGCAGGACACACACAGATGAACTCAGACTTTGGGAAGCACTTACCACTGCAGCCCAGTCCTTTTGCTGTTCTTCCCATGGCACAGCACTGCCCCACTCACAGGGACATGCCTGGCCCTGTAGTAACATAACTGGGCTCAGAGGGGACTGGATCCAGCATCCTGCTTCTCTGCAGAATGATGGGAATAGCACAACCCAAAAGTACCTACAGGATGCCAGTGCTGGTCTACGGCCTGGCCTGGAGTGATGGGTGTTGTTTCTCTCTCCTGTCATTTAGAGACTCAGGATTGCCAAGTATTGCCAGCTCAGGGCTCCAAGAGGAACACACATATCCTATGTAGGCAGGTCATACCCATTCACTCTCACTAAACCCATCGGAACAAGAAAAAACCACCCAATAGACACAAGGGCAGGAGGAGCAGCAGCTTTCCTCAACCTCTCCCCCAAACAACAGCCAGAAGGCAAAGGTTGCACTTCTTGCTTGCTTTAGCACAAGCAAAAAGCTCAGGGATGGCTTCTGCAGAGTCCAGCGTCCCCCAGCCCCAGGCTATGGTTACTTTGGCAGGGATTTTGTCTGGGGATGGGTAAGGGGTGCTGCATGGCAAGCACTAATGGGCACTTTGTTCTTGTTCCTCGCAGGGCTTTGAATCTGTAGTCCACTTTTTCCAACCACGCATGGCCAGGCACGGCCATCCCCCAGGCAATACCTAGAGAAGCAGAGATCCCCTTTGAATGGACAAAAGATGTGGCTGTGTTTTTCTTTTTGGTACGAGGAGTCATGGCACCAACTGTTTTGGTTTTGTTATTTTTTTAACAAGTGCTCTCTATCTTATATATATTATATATACAAACACTCACCAAGACAAGGGACAGTGCTTTTCCAAGAGACTGATGAAGCCAGCTGCGTTAACATTGCTGTTTGTAAATTCATGTCATGCATAAATGTATTTATGTTGTAAAGCTATTTATATATTGTTTATAAAGAGATATTTATAAAAAATTATTTATGTAACTAAATGAAAAGTCAAGTATTGTAACATTTTTTGTCCTAAGTAGTTGAAAAACTTAAAAAAAAAATCATTCCGTGTGGCATTTTGTAACCTGTCTTTATTTATCAAATTCACATACAATTTAAAGTGATTGATTTTAACAGAGCTAAAGAAGAAATTGTTCAGATGTTTTAGAAAAGTCAGGAGTGAGAGAAAGGCCAGCTGATATTTTAAGCTTTGATCCCATATGCAAAAGTAAACTTGTGCCCAATGCTGTGATGCTCTGATGGACTGAATCCTGCATGGTGCTGCGAGACTCTGCAGACCCCAGCTGAGCCCCCTGCGAGAGCACACGGCCTCAGGCAGCACATCTATGCCCAGATCCCAAATGGGCACCCGTGGAAATGAGCCCACCATGGTTAACAGCCAAGCCCTGGATCGACAGCATTGTGACAAGGGCAGCATCTCTCTGAGAGGTGTTTAACCACTTCTAGTCCAAAGCTTCAGCCCATGACTACAGTTCTACCACTGGTGCTGGATGGAGATGCCGTCCCTGCTGACAGCAACAAAGAGCCCGTGCTGGATCTGGCCCCTGGCTGCGCTGGTGGAGCAGAGCTTTGTGCTGGAGGTACTGCTATTCCAGGATCCAGCAGCCCACTAAGTGCCTTGCTGATATTCCCATTTGCCAGCCCTTTGCCACTAAGATGTAAAGTCCCTTCCTCCAGCAGAGATTTATTTATCTGAGCCAGGGACAATATGTAGACAGACCAAAATATACCAAGAGCTGGCTGGTAAGGATTCATGGACACAGCTGTTGCTACAGCTTCTTGCTATGTAAAGTGCATGAAATAAATTGTTAAAATGACTCGGAGCTCTAAAGGAAGCAGCAAGCAAGGGGGCGGAGAGTGCAGTAAACACACAAAGTCCTGCTTGAAGGCTCTTTGGTCTCATTCTTCAAAGAGGCCTTAGAAAAAAAGACAGCGGCAGGCGTCCAGCCCAGCCGTGACAGGAGTCACAAATTATGCCCTGGCCATTGTAGTGTAGTGGGCTGGGAAACAACGAGCATTATGTTCTGCTGGGCTCGAGTGCCTAGGACAGGGCAAAGAGAAAGTCACCAAGACCCAGAGGCAAAGCGACCCTTTTCCTTAGCAACCACCAGGAAACCATAGAAACCTCCAGCCAGACTCACCCCAGCTCTGACAGAACACCGGGTACACAGAATAAGAGGATCCATCTGGACACCCAACAGCTTAATCATCAGGTTAGGAGTGTGTAGAGGATGTTTCCGACCTTGCATGAGCATGGCCTCAGTCAGAGACAGATACCCACCTCACAGTGCCCACGGGGTCCAGCTGGACGGGGAGCAGCAGCTGATGGACCATGTAAGATGTTGCCTATGGGGAACAAAATCAAGACCCTGGCAGGGAAGGAGGCAGGATGGGCAAGTGGCAGCTCCCATAGGGAATGACAACCCACTGTCAGGGCTCTGTAAAACAAACATACCTGTGAAGGTTGCCCTTCCAGCTTCACACATCTTTAGAGGGAAGGAGGGGCTCTATCAGGAGCTCCTAAAGAGATGCCCGTTAGAGGGGATTGTCTGCTGTCACCCAGGAAGCCTAAAGGACAATAAGGAATCGCTTACTGTGCAGACCTTGCACAGCCAGAGGTGTAAGAAGGTGGTGCTGCAGGTCCCATTCAGGGTCCTCATCCTTGAGCATGAAGCCAGAGTAGTGGTCATGACAGAGTGACAAGCTGGGATCAAGATGGGGACAATTCTTCCAGTTTTGGCTTTTTGCTGCAAGCCAGAGCTGAAATAAAACCACCTGCCTGGTCACAGAGGGGTTGTCCTCAACACAGCAGCAGTGACTCAGTCTCAGGAATTCAATCCACACAATGTGACCACCCAAGTGAGGCAGAACCTGAGATAAAGTTGGGACATAGAAGATCACAGCCTGGGGTACAGTTTGGATCCCTGTTTCTCCTTGGCAGCATTGTCCGAGAGAAGGAGCCCACAGCATGGGTCCCTTCCATCCACCGGGCTTTGTGGCAAAGAGCAAGCCCAAGGAAAAGGGCAAAGCTGTATGGCAAAAGACCATTAACTTGGCAGAGAAGAGCAATCAGAGCTAGAGCTCCTGGTGCAGAGGGAGAGGAAAACAGCTTGGTTCCTCGCTTTGCTGGTTCTGGTCTGACCAGGGATAAACCACCCTGTCTCTCAGGATGTGGATTCCCACCAACAGGATGAGAATATCGTGCCCATGCGTGGTGGAGCTGATGTGCAAGAGAGAAGGCAGCACTCAGGGGTGAAAGAACACTTAAGAAAGCTCAGATCCACTCAACCTCAGCCCCACCATGGCACAGCCAGACCAGTGGGTCTGACAGGCAGAGAGTGGCACTGCAGCAGAGGTCAGTTCTCAAAGCACTGATGAGCACTTTCCTGCTTCATTGGACAAGCAAGAATGGGAATCTGAAATGCCTCATTAGAAAACAGGAATCACCCAAAACGGCCACAACTGGGTCTCCCTGACAGGGGCTCAGTAGAAAACAAGGGCAGCAAGAAAGAAGGGCCACAGGAAACTAAGAGGCAAAGAGGCATCTTGTGTAGCAAAAACAAATTCATCTCGCATCACTGCCTCCCCCGTGGGCCAGCTAGGTCAGATCCTCACAACATCCCACGAAAGGATCCATGGCCAACCCTGGAAAATGCCTCTGCCACATCCCAGCCCCAGACAGCATAAGTGAACAACATTTGTTCTGGACGCAAGGTGGAGCCTCAGGAGGTGGCATCGGATATCTCAACCACAGTCTCAGACAATGGCCTTTAGCAGAGGTGTGTACACACACCTGGAAGTGAGAGGAGCAGGAGTCCCAGGGTCCCCTGTCCTTACTCAGGTCAAATGAGCACTCATGAGACCTACACATTTCCTGCACCACCAGCTGAATGAGCAGTAGCCAATTCAGTTTTCAAATAGGAAGACTTGTGACATGACATAGAAACAGCCTTGATTTCTCCTCTCCAGGAGCAATTCCTAGCAGTAGTTGAGACATAGGCCCCTAGCCTGGAAAAGCACACAGCTCTCTAGTGAGAAAGGACAAAGAGCTTCCTCCAGTGCTGTAGTACAAATACCTGGGAAAGCCCAAACAGACTGGAGCAGACCTTGGAGCACTCACAACAGGGACACTGTTGCCTTCTAATGTGTGGGAAAACAGTTCTGCTCCCCCAGCCCATATTGCATGTTTTTCCCAGGTACCATTCATGCAACTTTTCCGAGGTACTTATTGCTGAAGGGATACAAAGCCCAGCTCAGGTGACAGGAAATCCCAAAGCAATGAAGAAAAAGAGAAGCCCAGAGTCCCAGAGCAGGAGAGCAAAGGAATTTTCCATCTGGAAAGGGACTTGAGGCACAGAGCAAGGACTGCCAGGGGCAGCAACACACATACCCCTACCACTTGCTCCAGGACTTCTCCAAGCATGGGCTACTTCCCTCAGAATGCAGAAAAACAAAGGGAAGGGATCACAGGGCAACTTCCAGAGGGAGCCTACACCTGACACAAACGTGAGTTAAAAACAAGAAGGCAATTTAATTCAGGCTCATTCCTGTCAGTCAGCAACTAACCTTGTCAGGAGGGATGGCAGCACTAACCAAAGCAGGCAATTCATTAGGTTGGGGCACACGGCAAAAGCCCACGCTCTCTGGAGCAGAACTACAGTGAAAATCCAGGGTAATGAGTTGCAAACTGCCTTTGTAAATGACACTTCTGCATCGACTCTGGCAGGATGGGAAAAGAGCTAATAGGAAAATCATTATGTACCATCCCTTTGATATTGTTGAAAACTGCACAGGCTATTTTTCCTGCCCCCTCCATAATTAACTCAGTATATTACCCATAATACTCCAGGCTGATAGTCCCACAGTGGACCACCTTATCTGCATCAAGGGAAAAGAAGGGTATGCTACTTAAAAGATGATTTCTGGAAAGGCTTTAGAGGTGTAAGTTTTCCCCCCCTACCATACACGCACGACTTCCACTCCATCCATAACCAACCTCTGCCCAGGAAACCAAAACCCTGTCACAGTCAGCAGGCAGGAGCAAGGCTGCCCTGAGAAATGCATCTGCAGAGCAACTGATCTGTCCAAGGTTGCTCTCTGCAGCTGCAGCAGAGCTAGAAGAGGACACAGCTTTGTGCTTTGCCCCTTATTTACAACACTGTCTTTGTCCTTGATTTCCTTTAGGCTAAACCAGGCTTCAGCCTGCGCCTCCTGAGATGCAGAACAGCTCTGAGGAGCAATGCCTACACACCTGGCTTGTCTGCCAGCAAGGAGAGGTGTCATCTCAGAGTCGTGATATAAAAGGTACAGCATCACAGCTGGCAGGTGATCCTGAAGGAACTGATGCTCTCTAACAGCTGTGAACGTGACAGTGGAACACCGAGACATTACTTAACTGCATCAGCACAGGCAGCCTTAGGACTGTGCTAATCATTAGACAGTGAAACATGAGGGTGGGTGAGATAAACATCTTTGGGAAGAGTCTGGAGGCTGAGATAGCACTACTTCCAAACCTCATACCCATGAAAATATAGCCTATGGTCAGACAAGCTCCAAATACTCACAAAGAGGCTGATCCCTGGTGGAGCAAGGCTTTGCTTACCCACCACAATCAGGTCTTCTGGAAACACAGAGGTATCATGTGTGATTAGGGCATTTCAAATACACCTTAGTGATACAGATATTCCAAAAGCTCTTTGGAGATCTGCAGGTGTGGAAGTGTGTCTCATCTTCTACTAGAATTAGAGCAAGGAAGGACTATTGGCACAAATTCTTTTGTGCTCTGTGGGGAAATACGTATTTCAGGACTGTTAAATGATCTTGTGGCATCCCATTACTGCCTGGAATTTCCAATATGGATGTATGCACGATCACTAGAGCAGGGACATCTTTTCTTACCAACAAGAAAAAACTGTGGTCACAGCTACCACACTCAGGCAATTTGCAGTGGGGCATGTCATGAGATGTACACACTTCACAAAGAAGTATCCGTGCCTGTGGATTCATAGACAGGGAGTAAAGTCTGAATGAACTCTGCCCATTCCTTTGCCTGGCTGACCAATCGTACAGGGGAGTAGCACCACAGGTATGCTGAGAGGCAGGGTCAGCCCAGGCCAGGAAACACACATTCTCTTTACAGCATACAATCACTTACATCTGGGAGCTCTGTGGGAGGGCCAAACTTGAGGAACTATCAGCAAAATGCCAACAGTCCCTGAGAGACACAGGTCTTTGTCATGGAGCAGAATGAAACAATGACATATTCCTAAAAACTCTGCTGAGAAATTCAATCAGTCTGTCAGGCTAAAATTCCATATTAAGAATGCCTTAATTAAGGTTGAGGATACAGGTAGGACCTGAGATCTCTCTAAACTTTAATTTACCTTTCTTGATGCCCTTGGGTTACTCTCTCTCTGATTACACAAAAATATGCTATGCAGATTTAGGTTTTAGTTCCCTTGCATTAGATCAGGTGTTATAGAGGACTTAGTGGGGTGGAAAAAAAACAAGAAACTTTGTGACCAGGTGCCCAAGATGGGGCTTTCTGGTCTATTGTATTTGTGGGGCAGGCTCTTAGATTTCTCCATTTCCCCATTATTTAGAATAATAACGAGCAAGGTTGTTTTTCTGCATTGCAGTTTGCAACAGGCTTAGACCAAAAATAACAATCCCCAGCACCAACAGCCCCATAAATGCACAAGTTTGGACTGTTTTACTGTGCAGGGATGGGCTTTGTGTGGTTTCTAGCTTAGCTGAACTCATGTAAACCTGTACAGAACTGAAAGTTCAGGAAAAGTCTGGTTTACCCATGTGATTTATGCTCTAATACAGCTATCAAAGATAAGGGCACTGTTTCTTCTGTCTTCCCTGCAATGAATAAACACAAGTCTGCTTCACACAAGTGGACCAATGCATTTTGTCCTCATAGGATAAGAACACTAAAACAAAAAACACCCTCTGGGGTCTGCATCCTTTTATATTTTTTCAGGAACTGAAAGATGTTCAGCAAAATTCACTTTGCAGGGCTGGGAAAATGGCCATTTTTTTCCACTACTGTCTTCTGTAAGGAACAGAAGTTTCACTTTCCCCAGCTTCACTGTGGAAAGCAGCTCTGCAGGTCCTACTCCTGTACATGATCCATGGAGAGAGACCTGCAAGCCTGAGAGCAGCTCCACAAGCATCCATGGGATTTCCTAAGTCTGCACAAGATTGATTGCAGGACAGGTCTCAAATCTGAAGACAGAAGGGTATGCCAGCATCACTGATTTTCCCTCCTGCTCCCAACACAAGTGCAAATTAGCATTCAACTTAGCTAAGAAGGTGAGGAAGGAAGTAAAAGAAGAGATTTCAACCCAAAACTTTTTTTCTCTCTGTTAAAGACTGACATCAGCACTGCTTTATCATGTTCCAGAATTGCCTGATGTTAGCTGGTATCAATCGAGTCTCGGCAGGAATGCCAGGGACATTTGTTAGCATGAGGCACAGCTTTAGGGCTAGGGCAGCTTACCAGCACTGCAATCAGCTGAGATCCTCTCTTCCATTTTCCAGCTCAGTGCTCAATTCCATATTAAACAAGCAATAGTACAAGTGAAGCTGCAGAACACAAAGCTAGGCAATAAAGCCTTGAAGAGCAGAGGGAAAGCAGTTTCCATCCCTCTGGGTGGAAAAGGCAAACAGAAGTTCAATAGCTCAAAGTCTGTCCTGCTGAATGTTGGAGCGAGCTGCAGCTGGAGCATCCCATTGCTGCCATAAACCAGAGCAGGGCAGGATGCTCTCCCTGCTTCAGGGAGCAGCATCCAGCAGTGCTCAGACAAGCTATGTTAGCTGCCTCCAGCAGGCACAGGCAATCCACAGGAGTTTACATCAAATCTGCCTCTGCTTCCACCTCCCTCTTGTCCCCATAGCAGTTCAGCTCCCTGGGCACTCCCCACTTGAAACTGCCCAAATTCAGCCCCTAATTCGCACAACTCTGCTCTGAGTCGCTGCCCTTCCTCTAGTTGCAGGGTGTCAATGCAGTCTGTATCTGCTGTCCTTCTCAAACAACACAGCACCTCCTGAATCCTTGCCTGTTAACAACTCTGCCTTCTGCTTCATTCCTGGAATAGCTTCTAACTCCTTCCTTCAAGCCAGATTCATTAACCAGCTGCTGCAGAGCTGTTTGCCTCCCCCAGGTACTCTGTGCATGTCATTTGTTAATGACTCATCTCAGCCTGGGCTCATTGCAGACGTCCCCCTCCTTTTGCAGCACCAAGCCCTTCGCTGACACACCAGGAAAGCCAAACGTGCAAACCGCTCCACCCCCTCCAATACCCCAGTCCTTTCTCTGTCCTCTGTCACCATCAGACATGGGACAGCTCTTCATTCAAAGTGCTATTTCCTCCCTTGCTGCTTTGCTGATCAAAGGCAATGTGAACCAAAGCGTAAATAAGATACTCACCCCCAGCCAGGCTTTGAGAACAGCAAAAACATAAGAACAAACTCAAAAACTTTCAACCACTAAAGAAGCTTCAGCAAATTAATGTGACTCCTGTAACTGGCAGGGAATAAACACCAAGGGTGCCAAACTTACATCTACTTCCCCAGCAGACTGCAGCTTGATGAGGAGCTAGAATGATTCCCAAAGGCATTTGTATTCCTGCTGCTACCTTGCAGGACTGATTAAAAATGGAAAGGAAAGAGAACCAAAGAGCCTCTCCTCACTAGTCAAATCCAGTGAGGAACTAGATGACCAGCACATTGAAGCTGTCCATGCAGCAAGCCAGAAACAGACCCAGTCCATCTCCATCACACAGTCTTAGGGACACAAGGTCCACTTGCACCTCCCGAGAAGTTGTCAGCTGAACACTGGGAGATGCTGAAACAGGAGCTAATACTGCCACTGCTTGGGAAGCAGTTCCCTTGAGTTACTGGTGAAGGCTTCATGCTCTGGGCTTATCCACTTAATATCCTTGCTGCATTTCTAGGGGGAGAGGGAGCTGGTAAAGAATCAGAAGTTTCTGGGACTTGACCCAGAGGAAGCTGGAGGGAAGGCATTTAGATCTTCCTCTCCAGATTAAAAACTGGTGTGCCTGCACTGCAGAAGAAAAGGACAGGGATTTACTTTCAAAAGTGAGCAAGTCCTGTGACTGAGGACTGCAAACAGGCAGACGGCAGAGTCCTGGTAGCAATAAGAGGAAGGCACGTGCATTGCACGAGCAAATGCAGGTGACAGCTGTTTGCAGGACTGGAGCATTGTCACAGTCCTCTGGTTAAACAGCTCCCCTGCCTGCTCAGGGAAAGAGCTTCTCTTTACTGAAGTGAAATGCAGGGCCGAACTACAAAGCAGCACTCTGCTAGATGCAAAGGAAGATTGGCCTAAGAGCACAACCACAAACTTTCCACAACCAGGCATCAAAGCTGTTTAGGCTCAGGACACAGGGCTTAGCTGTCAGCTTTGCCACAGATCCTTCTGCACAAATGTGGACAAAGATGAACTACTAACAAAATATGAAGAGGCTTCCCTGTCTCCCAGATGCATCAGAGAGATCAGTCAGACCTTTGGTCAACATACACCAAGAATCAAATAAATGCTCAAGTGAACATGTGCCATTGGACAACAAGCCTAAAACAGCCTTGAAGTCAAGACTCCAGACTCTGACATTAAATCAGCATTTTTAATTTTTTTTCTAAAATGTACTCTTTTATGAATTGCTGTTCCAATACTTCCCCCTTAAAAAAAAAAAAACCACACCTTACCAAACTAGGTGCAAACCACCTGAAGTTAGTTTGTAACAAATAAAAAAACCCACAAAACAAAGGCTGAAATGCTTTAGAATCACAACAATGTAAAAAAAAAAAAAGGGGAGGAAAATACAACCTGAAAGTGTTCAAAATTCAGAAAGACTCGTCAAGTCCATTGCTTCAGCAAGGGGATGCTGCTGCGACCCCTGCCAGTGGGTCCTGGGCCAGCAGCCTGCCTCGATGCCAAACAGGCTCCTCTCCCACTGTCGCCAGCATCCAAGGAAGAGCGAATGCATTACCCTTTGAAGGTATCAATGGGGGAAACAACTCACAAGCAGCTGTGGGAGGTCACATCACATTCAGGAGGAATAGTTTGTAGCACGTCCCTAACCACCTGCACGGTCTGTGTGAAAGAGCAGCCTGCTTCCTCCTTATTGTACTGATGCCTCAGAGATGCAGAACAGTGCTTGAAATCTGTGAGAGATTAAAGGGCTTAGTAAGGGCAGTAAACAGACAGATAAGTAAACAGCCCAGCACTGGAACTCATCTTCACAGAGCGAGGTAGTATGAATTTCACCCCAGTTTAAAATAGACAGGGGTAGTGGAAAGGCTGAAGGCTTCCATGTAAAGCAGTTCCTGGCCTAGAAACCTTCCTGTGCTCCCTTTGGGAATGAAAAGATCTGTGTTGATGGCTTACTCACTCCCAGCCTGGCTTTGGTAGCCACACTTCAACCCTGGGATTCAGATGCTTGCTATAGAAGCTCTCCCATGATTTGATTTAGTACAGCAGCTTCCTCAAGGTTAAGCAGCAATGAACTAGCTGGGAGGGAGCAAAACAGTCCACAGATATTTTGTTTTTTTCCTGCCCCTTTTGGTTAGTCCCTTTCTTTAAAAGTCCCTCTCGACAGGACCAGAACAGGGACACCGTGAAAACTCATAGGAGCTGCACAGTGTAACTTAGCCAGGTGCTGCTAACTGAGAGCTGTTCAAACAGGGCTTTTACTTGCCAGCCAGGAAGGGACTGGCCCAGAACCCACTGAAAAAGGAGACGCAGGTCTTTTCTGCTGCTCCTGTTGTCATTCCTGACCGAATGACATTTAGATGGTATGTTCTAGTGACGGCTGGAGACCAGCCCTTTGACTTTGGACATCTTCTTTGTGGGCTGCCTTTGTTCTGTGTGTGGAGGGCACTCTCGCTCTACCAGCTGCTGTTCCATCTCCTGTGCCGACGACGAGGCCGTAGCTTTTAATGTTTTCTTTATGTTTGTGACCTGGCCAAGAAGAGACAGTGAATCAGCACCTGCTTCTTCCTCCCCTTGCAGCAGACACTCTGATCATAAACATATTGGAAAACCCCTGGAGTATAAGAGCGGAGATTATCAGAGAGACTCTCCCAGCAATAACATGCTCTGCATTTGAGTTTAAGAAAGGTAATGTTTCATTCTCATTTACAGAGCTAATAGTATTTCCAGTCTGGAATAACCAGGAATTACTTTTTTTCCTAAGAGATAATGGTACAACACTGTACCACCCTTCTGTCTGGCTGGAGGGACCTACTACTGCCTTGGTGCAGAAGGGAGCCATCCTACCATTCTCTTAGCTAAAAGCAGGAAGGGGAAAGGAGACAGTGAAAGAAGAAAGGAAAATTTACCCTCAGGACAGAATTCAAAAAGGAAAAATGCCATTTAGTCTAGATGACATACCTGAGACACAGGTATTTGCTATGAAGCAGGAACAGAAATTGATTTTGTGGGAAGCAGCAGTAATGTTTCTGCTACTCTGGCTGAAAAGGAGAGATACAGCACTAAGCACCATCCTCAGTCCCCTGGAACTCTGCAGGGCTCACCCCATATACAGTGAGCAAACCTTAAAAAAAACACCCAAGGTTTAGGAGTCAGGTGCACCAACTCCAAGCCAAAGGCATCTGGCAAATCAAACGTGCTATGGATGCCGATCAAGCCGCCAAGCAGATGCAAGCATAAACCTGCAGGGATGATAACCCCTGGCGCAGTGTCTCGGGAGGCCCATTCCCACTTTCCCAGCGGCCGGAGCCGAGGTTCGGGCGCAGGGCCGGGCTGGACCGCGGGCTCGTGCTGCCACCTAACGGCGGGAGCGCGCCAGGACCCGGCCCGACTCGGGGGAGCTGCCGCGGGCACTTTCCGCAAAAGCAATTGTGACTCCAGAGATTTTTAACTACACTTCCACGTTTAACAGAAGGTGTTTTCTACTTCCTGCCTGCCTTGTATGAAGAAAACAGAGTTCCGATGAAGATCTGTGGTAAAAGCACAGTTTTCCTAACGAATCAATATGGGAAACCATAACTAGTGCAGTCACCTAGCCTAAATTTATAAAAATTCATGAAGAAAAGTTCCACTCCGCTGGATGTCTGTTATTTGTGGTCTTACTAGCACCCAGAAGCAGATGTGTTTTCCTTCTACCCCATGCCTGATTTGCATGATTGCTAGCTGTGACCATCCACCAGGCGTTACCAGATTATTTCCTTCAGCAAACATTTATCCAACAGCACAGAGGCCTGAGATAATTCTGTACCCACCTCCATCTCTACCTGCTGCTGAGTTCTGTGGTGGTTCTCTTTGTACTGGTTGGCTCTCAGTACTTGCTGCTCAATTCCTAAAAGAACTGCTTCACAGCCATCACACCTGCAAGATACAAATGATGTCAAACAGTGTTTACAAGTTCTCTGTGGAGCAGCTCAATCAGGCAATCTGAAAAGTCACATTCATCTAAAAGTTTAAGAGATTATTAAATTTATACTTCCTGCTTAGAGTTGCAAAAAGCTGGCAAGAAGAAGCTTTGCTGTGTACTTGATGCATTTCTCAGCATTCTCTAGAGAGTCTGTGTTACTCTTACCATCAAATAATAAGTGCAGGTTCAATACACTTTCATCTCCTTTTCCATCAGAATTACAGCTTAAACAGGATACAACAGATTATTCAAATGTAAAATTTTAAAATTAAAGAAAAAAGTAATATTGAGATAATCCTCCTGCCTGTTAAGTGTTCAAATTACAAGAGCACTCAGCATGGAACTCAGAACTGGAGAAGACAAAAAGGGAATTGGCAGTGGGTTCACTGTTACCTTCCAAACAATGCTGCAAGGTCCTGGAAGCTGTCAGAGCCCTCCCACCATGATGGGACTGAGGGAGTTTGAGCAGAGAAGAAAAAAACCTGCCCCCACCACAGGACAGCATATTTGCCCAGCAGTTTAATTACTTTTCATGCACTCATTACCATAGCAACTAGGAAGCAATTCCCAGTCAGCTCAGGACCTGCCATGGGCTCCACAGGCTATGGGGGTATTTGTTTAGGTGGGAAGGGAATCCTACAAAAAGATGAGAAACAGCTTCCTGGCAAAGGTACAAAGAGATAATACCACAGTTCCACTATAGCTGCAGAGAGGCTGCATTTGCAGGAACAAAGAGAAGACCAAGCCACCTGAAACTTCAAACTTGAAGAGACATCCCATCCAAAGAGCTGTGATTCTCTAAAATTTGCCCACACAGTGAAAAAGGCTGAAAAGTAACAGTTCTGTCTTCATTATTAAGTGCTGCAGCTCCCACCACAGAACCATGAGTCCAGTTTGGCATCTCTTTCTGCAAAGTCCTCAACTTCTCACTGGGGTTCTGCTACAGTGAGAGCAGGAGCTCACAATGTGGTAGCATTTGGCTTGATACATAATACAAATTGAATTCCAGATGGCATCTTGGAAAACTTGCCCAACAGACTCCTTCAAGTGTCTACTTATAGCATAAAACTCCTGATTAATGGAACGTGGTGAAATTGAGCCAGCACTTGAAACTCAGGGGAAAAACAGGACAAGCTATGTACAAGGAACAGGGAGGGTGGAGTGACTGCCTCACCATTCCTGGAGCGTTTTGACAATGTTACTGATGTCCTTCTTCTGAATGTCTCTGCCGATACAAAAATCCACCTCTAACACCTGGTTTCGTTGATCCAACTTCCCTTGGATAATATCTGTGTAAACTGCTTCAATAATTAGATCTTCCAGCTCCCTCAGATTCCTCATATCCAGGTCCTTCAGCAACACAGAATAGGGAATACACTAAAAACAGCAAGACCAAGAGTAAGTTAACAGTCCTAGAGTAAAAATGAATGGCTAAATCTCAAAAGGTGTAGACTCAACTGTTTATTGCATCCTACACTTTGACCTGCAAGTGCAGCAGTGACTGATCGTGGCAGAACAAATGCTTGCCAGGCTATGAAATACTCTGACACAACTTTGGTAATTCCTGAAGCTTTGGTGTAGCACATTCTAGAAGAAAAATGGTAAATGGGATTGTAGAAGAAATTAAGAGTGTTGCATAATTTTATCTAGAACAAAAAATCAGTGTTTAAAAAAATTATTCTCCATCTCTAGCAGTGAAAAAAGCCATACGAGGTTTCCCAGGCCTTCCTGAGCAATCTGCATGTCAGTTCAGACATTCCCACACTTCACCCATGTAAGTCCACTAAGTTAATATCCCAAATGCATCAGGAGAGAACACTGCACCCTACATGCACTTTCCCAGCACAGGATGTTTTTGTGAGTACCCATGCAGTCTGATACAACTTCAATGCTCTGGAATGGATGCCATTTTTTAAAACAAAACCAAGAGACAACGGCTGTCAAGCCCCACACACTTTACCTTCATTCGGGAAGCCAGGCTTACGATCGTCAAGTGTTTCAGCTTGTTTTTCTGAGTCACTGTTAATTCAGGCAGGTTATCTTTGTTTGCTGTTAATGTCAAAAAGGTAGGATTCAGGACTTTACTTTGAAAATTACATAATCCAGGCTGCAGAACTTCAGGCTAGTTATGCTACACTACACCCTGAAATACTGAACACCTCCTGATGTGGGTGCTGGCTGGTGAACAGAGCAGGCTGCTGCTGCAGACAAACTCGCACACTCAGAGAGAGAAGGGGAAAAGTTAAGAACAACTTGGCAATTCCATTCTTATCTGCTAGTAATTCTGGTTCTGGAATTAGAAAGTAATTCACAACTGGTGCCCAGCCAAAACAGTTGGTCAATGGCTTTGTTTCTACCAAGTAAATTTTATTTCATTAACAAGCTGACAGAAAAAAAAAAATCTTTGCCCTTTGCAGATGTGGATGCAAATTCATCTGGTTTTATTTCTCTGAAGATCTTAAGAATTTTAAGTGTAAAGTACCGAGCTGAGGAAGAGAGGAGAAATCATTAATCTAGATGGCCACACTATCACTGTATTATATCATTGGGCCTCATGAATATTTAAAAAAGAGAAGGGAAAAACTGGCAGTCCTCCAAAGCTAAGGAACTCTTTAAAATATCTACTTTAATGGAAATTAGTGTTTCATGGCTACTCACGTTCTCCCATCTATCCCACCTCATCCAATGCTCTACATTTTGACTGCTTTTCCCCCTTTCTCTTTCTTCACTAAAAAAGGAAGAATGAACTGTGCTGTCACACTGTGACACAAGTGCCATGGACAGCAAGCACATCCTCTAATCAGTCACAGAATTCATAAGGCTCATGTTGCTCCACAGACACTGGAATTTCCAGTCCTTGCATTTGCAGATGCCACTGCTCCTCACAGGAACTAGATAGCTCATCTACCACCCTGAGAACCAGCACTATGACAGAATTATTTGTCACACTCTGTAACGGTCTGGATGAGGCTGCTACCCACAAATTAAGCATTAAATTGTAGCAGAATGGAAGCATAAGCACTGGAGATAAAAGCACATTTCAACAGATACAAAGATGATTCACACACAGTCTTTCTAAAGCTGTATAAAATTCATTATTTCAACTCGTATTCTAGCTAAGAAATTACTCACTTTGTTTCAGCAATGCCGTCATGAAATAAAAGGTTATCTCACAAACCATATAGGTTTTTATAAATAATGCAGAACAATTTTATCTAAGTTTTCTGCAGCTTCCATAACTGGTGTAATCTAAATTTCCACAGAGATGTCTGAAATTTTCCTCTACAGAGATAAGTGGCCTGTGAACATCAATGAATTCTGCTGCAGACCAATTCAACCAAGCTCTGCAGTCCCATCCAAACCAGTAGCACCCCAGAGTCTCTGACCCTTCCTATCATTTTTAGCAAGTAAAAAGCACACATAAACCCCTACAGACAATTCTACTCCTAAGCAAGTTCTGTTCCTGGATGCTTTCACCCAGCCACACTACACCAGGCATCTAAGAAAGCAAAGAATTGCCTCTGACAATCCTGAAGGAAAACCCAGTCCCACACTCTGCAAACAGGCAGCAGTCTCTTACCTACATAGTCACGGTACGTTCCATATGCAAACAGGTTCAGCAGCTGGAAATAGGCAGCATTAGACCCCTCAGCAAGCTGATGGGGAGAAAAGAAATGTCACATAAAATGGGCAACACAATCCTGATAAGCACCTTCTCTAGAGAATGGTTTAAGTCTGCACAGGACAAGCAACACCCAGAAAAGCAATTCTATCACAAGCTGGACCCTTTCTAAGGCCTCAGGAGCAGGAAAATTAGGCAGTTTTAGAGTCAAGATGATCCAGCCATTTCTATGCAGTGGAACTTAACTCCAGTTTGTACTGTCAACTGCTTTATGTGGCATCTTGGGACGTAAAAGAAAAAAAACAAATCTTAACTTCAGCTGACAACCTATAAGGCCAGCTGGTAAGGATCCTGTGAAAGCTAGGACAGCTTATCTGCAGAGCCACCACAGCTTCAAAGCTAAGCAAGCTAGGACACTGTAACTCAAGTGCATTTGAAGGTAACAGTTCTTCTCTTGCTTGCCAACACTTCACTGAAATAACGGCAGCACCAAGCAGTGATTTTTATTGACTGGTTTTTTAATGTCATTGGCTGCACAAAAATCCAGGAAAAAAACAGTACTTGTGATTTGATGTTGAATAACCATCACAGTGCTTTTATGCATATTTAAGAGCCTGTTTGGAAAGTTAAACTGGCTGTACACTGTGTTACTCCACCTGCAGAGATACTCAACTTAGATTCCTTCATTGTAATACAGGCAAGGGCTGGCAAAGCATTCTCAGCAAAAGCTCTGGAACTTACTTTCCACTTTGGTTTGAAATGGTTTGGATTTGGTTACCACCCAGGCCTGATACACTAGACATCTGTTCACAAATACTTTGGAGTGCACTGAAGTTCTGCTTTCCAGGACAGTAAAGAAGTAGAAAGGGATCTTTCCTTGTTGGCTGTCAAAGTGCCTTCTTAAAACTGCTACTGTGCTGCTGCCAGGTTTTTGCTGTGTTAGCAATTGCCTTAAGGTAGCAAAGCTTTATATAGCTATTCTTTAACACCTAACATACACAGGCAAAAGCAAGGCCAGTCTCTTACTCAAAAACATCTCTCAACCCAGGTAAGTTGTACCAGGCCCTCCTGGTGCAGAAATTTCACCTACAGGCTTCCTGTGGAAACTTCTGGGAATCCCTTATGCTGGTAGTGCAGAAGGGGCATCAGAATAAAAACTCAACTCTTACCTCTTTCACATTTGTTAACTCCAACAGCTCTCCAAAGACATAAACCCCAGGAGCTTCCAGAACTTGATTTATAAGAGCAGTCAGAGCTGAGCCACTTGTTCCTTTGGCTAGTAAAATGAACTGCTCTAGAAGATTGCAGGATGGCTTCTGTTCTCCTGCCATTCTAAGTTTTCAATCTGTCAGAAAAAGAACAGAATATTAACACATCCTTTCTCCTCTGCCGAGTTCTGCCTGGAAGAGGACCAGAAGGTGCTCAGCACGGAAACATTTCAGTGTCAGCAGAGCCAGGCTTTTCTTCAGCATTCAGGGGGCAGGCCAGAAAACCAGCAGGTTCAACTGCTGACTTAGCTGAGGAGCAATAATGACTTCCAGAATTTCTAAGCAAAATTTCTGTCTGATCAGTTTCCCTAAAAGAATCTGGTCTTGCAGATCCCTTCTTATAGGACAGGAATTTAGATTTTGTGCTGATTTCAGACTTTTCCTTCTAGTGATGTTGCCAAATAATGCCAGCTTATAAAGATGCTTATTGATACACCTGACTGACTTCCTCCTTCCTCACTACACAGTTCCAAACCAGCAATTAATGTAATTCCCTATGAAAGACTGATGCACACAGTATGCCCACACGTCCCACCTTTTCCTTTGACTCTGGCTATTGATACAGCGTGTATCTGTAATTCCCACTGCTTTCTGGGCCCAAAAGGCAAACCAGTGCCTGTAAGCAGCTCCCTGGTCTGAACTGTACTGTTCAAATGTTTTGGGTTAACTGGAAAGCTTAAGTGATAAAAATACCCTTTCTACAAAGGCTCTATTTAAGCCCCTGTAAAGAAGTTTTGTCTTCGGCTGCTGCCTGACATTTCTGGTGTGCATGCTGTCTCCAAGCACCAACATGTTGCTTTTGAAATGTAAACCACTATTTATTAACAAGTTCCACAAAATGATCAGTTTGTTTACAAACAACTAAGACAAAACTTCCCAAGCATGAGATTCAGAAACCAAACAAAGAACTCAGCAAATAAGGGAGGTTTTGTGCTATGTTTGTATGAGATAATTATCAAGTAGAGAGTATAACCTTTATTCTGGTGGTGAAAACCAAACACCAGAGAACCCTACAGCAGAGAATCTGTCTGGTTCTGTGTGACCCACATGGGCTGGGCCCAAATCCTCCCTTGTGGGGGGAGCATAGTCATACAGGGGCTTCACTGTTTCAACAGGCCTAACCAAATTAAGGCTTGTGAAGGCATCACAGCTTCCTGTATTAGTCAACTTCTAAAAATACACTTTATTCTGTTCCATTACACCTGCAGGTACAAACGGTCTCAACTGGAGTGGGCAACATTTAACACTCCACACAGAGATACCTCAGCCCCTGAAGTCTCTTTGGAGTTCTTTCCATCAGAGGTACACGGGCAGCCTGGCTGAACAGCACCTCAGTTCTGACCGAGAAATCCCTGCACTACAGAACCTTCTGTGTGGCTGCCTAACACATCACTGCTGCTCCCTCTGCTCACAGAGAAGACCATTTCCTCACGAGAGAATATGGATTGACCGTGCCGGGAATGAGATTCCGATTTCACAGTTCTATTGTCCTCCCTCACAGGTAATCAAACCACACGCTGGCGCGTGAGGTTACAAAAGACTGGCTGGCCGTATCCCTGCCCTGTGGGAAAGGGATGCCAACTCTCTGCCCCTTTCCAAGTAAACGCTCGGACAACTGCGGTGCTATTGCAACTTGTGTGCACACCCGTGTCACAGGGAATACCTCGCTGCTTCCACAACCGACTTATCCCGGTGAGAAGTGACTGAAATACAGCAGACACTGCAACGCAGCTTGTCCAAAGGCTACAACACCACAAGTAGGGGCTTCTCTCGCTGTCAGGCCGTTGTAAGGTAGCTCAGGGAATTTCAGGGCGGAAAACGGCCCGCAGACCCTGCAGCAGGAAGGCGGGGGTTTTCCCGGCCCTGCCGCTCCCCCAGACCCCTGGCAGAGCCCTCAGGCCCCACCGAGCCCTGCCGCAAGGGGTAATTTACTGGGGGCCCCTTACAGCCGACCCCGTTCCCGGAAGGCTTCTCCCAGCCCTAGCATTACCTCTCCGCTCCCGGCCTCCCGTCCCGCCGCTCCCGGCGCCGAACCCGCCGCGCCTCAGACCGCCATGATGGCGGCACCGGTGTCCGCGCTCGGCTCCTTCCCCCCCGGAACGCGAGGGCCGCGCCGAACGTTCCGCCCGATCCCGGGCGGCGGCAAGGACCGGGAACCGCGACCCGGCACCCCTGGGACACCGGGATGGGGACGGCGGGCTGGCTGTACTGGCACCTACAGAGCCATGGTCCAGCAGCCCATGGAGCAAACTTCGCCTGCCTGTGCTGCCCGAGCATCTGTTCCAGCACAAGCAAGTAAAATTCCTGCCTCACTTTTTTGCGGATACGAGGTCCTGTGGCAGCATCACAGGGGTTTGCACCCCAACACAACCCGTGCAAAGGGCTGCTGTTGTAAGGTCACTTCGTTATTAGAAGTGGGGCCATTATTAGACTGGATGGTTGCACGGGGCACTGGAACAGACTCCCCAGGGAAGTGATCACGGTCCCAAGCCTGGCAGAGCTCAAGGAGTGTTTGGGAAACACTCTCAGGCACACGGTGGGATTCCTGGGGCTGCCCTGTGCAAGGACAGGAGTTAGGCTCGTTGATTCTTGTGAGTCTCTTCCCACTCAGGATATTCTGTGACTCTACCAGCCTCTCTGGCCAATCCTCCTGGGAAATACCAAGAGATGGAGTGAAGATAGAACTGATTTTAAACACCATAGAAAAATGGTCCATACAAATGATAAACCAAAGGACAGAGCTTTGGCTGTGACATGGGGGGCAGGGAGGGAACTGGAAGGGTTAAGATCCTCCCCAGGAAGGATCAGGAACCAAAAGACAATTGAAGGGGTATCAGAACCAAGGTAGAAATAAGAGGGAACTGGGGATTGTTAACCTCCCCAAGGTTTGTAGGCTCATCCATACCATGTTGCGAATAAAATGTGCCTCTGTTAAAAATCCTTCAGCTGCGAGCAAAGTACTTCTGACTTGCAATCAGCAAGTCCCTGAGGATCAAATCATGGACCAGCATGGTCAGGAGGGGGAAGCTTTCAAGGAATGAACATCAGAAACTGTTAGGGAAACTGATGGGGCTTAGCTTGTGTCTCAGAGCCATCTACAGCAGGTCCCAAGGGTCCCATCATCTATCAGAGAAGGGGTGTCAGAAAAGTGCAGAGGTGTAGCTGTTGGAATGCTGCTGTGACACTCTGAGCTTCAAAGCAAATTGGATGTAAAAAAACAGGCCCTGCCCAACAAAGGAACTCAGCCAGGGCTATAACAAGCCAGTCAGTAATTTACTTAAGCCACACTTAGCTCTCATCTGCACAGAGAGGGAGAATTACCTCTTTAATCACATCCTAACCAGGCTCTTCCCCACAGTTCCTGTCATCCTGCAGACATGATGGAGCAGTTCTCTTGGACAAGCAGCAATGTGGCCTCCTTTTTCCCCAACACTCACTAAAGCTTGAATTCCAGGCTGAAATAGAAATGGAAATGTATGACTGTAAGCTATTTTCCATGAATTGGCTTTGCAACATTTTGCTAGAGCCTGTGGGTAAAAATCATCTGTTAGCCCCATGTAGGTCAGCCAGGAGTCCCTGTTCTGATACCTCCCAACTGCTGACAGACAGTCTGGCTGGCTGACCTGGACTTTGGAGGACAGCACCAGCTAAACTCAGCTTTTGGTATGGATTTTTGTTTTTACGAGGAAAAATATGTGGATGTCCAGCTGTCTCATTCCCTTTTAAACAGCTATTGCAACCTATTGCTCCACCCACGCAGCCCTCTGTGTGCCAGGAGATGTTAATCCATTTTATCTTTTAATGTTGGCATTATCTCTTGACTCACCCCACCTCTACCTCCCTTTCGATTCTGCAGTCCAGGTCCCTCTTAGGCAGCACATAATTCACCTTATTTCCCTGCACTGCTACAGTAATGTCCCCAGGCAGTGGGGTCCTAGACCCCCAGAGTTTGGGGACATCTGACTTCACCAAGGAGAGGGCCAACAGTGAAAATACTTTTGTGTTTCTTTTATTTTCACTTATCTTTCACTACTTACCTATGCGTGCTTCCATGACCCTTCATCCATTCATCCTCACTCCCTACAGCTGCCAGCACACACCTCCAGAGTGTGGTGGAGTGGAGCTCCCATGCCCTATTGAAAAGCTTTCAAACTGTCAGTATTTCCCAGGATCCAGGGATTCAGCTGTTTGTTGGACTCCTAGCCAGGCAAGGAGTGATGTCTGGGTGGTTGTAGATGTGAAGTTGTACAACCTCTTCCATCAAGTGTGGGGTGGGATGAAGCCCCAGTTTAATAAATAAACTACCTCCCAGTTATGGTGCTCTGCAGAAACACCAGCTCCTTTACCTGCACCTTGACAGAACAGCTGCTGGAGAAGCAGAAAGCAGGCTGGAAGCATCTTCTCGCCTGCAGTAGTAGCTCAGAAGCTCCCACACCTACAAGAGATGTGGAGGAAAAGTTTTCGGTTCCAAGTGGCACTGAGAGATAGAGGGATTTGCAGCAACTTATTGCAAGCAGATTTTTATGAAGATGTGCTGTAGAATGCTGTTTGTGCTAATGCAGCCCAAGGACTTTGAGAGATCCCAGGGATTTTGTCACTCTGAGTTGTGCTGTCACGTGTTCCACTGTTGCTTGGCCCTGCACTAGTCACAAGAGCTTCACACTTCAGCTATGAGCTCTTCTGTGATTTTCAGAAGTTCATGAATGAGAGACCTCCCTGCACAGCAAGGCAAATTTGGGAATTCTGAGACTTGGCCAGGAAATGCAAGGGCTCCAACTCAAAACTCCACAAACATCCCTACCCCTATGCTAGAGAAACCCTTCAAAGCTGCAAGAGTTTCTTTCCATGAGATCCATTTGGTCTCTGGCTCCTTCATCTCTGAGGAGCCTGAATGGAGACAGTATTGAGTTCCTCATGACTTCTGTAAATGTCCTAGTTCCACCTGGCAGGCTCATCTCTACATACAACCATTTGTTTCTGCCTTTTTCAGGTCTGCTTTTGTCTTGCTTGCCTTTTCTCCTCATCAGTCTTTTCTCCTTGGTGATGATTAGTCCCTCCTCCTTAGACAGCATGCAATTCCACAGCCTAGCTAAAATCCAGGATAGACTCTTAATTAAACACAAATATATATTTGCACAACTCACGCCTGGCACTCTGCCCAGATTCAAAATGACCCCTTCATACACTTAAACTGATGGTGGGAAATTGAGCGTGGATCACATACATCAGGGAAATAAATGCCGCCTGTTTTTATTATTAAGATCTCTTATTGATGATACTGGCAGTGGCCTTGCCCTTATGCATTAAATGCAGCCTTTATTAATGCTCACGTTCTCCACTTTTGTACAGTGGGCAATTTGGAGGCAAGTGGAGCCATGAGCGAGTGTACTGATGGCATCCCACTTTGTACACTGGTCCTTGTCTGAGGACTGGGTTACAACTGCTGCCTTTATTTTTAATAAAGGGATTTAAAAATGCCTTAATAATGCATTAATTAATGCAATAATAATATATTTAATAAATGCCTTAATAAAGGCATTAATTAAGGCATTTGACTTAATGCTTTTTATCAGTTGCACTCAGATTGTTAACAGAGGGGTTAATTTGCTCATGTTAAGTGCAGTCTGGCTCCTGGGATGTGCTAACAAACCCGAGACTTTCCCCACACAATCAACTCTGCTACACAAACAAAGATGATTAGAGGGCTAGAACACCTCTCCTATGAAGAAAGGCTGAAAGAATTTGCAGTGTTCAGCCTGAAGAAGAGAAGGTTCCAAGGTGACCTTATTCAGGCCTTTTTGTACCTGGAGGGGTCCTATAAGAAAGCTGGAGAGGGACTTCTTAAAAGGGAATAGAGTTCTAGTGATAGAGCAAGGGCAATGGCTTCCAAATGACAGAAGGCAGATTTAGATTAGATACAAGTATAAAATTATTTACTGTGAGGGTGCTAAGGCACTGACACGGGTTGCACAGTAAAGCTGTGAATGCCCCATCCCTGGATGTGTTCAAGGCCAGTCTGGATGGTCTTTTAAGTCCCTTTCAACTCAAACTGCTCTGTGATTCAAATTACTGCAGCGCAAAGAAGGCTGCCTTTGTTCCAGGGGGTAGCACGCTATTTATTTTAAACCTTCTCCACAATGCTGGTCCTGTTGGCTCCGGCCTCGGTACACGCAAATCCCAGATATGTTATGTTTGGGAGGGACCTCCGGCGACCATCCAACCCAATCCCCTGCCAAGACAGGGTCACCTGGATCAGGTGACACAGAACTCGTCCAGGTGGGTTTTGAAGGTTTCCAGCAGAAGCTGCTCTGGGTCTGAGCACCCGGTTCCTCAGCATCACGCGAGTTCAAGGCTGGAGCTCCGCCGAGAAGCCCAAAAGACGAAACCTTGGGACCCCACTGCCTGGGGAGAAGCGCCAGCAGAGCTCCAGCGGCTCGGGGACGTTCGGCCGCCGCCTGGCGGGCGTTGATCAGGCCCGGGGTGGCTTCTCATCCCCTAGACTGCTCCCCGCTGAGGCCTCCCGGGCCCGGGGACAGCCCGCTCCCCCTGCCCGGTCATCCTGCGGCGCCTCCATCGCAGCCACGTCAGGCCCAGCCGAAGAATTTCGGCGACTGCTGCGCACCCACCCTTGAATGAGGGAGAGCGCTGTCTGATTGGTCAGCAGCGTTGTCATTCCTGCGCCACGAGGCGGGGCGAGGAGGGGACAGCCGCGGCTGATTGGTCGGCGCGGCGGCGGGCGGCCGCTGGGGTTGGCTGCGCCGGGCAGTGGCGGGTGCGCGGGAGGGAGGGGCGGGGGGTCCTGAGGCTTCGCTGTCACCGCCGCGCTCCCGCCAGGCCCGGCCCAGCCCCGTCCGCCCGCCCGCGGCGCGGCAGGACCATGTCGGCCACGGACGAGCGGGCCAAGGAGATCCTCCGCGGCTTCAAGCTGTATCCTCCGTGCGGGGGCCGTGAGGCGGCGCGGGGGGCGCGGGGATCGCCGCCCCGCTTTGGCGAGGCCCCTGGGGCGGGAGGGGGGGGTTGCCATGGCAACGCGGTTCTCCATGGCGGCCGCGCTCCGGCTGTGGCGGGAGGGTCCCTCAGGGATGGGACCGGCCCTGAGCCGGCTGGGGCAAGGGGACGGGGAAGGAGGCCCCGTGGCGCCGGGGCCGGGGTCCCGTCCCTGCCCTGCGGGGTGCCGTGGGTGGGGGGTCCCGGCCGCCAAAGTCCCCAACAGGGTGGCGGCGACCACCGCCCCTCCTGCTGCCCGGCGCTGACAGGGGGTGGGCCGGGGGCGGCGGCCGCGGACGGGCGGAGCCCCCCACCCGCAGCGAGGGTAGCTTACGGAGGGCAGGTGAAGTAGCTCTGCGCCAGGAGGATCTGATCCCTTTCCCTCCGGCCTGCGCTTAAGCACCTCTACTTGGAAAGGAAATACCTGGTCGTCAGGTCCAGGAGCGACTAAACACCTTGTTCCTTGTCATACCGTGAGGTACTGGCACATGTGTTGGTTGTGCGGTTCTTTTATCGCTGATGTATTCTGTGTGTAAACGCCTTTCCCGTTTAAAAACTTTCCACGTTGTGGCTTGCAAAAAGCATTCTGATTTTATGCCTGTGGTACCTGGATGTGAATTTAAAGCTGATGAAATGAGGTAGATCTGAGCTCGGAAGAGAGACGAGAGAGCCTTTGTGCACCTTCCAACCCGTGATTTCAGCAAAGTAGAGAAAGGCTCAAGCTAAAGGCCCGTGTTCAAACTAAGGGTGTGAGAAATAGAGTAGCTTTATTTTACATGTGGTATATTTTACTGAAGTAAATTCTTCGAAGGTTAGAAGACAAATGCTAACTTGCTATCTTGACCTTTAGACATTAGAATATTGTTGTGAGTTAGTTTATATTTCCTTTATTACAATAACAAGGGCAGAAGTGAAGGAAATATTCTCTTGATTGAAACCTATTATTTCTAAACAGGGTGGTGGAGTTTTTTTGTTCTGTGAGATGTTCATAATCTCTGTTCCAGCTATAGCAGGATCTGATTTTCTGGGTTGGATTTAGGTAGATAGCTTTTATCAAACTATAAGCAGATGCTTTTCTTAACTTTTTATAGAATCATTGCAGTCTCCCCCAGCTGTTAGTACTGCATCTGATTCCTTTGCTTCTGTGCTGGCACTATTGACAGTTCTTTGTATTTATGAAGATGTAGTATTTTAGCTGTCAAAACATAAATTAAAAACCTTTTGTGCTGGCAATTAGAAGAATGAGCTTCTGACAAGACCAGACTAAGCTGTTAGTAGAAGTGAGGAGTGCCTTGAAAGTTAAGCCTAGGGAACAAACTTTTAAGTGCTTTTTGCATGTGTTTGTACATAGTCTTTATTGGATAGCAGAATTTACATAGAGGCCTTTGTGCAACTTTGAATGAAATAATACTTCTTGTTGTTTGGTGTCTTAAGGAGAAAATGCGTTTGGCTCTTTGAGAGAAAGGATGTCAAACAACAAACTATGAACTCAAGCAGCCATAGCATGGACAAGAAGCTTTATTAGAAGCACTCTGCAGTTTGTGTTGAAGTGTCTCAATTCTAATCTGCCTTTGGTTGTCCTTGCAAAAAAAAAAAAAAAAAATTACTTCTGGCAGGACAGTTTAAGTCAAAATCTGGACTGCACTTCTCCAAAGACATGGTAGAGCATGTTGATAGTTGCCATAGGGGCCATGTAGTACAAAGTCTGACAAACAGGAAAGTCTGGAGAAGCATTTCATAACTGAAAATTTTAGCCAGTTGAAACAGTTGAAAAACATCTCTGTTGCCTTTAGTAAACCAGAGGAGAGGCTAAGCAGACATTCCTCATTTGTGAGGAAACCTTGTGACACCACACCGTACCCACAGGAAACTGCTCATGCCCAGCTGTGACCACGCTCCCTGCAAGGGAGACATTGGCTCAGCCTTCCCACCTCTTGTCCAAGGGCAGGCTGTAGAGATAATTGCAGTTTAGAGATGCTTTATCTTTAACCTACCCCATTGCTGTATGTACTCATTTAATTAATAGAAAGGAGGAGAGAAATATGTTCTGAAATACTGTTCCATTTATACTTTGAGTACCTGAAAATTTTATCCTCTGCTCCCACAAGGGAGGGAGTTCAACTTCACCAGCTTAAGCACATCTTTCAACCTTGGCACTTCAAACTGAACTTGTTTTCAGCATAAGGGAGGACCATGGCATTGCACCCAGGGGCTGTGTGCAAGGGATCCCTTGGAAGGCAAGAACAGTTGCTAGGGCCAGAAGCATCACTGAGGAAACAGGCTTCCTAATTTTAACACGACAGCAGACACTCTAGCTGGAAGTCCAGTTCACATTGAGTAATCAGTTTCCTCAAACAATTCTGTTTACTTGTGGTTCCTGAGAAGGGGTTAATTACAAGCTTTCCTACTCATTGGGGCATGCTAGATGACTGGGGCATATGGAAATTAAATTATAGCCTAAATCCACCCTCTAATTTCAATGCAAAGATAGGTTTTCCTTCCTCTATGACATTAGTGCAGAAACATGTTGTGACTAATGTCCCAAAATTCAAGCCAGGAACATTTATTCCCTCTTCTCATGGACTTTGCTATTTTTAAAATATTAAAAGCAAGGGAAATGTATTTGATGCTTGCAGGAAGATGAGAATATTATATTTATTACACTTGTCCTAAGAATTTTTGTGGCACCAGTTAATATTGAACACTAACAGTCCAGTAAATATGGTGCAGAAAAATTCTGAAAGCAGACAGCAAACACTTAAAGTTGTCACTTGTTCAGGGGCAATATTTGCTAACAGAGCTTGTAAATGTGTTTATCAACAAACTGTTCTGAAGGCATGTACCTCAACAGCAGTTGTTACACCCAACATAATATTTACAGGTAGTTTAATTCTATGAAAATGCACTTGTTTGGCTATAAGCAACATCAGTCCAGCTGGTAACTGAAGATCCATTTGTATGAAGTATTAGCCAGATCTTATTTCTGCAACTATTTATGCACATACATCTGGTCCTGTGATCTGAAATGCATGAAATTAGATTATGCCTTTTTTCTTCCTTCTGGAAGATGGGACAGTTTCTCTGTCAAGCTACAGACGGGCGTTTTACTTGACCCCCACTTATCCTTTCAACACATTCTTCAGCTCTTGTTCTGTCATTTTATCTTCAGTGTGTACTACTAAATGTATGTATTTAGCATCCTTTATCAAAAGAAAGTAAAACCAGTGATGTACTTCCCCAACAGTCAAAGTTCAGGGTTGTTTTATTTTGATGGCTCCCCCTTAACAACTCCCGTAACAGTTTGTGAGTTGCCTCTTTACCTTTGTTCTGAGATCAACTGGCACAGAGTTATGTTTTCAAAATACCCTGCATTGAGGACCCTGTAGATAGTTACCCTGTTTAGTTTGGCTTGCCAGCATTTGGAAAGCATCCATGCTGTAGATTAGAAATATCCAGTCATAGTTTGCAACAGCAGATTCACATCCAACTCTTGAGGGACCACAGTCAAACTTCTTAAAGCTGTTCTTTCTGTGAGGTTTCAGTCAGAACAGTAAGGAGGAGAAAACCCAAATGAGTTGTTTGATTCTCATGGGATGGTTAAAGTGCCATGTCTTGCCACTCAACACAGGAGTAAGGACATTTGCTTTCTATTTAAATCTTAAAAGTCAAACAGTATATCACTTATTTATTTGCTTCTGTACAGAGGAGTCTTATCAAAGTCTCTGTGGTATTGTCCTGTAGCTGTTTATCAGTTTAGGATAAATTTTTCCATGAACTTCATTTTAAGGCTGTGCAGTAGCCTATTCTTCAGAAGTCTCCTGAAACAAGGTAATACAGTGAACATAAGCAGGAAGAGACAATATTAACTGACAGTATTAACTCCAGAACAATTACAGAGCTGTGAAATTCGTGTTTGTGGTCAGTGTAAACATACACCTGTAGCTCAAGCACTCCAACACTTGCAGGCAAAACTTCTAATGTCAAAGGGTGGCCTACTTTTCTGCAGTCCTCAAACTTTCCTTGTAACATCTTCCTAGCTCCCATAGCTTTTTCCAGCTTTATTCTCACCATTGTTTTTCTGCCTGGGAAGTATTTCTAGCAGAGCATTATCTTCTTTGAAAGATGGGTAGAGCTGTAGTGAAAATACAGTTATACCAGAATCACTAGTAGTATCTATCAACTTTGTATTATTCAGCAGACAGGGAAACTTCCACTTCAAACTTCAGCCTGGTCTGGTGTACACACAGGAACTGAAGTCAATGACAGTCTTGTTCATCAATTCCCAGAATAGTCACTGAAGTTTTGAGCTAGTTTGGTGCAGCATTCCAAAGCTGAGAAATCTAATTGGAAGCAACATTGAAATAAGTTTCCAATTTCATTGTTAGGCTGGTAGGTTTTTAGGAGCTTATTCATTTGAAATGTTTACCTGCTGCAGTGTTTACAAAACTAACAAGGTAGCAGACAGATTTAATTGGCTTAAGGTTTCCCCTTTGTTTTGAGGTTTCATTTCTGTACTTCCTCAGATCTCACTTTGTTAGATTCCTTGCAATGGAATAGAAAGGTGAGCCATCAAATTCACAGGTTAAAAGGAATAGGACTTTTCCCAGAAGCTGGGACATGTACTTTGTAGAGACCCAAAGCAGAATTTGCATGTAGCTTACTCCAATGCAATTTTAAAACACCCTAGAAAACATGAGTTCGTTCTCACTCATCTATATTTCTTGTTTTTTGAACTCTCTTACTTTCTACACAACTTAAAATACTTTACAAGCAAGAGTTGTCCACATTTCCAGTTAGTCTGACTGGAACAAGTTCCCATCCTGGCAGCATTGAGAGATCTTTGTTTCAGAGACCAGAGTTTCACACAGAAGCTTTAGGCAGGTTGCAGTTGGTAGTTGAATGTCATGGTAGTCAAGGTACCTTTACAACATCAGAATTATTTCCAGCATTGACAGAAGTTCTGCACTATGCAATGATCTCTAGTTCTAGCATGCTAAACACAGGGTCGTGGTATTTCTTATGACTGAGTAATGAGGCACACCTGCACATTAAGCAAGAACAATTTTCCCAGGTTTGATTTCACCTGTCTGATTCCTCAGTAAACACCAAAAATTTCCTGTCCTCCCCTTGTTAACTTCCATTGAAAAAGTGTAAACACTTAACTATGTTTAACCTGTGATTTGCATTAACTTGGTATCTGGGCTATAGTCAGTTGTCTACTTGTCAGATTTAATGCAATCCCTGTGTAGTGTTGGAAGTGGGGCTTTGTGCCTATAACAGTGGAAAGGGCATCACAGGATGCAAATAAGTTGCCAGGTGCCACAGATAATAAATCTGACATCGAGTTAAAAGTGGAAGTTGACACTGGAGTTTGGGTTTTTCTTTTTAATCTGCAATATTGCTTTAGCACTTTGTAGTTACAAATTTATATCTAAGATTTATCCTTTGATCTCTCCAAAGCCTACCCATCCAACATTTTACTGGAATTATGCTTCCAGTATTTTTAATTGCTTACTTACTGCCAACCTAACAAAGTACTTAAAATAATGCAGTTGTCATTAGCAAAATTATTTCCCTTTGTTGCCTTTGTATAATATTAGGGTATCAGTTACTCTTTGCATCCTCAGAAGTCATTGGTGCCTTATGCTTCAGCTGTTGTTACAGTATTTGAATTTCCACGGAGCAGAAGATAGTAATTTAATCCATCAAGTGAGAACTGGTAGATCTTCAGATCTACCCCTGCATCTTACAGCCAACAGATAGAATAAAAGCCAAGCTTACACAGATATAGTGAAGCAGGGGAGGTATACAAAAATCCTCAAATTAAACAGATACTGTTCAGAGGAGTTTTTTTAATATAGATAGCTGATGTGGCTCTTGTGTCCCTGGCAAAAAAAGTTTTCTGTTAGCAAAAGCAGCCTTAGTGTGGAAGCTGCTTTGACTTGTTCTTACACATTTGTCTCTGAATTTAGGCTGATCCCAGAGCAAATGTTAAGTCAAAATTTTACTTGAAATTTGTAAGATAGCAGGCTGTTATATATCTTACATTTATGTAAGATAAGCCTCTTCTGTTTCTCTAAGTTGTGAAATTAAGGCAACTTAAGATTTGAACTCAGAGTCTCCATTGAATATAAACCAGTGCTTTGCTTACATCTACCAGTCAATGTTTGCATAGAAGTAGGAGGTATGCTACATTCCCAGGCACAGGGAACAAGCAGAAGACATCATGATCTATTAAGGTCCACATGGCAATATTGAATTTTGTCCTTTTTTTCCCCCTGCATATTAGTATTGCAGAATTTATAAAATTTAGTTATTTAAATGCATGAAAGGTGATTTTTGCACATCTGTCGCTCTCACATCTTTAGGAGCACATCATGTTTATATTCTAGATGTGCAATAAACTTCAGTGACCAGAACAGAATATTAAAAGCTTTTCTCAAGTGCTGCCTTTTGGTCCTGAGACTACATCAGGAACACTCAGAGAAGCAGGTTTGTCATCTGTGTAGCATCACTCCCTGAGCACTTTGAGGGAGTATCCCCATATTACCATTGGGCATTATTGTGAGGTTTCCAAAGCCATTTGGCCTCATGCCCAAGCAGACAGAGTAGGGCTATTGGGAGGCTCTGTCTGGAAGACACCTGACAGCATCCAAGGTTCTCTTAGGAACCAGATCTCAACTGGACGTTGCTAAGTTCTAGTTGACAGCCAGGATTTTCAGTTGTGATTATGAACTTGAGATTCCATTGTCATATTTCTCCTGAGCAGAGTTCTCACTGTGACAGGAATGTTATGTATTGAAGAGACTTAAGGGAAACAGTATCAGATTAGTTCAGTCATGAGTGAGCCTTTGAGTTGATTATGTTCATGACTATGATTTTAGGCAACATTCTTCTGGAAGAATGGCAGACTTAGGTAAAAGGAGGAAAGAATTTTTTTTTTTTAATTTTTCAGTCAGCATTGGAATAGCAGTGCACAAGAAAATAGTGTTGTTAAATTTATCCTGTATTGAAAGGATTGTAACTAAAGAGGAGCAATAGTCTTCCATTAGTGATTGAGAGTGCAGGGAATTATACTTAATTCTGCAGAGGACTATTTCTATGGGTTGGTCTGTATGCTAAACTGTGCATAACCTTCATCTACTCTGTAGCAAGACAGAAGCTTATTTGGTCCTTGGGACATCTAATTATATCCATCTTTTCTTATTTATCAAGAAAGCGGGGAAGATCATATACTTTTTTCACCAATGAAAGCAGATTGCCTGCGTGCCTCTTTCCTCCTCTTCACACGACCTAATTTAAGCCTTTTGAGAAGGAAGGCTGCTCATGCTTGGAATCACAAGTTCATCTGATGTTTTAAGTGCCAGAATCTTCTGATCAGGGACAGCCTGCTGAGGAAGGAGATAGTTAATGTCAAGTCACTTTGGTTTGGAAGGTCAAAGGAAATTGTATTTCAGGAGGTAGTGGAAAAGCTGGCTATTTTCACAGCTTTAAATAAAAATTTTGTGTATGGGAAAATTCTTACAGAAACCTTCACTAAGGGGGGGACCCAGTTTTGATTCAAATGTTGACATGAACTGGTGCTAACTCTGCTTAAGGTAGTTCTGCAACACTCTCAACTGCTCTTGAAGGAAGAATTTGCAGAGAGAGAAGGTAGAGGAACAACCATTGTCCCCATTAATGTACTGCCACGTGGTGAAAGAGACCAACCCATCTGCAAATTAGACACCAAGAAATACCTACCAGCCTTTAACACAGGTGGATCTTCTGAAGGTACTTTAGACATTTCACTTCCTGTTTTAAGAGTAGATTTTAATGCATTAGAATACTTGCCTGTCAGTTCCAGTCCACCTTGACATTTCACTGTTTCTCTAGTAAAGTTATTTCCTTTCCCAGAAGCTGAAATAAAGAGGGGAAAATTACTTCTGTTTGTTGTTTTGCTTGAACCTTAGTAGCCTTAAAGTGAAATTTAAAAACAGTTCAGTCCAGGAAGTAGCATCCTGCTTCTGAGCAAAGAGGACCTCCAAAAATACCTGCTTTTGCATTTTTCCTGCTCCATGCTTCTGTCACAGCAGCTGTGCTGAGCATGGGTTACCATCCCCAGCTGCTTGTTACCTCATTTTCAGAGTCACAAGCCAAGCTGCTCAGATGAGCCCTGTAGCCTCCTGTATGCTGGCTTAAATAACTTCAGCAACAGGCTGAGGAGCAGGACCTGTGCTGGTTGGTAATTTTACCAACAGCTCAGCTGTTCAGTTTGAGGGAGAAAGTAAGAAGCAGCTGGGCAGGGCTGTAAGCAGAGTCTTTTCCAGCTACTGCTGCTGTTGGATGTTACACCCACAGCCTCAGATCAGATGAACTCAGTGCAGCCTCCAATACTCAGCACCATTTTACCTGAGGAGACTTCTCACATACCATGTTTAGTTATCCAGCACCAATTCTACAAGTCTGCCTTACCATTATTAGTTGAGCATTTTAGCTTCAAATTGATGTCTGGTAACATGATTTCTTGCAAGAGAAATGCATTTGAGATAGCCTCAGTAAGGTAGTCATTTTCTCTTTGCCCTTGACCTGTGCAAGAAATCTTTAGCATTGCTGTGCTGTGTGACAAGTTACTGCCCAGACACCAGGCAAAGTCACAAACAGGGTCTGGAACCATGCAGCAAGTGCCATTAGAGGCTCTATTCTCTGCAGTTCTCAGTGAACCAGACAGAGGCAATCATTGGCTAAAAGCCCCATGCAGCCTAGGGGAGTAAATGCATGTTTTTAAATACTCTTTCCAGAAGGATACAGAGAAGCCAGTAAATTTCTCAGTCCAGTTTGGGCTGTTCATTTATGGAACCCTCATTAATGCACAAGGCATCATTACAGTTGTATTGTTGCCATAAAACCACAGTATTTGAACAGCTCCAGAAAGGAATTCTTTAATGTGCTTCCCCCTGCAATTCCTTCAAAGGGAACTGCATTATACTACTACCACACTGACCTCAAGAGTTAGTTTCATAGGAAGGAAGAAACACTGGTTCCCTGATTTTCTAAGCATCCTCATTCTACCATGAGAATAAGTTCCATTCCTTTCCCACTGGCAATCTCTCCACGACCACCTTCTCCCCATTTACACAAATTAGAGGTGAGGCATTAGGAGGCAGCTGGAGCACAAACCTCTACTGCTGGTCCCCCAGCCATACAGCCATCTTTAAGTTCTCTTTCTCAAGTAACTACAGCCCTGCCAGTGGCCAGCTGAAAATGTTTCACAGTTCATGATGACCACTGTGAATTTGCATCTGTTGCATTTGTTTGCATTGCTAAAACAGTACCTTGTTTTCCTGCTTAGTAACATTGTCTCATCATTCCTAGTGTTGCCACTTCTGAAATAGTAAATGCAGCAAATGAGGCAGTAGAGTGTTTGATAAGTTGCAAATTCAAATAATAAGGACTATTATTTAATGTAGGGACACACCTGTAAGGGGTATAGATAATGGCAGTTTTTCAACTTTTTATTTCTAACTTCTCCACGTTAGCATTTACCTTAACGTGAATGCTTATGAGGTCTAAACTTTGAAACACCAAAATAATATTTTATAATATGTGTATCTACTATAAATCTAGCTTTCCAATAAGTAAATTTTATTTTAATATTAATATATATATTGAAAGAATCAACTTGTGAATTACAGCTAATTTATACATTCTTTCCTTTTGCACAACAGAAATAAGATAATACGTTGCTTGAGCTGAAAAATATATTAACTGATTTTTATTGAAATTGCAAAAATCTGATTTAATATATTCTGAAAATTTAACTTACAACTATAAGCATGTTAAAATAATACATTTTAAACCTTAGTATAAACATAACTGTAGATTTTATTGACAGTGAAAGCTATAAGAGCTGCTTGGAAGCAGAGTAGAATAATAGAGGTCATTGCTTTTTTTGTCATTTCAGTGGAGGTTACATTACTCTGTCCCGATAATAATGTTGTGGATTTTTTTTTTCTGAATTCCAGTGCATGCTAAAGCAGAGAGATGCTGGTTTGGGCACAGACTCTCTGTCTTCCAGATTATGGTGATCCTAGTGACATGCTCAGAGGTTCACATCAGTGTAGGTCATGTTACTGGAGCTGTAGAGGTTGATCCAAGTACAGCATTCAGAAAAAAATCGTTTTGGAGAGGAGGTATTTTACCTCCTCTCAACTGGTTTGGAACTGAATTGTTTCCTTGTACTTTCTGTGTTTTGCTGTAGTGCTTTTCCAAACAACTCTTTTCAGACTGCATACTGTTAAACACTGTGTAAAATGTTGGGATGGTTAAATTGTCAAATTACTAGTCCACACTGCCAACTGAAGCACTTCTCATATTCTGGAGATTCCTAAAAAAGCACAGTATTTCTAATATGGAGTCATTGTTTTTTTGAGAGTTCTGCTTCAATCTGCATAAATCGTCCCTTATTCCTCCTCTCTGCGTCTGCTTTGAGCAGCCTCTGGTCCATTTACAAGATTAGTTTCCTCCTGCAACTGCCAATCATTCTTTCCTGACTGTATATTCATTTTGTTTTCATTCTCCACTTGGTCTGTACATTCTTAAGTTTTCCTCCCTTCCTCAGAAGAGACAAGATAATGAACTTGATTTCCTTGAATAATCATAGTCCTGTCAGTTTTAGGTGGAAAACCAAAAATTGTTTTATCTGTATCGCAGTGTGTAATCCTGTCTGCATAGTACTCCAGAGATTAAATCACTACAGTGTCTCAGATACATGACTTTTCTTTCTCTTACCCATTAAATAATTTTGTCTGATTCTCACTTTGGTCTTGTCCTCTGAGTCTAGAGGGCCACTGACATCCACCTAAGTATTCACATCCTTACTGACTCCCTCAGCTTGGCATTGAGGATGTTCATAATCATCTTCTGCCTGTTTGTGCCTGGAAAAACAGAGTAACTGGCAGTGAGGATGCTCCTCTTGTTTAGTCAACTCTTCTGGCTGTGAGGGTGGTACAGTTTGCAAGGCTAAAGCATGCAGACATAGTCCAAGGTAAAAAAAAAAACAACAAGCAAAACTGAAGTATTTGTAGCTCCAGTGACATTCAGGCCAATACTATCCACAGGGACTGTATATCTAAGGAACTATTTAAGCTAACACCAGGAAAACTGTGGCTTGTTCCTCTGCTGGGCTGTGTCAGCAAATAGGAGATTGGCATTTGTCATTGTGGACTTTATGAAATTGCTTGTTGTAGCTGTTTCTCTGGCTGATTTGAATTTTTATTTTGTTTATTAGGTGTAGAGTGTGATTGCCAGGGCTAAATGGTGTTTTATATAAAATCTCAATAAGATTAAATCCCCTTGCCATTCTGTAATTAATTTCAAGGATATTGTGTTGTTTTCCCAGAGAATTTGTGGTGGTCTCTAGATTCATTCCTGGTTACAGAACAACTCTGGAGTGAAACAGTGAAGGTTGTGCTCTTTGTGAGATACTGTGGGGCAGTTAAAGGTTGCAGAGGTTCAAAAAAAAGCTACAAGTGCTTTGAGCAAACCACCTTTAGGTGAACTGAGTGACTTCTGCTCTACCAACTCCACTGTCTGTACTTTTCTTCTCAGTGTCAAAGAAGGGGTGACTATGTTGTTGGAAATAGCTCTAGTCTTGGTAAAACCACATTGTTCATATGCTTAAAATTTACCCCAGTTTAACCATTTCTGCTTGATTTCCCTACTGTGCATGCCTTTATCCCTGGGTGAATGTCTCCAGTTCCAAGTCGCTTCAAAGCTTTGGAATTGGACTCTCTTGGTGGAGAATAAAAGCATTCAGGCAAAGGTTAAATAAGGGATAGTTAGCTCAACTCTAAATTCACTTTGTGCATTAATCTGGATTGACTCCATAGTAGAGACAAATTCCCAGTTATTTCAATTGCCAGAGAAGGTATGCTTAAAAATTAACAATCTGTTGAAAAGGTGTTCAGTAAGGGGAGTTCTGACAGAATCAGTGTGTGAATGCAAGAGAAATCCAGTGCTTGACCTTTTATTCCTGCTTTCTCTTGAGACTGCCAGCAAGAATCTTTTAAGTGCTCCCTTCACAGTTGATTTTGGTGGTGTGAACACCTGCCTTTTAACAATTAGAATAAAACTCACAAGCTCCTTTCCTGGAAGGCAGGAGCTATCAGATGTAATGACTGCAGGCTTTATTGATCTGATGGGGGAGGATTTGGAGTGCTAACACACAGCCTGAAGTTTCCACGGCTGAATAAAAATCCCTGAGTCCCTGAGGTCCTTTGCACAAATGAATTCTTACACTTCTACGGTCCTCTCTGAAATTGAGATGTGTCTATCTGAAGACTGAGCTACAGATTTTCCCTAAATGTTTTTACAAAGTCTTTTTCAGTAGTGAATTTTTGCTTTGTTCTGTATAGGTAGAAACCCCACTTGACAGCAATACTGAAATCTCCCTTGGCCTGGTTTCTGTTCTCAGCGGCGCAAGTTAAAGTATGCTCTCGAGCACAGTTTTATTTCTGCTCTTTCCTGATTCCCTGGAAGAGCAAGAGACCAAACAAAAACAACTTTATATCAGAGATGCAAAAAGTCAAGGGCAGAACTTTCTCTGTAGGGACAACATCATGAAGGATTGTCCTTCATGTGAAAGACACCACTGAAGAGCTCTTGATGTAAAAGATGCCTCCTTTCATGTGCCAAACATTCACCAGTTTCATAAGATTGCTGGAGAACAACAAACTGTTGTCAAATCCCTTAAAAGGATGGCTCTTGAAGATTTCTATGGTAGCTGCAGTTGTTTGTATATCCAGAATTAATTAATATACATCTGCCCTCCTGTCCATGGAGTAGTGCTTTAAGGGCAGCTCAGGCCAGGATCTCTCCCCAGTAGTAGTGCAGTGTGCTTGAAGCCTCTTGCAGTCTTTGAGCAGTTAACCAGAAGTAAGAAGTCTTTCAAATGTACAAAATCTGTACTCCTTGATTCTGCCCTGGCCCGTCTTTTGCTGAAGAAGAATTTTAAAAATCAGTTCCTCCTGATTGCTAAATTTGATGTTCAGGGACTTGTGTCCTTGCTAACACAGCTCTGTCTGTTGAATTGTCATGTCTTATACACTAAATTTGGGGGATTGTTTGTTTGGGTTTTGTTTCATGAAGATTGAGAAAAAGAATTCCATTAAAAGATGGAATATATATATGTTCTTTGTGGAATATTTTTTGCCAACAGAAATTACAATAAAATTACTGAGTAAACAGTATATACCTGAGAGGTAACCAAGCTAGCAGTGCTGTTGGCTGTTAACACACTAATCACCTAGCTAATGTTAATATATGACAGTACAGGAATGATTAATAGGAGGCTTTACTAACATAGGTGTCTGGGTAGTACATGCATCTTGTGTGTGTAAATGACATGGTGCTGATCTCTGACATGGGCAGCAGTCCAAAGGAGCAGCAGGAAGAACCTGATGTTGAACTGCTGGACATGCAGTGGTGTCACCGTACTGTGCTTTTTTTATCCTTAGAAATGGAACAGATAAAGCTTCTCTTCCTACAGAGAGAATGGCCAGTTGAGTTGCTTGGAATTCAGGCACAAAGAATCCTGAAGAATTTTTGCACTTTTGAGAATGGCAGCCTGGTAAAATAGTAGGTTTTGCAGTAGAGCTCTTTTGGATTAATAAGGGAAGCCTTTATGCAAAGTATTAATGTATAATTGCAGGCTCATGTTCTGATTGCCTTATCAGGGGAGATACAGCCTCAATGGCATCTTTGTTTGTCTTACAATGGAAAGAGATAGAAAATAAGCAATTAAAGCAGACTTATTGAAATGCTACAAATCTGAGTGTTCAGCTATGCACTTCTAGCTAAGATTGTTGCTTAGTTTTTGTATTAAAAAAAAATTATTGCTGCAGTCTGTACTTGCTTTGTAGTATGGCCAGACTACTGACAAAAGAAAATTTTTCTCTTTCTGTTTTAACTATGATCTTCTTTTCTCTCTTTCTGCTTCTCACCCTAGAGCAGTCTTTTATGAATGCGCTCATGGAAATTAGAGGTTAATTACCTCTGTTGTATATTTGGGATCCTCGTTATTCCAATGAATCTTGTAAAGAAATACTACAGAATCTGACACTGGTAATTTCAAAAATACATGGACTTTGCTCTGATTGGGTATCAGCTGATATTTTAGTAGTGAACAGTATATTTATTGAGCTATATGAAAATTAAAAACAAATGCTTTGTTCCCTGTTTTGTGGTCTAGTGCCACCTAGGCATGGGCAAGTCCAACATTAAATTGTATCTCTCCCAGGGGCAGAAGATTCCCAGGGAAAAATCAGCAGACATCTTTTATATAGTGATGAGGAAATATATTTTCTAAAGGAAGTGGCTTGTGTTTATCCTGTAATACCTCATAACTGCAGTCTAATATTAGTGGGAGATTAACATTATTCAGTCATTTAAATGTCAAATCCTTATGGCAAACCAGCACAGATTTTGAGTTAAATCTCAACGACTCTTGCTTTCTAGTTGTGTGTGTGTGTGTGTGTGTGTCTGTGTTTTGCTTAATCTCCCTGGCCAGTACAGGGGATGTTGTGATCTCCTTGTTAAAGACGTCACACTGAGAAGATTGGAGTAGAGGAATAAATAGAACAAGTGCTAGAAAGCCAAGCAGCTCATCTTGGTTGAACTAAAATGCACTCCACACAAACTGCCTTCCCCATAGATTTGTTTCTCCTAAGTAAAACTCAGTTCCCATTTTGCAGAGTATCTAACCAATTTATTTGAAGCTCTGTGCAGTATGTTTGCATGGATTTCTGAAATGTTCTTTTAACTCACTGTGTAGCTTAGTAGCCAGTATTTTTTACCGGTTACTCCTCTGGTGGAGGAAGCAGACAAGGGCAATGGCTCCCAGAGGATAAAGAGGCTCAAAATTTGGCTGGTGAGGTTCAGTACAGAGCTGGAGCATTTAAAGTTCTGCTGTGTGTGGACTGTTTGTGTGCAGCCCCATCTCGTTATCATTAGCCTGCATTCCTGACCTGTGCACCAGAGCTGATCTGGGCAGGGGCTGCCAGATCTGTCCAGGCTGCTTCTGTGTCTCCAGGTGCCAGGGTTGCAGTCACAGTGTGTGTCTGTGAGACAAGTCTGCTGCTTCTCCTTGGGGCTGGCCTGTGTGGAGCAATAGGGCTGCCAGATGTTCAGACAGCCTTCAAAAATGAGGAGATCCAAAAACAAATACATGTTACTTCTTGGCATTTTGTGAAAGAAGGAATGGAGCTAAGTGTTTAGGAGTTCAGTGACAGGTAGATAGCTAAGATTAGAAAGATTGCCCACTAAAATATTTAATTGTTTGTGATAATAAATTGCATAAAAAGAATTGTGCATTACACAAGAATGAGTGAAAAATGAGTCCTTCCCATACTCAGCAGGATCTGGTGAGGCTGGAACTACTGGAAAGTTTTTCAAACAAAGTTAAGTTAGGAAAAGCTTACTGCTGGAACTTACTGCTTTTTTCCATAATTTTTTTCTTTTTTTTTTCTTTTTTTTTTTTTTTTTTTATTCCAGCACTGTGCTTAGTCTTTGTCCTCTGATCCCAATAGATTCTGAAAGAATGTAATGAAGAAAGGAAACAAGGCAAGATGCATCAGAGTGGACATTTCCCCACAGTGACTGCTTGCAATCCAATTGTGGGAAGCTTTAGTGGATACGGAAACTAATCCCAAAGTATAGTTCCCTTACAGTGCAGTGCAAAGGAGTATGTCAGTGTCACAGGGCCATTTGTGGATCCTTGTAGAGCTGGTCAGGTGGCATTTTTCTGAAAGCACAACTCTGCCTAGCATGGAGTTTATTTTTAGTATTTTAACCAAACAACTTTAAGAGTTGGAATTTCTCTAAAATTTAATTACTCAACCACTGTCACCCTGTGTTCAAGGAGTCTGACTTGAGGTTGATGATGGAGTGAAGTTGGTACCAGGCTGTTTGGACTTAAGCAGAATGTGTTTATATTGGTTCATCTCTAAGTCCTTTAGACTCGTAGTCCTCTCTGAATGCCATTGTGTGCAAAATTGATGGTCTCTTTGTACAAAATGGAGCCTGCCTGTCCCTGCCAGCAGTGAACATTTGTCCCAAGACTTTGTCCTTTCAGATTTACTGCTGGCTGCCTTTTGCAAAATTATTGCAGCAGTTCCTGGAGCTGGCAGTTTTGAGGACAATTTGAATACATGGAAAAGTGCTGTGTTTCCACTCATTTGCTGGGCTATCTTTTGCACCTACTGAAATGTGGAAGGAAACCTTGTCTATTAAAGCGTGTTAGAAACTTTGTATCAGGGGCATCCCTAGGTTTTAGAGTAGTGAAGATTTTTTTAGCTTAGGTGGCTACTTGTCTTAGATCAGGAAAATAAACCAAACAAACAAAAAAGAAACAAAAAAAAAAAGGAAAAACCAACCTGTGATGTTGAGTGTGATCTGTACACTGAATTCACTGAAGCACTTTGAGCTCAAATTATACTTGAGTGTCCAGACTTAGAACAGAAAAAGGAAAGAAAATTTTCACGGGAACTCTAGTTGAATTAATAAGAACTAAGGCAGGAACAAATGCTATGTTTTCCCCCATGATTTTTCTTGTTTTGTATTTCTGGTGGTTTTCTAAGTTGTCTGAAAGAACGATAATATTGATAAGTTTCAGAGGCTTACACATTTTTCTAGTTTAGCACCATTTTGCTTCTGTTGCCAGAGCAGTGCGGCCATTTTGCTGTCCTGCTTTAATATGGCATTTTAGACTCTAAAAAGTCCTTCTAATTCTAAAAGCAGTCCTCTTTATTTCCTTCCTGCTCCCCACTTCCATTAGTAATGCTTGGCAGTGATTCAGAAACACCCTGCATTTGAGATAGGGTGACTGAGAAACCAACAAAAGCAAGAGAAACAGAGTGAAGGAAACCACTGGCATCCACCCCACAGCATGACTGCAGCAATCTGTGCTCCTGCAGTCACTCCAAGTTACAATAAGAGTTTCCATCAGCCAGGGAGCACAGTTCCTGGCTGCCTAAAGAGAGAGGCAGTATGTGTTGAAACACAAGTCTTGAAGCCAAACACCTCCTGAGATGTCTTTCCTCTTTTACTGATTCATTGTGTGGATGTGGGTAAGTCTTCATGCTTATTTCCCAGTCTCTACAGCAGGCAGTTACTAAAAAGCTACTTTGAGAACATGAGTTGCAGTTTTTGAAGCACAGTGTAGTACTAGGTATGGTTTAAGTTATTGATCACTGAGCTATACTGTATTGCCTGTTCAGGGGGCATCCTGTCTCCAGTTAATTGATGAGTTTTGCCTCTTGTCTGGGGTGGGCCTTGGTAGATGACAATGACAATGTGGAGCTGTGCAGACTGGTAGCATAATTCATGCCAAAGCCAAATCTCTCACCAATTTCCAATCTGCATATCTGTTCTTAGAATACATGATATATTAATGTCTCCAGTAAATTGCATATTCTTCTAAAATACATGAAACTGATAAATCTGTGGACTATCAGAAGTAGTCTTCAGAGCTCAATAGGCTGGTGTGCTAGAGAGCTCTGTATGATGAGACATGAAATGAAGGAGAGAAAAAGACATTAAACACTAATGGAGGAAAAAAAGCACATAGTCACTACATAAGCACAGGCAGTTGGAAGTCGTGGACGCTTTCTGTGTTGTCATTTGCTTATTTTACCAAGGGGACACTTTCAGCCCAAGATATTGCTTGGAGTTGGCTGGATAAAGGGAACAGCAGGGGGACCTGCTGATGCTCAACTTTGCCATTCTCAATAAACATCACTTTGCTCAATGGAGAAGTTATTGCAGAGGCCTTCAAGGAACAAAGGCATCAATTGGCCACAAACAGTGCTGAAAAACTGCCTCTTTAGAGCATTTCAGGTTTGCTTTTTCTCGGCTTTTCACACAAGGCTACTGGTCATTCAAGTGAAACAGTATGAAAATGCCAGCTAGGCACCATGTTTATCACTTTTAAAAATTTGGTCGAAGAAGTCATTATTCTTCTGCTCAGGTCTGTGCTCTTTCAATATGGGGAAGTGTGAAGATCCTTTTAGACATAAAAAATCCAATCCCCCAGTGTTGCAAAAATGACATGACATCAATCCAAGCATTCTTTTATAAGCAAGCCATTATAACACATATTTTAAAACATTTGAATAATTATGTAAAATAAAGAGGCATTTTGAGGTTTAAAATGCCTCATTCCATTAAAGATGATTTTATTGCATGACTGTCGTGACATGGGCTCTGTAAAGAACAATAGTCCATAACAATTTACAGGGAGATAAATTCCTGTGAGGGCTTCTAGCTGCAGCCTTATCTATGAAAATGAAGTTATGCACCAGAACGTCTTGATAGATTGTTTCCATGAAACTCCCTGTAGTTCACTTACTGCTGAGAACCTTGAAATGTTACCATAACAGTTCAGCTGTGAAGAAATTATTGTTTTGAAGTAGTTAAGACAAAGTTATTTCAATTGCTGAACCACTTTCAGTGTTCACTTGCAGAGAGGAAAATTGTTTGATGTGCTAAAATTAAAAAGTGGACAAACTGATTCAAATTATTTTGAAGTTTAAAGAATTTAACTTAGTTTTAAGCATTTTGGATGTGGCTTCTCAAGCTGTCCTGCAACCTGTCTTACCTTTTGATATAGGCCAGGCATCTTCTCTAAGGAAGCTCCAGTGTTTCAATTGTATTTTTGGTTTCTCTTGTGTCCATGGTGTCTCTTGTTAGCTTTCTCCATAGTTATATTCAGTTCTGTTCTGAGCTACAAGCAACCCACTTTAAAATTATGTTCTGATAAAGCCCTATGGATTTTAAAGGTCACATTCTTTTCTCAGATGAATACACCATTCCCATTGATTCACCTGCTGTTTCACAAACTCAGAGTATTACTGATGACATTAATTATGTAAATATTCAAAGGGTTCTTAGCACAAGCTCAAGCTTTTTTTTTGAGATGCATTTAAAATGCAGGGAAGAAGGGAGGAGTTGGGTGTTACTGTAGTGGAAAAGAGAAACTAATTTTCTTTGTGCAATTCCTGCAAGGAAAGATACGTTTTTCCAAGTTATTGATTGTTTTACTACCTAGATTGTAAAGTAATCTCCAGATGTGATCACATGTTGTTTTTCCTGCTGAGGCGTTGGTGTAAAGGAACTCTGTCAAGGCTATTGAGATAAGTCAAAGAAAATCCTAAAAAACACAGGCAGCAGAAAACAGCAGAAAACCACTACATTGCTTCAGCTTGCTTTTATTTTGGCACTGTTGTCTGGTTCTAGGAACCATTTTAACATCTGTCTCTAGAGGAAACAAAGCAGTTTTAATAGTGGCAAACAGATCTGACACCGAAGGCAGCTTGCTCCCTCTGACAGGGGAATCTGCCCCCTAAGCCAGTGATATGTGTGTGTAGATTTGATTTGAAGCTTTGAACAATATTGTATTCAGTGTACCGCAAGTATGTTTTGGGTTTTACTTTAAATTTTTTTTGTTAGGGATCTCATATCTTAGGGTATGGGGTTTGGTTTTAGATTAGAAGTGGTTTAGTCTCCCTAGGTTGAGCTTAGTTCCCAGAGAAGTGCCTGGCATGCTGTCCAGGAGCCTTGTCTTAAAGGCTTTGCTGGTGTGCTGGGGTAACAGGGCAGTCTCTTCATCTGCTGCAGGCAGGAGCTGCTCAGGAATGTCACACGTTGATGATTTTGTCTGAAGAAATCAAAATTGCAAATGCCTAAATGGGTTCCTATTTCTCAGCAGTGACAAAAATTGCTGGACTTTTTAAGAGTTAAACTTCTTCAGATTAGACTAATCTGGATGCAGATGTAAATCTTGAAGCAATAGTGTATACATCCCTGTTCAGCTGTTTGCAAACTACTGTAATTTGTTATTTTTTTCCCCTTTTTCCCTTCTTATGACCCATAGCTTCATCTTCAGTAGATCTGTAACTCCTTTAGAATGTACATCGGTTTGTTTCCTGCTCCTTTGGTTTAAGGGAGAGAGGAAGATGCTGTGAAATTGAAGCCTGGGTTAGTTTGCAGTACTTATGGGTATTACCAAAGAAACAAAAGACATTCTCTTACCCTGCCTGCCCATGCTGGACACTTCTTCCAGAGTCTAGGAGCTCTCCATCTTCATTGTTTTTTACAAGTACCTGCTTTTGTTAAGACTACTATAGGTGTCACAAATTCTGAGTTAATAGTTAAGATTTGGAGAGATTTCACTTAATATTTTCAGACAGTTAATTGCCAAGAGTGAAAATTAAACATTAATTTAAACTCTGCCTTTTATTGCTACCTGATATCACTAGGATGCTGTGGAGTAGAGATGGATGTTAGTTGTTCATTTTGATTAAGAGACTGAATAATATTTGTGTCTTTCAGCCTAAACTGTTTGAAGACACAGCTGTTTAACTGGATAAAATTTTTATTGGCATATGCTGCACGTAGGTTTACTTCATTTCCAGTGTTTGTAGAAATAAACAGGTTCTGTACTTCTCTAGTTTACTGGTGTCCCATTGCAGCTGATCTGGCTGTGAATGGACCTCAGCTGTGTTTTTGTTGCAGACTTTTGCAGTGTGCCTCAACATGAGCCCTGCTAAGTTGAAATATATTCCAAGGTTCAAGCAGAAAATACTTGGTGTGAACATAGCTCAGCTTCAAAATGGTCAGCCAAGGTGCAGGGAGGATGTGACATACAACAGGGAGTACTGGAGCTTCACTCCAGGACCACCCTACAGCCTAGTGGGAATGTTCACATCTCTGTCTACTTAACATTCCCTTAGAAGGGAACAATATTAAGTTCTGCCCTTTTGGCATAGTCTTTTACAGCTAAGGTAAGATTGGCATGTTGTACTGTAACTTGTGTAACTATCTTTCCAAATGTGGGCCAAGAGCAGCTTAATCCAGAATTGTCTAATGGATGTTAGATAGAAATTCATTGTGGTGATACCAGATCTGTGCAGGTACACAGAGATGTAAAGCAGAAAGTATAAAGGGAAGTACAAAGTATACAGGTAAATTATATTGTGTTGATCTTTTTGCTGTGATGCTGTAGGCAAATATATCCCTCTGATTGCATCATTTGCTGTGAAATTACTTTGCTAGTTGTTGAGGATTTTTGCTGCATTTTGTGATGCAGTTCACATTAATCTGTGGATCTCCCTGGCTTCTGTTGCACAGCAGTTTGTTCTGTACAGGAGACCTTAAAAGCAGGCTCTTTTATAGCCAGTGAAGGAGTGCCAGAAGTGCTTTGAAGGGATAATTTGCTTCCTTCCATTTGAGGATTTAATAGAGCACCTTTCCAGTCCCCAGCACCTCCCATCATTTGGGAGCACAGTAACCCATATCCTGTGCATCACACCAGGAAAGTTGGTTTCATTATAGATGAGTTTTTTAAAAGTTCTGCCCCTGTAAGAGCTGTCACAGCATGTTTTCTGTCTAATCAGGAACTCAACAAAGTGTGCTGCTTTCTGAAAGCAGGAGTTGACAGTACTATACCCCAAGGTACCAGTAATGTTTGAGGAATGACTTCCAGTTTTTGTGTGTTGTGTGTATTCCTGTACACAGAATGGATGGATGCTCATTCAGTAGATAGGATTTTGCACTGAATTTCATCCTTAGGCTAGGAGGAACACTGCCAGCATGTGTACTTGTGGTTTATTAAACAGCAGGCAGCAGCATTTGTCTTGAGTGTGAACAGAGTGAATTCAAGGACCTGAATCAGCAGAACATTGTGCATATGCTTAAATTTAAGCACACAACTAGGAGCTCTATGGAAGAGGGATTTGGGAATTGTAATAAAAAGTGAGAGTAGAGATGGCAAAGATTACAGGATGAATGGTATGAGTGGAGGAGAAGCACAAGGCCATTTAGGTGGTCTACTTTGTAGTCCTGTAGTTTGGTAGTTACTTTGCATAATTTATATTGGTCCTTATACCTCAGACTGGATTGAAACAACTGAGATGCAAATATTCTTCTGGGAGAATATGTCTGATATAAATATAATCCCTAAAGTTTGATCTTTACTTCCCTGTAAGGTAACACGCTTGCCTATGCCATGACTGACAGGTTGTGTCTGCTTTTCACAAGAGACCACGAAAAATCAGGAGTGAAGGTTGGTGAGTCCTGATCAGAAGCTTTTTTATGTCTACAACAGAGATTGTTGTCTGAATTGTTTAGAGCTTTCAGCTCCACCTTCTCCCAGAGGACAGGTCTCATTAACATGTAATTGTTGAGATGCTGTTTGCACCTGACAGGTAGTGAACTGTTTTTAATGTTGCATTTCATGTGGAAAAAAAAAAAGCTGGCAGGATGATGAAAGATCTTCCTTCTAGGAGTGGTTATGAACATTAGCCTTATTTTTATTATGAAATATAAGAGTACAGCAGTTCCTGAGGTTTTAGAAAGATGTAGGCCTAGACACCAAAGAATAAAATTTAAAAATGATCATTTTAATAAAAGAAATGATACCTGCTGTTTGCCACAGCCTTTGAGATCTTCAAGAAGTGCTAAACATTACAACATACAAGTAATAGTCCAGGAGATTGAGACAGAACTTCTTTTAACTCCATATTACTTTAATGATAAATTTTGTTTGTACTCATTCTCTTCCTTAAGGCTGCTCTTAATTACAAGTGTGGTAATACAAGGCAATCTTTTGCAATGCTAATACACTGAAAGATGAGGATTTATGTTCTGATTTGTTTGAACCAAGTGATCTCTATGACAGATAGACGAAAGAAGTTCTGACATCAGAGGTATTCAAGAAGGCAAAATTTGGATTTAGAAATGCACAAACCATTTCCCTTCATCAGGCTAAGCAAAGTAAGGGAGGCAGCTAATTCATGTCATGTATATAAAGCAAGTCAAGTTCCAGCTACTACAAATCTTTTATGTAAGACTTTGCTGACCCAATAGGTGGTGGAATATAAATAGATCAACAGTACACCCTTCCTTCTGCTGTCCTACCTAATCCTTTCTTGCCTTCAGGATTGAAGAATATTTGATATATTGAGTCTTAAATCAAACATCATTTAAAAAAAAAACCAAGCCCACAGATTACAAATGAATGAAAATTTTAATGGTGTAAGAAGGAGAAACTGAATTAGGAATACACTGCTGTTCTTCCTTTCCCTCCCCCCCAATATACAAACTTCACAAAGCTGGAAATGCCTGGCTTCCTACTTGCTCTTAGCTACCCCTGTCAAATGGCCTAACATTAACCTCTTCAAAAAGAGTAATTGTATTAGACCAATATTAATTTACTTTCTCCTTTTCAATAATGCTTGAAATGCCCTCATCATTCTGCCTTCAGGTCTCCACTGCTGCTCAGGAGGTGGAGCACTCTTTATTTTTAGTAACAATAGCTCTCATGCTGGGGTGGAAGAATCTTAAACCAATTAAACACATTAGAAGATAATAGTGTGTGTGGGTTTGTTCAAGATCTCAATTTTCTTCACTCTGGGGTATGTCCTATTACCAGCCTTCCTATCCAAGATGACAGAAATAGTGAGGATAAGCTGCTAACTAGGTAAGCAGTACAGGCACTGCTTTGTCAGGTATTCCCATGTGAAGAAATCACTTGTGATGGGGTTTGCCTCTTTTTTTTGTTTTGTTTTGTTTTAAAATTCTGTTAAAGTTTTATACATTATCTCAGTTTTGACTAAAACTTTTTTCAGATGCCTGTTTCTTTTTAGATGTTTATTTTTTGAAAATAACTAACCTCTTGTACATTAAGTGTTTTTTCCAATAGAAGGAGATTATGTGTCCATGCTTTTAAGATTTGATGATTTGTTCTTCCCTTTTAATAATGTTTAGTTTTTGGGAAAAAATTTGTGAACTGGCTAGTGTATTCTGATCCCTTAGATATGTTTGGGTCCACATATTTTTACTCTTGGTATACACTCTGACTAGCAGGTTGATTTTGTTTCTTCATTTGCAGAAGTTGGAAAAGCATGCCCTGAACCAGTACTTGGACTTGTCAAGGTCAGAAAGCCTTTGACTACACTGACATTAAACCTTTTTTTATTTGATAAGGAATTTACACAGGCTAGCAATGTTCAGATTGTTTAAATACAATATATTTTCTAGGAACTGTGGCATGCATTGCTGCATACATGAGACATGGTCTCATGAGCAGGGCTAGAACCTTGAGCTTTTTATCTATTCTTCATCTTGAATTTGACAGTCATAATACAAAGCATGGGACAGGCTATCCTGCATGGAATTACTTTTACAGTGGAACATCAATAAACAAAATAAAGCCAGATAGCACTTTATAGCTGTCCAACACCCCAAATGTTAACATACATTTTAAATATTAACACTGTTCAGCACAGCAACATAACTACTATCATCTTTTTTGGACTGAACTGAGAGAGAAATCCTGATAGGGAGAAGTTACAGAGGTCAGTAGTGTACAGTAGTGTTTCTTCTCAGCAGAAATAGTGAGTCACTAACACTATAACAATGTATGTCAAGTAAGGATAATAATTAAGCTGTCAGGCTACTTCTCACTAAAGGGTACTTCTAATATAATACTTTTGAAAATGGTAAATGTGATTTTAGAGTACTACAGAAATTGGCAAGGGAAGAGGGATGGGAAGACGAGGCAAGTCATGGCAAGCAAAAGGAATGGTCCATTAGTTAGAGTACTGATACAGCAGTTGAGAGGCTGGATGAGTTCCTTTACAGTGCTGGGTTTGCAGTCCTGCTCAGTGTTTCATTTCCAGTTCAGAGGAACTTGGCTAGTGCTCAGTTTGGCACTACACAGCTTGTGGCCAGACCTAGGAGCTCACAACTCTGACTGATATTGATAGTGAACAAACAGCAAATAAACACATGTGAGAGGACTCTTTTTTAAAGGTAGTACAGGTATTTGATAATCAAGTGCCCAATTTACGAAATTACTGCTCAGCTAATAGTTAAGAGTGTTTGTGTAGCAGAGTGTCGGGAAGATAAATGAGTTTGTCAGTGAGATGCTCAGATTATCTCATTTGTTATTTTCCCCTCGTACATGGCATTTGATAGATGGCACACTGCTTTCTATGCAAATAGCTTCACCCTGGCTAATGTGTGTGTTTGTGTGTGGGAAGATGTATGGGAAAATGGTGGATTTTTTGGCATTTTAAATTACAGCTGAGGCAGTTCCATCCTGCAGGTTGTGTTGGCTGAGGACTTTCAGCTTTTCAGCCAGCACCACATGAAATGCCCAACCCTGCTGCAAGTTCTTCTTGCCATTCTGCTGTTAATTTTCTCTCTCCTCACATCTCTGCTGAAGCAGCCATCTTCCCTTCTCCTCCCCCACATATAATTTTAAAACAAATGTTCACCTGTGATGCAAAATTTGCTAAAGCATCTGTTTCTTCCTGGGAGCTCTGGAAAAATGTGATCAGTGTGATGAGTTTGTGAGTCTGCCTGGAAACTGTGTGTGTTAGAGGATGAGTTCAATATGCAAATCTCCAACAGCTCCTATTTATACCCATGTCAAGGTCCATATTGTCCCTCTACTGTCTCCACCTCCCCAGCCAGTTCCTTGAGCACTTGTAAGCAGCACTGAGCACGAAGGGTGCACTGCCATAAAACAGCCAAAGGATGCTCCTGGAAAGGCTCTGCTTTGTGTGGGCTCATCCCACAGGTCCTGCTCTGTTCAGTCTCTGGCATTGACACTGGTGAATCCTCATAGCCACCCTGAAGAGCTGCAGAGCAGGAGGGTCTGAGGCTTATGGATGGTTGTGTCCCTGTTCAGGATGGCATCGTGCAGGTGTGCACGCTCCTTGTTTTGAGCTGTCAGTGTCTGAGTTACCTCGTGAGATTTTTCAAAGGGGTATTTATCATTATTAACTGTCCCTTTGGAAATACGAATATTTCCTACTTGCATATAGATTTATTGACTGATTCACTGATTGGGGCATTTTGGAAGCTGGCATAACCTCACTTGCTGAGAGTGAAAAGAGATCTCCCTTTGCTTAGCACTCAGCAGCTGAAGAATTCCCATGAGTGTCAGTTACTAGGTCAACAGCAATAGAACAGCCCTTGATATTAGCATTTTGTTAGCTAAGGAAACAAGCTAGATTGGATGTTATTCCTTTTCTCATGTTACAACTCCTTTTCCTAGTGCTTTTCAAATGCTGGAGAACAGCAATTGTTTGTGTAGAATTATCTGTTATTGTTAGCAATGTTTTTGCTTCTCTGCAGCACAGTGACACTGTCTTTATCCTTTAGAAGCAATGGAAAATGATAAATGAGGTTAACAAGCTTCAGTCTAAAGTGAAAACTAAATCCGTGGCTATACAACTCTTGTTGCATTCATTCTGGTTAGGGGTTGGTTTGTTCATTTATTCTCAGGGAAAATGCATATCTTTTCCTTGGCCTCCTGAGAACCAGAAATCATGACTGAAACTCATCTGGAGTAGCCTATTTCACATCTCAGCAAAGAATACTACACATAGCATTTAGGGATATAGATAGCTTGTTTTCCTTATTTGCTTCCCAATCAGAAATTGGATGAACCTTCGGGATGCAGAAACAGGGAAAATCCTCTGGCAAGGAACAGATGATCTGTCTGTACCTGGAGTGGAACATGAAGGTACTGTGTGATTTTATTGGGCATTTGGGGCTGGGTGGTGCTGCGTGTCTGGGTCACCTGAGTTGCAAACATACCCCTGCTTTGAAGGACAGATGTCACTTCTGTCACCTGGGCAAATCATACGTGCTTACTGTGCCTCAAGATTCTCATGGCAAAGAAAACGGGAACCATCATCTCCATCAGAGGAACTTGGAGAATTAATTAAAACATACTTTGGCCTGAGATTAATGCCCATTGTACAAGGAATAGTTAAGACCTTATCTGGTGCACAGTTCACAGTCATCCATCTAGAAGATGGATGACGGCAAACTGTGGCAGATACAGAGGACAGCTATTAGGAGAAGCCACTGAAAAGATTAAAGATGGGAGGATGGTCTTCCTTGGGAGAAAAGACCAGAAAAAGCAGTTCTTGTATGTCTTGGCTAGAAAAGAAGTCTGAGGTAGATAGGTTATGCTCAATAAATAGGCTGAGAGGGGGAGGAGACATCCAGCAAAGCAGGGTAATCTGATGGTGAATTAAAAGGTGTGGGAAAATACAGTTCTGATACAGTCCTGCAGCAGAAACAGTGAGGGCAAACAGAATAATTGTTCTACAATTAAATCCATATGTCATTATATAGTACTTAAAGTCATTATATAGTACTTATTTGTGTGTGTATATGTTCTGTGGCCATTCAGAGCAAATCACAGTCTAGACACAGCACATGAAGAACCAAATATATGGCAGAGTGAATAAAATACATTTTCTTTAAACAGGACTTCTGTTTGCTTTTTAAACATGACTGACTTCTATTTGATTTAAGTACAAGTTTCTTTATAAAATGAACTCTTAAGTTTCAAATCATGATACTGTATTGCTACCTTAATTCACTATTACCACTTAGATGAAATAAAAACAATATTAATGTGGTATTGGATTGTTGCCAAAGTCTTAACATTAAACTGTCTTAAGTAGTAAAAATCACAGCCTGAGCACCTGAAACTGGAATTAACCATCTAAACCAGCTTTTGACAGCAGGAGCTTTTCCAGTCAGCTCTATTCAGTGACAGGGCATTCAAAACTGAGAGGCAATTTGGATGATGCAAATCTGTAAAGTTTGGTTTCTTCCAATATACAAGCAAATCTTGGAGTAAGTTGCTGAGGTGTAGCTCTTAGAAAATCCCCACAGACAGCTTTCATTCGTGACATGCAACCAGTCCTTTAATTATCTAAGAAAACGTGTAGTTTAAAATGTAAAATCAGTTTGGCTGAGATAACTCACTTTCTTATATGTCCCAAATATTTAAGGTAGCTTTATTTGATGTAAATGAAAACATAACTGTATGGATATTTTAATTGAATTTCAGTTTCTAACTAAACAGTTGTACCCAAAATTACTTGTAAGTAAATAGGAAATGTATCATTCAACACTTTCTAATCTAATCAGCATTAAGTATCTGACTAAATGTATGTTAACCATGTAAGTGCTTAAATAAATGTGCAGGTATAGTACATCCTCAAGTTAACAAAAAGCACTAGTAAATTTAGGATTAAGTCTGTGCTTATCTGCATACAAGCATGTTTTAAAATGGACTTAACTGATGAGAATCAAACTTCCTTATTTTCTATTTTTAACAGGAAAAAAAGAGAAATAAAAGTAAAATGAGCTTAAAATAAGTAATTTCAGTTAAAATTTTTGCTTGATGGTAGAAATGTAAATTAAAATGTCTTAAATCAGATGTTTAAAGACAACACAGTCCTACTTTTATTGAAAGTTACTATTTATTTGGTAGTTTTACAATGTTAAAGCAAACATTCTCAGGACTCTGTCTTGGGGAAGAAAGAAATGGAATTACTAAATTGCAGAATAATTTTAACGAGTCATTTTACACTTAACTGCAAAGGGATGTTTATCCACAGTGGTGTAGTCTGTACCAGTGAGGGCAGTAAAGGAGGAAAAGTGAGAAGGGCTGAGAGGCTTGGTGTGCTAAGCAGCCCTTTGGCTGCTGGTGATCTTCAGCACCATTCTTAAAGTAAAAATTTAAGTTGCATCTTACATTTCAACTTGAAAAATTATGGGGTTTAATCACAAAGAACTAAGAACCAAAAGTCTGGTTCTGAAAGATCAGTGTCGTATCCCTGGTTCTGTCATAAGTTTCATTCTTGACTGTAAACAAGGTACTTAAGGTATTTGCATCTTGGATTTCACTCTTGCAAATGTAAAAATGAATGTAAAAACAAAGTCCTTTGTGTTTGCATTTCTTCCTGCTGCTATGATCTTGTATTAGTTCTAGTCATTATTTCCAAGTATAGAATAATAGTACCTGCAGAAGCTGGATTTTATTGTGTCCAAATAATTCTTCTTTATCTTTTTCACAGCTCGAGTTCCTAAAAAAATCCTGAAATGCAAAGCAGTGTCTCGGGAGTTAAACTTTTCCTCAGCAGAACAAATGGAAAAATTCCGTCTGGAACAGAAAGTTTATTTCAAAGGGCAGTGTCTAGAAGGTATGGATGTGCTCTGTGTGCTGCAGCACAGGGACTGACCCCCAGCAGGGCAGGGATTAGACTGACTAAAATGGGTTGAATGTGGTTATTTTAATTTTTCAGAGTAGCACTGAAGCACTCATCTTGTCAGGACTAATGGGCCACAGTATTAAGGATAGCATTTCATAAGTGTATTAACACTTTGTTATGTAAGCAAAAAAGCTGGGTAATCATGCCTGAGGGCATAAATCCACCACGGGCTGCCTGAGGCAAGGAAACAGGTTATTTCAGAGTCAGGCTGTTACTGGAATTCCTGGGTCTTCCTCAGAGTGCCAGGCTGGAGCCTCTGGTTTACCCGAGTTCAGCAGTGCCAGTGGCCCCACAGCTGCACATCTGACCCCTCTCACTTCAGTGCTGTTCTTAATCTGGGCTGGAGGAGGGGCAGATAAAATTGAGTTCCGTGTTTTTTGGGCAACCAGTTGCACACTTAACATCAACTGGATCCCAGGGATGTCTGCAAGAGGAGGAGTATGGTTTCCCTGTTCCCAGCGAGGTGTGTTGAAATTTTCACCGAATGCCAAGGAAGTGGTGTGACCTTATCAGTACCATCAGCTATTTTGGAAAGGGAGTATCTGATCTAAGAGGAGGGCAGGGTTCAGTGCAGTTTAAGCTGTACAAAGTAATTTAAATGTAAAATGTTGGCAGCCCAGCGGGACAGTTTAGGGAGTTTCCCAGCCTGTCAGTTGAAAAGCAAAAGGACCATTTGTGAATTTTCTTCTTTCAAATGCCTCTGTTTTTTTTTTTTATTTTTTTTTTACTTTGCAGAATGGTTCTTTGAATTTGGTTTTGTGATTCCTAACTCCACAAACACTTGGCAGTCCTTGATAGAGGCAGCACCTGAATCACAGATGATGCCAGCTAACGTTTTAACGTGAGTGCCTTGGGCTTGCAGAATCTGAGAGCAGGCAAAGCAAAAGCTGTGTGTGGCATTTCCTTGGGAGCAACGTAGGTGGGTAGGAGGAGAGGGAGCTGCTGCCAACTCTGAATCACCTCACTACTGTTAGTTGAGAGATGAAAGGGCCAGCCTCATTACCTTCCTTTCCGTAGGTCCAATTTGCATTAATATAGCAATAAAGGTTTGAAGAAAGTGAAGCTGATTCTTTAATAAAGTTGCTTAATTTTTTTGGAAGGTGAATCCTGAAAGGATTTTAAAATGTTTTACATCCAGGAGAAAAAAAAAAAATCAGATTTTTGGGCCATTTTAAAATCAGCTATTCATCACTGACTCTTGTCCAAGGTAGTTTAGTTCATGCAGTGTATCACCTGTAGTACTGCTCTAGTGTTTGTTTCATCACTGTAACATTTTGCTGAGCTTTGTGTCTTTAATATTGGCTTATACACATTCAGTGTATGTGCATATATATACATTTATATACGCTATGCATGGAGTTGCATCTGGGGCTACAATTCCCTTAATAGGTAGGAATCAGTAATTTTACAGTCACCTGCAGGAAGATTCACACACACTCCCCCCAAAGTGTACTCCTGGCTCTGTGTGCTCATGGGCTCCTGAGCAGGGCAGTGATGCCTCAGATGTGTCACACACAGTAACACGTGCTGGGCATTGCTCAGTGTGGGCAGCCAGGCTCCAGCTTTTGGGGAAGATGGAAAAAGCTCCTGGAGGGAGGCTCTTGGGAAGGGTAACCATCCTCCCTGCAGCGCTGGATGGGTGCTGGCAAGCACACAAGGAGTGCACTGCCAGAAACAGAAGGGTTTGGGAACCCTGCTGCCAACAAGAGGCAGACAGGGAGCAGCCAGTCTCATTGCAAGGTCACTGTGTCCACTGGAAGACCTTCCTCTCCAGCATTTTCCCTCTCATTCCCTGTCTGGAGCAAAGCCAGTTGCATAGAGAAGGCACCAGGATAGGAACTACCACTGATTCCCATTCACAGCACGTTTCAAAGAGAGAGCAGCTCGGAGGAGAGCACCAGTGTTCTAATACTGCTCCTGGCACAGTCTGTTCAGAGCCTTGGAGGTGCTGCACACACCCTCAGCTCTCACAGCTGGGCACTGTCAGTCAGTACAGGAGGAGGCAGAGTTTGGAACCAGAGTAAAGAAACAAAGACATCTGACAAATTGGTTTTGATCATCTCAGGAATTCAAGATGTTTTCAGGACTTGGAGTTAAAAAGCTAGTTTTCAAATGACCTTGAGGGTTTTTCAATGTTCTATTTGTTCCCTGAAGTATTTCCACTTGTAGTGGGGAGGCAGATCTCTCCTATTCATAGAGGTATCCTAAAGTCATTCTTGAGGCTTTTCAGTGGAACTCCGCAGCCCAAAAAAACCCAAAGGGGAATTTGTGGCCCAAAGAAGTCATCATTTTTAAGTTGCCAAGATTTAAAAAGCCCCTCATTTTCTGATATTCCAAAGACCTCATGGTTGCCTTGGTGTTTCCAAACCAGGAGAGAATGGGGATGTGATACTTGGTGCTAACCAAGCTACTCTGCATTGAAGAGTTCCCAGGATGACCAAGTATCAGATTGAGAACATTCTCTGACATTTAAGTTCAAGCATTGTCCACACCACAGAAAAACCTTACATTCTCAGCAGGTCCAGTGTTACGGACACCAAGAGCCGCAGTGGAGGTAGAACTGCTGGTTTGGTTTTCAAGATCCAGGTTTAGATATGGTCAGATCACACTGCTTAGGTGTCCAGATGTTGTAATGGTCCCAGAGTTCTTATTTTATGTACCAAAATCTCAAAAGTCAGCAAGTTAAAGAGCTTCTGTCACACCCAAATCCACATTTCCATTGCAGTTTGTATAAAATATGCTTGTGTCTGTGTATTTAAGCACTTCTTGAGGGAAATGACATGTTAAGTTGGTTGATGTAGCTTGCTCAGCACTAGAGGACAGAGAAGGAGAATAAAAAAAAAAAAGAATTCCCATTGGTTTCCACAATTCCTGCAGGAGAGAGGGGCCTAAAGGTGCTGGGACTGCTAGTTTATTTTTAGCAATAAGAGTGAGCAGGAGTTTGCTGTCTAAGCACTCTGCAGCCTGAGCAGTACCGTGCTCAGATGGGGGGAACATTCCACACAGGAATGTGTTTGGGAGATCCCTCAGTCCTGACTGACCCTGACCAGGACAGCGCTCACTGTGTGCAGCTCCAGACCAAAGCGATCATGTTGTGGGGTGGTCAGGGGGTGAGCCCAGGCTTTTGAGAGAGTGGAGAGGAACAACCACTGTGTACATCCTTCTAACACCTTTTCTTTCTCCTCCTTTCCTCCCACAGTGGTAACGTTATTATAGAAACCAAATTCTATGATGACGATCTTCTCGTAAGCACTTCCAGAGTGAGACTTTTCTACGTTTGAGATGGGGCTTTTTGGAGCTGTTTTAGTTTTCCTCCATACAGTTCTTGGTGCAGAACCCCCCGACTATCCAGTGGAAGACACTCCTGTAGGCAGTGACCCTGGGGACCAGCTCAGCGTGGGTTGTGACCTTTGCCTATCAGTTATTTTGCTTTCTTCTCTGACAAGACCAGACCAAATCCTCAGAGACGAGGCCATCTGCTCAGTGATGCCCTCAGGAAGAGAGGCTGTCTCTGAACACAGGCAAACAATGGTCATGCAGAACCAATACTGTAAATTTATTTTAGTCTCATCCTTTCTACTTCTCTGGACCCTGGTATAATCGCCCATTTGCATTCATACCAAACTCTCAATGCTTTTGTTTTGGGGTTAACCTTTTCATTTTTCTCATGTTGTAGATTTTTATCCTTTCGCTGGATTTCTGTGTAACTGGTCCACACATCCTCTTACCCCAAACTTGTAAAATAGACTGTGATATCACCTAATGTAATTAAAACAAATTTCTCAATTAAAACATTCCTGCCGTCCAAAGAAGGGAAGAAATTTTATTTTTTGTGTGTTTTCCTTTCTGTTACAAAAATGTACCTCAGCAGGCACAACTCCCATCACCCAAGCCAGCAGCACAACAGGGCTTTCTACTTCCCTGCCCCTTCCACAACCCCCTCCTCTGTTAAACTTCTCTTCCTCCCACTGGCTACATCAGAAAGGCGTCCTGACTTCCCTGACCAAGACCTCCTTGGCCTCCCCTCTGTTAATCCCTTGGAGCCAGTTGTCCCTTTGTCACCAGTTTCTCGAGCAGCACTGCACACTTTTCTGCTTTTCCAAGTGCCTTGGGGACACTCAAGCCCCTCTGGAAAACCCGTGTTCCCCTGAGCCCACCAGCATCACTCCCGTACTGGGCTGGGCTCCAACACTCCCCACATGTGGACACTCCCATAACACACTACAGCTCATGACTCACTTGTTCTGTGACAGATTTCTCCAGCCCTCCTGCCACTTTTCCCTGCTGTTTGTCATCAGCTCTAGCACATGGACATTGTGGGAAGGGGTATGTCCAGCTTCTGCTCCTGAACATCACAGGCAGCTGTGTAATCACTTGATGTCTTGGTCAGCTTGTCCTGTTGCTGGACTTGAGATCCTCAGAGCCACGGGGAAATGAAAGGCATCATCTCACATCCTGTATTCAGCCACTGAGTACATGGGTTAGGGATACAGAGTAGATATTTGTTAGGAGGGGTTGAAGTTGGACCATTAATCCTCATTAGCTATGGCAGCAACTTTCTCACCAGACCGCTCTGATGGATCCCAGCCTGGGACACCCACAGGGCAGAATTGTGTCAGCAGTGTGACCCATCCTAGGGTCCTTCAAACAGAGACATCAGCCAAAACTGAACCCAGCAGGAATGTAATCCACCTGTGTCCAAGAAGGGACACAAAGGTATCCAAAAAGGAAAAATAAAAAAGGCTGAAGGTCTTGAGAGCAGGTGCCTTTCTGTTGTAGGGCAGATGCTCTGCTAGACCCACACAGGAGGTGTCCATCAGAGACAGAGTAGGCACCACCTCTGCCAAGCTTGGCTACAACCAAGGATTGACCCAGAGCACAGGGACAAATGCTCCCAGTGGGTCTGAGTCTAGCCTGGTGCATTTTCTTGTAAGTGCCAGTCCTATCCTGGGCTGCATCCCAAGCAGCACAGCCAACAGGTCAAGGGAGATGATTTTTCGCCTCTACCCCACTCTCATGAAACCCCACCTGGAGCGCTGCATCCAGCCCTGGGCTGGCAGTACAGGGAAGACACGAACCCTGAGGAGATCCAGAGGCCACAGAAATGATCAGAGGGAAGGGTGGGCGTGACAGTGAAGACAGGCTGAGACAGCTGTGGTTGTTCAGCCTGGAGAAGGCTCCAGAGAGACCTTTTTGCAGCTTTCCAGTATTTGAAGGAGCCTATAAGAGATGGGAACAGACTTTTTAGTAGGGCCTGTAGCTATAGGACAAGGGGTGATGGCTTTAAACTCAAGGATGGTCAGTTTAGATAAGATATAAGGAAGGAATTTTTTAGAGTGAGAGTGGTGAAACACTGGAACAGGTCACCCAAATCAGGTCAGATCAGTGAATCAGCACCTGACCTGGCTGGAGATGTCCCTGCTCATGGCTAGGGGCTTGGACTAGGTGAACTTTAAAAGTCCTTTCCAACCTACATTTTTCTCTGACACAAGCTGTGAATTCCCATATCCACTTCACCTGCCGGGCACTCCCTGCGAGGCCGTTCACGCATGGCTGAGGCTTCCGCCGGGTGAGCAGCCCTGGGAGAGGCCCCTGAGCCTGAGCCGGCCCGGGGGGCCCTCCGGAGCCCCTTGCCTCGCCCTGCCCGGGCTGGCCCAGTTTGCCCAGCTGGAGCTGGACGACCCCGCTAAGACGGGTCACTGCCGCCCTCCAGTGGTTCCGTGGGAAATAGCCGGGAGCAGTCACCCCCTCCTGGTCCTCTCCAGAACCTCCCCAGCGCCGGCATCAGCCTCCCTGAAGAACCGGAGGAGCAAACGGCGGGGCCGTAGGGCAGAGGTGACACTGGGGACGGAGCATCCACCACGCAAAACCCAGGCAGAGGGCCTCGAGGTGCTCAGAGCAGGAGCCCGTTCTTGGCCCAGGCAACGCAGGTTCCCTTGCCTGTGGGGCTGATGGGATTTGGGAGCCCTGGGAGAAAGGGCAGGAGACACGGGCATATCCCACACCCAGGGCCCAAGCACGGCACAGTTAGATCTTGGCTCCCTTGCATGGGACTGCAAAGGTGCCAGTGAAGGGAAAAGTGGGGCTGGAAGGAGAGAGAGGGGAGCAGGAGGCCAGGGGTGCCTGTGTCACCACTGCCACCAACAATTCATGTCCCTGTGGTGGTTCTGGCTGCAACCTCAGGGCAGCCTCCTGGCATTCTCTGTGCAAAGTCTGGGGGTGAGACATGACTGAAAGGCCAACAAAGTGATTCCTCCTCTTATTTACCAAGTAAGTTCCTACCTAGAAGTTCACAGACTTGGCAGGCATCTCTGGGCCACAAAGCTGCCCCCAGCCATTGTGCAGGGCTCTGCACGAGGGAAAAGCTCTGTGGTGGAAGACAAGCAACTTTGGCAAGGGTAGGACCTGGCTAGGCCCTTGAGGAGCCTCTCACTATGCAGGACCTTGCCCAAAGCCCAGCCACTCACTAAACCCCTGGCTCACTTGGAGCTGCTTCTTCCAGGTGCCTGCTGGAGCCTTTGGGCTGGCCAAGGAGTGCTGGGGAGAGGAACTGGCCAGGTTTGGCATCCGCCACTGAGGGTGAATCCCAGCCGGCAGCTGGGGTGTTCTGGCCTCCATAGCTCCCACCAGGAGGCAGGCACCGCTGCCTCCTGGCACACACGGGCATTTGTTTCTGTGAGAGCCTCGAACGGAGCAAGGAATGTGCTCGGGAAGCTGCTCCCTGCCAGCTGGAAAGTCACCACAGGGGACTCGTCACCCACCTCGGGGGAGCTGTGAGCCTCCCTGGCAGCCTTGGAAACCTGGCGGTGAGAGCAGAGCCTGGCACGCAGTCAGGGGCCAGAGAGGTACATCGGGAAATGGAGAGAGCTGTGCACAGCTTGGGGAGCTGGCACACAGAGATCTGGGGTGAAGCTCCATCCTCACTACCCTCCAGCCATGTCTTGGCCTGGGAGCACTCCAAGCTCTTCCCTGTGTGCTGCCTCAAAGGTGAGTGGAACAGGGCCGGCTCCTCCTCTCCACGACACCAGGCTCTCACAGCCTCAGAGCCCTCCAGGCTGTCACCCACCCCGGCTGCTGCGGGAGCCCTCAGCTGGTAAAGCCACCGGGGCTCCCGCTGGCTCGTGCCCCAAATCTGCCCCACCCGATAAGGCTCAGGTGGAGCGGCAGAGCCATCCTAATGTGGTTAATGAGCTGATTCATGAAAGTTGCTGCCGAACAAAAGGCACACAAACAGCCCAGGGCCACGTTATGTTCGGTGTCTGCTTTGCTACTCTTACCTTCCCGCAGGTGCCGATGGTACGGGCAGGGCGTGGTGACAGCGAGCAGAGTGGTGGCAAAGGGCAGCCTTCAGGGTCAGCAACATCTCGCCCCTCCTCACCCAGTGCCCTCCAGTTCAGCAGCACTGAGAGAAGACAGAAGTCCTAGGAAGGTTTGAGTCTCTTCGCTCCTTTTTGGGGGGCACAGATCCCATTCCTGGGTTGCCAGATCAGAGCAGGCAGTGTCCCGGGCTCCAACCAGTTGGACACAGGGATTTCACTGCCAGGTGACTCGTGCACAATTCCATCTCTACTCAAGGACAGGAGAAAAGCAGCTGGAGCAAACAGAGGATTCAAAGCACCCTTTTTTCAGTCCAAGGTGTCCAGTTCCTCCTGACCTAGGGAGCCTTTGGTCACCAGCCCCTCAGTGCTACAGGATCTGGGTGCAATCCCTGTTGGGGCTCAGCAGCTGCCTCACCCCAGTGCAGGTCTGACATCCACATCAGTACTCCAAGAAAGGGGCCAGCCATCACCACAGCCCCTTTGGAAGAACATTCCTTTCTTATGGCAGCTGGCTCTGTGCCAAAGTCCTTCCTGCACCACTTCCCCTACCAGAATCCTGCCTGCCCTCCCAGCACCTCAGTGCCAGGCAGGGTGTGGAGAGTGCAGACACTCCGAAGGGGTGAGACAAGCAAGGGACACAGAGCAAGGGGACGAGAGGACAGTGTCACGGTGCTGGTGTCTTGGTGTCCCCCAGAGCCAGGCTGGAAAGGTCTGACACTGCCCTGAATGTGCAAAAGGGGAACAGTGACAAGTTGTGGGAAGGGATCACGCTCTCACCGGGTATGGAAGATGGGCCCCAAGAAACTGCTGGGGATTGCAGGAGGACACCACTCGAGTGATGTGAAGACCCTGAGGGTGAGGGACTGACAGAGCCAGAACCACCTGGTGATAGAAAAGCAAGTGTTCCAAGGAGAGGGCAGGAGCCCAATTTCCATGGGAGGAGGTGGCAAAACCGGCAGCTGAGGCCAGATACATTTGGCTCAGGAATTGGGAACGTCTGCACCCCTTGATGTTTCCCGGAATCCTTGCAGGAAATTCCCTGGCACAGAGCAGGAGCACGGGGGAGGTAGTTCCGGCTGCCCCGGGCCAGCAGCCACGCTGTGCCGCCTGTCCATCCCCATCACCACCAGCCTGGCTGGCTTTCCCGGCAGGTTGGCCTTGGCAGCACGACCCAGGACGCGGGACAGTCACGGGCGGTCCTCGCGGCGCTGCCGTGGCTCTCGGGGGCAGCGCGGGGCTTGCCCATCCCGCAGCACTAGATGGTGCTGCAAGACAGCGCTGCTGCCTGACAGGGCTGCACAGCGCGGGCGGCCGGGCGAGCCGGACGCTGCTTGTGGTCACCGCCTCGGCCGGACTCCGGCAGAGCCACCGAGGGCCAGCTCGGGCCGTCCCCACACCGGGCAGGCTGGCGGGTCACCCGGGATGGGACGTGCCACCACCTGTGCCCCAGGAGCGGCTCTACCTCTGGGGTGGACATGCTGCTCCTTGTGCCAGCCCGGAGCTGGGATGAGCTGTCCTGGCACCGACACCTCCGTGCCTCACGGCTGCCTTCATCCCTCTCTCAACCATGTTCCTGCCAAGCTGGGGATGCACAAGGCCCTGGAGCCCAAGGCTGCAGCAAACTGGCCAGTGGGGCTACCCAGGGCCAAACACAGTCCCCAGCCGTGGGCACCTGTCAGTTCTGAGGGGTGCCCATGGCCATCCCACGGAGCTGCACAGAGTGCAGGGAGCACCAGCTCTAGTCCTTGCTTGGGGACAGGTATCCCATGCTCATCCCTTCCCACGGCAGAGTCCCACAGTCCCGCTTCTGCCTGCTGCTCACTTCCCCAGATGTTGCTTCAGAGCTGCAGCCTTGTTCCACAGCGCATCCCAGGGATGGAGCTTTAGGCTGGGAGTGTCTCCTGGGAAGCAGCCCCCTCACACCTCCTGCCCTGAGCCCTGACATAGGGGGGCTGCTTCCCAGCTCCTTGAAGAAGCAAGGCCAGGAGCCTGCTCTGCCTGCAGCAAAGGAGAGGAACCCAGGGAGATGCCCACAGACCCCAGGGCAGAGTGAGCTGGAGGACACACATCCCCAATCCAACACCCAGGCAGAGCCTCTCGCCTTCAGGCCTCGCTCTGGGTAGGAAAGGACGCACGTAAAGATCCCATCCCCGCGGGCTCCTCAAGGGCAAATCAGGTTGTGCTTTCTCAATCCCCAGCTGTTCCCCTTGCACTGTGCTTTCTTGCAAAAGGAATGCAGGATCCTCTCCAGGTCCACATCTGCTCTGAAGGACAGCACTGAATGCTTACTCCCAGGTTTCTTCCTGGCCCACACATAGCACAGCACCGTGGAGTGGCCTCTGAGCCCACCACCCCCTGCTTGCCCACCACCCCGCCCCTGGGGCTCCCCAGTCAGCCATAAGCAGGAGCCACAGCCCTCAGCAGGGTTTGCAAAGCTCACAGCCCTTCCTTCTGTTCTCGTGCCCTTTGAAGAGGATCAGCTCAGCCAGACAAGATGAAGCAGCAATGGGCACAAGGATGGAGGATTCATAGGGTCTGCACAGGAGGAGAGCCTGGCACCCAGGCTCTGCTCCCTCTCCAAGGTGCCCACCCCCCAGAGGGGGAGAGGATTGAGGTAGCGGCCCCAAGAAAACCTGGAAGTGGGGGTAAACATCCAGTTTTTCAGAGCTCAAGTACCTCCACTGGGCCGGGCACAGCCAGGTCCTTCCAGCTGCCAAGTCAGGGCCCAGGGGCAGGGCTGCCCTGGCTCACTGAGGGGGACAGGCTGTGGGGACACAGCAGCCAGGGACGACACAGGAATGTCCCACATCAGCTCTTCAGTCTGGGCTGGTCTTTCCTGCCCACACCAGGCAGCTCTTGAGACAAGTGCACAAACATTCGTGAGCCATTTAAAAGGCACATACTTGTTGGGTTGAGCCATGACTGGCCAAGACACTGGGCTTCCACAGCCCACTCCTGAGGGGTCTATTCCAATGGGAAACCTCACATCCTGAGCCAGGTGGCAATTGCTCCACCACAGGAGCAGCTCTTCATGTCTATTTTCAAGAGCAACCACTCAAAATTGCTTCTGTGTTTGTGAGCTTGAGGAATCATGCCTGGAAGGCAGTTTCACTCATCCAGTCTCTTAAGTTGATGCCAATTATTTGCCCAGACACAAACTGCACCAGTAACCAACCCCAGCCTATGCCTTGTTTGCAGTCCAAGTCCTGCATTCCCCACAGGCAGGTTCTTCACTGAGCCCCCAAGGTGCTCCAAATTTCATGAAGGTTGTTAAAATGCAACAAGAAGTTTTGGATTAGGCTAACCAAAAGCTACAGCTGGCGCAACATAACTAACCCTCTATAGGCAGGTCAGGACTGGAGGCAGCTGAGCTGGCCCAGGCCCAGTCTAGTTGTCCACAGGGCATGGGCTCAGCCCCACTGGTTCTGCTGGCCACGACCTCTGGCAGGACAGTTCCACTGGAGTGATGTGCATCAGGCCAACCACATGGGAGTTACTCTCAGTCCATCTGGTTGTTGAGCTGCTTCACAGGTGGCTTCAGCTGAGATCTAGACACAGCAGAATCCTTGGGAAGGGCTGCCCTTGGTTTAAGTGGCCCCTGGAGCACACTGGCAGAGCCTGAGTCCCTTCTGGTGCACATGAGACTCTCCTGATGCTCCCTCCTGCAGCTCTCCCGATAGCTCATGTGGGAGCTACCTCACCCATCTTCAGAGGCCCAGCCAGCACACCTCAGGACAGCTTCATCCACTTGCCTCCACAGTCTCCAGGACCAGTGTGATTAGCAGCTCAAGCAGGTTTCAAATACCTCATGATATGTGGTGTCTGCAGGCGAGGGGTGGCACTGGCAGCCCTGGAGGTCGCAGCTGAATGTGTGACCTGTGACACAGCTCTGAGTGTGGGCCCCAGCACCACTCCGTGCCTGAAGGCACACAACGGCTGCATGCTCTTCACCTTCCATCCTGTGGCATCAGCTCCCACAGGGCCCAGGTCTGGCCTCCAGGCAGGGCTGGGATCATCTCCATCCAGGCAGGTGGTATTCTCCAGGTCTCAGCGGGCACACCCTGCCACAAGGCTGACTCTTCAGAGAGACCTTCTCCAAGCTCTGCACAGGCAGCTTCATCTGGCATGACTCCTGCAAGCCTTCTCCTGCTGGGGTGACCTGCTGCTCCTGGTTCTCGCCCCAAAACTTTACCCAGGCAAGCAGTCCCTGTAACATTTTAGATTCATTTGGGCCCCATGGCACTGGGCACCAAAAAAACCACTATGCTCCACCTACATCCTTCCAGGACCCTGCAGGTAGGGGTCTTTTCCAGAGGAACTGCTTTCCAAAGGACCACAGCTCCTCCATCCCAGCATCACCCCTGCTACTGGTGCAGCCCAACAGCTGAAGGGCCTTTATAGCTCCTGGCAGGGTGTGGCTGCCCCTGATTGGCTGGGACAGATGGAAGGCAGCAGCTTCTGATTGGCTCAACACAGTCCCCCTCGTGCTCTAATTGGTGGGCTGCTGCTGCAAGGGGTGAGGCAGTAGCAGAGACAAATGGCAGCATGTGATTGGTTGTGGAGAAATGCCAGGTGGCAGCATACAATTGGTCAGACCCGAGTATTGCTTGGTTGTGATTGGTGGAGGCAGCATGAGGCAGGAAGTACCAGATGGCAGCACAGGATTGGCTGGTTGGCTGTGCTGCCACGTGGGGATTGGCTGGGGCCAGGATCCCTGTGAGGATCCATGCACTGAGCTGTGCCTCAGCCCCAGTCCTGGGACACCAGAGCACCACTGGGGTCATGGGGTGGCAGAGGCAGCCAGAGCCACGAGAGGGCAGACATGGGGGTGCAGAAACACCAGGGATGTGGGGTTGCCCTCTCCACATCCGTGGCTCTGGGGGCTCAGGGCAGTGGGGTCACACCAGGAGCTGTAGGGCTGGGGGTCCCACACACCCCTGGCTGCTCCATGCCCTACCCATCATTAATATAGACACCTGGGAGGCTGGGGCAGCCTCCAGTTTTACCCCACACCAAAATGGACCCTACGACCCAAGGCTTGGGAAGGACAAGTCCTTCTCTGCTATAAGGACAGTAAGGCCACTGCTCCCTCAAAACCTCTACACCCTGAGCCCTCGCACCAGCTTTGTATTTGCAGGGTTCCCACATTTCAGAGACACCTGGAGCCAGCCCTTGTCTACACAGCTGCAGAACCTTATTTGAATAATTTGCTTTGCAAATCTACAAGAACCCGCTTGAGTCTTGCACCGTTGGCATACATCCCATCAGATCCCATCTCATCAGGGGATGCAGGAGCCATGAATGGGGCAGCTCTGGTGAGGACACGAGGAGGCGGCTGCAACTCCCAGCACTGCCCCATCCAGCAGCACGGTGACACTCAGCAGCACCGTTTGCCAACTCCCATGATGTCACATCCCGTGGGAGGACTGGATAACCAAACCTAGTGCTGCCTCCAGCCCTGCCACAAGCTCCCCTCACCCAGGCAGGGCTGGATGGGGGCCTGCACATCGAGGCAGTAAATCTGATAAGCTATTAGCCAGCACCACAATTCATTAGATAATTAAGCTGTAAGTACAGAGCAAGTGACCTGGCTGTTCCTGGGGATCAGGAGGGGCTGTGACCCTTGCAGCCAGTGCATCAAATGCACATTGGTTCCTCTTTTTTTTTCCTAAAAAATAAGTCAAATAGGAATTATCTCCCAGCATCTCAACACTGACTGCTGGGATTTCAGTGTGAGAAGGGGAAATGAGACCATCTGGTGAGGCTTTGGCACAGCCTGGATCAGTAAGGAAACAGGACTCCCTGGAGCCAGGGAGAGGGTTTGGGAGCACAGACACAAAGCAGGTTCTTGCAAACTCCACACACCTGGCAGAGCAGGCTGAGCTTTTCCAAGCTCCAAAACCCTAGAGGAAGGAGGAAAAATGAGTTGGAGGAAGGTTAGGAGCAAAGCAGAGGCTTTAACTAAGTTACAGCCTTTATGGTTCGTTACAAGTGCACAGACAAACCTGTCTCCCCGGGGGTGTCCCACCACCAAACCTTGAACTTGGCACCCCAGAAATTTCTGGGTGATCTTTGCAGGCCTGAGCATCCTCCCCAGGAGCAGTTCTAGCTTAATCCAATCCCTGCTCATACTGACTCCTGCCCCCCTGCCAGCAATGCTCAAAGAAGCCCCAAGGGAGGGCAGGCTTTTACACAGCCTGAGCTCTTCTCCACCCCAGAACCAGGGGGTCAATCAGTTGCAGCAGATACTGCAAAGGATTTTGGGGATGGGTTTCTCATCCCCACTACTCAAGGCAAATAATCCCCAACAAATTTGGCTGCAGAGACCAGAGACTTGCTGAGCAAACCATACCCAGCTGCCCCACAGTCCCAGTCCATGTTTCTCAGTCTATCCCAGCCCTAGCTCTTGCCAAGGACAGCCAGAACATGCAGGATCATGCAGAGGCCATGCTGGGGGGACAGTGGTGCAGCTCTCCACAGGAATACAGTCATGGAAAGACAGTGCCTTCCCCCCCCCCCATCCCCACAGCAGCAGGGGGACAGCACAGCCTCAGACCCTCCCCCTCAATGCCCTGCACCCTTCTATCCCTCTCTCTTCCCTGCCCAAGTCCAAAGCAAAGAAAGAAAAGAGATAAAGGAAAAGAAAGAAATAAAAAACTAAAACAAATGAAAACTAAAACAAAAAAGCAGCAGTTGGGAGGCAGCCTTGTTAGGACAACTCAGCAAAATAAAATTCCGGTTTATTGTTGGACAACATTGTTTCACACATACATCAAACAGGCCAAAAAAAAAGAAAAATAAAAATAAACAGCAACTTCATAGACAGAAAAAAAAAAAAGAAAACCTTTTTATCTTTGGCCTTGCCACCTCATACAAACCACAATCTATGGTACAGCTAAAGTACATACACAAAAAAAGTTACTGGAATGCTCAGAATAAGATTGTAATTTTTTTTGCATTTTTGTCTTTTTTTAATTTTTTTTACAAGGTTTTGTTTTATTCTCCTTTTGAGATAATGGTTTGGGCCTGGTCACACCACAAGTAAAGTCAGAGATAGGTAACAAGAGAGATATACACTTCAAAGCCCCCCTTTTGGTCAATCCGAGATCACTTAAAAATGGCGGACCTCCTAACAATATGTACAAAAATATAAAATGTAAATAAAAAATACAAACAAATTCTCCTTTAAAGTACTTTTAAGAAAGAAAGCAGGGCCTTGAAGTTTTGGTGCTTGGGGGGGAGGGGGTCTGTGGGGGAAGGGGGGTTTTTTTCTCCCCGCTAACAGGCGAATCATTTCCATGTTCGTTGAGTGGCAGCGCCGCACCGGGGGGTGGGGACAGGGTTCACTCTACTTGGTGAGGATGACCACGGCGGAGGGGGGAGGAAGGGTGTGTGTGTGTGTGGGAAAGGGGGCTGCAACGGGAGTCCCAAGGGGAGACCCGAGGGTGAAGAGGACACGCTGGCCTTTTTTGTTGGTTTGTTTTCCTCCTTATTTAAAAAAAAAAAAATAATAATTTGCTGCCTAGTCATCTTCATCAGTTTTCTGCTTCTTGGGATCGACGTCGTCATCCTGAGGGGAAAGCAAAAGTCAGGAGAGGGGATGGAGAGCAGGGCTACTGCAGGCAGGCAAGAGTCACCCCAAAGCAGGGAGTGAGGCAGGGGAGTTTCAGGTCCCTCTCCTGCCTCAGGGACAAGGTGTGAGCACCACAGGTGCTTCCCCCAAAATCCTCTTTTCTCAGGGAGCCCCTTGGTGGCCCCACCCAGGCCTGCCATGAGCATTCCATGGCTCCCCAGCCCAGTGCCAGGGCTCCACTGGGAGGGAGCAGACACCCCCCTAAACCAGGGCAATGTATAAAGAGAACTGGGCTGTGTCCCTGGAGAGACATGGGGAGCACACAGGCAGAGCATCCCAGAGCTAAGCCCAGCCCAGCCCCTCTGGCCCCACTGACACTCTTCCCCCCTCCCAAGCCCTCTGAGGACGTGTGTGGCTCTGAGGGGCTGCCTACTCTTCCTACCTCATCATCCTCAGCTGCCCGTTTGCCTGTGGCTCCCTCAGCTTCATCGTCGTCATCACCATCCTCTTCCTCACCTGCATGGAGTACAAAGAGAAGAAATGTGAGACCCCCTGAGAGATTTCCAGTACCACACACCTCCCTCTCTGGGTTTAATCCTGGCTCACCCTCACAGTGAAGTGCCATGTCCCCATCTCCCCAGGTGGGGCAGACCTTGCTCAGGACAACAGGTGACAGAGGACACAGTGGCTTTCTGGGCATCCCCCAAATGACCTGACCCACTAAAGGGAAAATAAGGATTTGCAGCCTCGGGTCATTTGTAACAGACAGTGAGGTGGCAAAACCACCACCTACTACGATCGCCGAAATCACGGCAAAACTGGGGAAAAAAAGAGAGTGGAAAAAAACTCTTTCCAGTGTCTGTTCTGCCTAACCACTCCAGATTACTTCTGCTTCCCTTCGCAGCTATTAGTCCATCTTTAATGAGTTAAGAGAGCCAGAACGCATTAGTTCTGAGTCAGAACACTTTCTAATTATCAGAACAGCAAACAAATGCTTCCAACTTATCTTACAGCCAGCCAGGAGGATGAGCAGTGAGCTCTGGGCTTTGACCCACTTTGAGCTCAAATAGGCTAGTGGATCAGAACAACTGAGTCAATCACCTACGGCCAGTTTTGGGGGCTCAGGGACAAGCCAGAGGCAGAACAGCTTCCTGGCTGTCGAGACAAGTCTCTTGTGTAACAGGAGACTCTACTAAAACTTAGAGAGTTAAGGCCAGTAAGCTGGATTTAAACCACCGCCACGAGCCACACGTATGGACGGCCAGGGGGATTAAGGTCAGCCCATCCTCCCTTCCCTTCTCCTCTTTTGATAGTGTGCCCAGCTGCAGTGTGGCCCATGCAGTGGGAAGGGCCAAGATTAGCTCCCAGTGATGGATCAACGCCCTGGCAGCCATCACATGCACTGGGCAGGCCGGCAGGTCAGGTGACAGTGTCAAGCTGATTGGGAGCATTTTTAGTTCTTTGAGCTGCTTTAAGCAAAGCAAATAATGAGATGGGGTGGAGAGATGCGAGGGGAAAATATACCCTCAAGCTCTCCTCTGCTGTCAAACCCCAGGAGTTTGGCTGCAAGTCTTGGCTAAAAAAGCTGATGCAAGCTGGACTTGCTGCCTTTAAATCTCTCTCCTGCAGTGCTCAGGTGCAGCTTCTCAGGCAGGGATCACCCGAGGGCAGCAAGCACGGACACAGCCCGTGCCAGCAGTCAGAGCCTGTGCCGATCCCCACGAGGCATCGGCGTCTCCAGGCACCGTGTGCCAAATCATGCCTGTGCTTGGTGAGCTGGGAAGAGCAGGGCTGGCACTGCGGGACCAAAGCTCCCTGGGTTTGTCACAGCAGTATCCAAGCAACACTTCCACCCCACACATGCGCCTGCAGCACACGCATCCTCCCTGCTCCTGCCTGAGAGGAACAGGGAGAGCCAAGTATTCCCCCATCTCATCCAGCCTGAAGTAGGGTTGGGGGTAAATGGGCTCAGGACAGCACACAGCAGTACTACATCTGTCCCCAGGGGTTAAAACCACAAGACTGTTACAATTCCCAGGTTTTTCCTAGTGAATCAATTCCTACTGAAGGGCACAGCAGGCTGCTGAGAGTGCTATCCCAAAGGAGGTGGCTTTTCCAGCTCACACTCTTTGAATAAGCACTGGTTTAATGGTCATTAAATTTTCAGCCCTGTCCCTTATCACCCAAAACTAGCCATCAGGTTAGTAGGTCAGCATGTAAACCAAAAAATTCACAGGAGATTAACCTAGTAACAGATAATCAGGGGCCCTGAGTTCATCTCAGCATAACAAGAAAGGTTTTCTCCCAACCTTAACAAGCAATAAAAATAAACAATGTCATTCATCCAAGCAGGTCTGGGGAAAAAATAATGGGGGGGGGGGGGGGTGAAAAGTGATTGGGCAAGTCACTGCTGCCAAAACCCACTTCCAGGCTTGGTCAGGTCAGCAAGCAGCAGAGAGCAGGGAGACACAGGACACTGCAGCAACCGAAGGCTTAAAGCAATCCTATCTACCCCAGCTGGAGGAGCAGGCAAGAGCCACAGGTTCTTCTGCTCACTTCCACATGGCATCCAGTCTGGGAAAGAGGGCTGCATGAGCCTCTCAGCAGGCTGCTCCATGAGCAAGGATAGTGACACGCCCTCTGTGCCTGGGCCAAGGCATGGCCGCCCAGGGCTGTCCCTGCCCCACTGGCCAGCACTGGTGTCTGCAGCAGCGTCTGTGCTCGCAGGAGTCAAGGGCGGATTTTACTACTCTCACGGAAGGGCTAATGCGCTTATTCAGCGCCGCGGTACGGTGCCGTCTGGCCAGAGGGAGGGAGGAAGGAATCTGCCCTCAACCTGCTGGAAGGGATTCAAGGCTGACTTCACTCCCAGCAGCGGTGGCTCAGGCAAGCAAGGAAGGAGCAAGCCTAGCTGGAGCTCTCTGCCCGCAGCCACGAGGGGGAGATGCTGCTCTCTGCTCGCCTTCGCTTCCCGGGGAGCCTGCTGTCCAGGGCAGGACAACTCAGTGGGATGAGGGTGGGGAAAAAAAAAACAAAGTTACCATCACCCTCTTCCTCCTCGTCCTCTTCTTCACCACCTTCCTCCTCCTCTTCATCTACTTCGTTGTCAGCCTCCTGCTCTCCGTTTTCCTCATTCTCCTTGGCAAGACAAAACATCACTTAAAAAAATGCACTGGGGAAGGGAGAAGGTGGAAGAGACATTCAGCACAAGTGTGTGCTCTCCCATCTTTCCTGCTGAAGCAAAGCACCAGCCCACCGGAACCCTGGGCAGACATCCCACTTTTTGCCTGCCTCCACACAACCCAGACAGCCCTGGCATGAAGGATCAAGCCTACAGTAACTTGGCCTGCAGCTTGGAGACCAAGCCTGCAATGGCTCTCATGACACATTGAAATGTGGCACAGTGATTTCCCCCCAGCATGTTACAAGAGAAAACCAACCAATTGGACATGATGGATTTCCCAGCTCAACTGGTTGTAATGTTATAAGTCCTAGTGGGTTTTTAAATTGTTGTGTTTTTTTTTTCTCTTTATCCCTGCCTAGGGAAGAGGTGGTACTGGACAGCTTCACGCAGCTGTCATGGAGGGAATCCAAGCCCAGCCCTTCTCTTCTGCACACACATGAACAGCCCACAGGCTGAGAGTGTCTGTGTAATGTGAAGTGCCAAAGGGTGCAGGGCTCAAGGCTGCCATTTACAGGGGTCCCCTACCAACAGCGCTAGGGACAAACTTGCAGCAAAAGCAAGAGAGGAAAACAAAAAGGCATTGGTGTACGGACTGCCTCTCCCAGCAGATTGCAGCCATACTCACAGCATTGCCATTGGCTGGTGCATCTCTGCCATTTTCTGTTTCTTCAACAACTTCCTTCTTCTCTTTTAGATCCTGGAAGGAGCAGAAAAGCAGAGAAGTCACCCCGATTCCTGGTGTCTGGGTCAGAGAAGCTGCAGATCAGGTGTGAAAAACAGTCTGAGAGCGAGAGCAGGAGCTGGTTTCTCTTCACATAGATTTGTTCTGTGATTTGGTCGCCACGTTCTGGCTCCTCCTTGGGAACGGGAAAACATGGGGGCGAATCTCAATCCAAGTCAGCCTTGCCAGAGCAGCCATCTAAAAAAGAGACTGCTCTGTTTCACCTCTGAGCTCCCAAACAGACAGAGCTGGCCGCCTGCATATATGCTCAACAGCAGCAGAGCTGGCTGATTGCCCATCTTAGCACAGTCCACGCAAGCTCCTGCAATGCCATGGAGAGCCGGCAGCCCCGTCCAAAGGACAGGCTCTACTGCTGTGGGGCTGTGGGCATCCACGGCTGCTCAGTACCTTCACAGCAGGAAGAAATCCCAGGGACTCATTAGCAGAGGCTGTCTCTGCCCTGCCTGGGGAAAATCATACGGCAAATATTACACGCCTGGTCTTTCTCTCAGCAGAAGAGGCTCCAGCATCCAGCTCACAGCTTAAAGTGTAACAGGATGGGGTGGGGGAAGAAGCCTATTTTTACACTGCTCCAAGAGCAGCGCCTGGCTAGTTCAGTTCAAGCCTCCACTGCGAGCAGAGCAGGAGCTTGTGTGTTTTTGCTATTGATCACTGTCAAAATGTCATGCCAAGTCGCTCAGCAAACAGGCTGAAAAGATCCAACTTCATGTTCCTGCATTAAGAACACTTGGATATAACACTGGCATCTCTGCTTGCATCCTCCTCCCCTTCTGTTCCTCCATCAGCTGGAATGAGATCCTTCAGCACAGTGAGCACTACCCAGCCAAGGAAAGCAGGGAGGCCCTTCCCCAGGGCCAGCAGCACAGCCACAGCAGGCTTAGGCAGCAACCATGGGGTGTTCAAAAGTTGCTGGGAGCTCCTGCTCCACTGCGGTGGCTTCTTCCCCCCTGCTGGCCCTCTGCAGCTGCCACCACCCACGGACAGCACCCATGGCCAGCGGGCACTTTCACTCCTGGGAGCCACTGCCTCATAGAACACGGCAGGGAAGAGTACCGCCCTGACCCTGCTAATGTGATCACTACTCCCTTCTGGGAGGGTTTCTACCGCCCTGCAGACTGCTCAGGGGAGGCAGCACAGGCATTTTAGTCCACCAGGTTACTTAAATAGACAAATGCTGTTTCCAGAGGCACCCAAAGGCTGCCAATGCACTGAGGAAAGACTTTCTCTGAAAGAAAGCTTTAAGGGGACAACATCTGTTGATTGAACCTCACCTAAGCAAACCTACTCAGGAGTGTGGAGTAAATAAAACAAACACACGATCTCTCTTCCTCCTTTCACTGCTCACACAGAAATCCCAGGCCACCTCCTCCACACTGGCCCATTCCACCACAGTGTTACACTGTCAGTGGCTTCCCCTGCCCTGTTCCCTGGAGACTGATCACAACCATTTGGCCTCTTGTGCATCACTGGGCTATGGCTGCTGCACCACACCAGGCACGCGGGGGATGAGGGCAACAAAGCGGTTCCCAAGTTAAACACAAGGCAAGTCAAGCAGTCGGAATTTCCATCTCTCACTGTGCCCAACAGCTCTTTTTAAAAAAAAAGTTGTCCATAAACTGCAAGCAATTCTCCCACTGAAGGAACAACTAACTCTTGGGCATTTTAGCTGGACAGATCTCCAGCCCTGACCTTTCCTGCATCACTGAAAATGCTCTCAGTTTAACCACCATCATTATGCCAAGTTATGAAGTTTGCGGTAGCAACAGGTTGCAGAGAGCATCAAGGATTCTCCCTTTTCCCTTCCCAGTCCAACACAAATAGACGTGCACAGGAACATCCAGACCAAGGGCCGGTGCAGCAGCAGGACTACTCTGGCGCCAAGACTGGGACACAGCCTCTAATTATAGGTGTGTCAGGGCTGTTTGTCTACGGAACGAATAGCAGCAGTGTAGAGTCACATACCACCGGGCAGGAAAGCTCTACCTTCTCCCCGGCCCTGCTCTCTCTCGGCAGAATCCCGGTGGGAAACGGCAGAAATCAGGACCCAGGGACAACAGAGGCGCCGCCGCATCCCGCCGGCAGAGGGCTCACCCGCGCCGCCACGCGCGCGGCCGCCATTCAAACCGCGCGCCACTCTCCGCGCCCTGCTGATTGGCCGGCGGCCAGCGCGGCGCCCCGCGGGCTGCCGGGAGCTGTAGTCCCGGCGGAGGCTGCGCGGCGGACTCCGGCTCCCAGGCCTGCACGTGGTGGGCGCCCCGCGGCACCGGCCGGGGGCGGCGCCCGGGCGGGGCGGGAACCCCCTCCCCCCCCATCCCCGCCTCCCGGGAGCGTTCCGGACGGCGAGGCGGGACGAGGGCGAACGGCCCCGGTGCCTCCGCTCTTCTCGGGGGTGTGTGTGGGGGGGTCACCTTGCCGCCGTACACGCGTCTGCCCGCCCTGCAGCGCGGACCCTAGTCCGCTCCCAGGAGGGTGAGCCGGAGACAAGGCCCCTTCCAGCAAGCGGTAAAGGGCAGGGGAAGGTTAACGGCAAACTTGTCCCCGTTTCCCTGGGGAAGGATGGGGATCGACCCGCCTCTCCGCTTCCCGGCAGCGGGAGAGCCGGAGGCGGCGGGAACCAAGCCGCGGCCCCGGAACGGAGGCAGGGCAGGCGGGATGGGAGCATGGCTGCGGGAGCGGGAAACAGAAGTGAAATCGAAATCTGCCAGAACTGATGTTTTGTTGGTTATTTTTTAAAAACCTTCCTCCCTGTCTTTTTTTTTTCCCTTCCCTCCCCCCACCCCCTCCAGCCGCGCTTCCCCCGGGAGCGGCGCGGCCCGGGGCCGACCGGGGCGCACGGTGAGGAGGCCGCCGGGCACGTCCCCCGCCGCCTTCCCACGCACTGGGCCGGGTCGGGTCCCCTCGCAACTTTTCCGGTCGTGGCCCCGGGCTCAACGGGGCGCTCCGCGGCCGCTCGGGGACTGCAGTCCCCCCGGGGGACGCTCCGCCGCGGCTCGCAGACAAAGGCGTGCGCCGGGAGCCGCAGCGGGAACTCCCCGGAGAGCCTCTCCCGGCTGGTACCGGCGCTCCCCAACCGCTTCCCATCACCTCCAGCAGCGACTCACAAAGTTATCCCGCTGCGAGGAGCTCGGGTCAGGGCCGGCGCCCTCAGCCCCGCCGCCCCAGCACACCGGGCCATCTCTCACTGTGGGGGTGCCCCCATCGGAGTAGATCCAAAAATAACAAAAGCCCCCCCGGGACAGCTCCGGAGCAACCCCTACCCTCCCTCACCTCCGAGAGCGACTCTGAAATAGTAACCTCCATTTCGGGGCCGTACCTAAACCGCAAATGCCCCCCCCCCCCCCTTCCGGGGGGCAACGCCAAAAAAAACAGCTGCCCCCCACACACACACTCCTGGGGTAACACCGACACAGCAGACGCCCCTCCTGCATCAACCGGGTGCAACTCCGAAATAGCAACCACCCGCCCACCTCGCTTTTCGGCAGCAACTCCACAACAGACACTGCCCCCCCCCCCCACCCCTGCGTGTTCCGGAGCGTTTCCCCCACACCACCCCCCCCCACCCCCCCCCCCCCGCAGGGACGGGGCCGAGCGGGACACAAGTTTGACGGGGCTGTCAAGCTCCCGCACCGCGGATTGAATGAGAGAGCGCTGCCGGGTGCCGAGGCACTGCCGTGCACGTACCCCCCCGGCTCCCCAAGCACCTCCGCAGCGGGACGGCCAGCTGCTATCCCCAGGAAAGGCGGGAGGGAGCGGGACGCGGAGCGGCGGGGCTCGGCAGTACCGGCAAAGGCGGCGAGCACGTTTCCCGCACACTGTAGACAAAGGAACGGCGCTGGCAGCCCCGCACGGCGAGCGCGGCGGCGCCGGCTCCGCACCGCGACGCCCCACCAACTTCAACGCGAAGGATGGAGGGGAAAGGGGGAGAAACGAGGGGGCGGGACGGGCAGGGGGAAAAAAAAAATTCGATTAAAAAAATATAAAAGGGAAAAAAAAAATCCCAGAAATCGCTCGGAAAAAAAAAAATTAAAACAGAGAGAAAAAATAGCCGTGGAGCGGGGCGCGAGGTGGCGGGTCGCTCACCTTGGCGGAGATCTCAGCGCTGGTGTCCACGGCCGCGTCGGACATGGCGGGGGCGTGCGGGGCTGTGTCGCGCGGGGCTGCGGCGGCGCGGGCGGGCGGGCAGAACAATGCCAAGATGGCTTTGCGCGAGCCAGTGGGAACTCACGCGGCGCCGCCGGCCCTCTTATAGAGCCGGGGGGCGGCGCGCGCGCTGCCCCGCGCCGCGCCCCATTGGCCGCGCGCGCCGCGGCCGCCGAGCGCCCATTGGCCGCGGCGCAAACAATGGGGCACGGCCGCTTAAAGGAGCCGGCGAGCGCCGCCACTGCAGTGATGAGTTGGGTCCGGTCTCAGCGTGGCGGGCGCAGAGGGGAGCAGAGCCACGCCCCCCCGCGCTACCTCCGCCCCCGCCACCTCCGCCCCGCCCCTCTCGCCGAGTGAGGGGGGAGCTCTCGCCGCGCCTGTGGAGGGGCGGAGGGGAAATAATATGAGTTAAAAATAAGAATAATAACAGTAATGCGGGAGAACTGGCGCTGCCCTCCCCCCACCCCGCTCCCATGGGGCCGCCGGTGGTCTCGGGGCGGCCCCGTCCCTTCAGTACCCCGCTAGCCCCCCTCATTCACTCTGTTTTCGGCGCCCCGCAGAAACTTTGGCCACAACAACCGCGGCCGCCCATGGGGGGAGCAGGGAGGGGTGGCCCGCGCAGAAATGCGGGATTCTCACCCGTTTGCTTATTTTACACTAAAAAAACGTACCCAAGCTGCTTCTACTTCCCTCCCTCCCCAACCTTGTGCGAGTTCAGGGCTTGAGGCGCATCAGGAGCTTCCCTCTGCTCCCCGTTCTGCAATTTCCCGTTACATTCGGCCGTGCCCCTCGCACCGCGTTCGCGAGCACCGGGGCCACATCTGTCCCCTCTCACACCGCGGGGTAACGGGGCACCGACGCAGCGAGTGAGGGGGCTCTGCCACACTCAAGATGGCGCCGAGAGCCCTTCTTGGGACAACCACACGGTGTTACAATCCCCTGGGAGCCGCTCCACCACCCACAACGGCCCCGGGGGTAAGACTGCGCCGCGCGTGAATGGTCCCCGGTGCGGAAAGTGCGAAGCAACGGGTGAAGGAGTGGGAAAAACAACCCTCCAGACGGAGCAAAGCGGCTGCCACACTCAACATGGCCGCCGGAGCGGGGCAGAACTTGTCCTCGGAGGGCGGGATATAGGGACCGAGATATGTGGATTGGTCGGCAGCGCCAGGCGAACGCTGTGCTGACGCTTTGCGGCTTTTTATTGGCTGAGCCTGTTGTCTGTCTATAGCGAAGTGGTTTTGAAAACCCGGAGGCGGCTCGGGGCGGAGTTGTGGAGCGGAGTTAGGGCTGGTCGGCTGGGGCTCCGGGGTGGAGGGCTGCCGCGGATGGGGGGCGCTGATCACGGCTACTAGGTGCCGCACTGACCCGGGGTTGTTCCCTCTACGGCTTCAGGAGAGCTGCGGAGAAGCCATGGTAGTCCCTACACCGCCTGACACCAGGCGTCTCGGCACGAGGCGTTATGGCGCCACCGTCCCTTGCCCCATACCCACACGCGCCCGGCGGCTGGACACAGAGACGGGGTCCCGTTTCCAGGACAAAATGTCCCTCCTACTCAGTGCAGTAGCACAGCAAACAGGCTGGTCTGTGCCTGGGCGCGCCATGCAGCGCTTTTCTCCTCAGCCTCCACGTCCTGCCCCTCGTGGGGGAAGTACTGAAGAGATGGCGGTGTGGGGATGGGGATCAGGGCCGCAGGGCTGTGGCGGGAGCGGGAAGCACCGGGCAGGTGAGGCCTCACAGCGGCTGCTAACCCTTGGACTGACCTCATGCCAGGGCCGGCCAGCCACCTCCTGCCCTGCCCGTACCCCGGCCCCAGGGGCTGCAACTCGCTTTGGATCACAGACGCTGTCGACACAGCAGTGCCCCGCTCACGACGGTCAGGAACTGCTGGCGTTTTGTCAGGAGAGACCTTTTGGGATGATGGATTTCTCACGTTTGGACCTTTTGGGGATGATGGATTTCTCATGTCGGATGTCCTGCTCTGACCTGATGGCAGGACTGGGCAGGAGCGAGGCGAGTTTCTCCATGCACTCAGGAGAAGGAGAGGGCTTTGGAAACCGGGATTTCTGGTCGCGGCTGGCTACGCCTCTCGTTTGGAGTGTTCGAGACAAGGGCAGCTGCTATTCCCGGAGACAGGACTCAAGTGGGTTTAGGGCAGGTTGCTCGCAGTGCTGGAGGCAGGAGCGCCCTCTGCCACAGCCCAGCCGGGAGCTGGTGGCCGGCGAGTCTTGAAATGTGTACGAAAGAGGAAAGAAATAAAAAAAGCACCCAAGGCCAGACCCCTCAAAAAATCACTTCTGCTCTAACTTGTCTTTCATGCATGCCTTCTGCTCAAACTAGGGATGTTCCTTTGGGCTTGGAGTTCCCACGTTTTAGGAAGAGTTAAAAAAAAAAAAAAGAAGAAAATGAGATTGTGGGATATTTCAGGAAGAAAATTCGGAATCTTGGAATACTCAAGGGATGGACACAACCAGAATCTGACAGAGGACGGGAGGGGAGAGTGGTGGTGGGAGGGTTGGAGATAAAAAAAAACAACCAAGCCTGCAGTGGAAGCAAAACTGCCTTAAACTACTCCGTGTCGGAAATCCATGTATAGTCCTTGCTGCCGTCTCTCCGTGCAGCAGGGTAACCGGCTGGCGAGTGCCTGTGCGCGTTAGGCGAGGAGAAGCAGGCTCAGCTCGGCGCTTTCTGCCTCAGCACTCCAAAAAGAAACAACAGAAACTGTTGCTTGTAAAAGGCAGCTGCTTCTTTACCTCTTCTCCACCCCTCCCGACTGCCAAGACTGGGGAGCGGCTCCTCATGGAGCAGAGGGAGAAGGAGGAAGGTGGAAAGGGGACTTTGCAAAAGTTCCCGATCATCGGGGACAGAAGTTTCCAGGGCTGAGCTCTCTGCCTGGGACCTTGCTCCATCAGCGGCAGGCGGTTGCTTTGGCAAAGGAGCCGAGGTGCCGGAGGAGGAGGTAGGACTCTTCCCTCCTCACCGGCCGTTTCCCTAGCTCAGCAAGTAGCAGCTTCTCTAATCCCCGGCGAAGATCATGCTGCTCGGGCGATTATTTCATCGCGGCAAGCTGCTCCTCGGAGGAAATTCTCATTACGCTCTTCGGAGAGGCAAGGGAGGGGCGACTGTCACTCAGCTGCTCTGGAAAAAACAGAGGGATGAGCCTGCAGCATCCCCGGGCTCCGGCGCACGAGACGTGGTAGTGTTTCTAGGTCAGGCTGGTGATGCGGGACGTGAAGCCGGCAGAGATGACATCCTGGCTGTGTCGCCTTCTGTTCCTCGATGGACAAGGGTTGCACATCGGGGCCAGGGTTTGGTGGAGGTTTTCTCTGGAGGAGCAGCGCTGGGGGGGTGGAAGGAGATGGGGAGGTGGGAATGAACTTCATGTGCACTCACAGGGAGGAGGGGATGTGTGTAGAGAACTGGAGTCGGCTTGTAGGTCCAAAAAGTGTGTTTGAGAGACATTGGGCCAAGGCTGAGACCAGGTTGCAGGAGCCAGAGGCTGCATTCTAGAGCACTGGCTGCCCCAGCCCAGGGAAGGGCTGATGAGGCCGCCCTCCTCCCCATATCCTCAGCTGCTGCTCCTCTGTCCATCCCCATGAACCACATAAACAGGCAGCAGCAGGGCCCTGTGGCACACTTTAATTAAGGGATGGAGACATTGACTTCGCCTTTCCCCAGAGGATTGCAAAAGGCCCAGGCGGGCCCCACACTGCAGCTCACGGTCATCCCTGCTCCGACACGCGCTCTGCTCCCCACGTTACAACACAGGGCTCTGACTCACCAGCTGCTCCCAGCCCGCTGCTTCCCAAGCCTGTAGACATCGAAGGGATCCCTCAGATAGATGTCAGGAGTCTGTCTCCTCTGCACTCCACTGGATGGAGCTGGATGTGGTAGGCAGGACATAGCACAGTCCTCGGACCTCTGCATAGAGCCCTAGAGGGAGCACAGCGTTCAGGAGGAGGGTGTGGGAAAGGGAGTGTGACCTCTCTAGATCCTCTGACCCCAGCAGGGAATGACACCATGGTCCCTTGATGCTCACTGGCTTCTCTGTGGCTCTGGGAAGCCACTGCCCTGTTTGGGCTGGGACGTGGTGCCAAGGCAGTCCCTTTTCTGCTGCACGTGGGTGCTGTCAGGAGCCAGGGCCAAGTGGAGGGGAGCAATATACCCCAGCACGGCTGCTGATCCTGTTCCTGGCTACAGGCAGAGTGGGGATGTGATGAGGGCACCAGGGAAGCCTCCAGTTTGGAATGCTGGCTGTTCCAGGGAGCCCACAGCATCAGGGGTAGACCCAGCAGCTCCTCCTGGCTGCCAAGGGCCAGCACTGCTGATGCCATGACCCAGGTGCCAGTGCTCACATTCCTGTCCTTACTTGACTGTGTGTTCAAACAACCTCAATTCATCCCTGAGAGACAGACAGAGCCCAATGGCAAGGTTTAAAGGCAGGAAAGCTGATTGTTGCCTTTCTCTCAAAGGAAGGGTGAGAAGGCCATTGGGGCAACATGCTCCTGAGGCCAGGGGAAGAGACATGTGTTCTGACCTGTGGGCTCTGTGAAGCTGGAAAACAGTTGTTTCTCTCTCATTAATGTTTTCTGGTTTTCTCCCGGTTTGAAGACTGGTTGTGACTACGAGCTGTGGATCACACCCAGAGCAAGGGCCCATGGCATGGTGTTTACACGCCCACATCCCGCCCCAGGCCTGGGCCTTTGGCCAGAGACAGGGTTTTGCTCCTCAGGGCTCCTGTCCCACTGCTCAAATGATGCATGGAAGAGATTTAAAAGGAGAAAGGAAGGTGGGAGGGAGGAGGCAAGTCCAGATTCTCTTCCCTCCCTCCCTCCCTCCCTCTCTCCCTCCTTCCCTCCCTCTTCTCAACACTTTGCAAACACAGTATCTTTGCAATGTCTGCTGGAGGAGGGAAAACACCTCCTGCAGGTGCCCAAGGCTGGATGTGTGTTTGGGCAGGGTTTGCCCCAAGGTGTAGCCAGCCCCAGGCACATGACCCTGATTGTGCCCTACTCTCTTCCTCATGCTGTCCCCAGCAGGACACCAGCCAGAGCCACCCCACAGGTGTCCCCATCCAACCAGGGCCACCTCTCTGCCATAAGCTGTCCCTGAAGTATCAATGGCTATCATCCTGCAAGGACAACTCTGGAGAGCCACCATTCCTTCGTCTCATCCCTCCTTGGTGCATTGGCACACCTGAGAGAAGTCAGACACAAAATGCGCACGCACATACTCACAAAACCAACCCCAAATCTGGATCAGTATCAGAGAGAATTAATTACTGGCTTATGCATATTCAGATGAGAAACTCAGCTGAACCTGGCGGCGCCTTGGGCGGCCCTGCAAAGGAGAATTCCTCTGGAGAGATATAAATCACCGCTCCCTTCTATTGCTTTCCCCATGGAGCGCTACCTCCTGGGGAAGAATTGAACCTTGATTTCCTTTTTTCCCCTCCTTCTTCTTAATTTTCAATGTGCGCGGGGCCCCCATAATTACAATGGGCTGCTTTAGGGCTTGAGTTATTTATTGGGTAACAGGGACACACCTACTCGGCTCCAGCCGCCTGCCTGCCCGCGTGTTGTAGCTTGTCCTGCCTACCCAGCAGCGCCTGCCGTGCCGTGCTGTACCATGCTGTGCTGCTTTAGCTTGGGACAGCACAGGCAGCAGCAGCCAATGGGGACCACCAGCCTTATATGATCCACTAAAGGCACATCCATGGTTGTGTAGCCCCTGCGAGCAGGGGTGAGAGTCACACTTTTGCTTATTGCAAAACACTGGCACGCACGTTCGGGATGCCACTGGAGCTCACACCACTTTTGAAATCCTTGGCCCCATTTTATAGGTGGATGAAGTGAGGCATGGAGCAGGGAGGCAATTTCCTCAATGTCATCCCTAGAAAATGGAAGAAGAACCCACCCCTCCAATGTGTGGCTGAGAAAGAAGGCACCAGCCCAAGTGCTCAGCTCAAGACTTCGGCTGGTGGAACCTGTCCCCTGTGCCTTTGCTTCACTTCCAGGTGGGAATCCTCTACCCAGCCCCAGCTCCACATCCCCCTGCCCAACCCCTCTCCCCCCATAGGCAGGCCTGTGCACTCGGAGGAGACAAGCACTCGGGGCTGGAGACCACATGGCTGGAGGGAATTAAATAATTGATGGACCAGAAGTCTCAAGCAGATACAGAATCTCCAGGGGCAGCATTCAAGAGGCAAAGCAGAGCCCCAGACAAGACCCTTTTCTCTGATATGATGCCAACATATCTCATTCCTGCCTGGGGCTTCTGGTGGGCTGAAGGTGTGGGGTGCTGGGGATAGGAGTGCTCCTCCACTCATCTTCCAGCTAGCCCCTCGCGCTGCTAGAGCTCTGGAGGGACTGGCCACCTTCCAGCCCAGAAGGGAGGAGCCAGGGGAAGGAGGCCGCTGCTTCCAGGCTGAAACCCTCTTGCTTGCAGTGGTTCCCACTGAACAGCACCTTTGGAAAGAGTGGGCTAAACAGGGGAGAGGAAAGAAGTCTGAGTTGTGGCCTCCTTGATGTGGGAGCATGGAAATTGGCTTAAAAATGTACAGGCAAAAAGCAACTGGATAAATTCAGCAGAAAAATTGGAAGAAGTTAAATCCAGTGGTCCCACTCCCTGTTCTGGAGGTCCCTCAGTTCCAAAGCCTCAGTGGCTGGGAGAGGGTCACTGCCTAACAGTCCCCCTTGTGCTTCCTGCCCTCAGCATCATGGCAGAGGTGCTGGTCACCCACTGCTGGCCCAGCCAGGATGGACATCAGCAGGTCACAAGGTGAAAGGAACCCCCCATGGATCCCAGGCATCAGCCTTGCAGGGTTGCAGTGGCAAGAGGAACAGGTTTTCCCACCCAAAGCACTGATCAAGAACTGCAATGGGATTTGCCAGGCTGCAGCATGAAGCATTTCTCTGCATTAGACATATTTGTCGATATTTAATCCACCAATAAAAGCAGTGCATGACCAAATTGAATATTTAATTTATTATACACTAACCAGGAGCTGCTTGGCATTGCACCCAATGGAAAATGTTTGCTGCCCTCTCTCTCTCTCTCTTTAGCAGATTTTTCATGAGAAGTTGTTGATTATTTTTCTTGTAATTTATTAATATCTTTTTTTTTTCCTTTAGGTAATAACAATATTATCTGAAATTGACAATTTTCATTTACCAACTGAGGAGTTTAATGAACAAGCTGTTTGAATAACCATTTGGACAACTATTGGGGGAAAGAAAGGGAGAGAAGAATGCATTTGAAATCCTCAAAATAGCTCCCCCCTCCACCAACTTCAGTAATTTGCAGAAGAGCAGTTCCTTCGTTTTTTTTTTTTTTTCCCCCAGCATACTAGATGAAACATTTGAGAGTGTTTGAAGCTGGCAAGAACTGCATTTCTAGCTACTGATGTCATGAAAATATAAATTGGCAGATTTTTCACGCTGGGTCAACGTGTAGCGATAAGCACAATGCCATACCTTTAGGAGCAGTATTTGTTGGTAAACAGATGGGGAGCAGCCTGTAATGTCCATAGTCAATAATACACAGCCAACATGCAGTGCCAGGGTAGCTGTCGGAGCAATAAATCGAGGATCATCCTGGTGGAGGCTGGGCCATCCTGGGCTGTCACTGTTGAGCCTGTTTGGGGAAAATACACAATGTGGAGAATCACAATGAATAATTTAGAGAACGTCCTTGTTCAATGTTCTTCAACTGCCCATTGACTCATTTCTGCTTCTCCCGTTTCAAGCAACTGGAGGAATCCTTCCTATTTTCCATGCCAAATATAGCAGTTTTTCCAGAAATGCTCAAACACACAAGCCAGGAAGTTTCCCTTCTCTGGGTGAGTCACTGGAAGTTCAGGCTGCATTTTCATGATTGCTTCAAGCCGATCGAAATATGTGCCGCTGCCAAAGGAGCCGTCCAGCTCTGATGCTGTGCGGCCTCCCTCACTGCTTGTGCAACAAAAGGGAACTATGGAATGGACTCTGCCTTTTTTCCTTTTTTTTTTTTTTTAATTTTCAACCAGTTTATTTGGCTAGCTGGTCTCATGGCTGTGCAGGCTTTAGGGGAGCTTGTCTGGTCTGGGAGATATGTTTTAATGATGCTTCTTAACATCAGTAGCTAAAAGCAAAGGGGATATGGGGGAAATGCCATCCCCATGGGGTCACAGTGTCACTCAGCTGCAGAACTTATGGGGTCTGTGTTCACACTCCTATTCCAGGACAGGAACACAGGGAAGATCCCTGATAAGAGATTTCCTTGGGTGGCATTTCTGAGATTCTAGACAAGGACTGGAGACATTGCAATAGATCTATATTTTAGGACTGTCCCCCACTTGTTAAGGATGTTCAGGAATCCTACTTCAGTGGAAACACCTGTGAGAGGCAGGATTTTGGACAGAAGAGATATTTTAGCAGAATCATTCTTTTCCTGTTTCTTTCCTTTACTCCTTCCTGCATCCCTTAGCATTAATTTTAGCTACTGTCTACATTGGTTTCCAAAGAAAAGGAGCCTTTCTCCCATTTTTGCTGCTCATTCCTTTCTAATTGTTGCAAACCCATGGGATCAATTTTAAACAAATTTGGTGGTGATGTGAGGGGAAGATTCTAGATCTTCTTGTGATGTCCTGGAAACAAGTGGTTCAGCAGATGGGGGACACTCACTAACACCCACCCCAAGAGACCTGCCACTGCAGATGCAGGGTCTTCTATTAGTCACCAGAGAATCCACAGCTGAAGCATGGCTTTGACACTGCAATGTCCCCAGTGCTCCCCAGGGGTCCACCTCAGCTTTTCCCAGCTTCATTGGGTGCTCCTTCTTTAGTTGGGTGTGGGACAAGCCTTTCTCTTGCAACACCGTGCCCTGGGTTTTTGGGGCTGCAGTCCATTTCATGGGGCTCCCATGAGAGTAAACAAGCCTGGTTTGTGTTTCCAGTGCTCTCAGGAGCTGCAGCTTTTGTGGCTGGGGGATCCCCATGGCTCTGTGGCTGCTTTTAAGGAAGAGTAACTGAGGCCAGGAAGTGTCTTGCCAGGTGGTGTGGGTTTGCTACAAAGGAACTCACATCTCTGGTGGGATATTTTTGGAGATTGACAAAACAGAACAGGTTGAAAATCCCTGCTCTAGAAACCAGTATTATTTTTTTTCTTCCTCACAAGGTTTGTTCTGTTGTTTTTCAGAGATGGTGCTCACCTCTTTGCAGAGAAGCCTTGCTGCCTGGCAGTTCCTCTGCTTTGGAAAGGCATCTCCACTTGCCTCTGGTCCCTCCCTCCCTCCTCTGATGGAGCCTCATGGCCAGAGTTTGCTCTCACTGGCCCTCATCCAGGCAGGCACTTACACAGGTCACTGCTCCAACTCGAAAGCCAGTGGATCACTCCAAGGCTGCCCTGGGGACTAACAGTTTTTCCTGCTTTATCTCCTGAAGAAGCTGGGGAAGGGAGGGAGTGTCCAAGCCAGAGCTGGCTCTGGCGCATGTCTCTGGGTCAGCTGTTGGAAGTGCTGGGGTAGTTACTGCCTACCCTGTGTAGTACTGCTGTCCCCAGACACTGGCACAGACAGCAGCAGACAACTGGGCAGCACCAGTCACAGCTGTGACATCTCTGTCATGGACTGCTGGCTGCCACTGAGGAAAGTTCTTTCTTCTAAGGGCTTTGCTTCCAAACTCCAGTATTTCCCATCTGCCAGTGAAGAGTGGAACCAGGACTCACCCTTCCTGTGAAAGCCTCTAGGCAGGACATGCCACCATCCCTGCCTGCCCTCCTTGTCCCCAAGGTCCCAAGGGGATATGACAAGAAGAGCCACCATTAAAATGTGACTCCCTTGGGTCTCTACAACTGCTGCCCCATCTTGCATATATCTCTCCATGCAGAGCCAGGTGGGCTTTGGGACACTGATAGTCCCTCCCCATATCCAGATGACTCAGGGTATGGGGACAGAGTTTGAGGAGTTAATCACAGTGCTCCCCTCTTCATTGCTCACCTGCAGCAGCTCAGCTCAAGCACTTTAGCCACCCTGGTGCACTAGGGACCCTGGTTTCTTCTGCCCCACAATGGGGGTCTGGGTGAGATGCATGAAGCACTCAGACTGGGCACCCAAAATCCACAGGTAAGAGCTGTCACAGTCTGGGCAGTGGGTGCTGCAGGATGTGGCAGATCCCTGTGGATCTGCTGTTTCTCTCCACTCACATGCCCCTGGTCACGCTCTGGAAGTGTAAATCATCCTGGCCTTCCCCAGAGATGCTACGTCCATTCTGGCTGGGACAATGGGGTCCCCACCTGTGACTTCTGCACCCTGCACATCCCACAGCAACTGTGCCCTGACTGAGATCTGCTCCTTTAGCACAGCCAGGACTCTGCTTCCATTCCCCATCTGAACTGCACGGGCTTTGCCCCAGGATGTGAATTTGGGTGCAGGAATTTATCCGCGGCTGTTTTGGCTGTGGCTGAACTCCACCTCCGGGCAATGACATGTTGTTTCCATAGTAGCTAATGGACTGGAGATGGAAGGGGGAAACATACAGCCGCGCTAAAAAGGGACTCGTGAGTAATGTGGTTTCTCCCAGCGCAGAGTAGAAGCAACTTTCTAGCACTCGAGGAGCCCCTCCTTGGCCCCGCCTTCGCCCGGCGCCTGTGAGTGTCAAGAGGAGAATGTGTGTGTGTCTGTGTGTCTGTCTGTGTGTCTGTCTGTGTGTGTCTGTGTGTGTGTGTGTGCGCGTGTGTGCGCGCAGAGCTGTGCACGGGGCAGGAGGACAAGGGGATTCGTGTGGGTGCTTGGGGGGCCACGTGGTGGCCTTGCAGGGGTAGCCGTGCGAGGAGAGGGGACACATGGCAAGCATGAGAGCCTGTGGGGAGGGTGCAGCACAAATGCTGGAGACACATATGGGAGGCACGTGTCTGTGAGGGTGTCCACACCCTTTTGTGTACCGAGGGTAGTTCCTGGAGGAAGGCGGGAGCAGCCTGGGGCAGCCGGGCATTGTTGAGATCTGCTGGAGCTGAAGCTGTCACAGGCGGCAGTGTGGCTAGGCTGAGCCATGCCATGTCTGAGGGCCCTGCTCACCCATGGGATAATAAAAGGTGACAAGGACAAAATCTGGAAGATGCAAAGAGGCACTGGGAGAGATCAGGACCCTTTGTCTCTGCTGTACCCTTTATGCAGGCATTGGTGGGTGTTGGTGAAGAGCAGGGGGTCAGTCCTGGCTCTGCTGCCAACCCATTCACAGCCTTCCCACCATCCCTGAGTCCAATACCTCTCCAGGAGCACAGAGAGCTGGATTTTCCTCTGTGCTACAGCCCTGGGCTCCCCCCTGGCCAGTTGGGCACAGAACCGTGGGGCCTCCACCCTCTGACGTTTCCATGGACCATATCTACCCTTGCTGGGAACAGCTCCACGTGCATACTGAGGGCAGATTCTGGGGACATCCTTGTGCCCATCTGTGGCTGGCAGCCCTGGACAGATCCCTGCACCCTGGCTGCTGTTAACAGCATTTTTCTTCCACTTGCGCGTTCCCCAGCTTGTTCGGTTGTGTAGCTCCCGCCGTGTCCGGCTCTTTGTGTTGTTTGCTGTTAAGTAAATCACTGGCAGCTCCCCAGAGCGCTGGGTAATGGCAGGATAATTCCCAGCAAGACCCTAGTAATTCACTTGAAGGAAAGCAGAGCAGAGGAAAACAGCACTATTAGCCATTATCCTGGCCTCTCAAAGGCTTCCTCGCAGAAACGCTGCATGGTGCAGCAGACATGCCTGCCACAGCTCCCAGACACTGCAGGACATGGGAGGGCCAGGAACAGTGGAGGAGGCCAGGATTCAGCTTTCCCTTGTCATCCTGGACAAGCAGATGAAATATGGTCAAGTGCCTCCACCTGTCGTGGGCACAAGCAGGCTGATGTTGGTCCTGAGAGAAGCACCCCAAGGACAGGAGTCAGGCAATGCAGAAGTGCCCACTGGATGCTGCAGACCACAGGATGCTCCAGCTTTAGGTCTCCCACCAAGAGCATGGGATGCATGGCTTAGCTAAGGTCTCAAGCTGCAGGAGTGACCCTTCAGCCAGGAGGAGGAGGAGTGACTCTTCACCTGTCCTGCTGCTGTCAGGGTTCTGGTAGCCAGAATATGGAGGAAGAAAGTCACAATACTCTGGCTTCTGTGGCTCATGACAGCTCCTCTGGAGGCAGGGGGGTCTTTGCCACCTGAATCAACAAAGATCATGTCCCTTCCAGAAAGCCTCAGCACCTTTCTCACCTCCCTGTTGTTGGTAGCCCCCTATTCTGTCTGTGACTCAGTGGAAACCAAGAGCATGGTTTCTGCTGGGGCCTTGCCAGTGGTAGCTCAAGTACCAACCCTGCCCCCTCTGCACCCACAGGATTCACATCCATGTGCACATGTTCACCAGGGCTCTCCAAAAAGCTCCAGCAGTGTTTCTGAGTTGCACAGGCAGGTGTGTGGCACAGTGGGGGCAGACCCTCCAAAGAGCCTGGAGGATGCCTCAATGTGACAGGCTCCCTGGAGAAGCCACTTGCCTCCTTCCAGCTCTGCAAAGGGGCACTGAGCTCCTCTGCAAACCTGCCCCTGAAGTGGCTGTCGGCATTTCTGAGAGAGGCCTCTGTTTGCAGAACTGCTGAACTTCCCCCCGCGCTTCCCAGCAGCGGGAGGTTGCTGGGAGCCACTGGCTGCCCCTGGCCTGGCTCCCCACAGCAGCACCCGGGAGGGCGAGGTGAGCTCCTGCCCCACCCAAACCCACGCTCAGAGCCCTTGGCATGCGCACACAGACTGGCACCCACACACCAAGGAATGCACACAAAGGCACACCAGGTTTATATACGTGGATGCAGGTTTTCTGATGCTTCTCATTGGCTGGCTGGAGAGCAAAGTCCCGGTTTTGCCGGCAGCAATAAAGGCTTCCAGGCCAGGCTAGTAGTAAAAGTAGTAAACTTTAAGGGGAAAAGTTTTTCTGTCTGTTTCCGTTATGGTAGTTGCTGCTGTTGCCTTACAAAGGTTTTCCCTCAGTTCACTTTATGCACATTTGGTGCTCATTAAGTGTGTGGGGCTGCAGCTCCAAGCGCATGGGGCAGCTCTGTTCCCGAGCACTACAGACTGACCCACCCCCACCTTGCATTCCTGCTCCCATCCAGGTTCCCCTGCCTGGCAGCCAAGTGGTATCTGGGAGACCTTCCCAGTGCTATGGCTTTGGTTCCATTTTCGCATGCTCCATGGGAGTGGCAAGTCCGTGGAATCATGTTTTGATAGTCCACATCTGCCCATGTTTCCCAGCAATGCCCCCTGCTCTGTGCATGTGCGTCAGGAAATGAATGACCACAGAAAGAGTGAGGTTTTCAGTGAGACTGGAGCAGCCTGTCCCTCTTGGAGAAGTTGGTGGCACCATTTGCACTGTCTCCTGAAGAGGTCCCCAAAGAGGCATTATGGTTGCCCTCAAATGTTTTGAGTCAAAGGAACAAATAACAATCCTAACTTTGGCTTTTAGGCTCTACCATAGCCTCACACCATGGACCACCCAAAGACAAGGAGAGCTTGAACTCACCTCTGTAAAACTATTAAAAGTCCATCCTGTTGGAAGTCAAGGGCTTGCATCCATTTCAAAGATTCAACAATCATTTCCAGAACAGCCTTGAGAGCAAAGTATTCACCCTCATCATCCCCTGTGGCCTCCAACCCGGAGATGCTGTATGGAAAGCATAGGGCGTACTTGGCATGGGTCACTGAAGATAAATATGGCAAAGCTGTGTGCTCTCTGCTGTCTCCTCAGAGCAAAAGTCCTCATGCCCAGTCCTCTGCTGTGCTGCTGGGGCAGCCAGAAATGGTGGTGGGAAATGGAGGAGATGCCAGAGATGTGGCCATGTCCAGAAGGGCAAGACGAAGTCTGCCAGCTGGAGCAAGGCTTTATAAGGTATACATCAAGGTGACAACAGAAAATGAGATTTTACTACCCCTAAGACACCCATCCATTACTGGGATGCCTTCTATCATCAAGTAGGAGGGAGAACCACCTTCAGTGCCCAGTTCATCCTCCCACCTTTTACCCATCTTATCAGTTTAGTGACATTCCACCAAGTAACAAGGAAAAGGAGGTTCTCTGCGTCCAGAGGTACCTCCCAGTTAATAAGATATCTCAAGACAATCTCTTGGGTCGCATCTGAGAGGACAACGCTGGCATAGCTGCCATAAGTCACAGAACAGCACCAATCTAGTGGGACTTCCCTTGAGCACCATGATCAGTCTCAGGCTGGGGTTGAGGATTTTGATTGGGAACAAGCTCTCCAAGTTGTGACCTCTGAGGAAGGATCTGTTTGGTCTTTTGGGTTGGTGACAGTTCCAGACGTGTCAAAGATTTATGTACCGGAGAGGCTCTCAGGCCTTTGGTAACTCTGGTTGGGGTCAGCCACACTTTGGCTCTCTGCCCTTCACTGCTTTACACTACACATCAAGAGATCCCTTGAAGGCAGAGAGGAGGGCAGGCTGAACGAGCTATCTCCCCAACCTTGATACAGGGAGCCAATTTGCTCACCTCCAGGTCTTGGTGAAGCAGATGGAGGTGCAGTGCTTTTGGGTGGATCAGACCAGAAAAAATGGCCACCCCTCCCATGTGGCTTCCTTTACACCGCAGGCCATTGTATTTTGCCCACTTACTGTTTCAATGATGCCAAAGCAAACACCTCTTCCGGGAGGGAACCAGGTCTTGATCTGAAGATAAACCCATAGAGTCTCTCATTAGATGGTTGGTTCTGATGATTAATCATGCTTCTTGTGGAGGAAGCCTGATCGTTTCTCATGTGAGTTTACCCTGGCTTTGGAATTTGGCCTTTGGTTTGTTGCCTATATGAAAGCATTTAGCATTGAAATAGCAGCAATTAGGCTTCTGAGAGAGTTTTAATTTAAAAATCTTTAAGTCCTAGTTAAGGGTTTTGTCAACATAAAGAAAAGGGTCATAGGATCCCAGATGAAGACAACGGTGGACAATTTTGTTAATGGAGCAATAAAACGATAAATCTCTAAATGTGTAAAGGTGCTAGATTAAAATCGGTGTAGAAGGAGCAATAAGGGTATTTTAGCATTGCCTATTCTCATAAGATGTTAACAAAGCCAAGTAGGATGAACCTCACCTTCCTTAAGACACTTGTGAGATTAAGCACCGATAACAATACGCTAAGTGGCCCTAATGCTTCGACTAATGCAGAACTGATAGGAGTGTGAAGTTAGCCAGCAGAGCTAGGTATCCTGGGTATGTGCTGTGGAGTTACTCCTGCTTGGAGTATGTTGAGATGAATATGTACATTTGGATTGCTGCAGGGGATCAAAGGGCGTGTCTGAGGGTTTTGTTTCCCAGGGTGAGGTCTCCAAAATCTGTGGTGGATCTTTCCTCTGCCAAGCCAGAGAGATTGGGAACATGATGAGAAAAGGCTGGAGGTTTAACTTTGTTAGAACGCACCCCTCATGTCGGCAGCAGACTAAGGAGTTTGTCTTGTTGGTTTCTCCTCTGTAAATGTTTGGTGTTGTCTACAACAACTGAAATTAGCTTTCCTGTGGCCTTAGGAAAGCACTCATACACCTCTTAATCTCTGTTTCATTTAGATAACCAGACTAGGCATGTGTGCTCTCGTTCTCTCCCAAGCTCGGGCTTCCTTGCAGTGATTCTTTTCTACCTCTTCTCCCATGTTTCATCTCCATTAAAAACAAAACAAGACAAAAAACAAAACAAGACAAAACAAAACTCAACTGAAAATCATAGGCATGACTTGCATCAGCCATGTCATTACTCTCCATTCAAATATCAAAAACCTGTGTTACTCCTTGCACTGCTGTATCACAGTAGGAGCTGTGGTTGAGTCGTTTGCTCTGATCATTTCCATCCTCCCACTAGGTAACTGAAGTCCACAATTTGCTCCTTCCTCCTTGCATTTGACTTGCTGAGATGTTTTGTTTGAATGGGTTGAGTTCACCAAAGTAACAAACACTGAGCAGGACTGTGATGTCCTTATCTCACTAGCTGTCCTTCCACCATGCGCCAGCGTTATCAGCCGTGAGAAGGATTCAGGAGCATCCACCTTTCTGTGGGGAATATTCCTGTGTATCAACAGAGGTCATCTGTTCCTGAGGCTCACCTGCAGCTAACTTCTGTAGGAAATACTTGTATCTCAGAGTTCTCAGTCAAAATGTTCACAAGAACAAGGTTGTGGTCACACAGTGACCTTCACGCACCAAACACAAACATTGCTGCCACAAAAAAAATGGGCAATTAATTATTTATATTCTGTTAGTTCCATGTTGGTTAATGCTCAGATTCTCTTCCACTCGTTTGCATGATGGATGCCAAGTTAACAGGTCTGATTTATCCAGTGATCTCATTTGCCTTTTTTAGAAATTCTGGCAAAACATTAGCATTTCTGTGATCTTCTTGCAAATAAGGATTAGTAGAGCAGGACATCTCTCCCAGCTCTCCAAGGACTCTTCTAGGCATGTGAGTTTGGTCCTGTATGTGCTCTAATATCTCATAGATTCCAGCTCTAATAGCTCTAAGATTCCAGTGGTCTGTATGATATCTCATGTATCTCAAGTATATCCCCTCCTGGAACTGCTTACTGAGCACATCAGCTTTTATATATCACTGCCAGTTTTACCATCTCCATGATGTTAGCTGGAGACTGTATCAATGCTGTCACTTCTTTTCTTGTCCATCTACCTGCACTACTCTTCTGTTGTCCTCACCCCGGCCTGGTATGGACTTTTTTCCTTGATTTTTTTAGCATTTGTAATCAATATCTTGAATTTCCATTTATTGACTGATTTTTTTGTCAGTCCTCCTTCCCTTCCAGTTGTCATCTGTAGCTCTTTGGTTTCCAGTTTGCCACTGAAACAGAATGGGCTTGTAGCCAAACCCGTTTCCTCTCTGTTTGCACTGTGACCTGCCACCTATGAAAAACTCTTTCTGAAGAGCTCACAATATTTTCTCACATTTTTTCTAGATTATTCCTCCCAGTCTGAATTTCTTTTCTACTTTCACCTCTGGAAAATTAACCCTATGGAGCACCATGCTTAAATGAACCAGAACAGCTTTTTTTTTTTTTTTTTTTTTTTTTCCTCAGAACAAGCAGAATCAGGTCAACCAATCAGGACAACAGCTGCCTTCCAGCCCAGCAATTAATTCATCTGTATCTGTCATAATGAGGTCCAAAGTCATGTTATTTTGTGTCCTGTGTGGTTCCTCTCGTGTAAGATTATTACCTATAGTTTCAGCAACCTTCATTCTTTGTTTTTTTAACGAATGGATGTGCCAGACCTTCAGGATGGTCTTTACCCTTGTGTAATTTCTCTGTACAATCCAGTAGGTTGTTCACCATTCTGCCATCAACAAAGACCTACCAGATTACTTTGAAATTCCACCTGGCCTCACAGCTACATCCTTTCTTCCAGGAGAAACCACAGCATGTCCTATAGCTCCTGGGCTATTTAAGCATCTCCATTTTGTTTTTAGCTCTCAGCCCCAGAGTTTAATTCTCCCTCTATAAAGTATAATCTTTCCTCTCCATGTGCCTGTGGCACCACTTGTCTGAGTGCCCAGAGGGTCTCAAATCCATGAGGTCCCCAGGGTGTCTCAGTGCTGGACAAGACGCACTGGGAACCTTGTGGCAAAGGGAGCAGGAAGTGTGTGTGGTGCATCTCCACCTGGCCAGACTGTTGGGCAAGAAAAGGGACAAGAAAAAGGTGTAATTCCCAGGAGAAATCACTCAGCTGGCAAAGGATCTGTAGGAACCTCATAGCCTTGCAGCCAGGAGGCCAAGGTGATGGGCTTTCACCTGGAGTTACAGGCAGTCAGCTGGGGGGGATAAAGACTGGGGAGAGGAAAAGCCCAGAGCATTTCCTGGCAGCTCAGGGAGACCACAGCAGCACAGAGAGGAGTGAGGCAGCACCCTCCACTCTTCCCTTGTGTGCAGGCAGTTGGGAAGCTGTCATGATTTAGATCCCAGTCTTGCTAGGCTCAGTGTGCCTTGGTTTGTCGGGAAAGACTGGCAGCCTAAGGCTGAGGGTTGTCTTCTGCAGAGATAGCAGTTTGAGTCTCCAGAGCCCACATGTGGGACAGTCTGCTTGCCCTTTTCTGTCAGCAGTAGTGCAAGGAAAAATGCAACAAATACTTTCTGTGTCCAGCCCTGCAAGAGGGACAGGAGAATTAGGAGGATCACAGAGGTGAGAGAGCTCTTGTTTAGGGGGACACACAACCTGCATTTGAGTGTGCTGCTCCCTGGTTGTGACACCAGTCCTTGTCCTCCCAAGCGCTGCCTTCTGCAAAGTGGCTTTTCCCATGGTGTCCCCTGTCACCCCAGTGCTGTCCCCAGGAGACCTTTCTTACTCCTGAGCAATGCTGGTAACTTCAGGCCTTCAGGCTCCCAGTCAGAGGCTTGCCAAGCTGCCTGGGCACTCAGGTGAGGGTGGCTTAGCATGAAGCCTTCTCTCTCCCTGCCCTATGCACCTCATTGCTGGGGAAGGTGAGAACACAATGCAGAGCCAGCAAAGCCAGGCTGGAAACAACTGCATCTGTAAAAGCTGACAGCCAGGTGTAGCAGCTCCCCCCAGGCAGCCCTGCATGGGCACCAGGCTGCAGCATTAGAGAGGAGATCAAGCTGCTGGTAATCAGCTCAGGGCTCAGGCCGTCAGGATCAGGACAGAGTCTAAGGGCACAGTGCCAGCTCCTCATCCTCTTGTTTTGGTTCCTTCCCCAGTGTTTCCTTTCCATAGGCAGCAGGGACTGATGGCATCAGACAGCACCAGGAGCAGCTCTGAGGGTAGCATGCCATGACGCCAATCCATCTCACTACCATCTGCAGCTAATTCTTAATCTGGCGATGAGCTTAGGGGATTTCCCGGTGCTGACACACTCTACAATTGCAGGAGCATCTGAATTACAGCACCGATCATTCCTCTGCATAAACACAGCCTCTGTCCCTGCAGCAGAAGGAGGTGGTTTATAGCCTAGATCCTATGTCACCGGCCTCTCCTAAATCCACCTCCTTTGTGTATCCCAGCTTCCCTGAGAGGTTCAGCTGCAGGCAGTAATTTTTATGGTCTATTTCTTGGTCCTTTGCTCATGCAATGAAAATTAGCAACTCAGAAGCCAGATGGGACAGGTATTCCTGGGTAGGAGCAACTGTTCCCTTTTAGGAACAACAACAACAACAACAACAAAACCACCAAAAAACAAAACGGAGAATCATATTAGCTTTTAATTTTTTCTTGATCCAAACTGAGCAAGAAGGGACCACTACTCCATGGCTGCCAGCCAGGACATCTCTCAGATGTACAGGGAGCAGTGCAGGAGCAGAAACCACAGGATGGACCATGGTCCTCTCATCTCTGACCACTGTCAGCACAGGGATATCTGAGCTTTTGTATCTTACAGACTTCCATGGATTTTTCTTCCTGCAGTAGGGAGTCCTGCAGGGAGTCCTTGAGTGACCTACACCACCCATTTTGCTTGTCCACCTTCAGTCTTCATTTTCTGCCCCAATGGCTTTTCTGTTGGAGGCAGCAGGAACTGTCACCCCTCCTCACCTTTTCCCTGACACTTGGGATAGTAGTTTAACCTTTATCATCTCCTCTTGGTGTTTCTTCATCCATGTGGACATCACAGCTGTTCCCTCCACAGAACATCTTTGAAGTGACACTCTGAGTCTCATCCAGCTCTGGAGGATCTTTAGTAAATATAAAGGCTGGAGTAGCAGGGGCACAACCTGCCAAGGGAATGAATGAAGCTGCAAGCTACCTTATCCTTCATGAGGCAGGGATGCAAAGAAGCAAGAATGCAAGCTGCCAGCCACTTCCCCCTTTACGGGGCAGGGATGCAAGGATGCAGGGAAGCAGGGATGCAAGGGTGCACACCACCTCACCTCCTGTTTCGGGAGACAGTGGGGTTTGCTCTGGGCTTTGGGAACCGTCCCCCGTCCCCCGTCCCCCGTCCCCTGTCGTCCCCCGCCCCATGCCGCCACTCTCAAGCGTGGAGCGGGGCGCCCTCTGCCGCGAGAGAGCGGCACTGCCGGGAGCGGGCGGGGACGGGGCGAGGCGGCCACCCCCGAACCTCTCGTCCCGCTCTCGGCAGCCCAGTTACGACAGCAGGGTAGGCAGCAAGGCAGAATCCTCCCTTCCCTGCATTTGGAAAGTCGGCATCCCACTTCTCACGTTCACCCCAGTCCCCCATTCCCAACCGAGGATGCTGCGACAAGCCCCCCTGCTAGTGTCCTCCTTCATGTAGGGTGCAGCACCCTGCTGTGGAGCAGGAGCTTTCCCTTCAGGGGAAGGAGGAGAAACGTGTTTGTGCTCCCCAGCTTTTCCTCAAAGGCTCTTTTCAAGCAGCGGCTCCCAAGTGAGAGGTGCTTTGCGGCATGTCTGGGCTCGCGGGTTTGGCTGCCGAGGACTTTTCCAAGTGCTTTTTGTCTTTGTGGTTCCTTCCCTTGCCCCCCGCTGTCTCCCGACTCTCCTGCAGTCCTTGTCTCTTTCTGGTCCTTTCTCAGAGGAAGTCGTGCCTCCTTCCAAGCATTCCCAAGCCGCTTTATGCACCCTGTTTTGGCAAACTGGCTCCAGCAAAGCTGGCAGTGGTGAGCTGAGACATCACAGCATCCAGCTGGCTGTTCTCCTCTGCTGCCGGAGGGTCCTGCATGTCCCTTGTGTGTCCCTGCTCCCTTTTTTCAACATGAATGTGGCCGTGGATTTGTACTCAGGCCCCAAGCTCCAAACCCGGGCTTGAGGAAACATCCCCTGCGGCTGCCTCCACTTCCCCAGGGGAATGTCTAGCAGAGCCCGACACCAGCCAAGGGCTGATTTATGCCGCCGCCTGAAATAAAGCGTTGCCCGTCCTGCTCTTCATGCTGGGTGAGCCCAGCCCGTTCAGAAACCAGTTTCAGGATGAAACTTCTGTGATCCCTTGGTGTGAAACAGGCCAAGGCAGACGGGTACGGGGATACGCTGCACCCCTGGGTAGGGCATGGGAGAGGCATTCACAGGGCGGGCACAACAGCGATGGGGCAGCTGTGGGGGCAGATGTCCTGATTCTGCAAGGCACCATGGCCAGGGCCTCACTGCTTTAGAAGAAGGGGAGCGAAGGGGTTTTTAGTAAGTCCTCACCATCTGGGCAGATCTGGGGTCACTACTCTGGGGGTGCAGCACCCCATGGCACCCAGTGGGAAGTGGCACAGGCCAGCAACTCCCCTGTTCATGCCACACACTGAGTGCTTGGAGCAGGGACCCATCTGTCCCAAATCACAGCCAGGACTTGTGTGTCTGTCCCTTTGTGCTCACAGCCCCAAAATGATGTCCACTGCCCCCGCATCAATCTCCTGCCCTTTCCCCCACACCCCCCTCCCCCCAGCTACAAAATGCCCTTTGGGGACGGAGGCGGTGGTCTTTGTGTCCCTTTAAGACGCGGCGATGCTTTGCCAACGCCAGCTGCTCCCCAGCCACACACGCTCCCCTACAATGCCCTTTTCATGCGCAGCGGCCGTCTGAGCAGTGAAATGCCCCTTCAGAGCCGCGCCGTGCCCGTGCCAGCTGTGACTCTCGCAATGCGGGTGCTCTCTCAGCATGGCACAGCGTCCTTGCCAGCTCCGGTGTGAGAGATGCCAGCGAATAGCCCCGGACCGCGGGAGCTCTCCCTCGGTGCAAACACGGCATCGGCAAAAGCCGCTGGGCAGCGCAGCTGTCCCTGTCCTCCCGGCATCCCCAGGGATGCGGGTGCTGGTCTCTTTTCCCCAACACTGAATGCCCGTTTCTACTCCAGGTCACCCGGCAGTGCTGCAGTCATAAATCCTGGCCACCTGCCCTCAAGGGCCAGTGCAAATGCTGCCTCGTTAGGTTTAGCTAATAAAGCAATAACAACAAGAGAAAAAAGCGAGCTAATCCCCAAGTGCTGGCGCTGGGCTTTGAGGTGCCATATTGCACCAGGGAGAAGCGGCGAGGCAGCCGGGCTGGGCAGGCTGTGAGCCGGGCAGCAGGGAGCCCACAGCCATATGGAACCGACCTCAGATCTGCTGGGAATTACAGCGGTGATATTTCCAGGGAGAAAGCCGGTGTCCCAGGCCTGGATGGTTTATTTGCAGCCTCCAGTGAGGCAAAGCAGCACATCTCGAGTGCAGGGAAGGGGAAGAAATGGGTTCAGGAAAAGAAGCAGCAGCACAGATGATGCTCGTGGAGTTAGAGGGGTGGGTGTGAGCCCCCCGCCTTATGGGCCTGCTGCTGTGGGCAGAAGGGTATAAAACCCAGAGGCAGGCATCTCTAAGGGCACCTCTCAAAATGTAGAGTGTGCCTGTCCTTAATGCCTCACAACCATTTTTTCCCCATTAGAACCCCTCCCTAGCCCAAATGCCAGAGCCCTTCCAGCCTGACACACCCCACCCCAGCTCTTTTCCCAGCCACAGTCCCTCAGCAGTGTGGTGGCATCATGCCAAGTGCCACAGTGAGTGAATTGTCCCATGGAACATGCAACTACCCTGCTTCCCAAGGGATTCCTGAAGTGGTGGGGAGCAGGTCCCATGGGTGATGCTGCTGTCACACCACTGTGCCTTGCTGCCCTGACCACAGCTCCCCCAGACAGCTGGACTGAAGTCCATGTGAATGTTGCAGCCCACTGGAACAGGATCAGGTTCCCAGAGAAACCCCAGCTGACCAGGGATGGGTTCTCCAGGTGCATCTGTTGATTGGACATTTTGGGAGGAAGGTCTCTTCCTTAATATCTTCTCCAAAGTCTTCCAGATGTAATCAGCCCTGGAATTACACCCATCCAGGCTGGGACTTCTGCACTGAATGAGACCTGATGTGAAGCCATGTCCTTTTTGTGTGCCCCTGCCTTCCTCTCTGTCACTATTACGTCACCCTGGGGAAGTATGATGGGGCCCACACCCCTTGCTGCTGAGTGTTGTGCTTGTGTCCAGGCTAGGAAGCAGAACATCCTTAACTTGCTAGTCAACATGGAGTCACATATGTTTGTGATAAGGACTGGGGTGTCCCAGCAAAGAAAAGCTCCTCTGCCCTTAGAGAGACCAGTCCTGGATAGAAATGCTCCCTGGTATAATGTGACAGTGGGTGGCCAGTCTTTGGTGCCATAAACACCAGTGTATGTGGGTACAAAAAGCCAAAAGGGGGCAAGTATGTCGTGACTGCCTAGCAGGGTGTTTGATGAGCTGGAGCCCAGAGCTCTTCATCTCTCACGGGCATATTTCCCAAGGAGAAGTGCGTGCTCACCACTTTCTCCTGAGCTGCAGCCCAGGTTGGTTATGAATAATGTATTAGATATCAGGCGATCGATGCGTCTCACCCGGATGGACTCTTCCAGCCTTCCCCCAGCCCTCTCTCATTCTGCATGGCTGGACCTGTGCCCCTTGTCACTCATTTACTGGTGGCATCATGCACGGACAGTTGGGACTCAGCCCAGCAGATGAGTGGAGTCAGAGGCGCCAGCAGTGATAGCCAGGCACAGGACCAGTTCTGTGGACCATTTCATACCACATTTCCCGGAAAAAAATGGCAGATCTCCCACCCCACCGGGGGTTTCCCTGCGAGGCAGAGCTCAACAGCAGCAATCGGTAACTCTCCCCTCCACAACAGCAGGGGTGGGAGTCTCATATCCAGTGACCTCAGCTGGAGGGAATATGGACCTGGGGATGCATGACCAGTTCAGGAGAAAGAGGAGGTAGAGTCAGCCCATGAGCTTCATGTGATTTGTGGATGGGAGAGCAGTTTCTTGCCACTGCCAGGCCATTTGCCATGGGGACAAATGAATGATTTTTATTGCATGCACTCCTTGAATGCTGTCACTTGCCAGAGCTCCCCAGTTGAGTGGAAATGGGGCACAACCCTTCTCAAAAGCCCCCTGAGAGGATGCTGCTGAAGCCTAATGGAATTTGAAGCTAAGGGAGCGGAGCCAAGAGCAGGAGTAAAGGCTGAGACAACCTTGAGCAAAGGGGGATTGGCAGAGGTGGATGCAGATAAGGAACGGCTGCTCTTGGTGGGGTGTGTCTGAGCACACATGCCTGGTATTTGCAAATCCAGACTGATTTATCCTGCCTCTAGGACTTTGGCCAAATAACATCTTGGCAGGAATTTCTTGGTAAGATGTAGAGACAGCACTGGACTTGGCAAGGCCGACACTGAACTTTTCAGAGAGACCAGGACCAAGAAAGTCTCTGATCACTTAGACTTCCAGGGCTCTAAGCATCCTCCTCCTCTCCTGCAGCAGCCCATTAGTGGGGCTCCTGCAGCACCTTTCAGAGAGCTCCCAGCCAGTGAGGAGAGCAGCTGGATGCTCCCTAGCCTTAGACTGCTGCTGGTTCCTATTGCATTTCCAGGTCACTCTGGGACAGTGTCCCCTCTATCTGTGGGTGTCTATCACCCACACAGCCTTCACTGAATCACAGACTCACCTGGATGCAGTCAGATCCCCCACCCCCTTTTGTCTTCCTCAGGAGCTCAGCATCTGGCTCAGCATCTCAAGTTCTCTGTTCCTGAAATATTTTGGGATCACACCATTACCAGCAGGGCCAAGACTTGATCTCTTGGCAACACTGGAGATTATCTCCAAGGCCTTGAATTGGCAACAGAAAGAGAGGCAGAGGCTGCTTGGAACTGTTTCCAACTGGGCCAGGCACACAGTCGGCAGAGGATGTAATCCCTCCCCAGAGATGCCACTGTGATCACAGAACAATTATGAATAGACAAACCTCACAAGCTCCAAGGGTGAGAGCCAGTTCTCAGGACATCACAACCACATAAGCTGACCATGCCAGTGGCAAGGGACCATAGAGACAAGTTTGGGCAGCCACACTGACCTATCACTCCTGAGCACTTCCTGTGTAATAAATATTGCATGATGACATTCCTCCATCCAGATGCCCAATAGACAATCCCATAACCCCACTGATTCAGAGCCAGAATCAAAACCCACTGTCTCACTCCTTCCCAGGGACTCTCCTGCCTCATCTCATCATGCCTGCACAATTTAACCCACTGCCTGTTCTTCTCAGCTGATGCCGCTTTGCTCCATCTTTCTGAGAGCCTTGGTTCCCTCCCTCTCCTTCTCCTGTCTCGGGGGAAAGTAGTTCCAAGGTGCTGAGAGCAGTGAGGCCAGAAAACCAGGGCACTTCTTCAGCTCACCTAATTGTTGGTTACTGTCCCTCTCCCTCGATGCCTAATTAAGTGGAGCAGGAGGAAAGCCCAGGAGAAGCAGCTGAAGGCACAGGAACACATGTGCACATTACGAAGAGGTTGGTGAGTGTCCTCATACACACTGCTTCAAAAACAACAGGAGAGAATGATGCCAGGAAACAAGCAGGAGCAGTGACTGGACCTCATGTCTAGACCTGGATGCACACCTGTGATGTGACAAATGCTTCACACATGCTTGTTGCTAAGTGATCTGCAAGACAGCTGTCAGGCTCAGAGCAGAGAAGAGAGCTCATCCCAGAAGAGCTGCACTAGAGATGAGCAGAACCAGGGCTGGTGGCTAGGCTCCCTCCTGGGCTCCAGCTCTTGCTTATCTCCCACCCCTAACTTCAAACCACCCCCTTTCTATTGAATTTTTGTCATGGCTTCTTCAAACCAGTCCCAGGAGTGCATGGGACATGAAAGACCATCTTGAAACTGATTTCCTGGTTGCCTCAGCCTTGTAATCACTTGGGACATTTGGTGGAGTGGGATGCTGGTCCAGGGTACAACTGAAAATCCCTGAGCAAACCTGACTCTCCCATAGTTTAGGAAGGATTTCAGAACAGCTATTTCAGCTTTGAATCCTTGCTTCAAATTTATTGCAAGGCAGGGCTGCCTCAACAAGAATCTGAGTGCAGTGTGTTGAAGGAGAGGAATCCATCTCCATCAGTGCAACATCTGCGAAGATGCAGTCCCTGGGAAGACATCACTGCAGGCAGAGGAAGATCTGTGCTGGTACTATAGAGAAGCATGTCCCAAACATGATGTCAACCCGGCTCGTTGCTGTGTTACCACATTCCCGTGGTCCAACAGCTCTGGTTTAGCTCCTGCTCTCAGCTGTGGACAATGAGCCAGACTGCTGGATTCACCTGTGGTGTCCCGACGGAGGAGGGACACTTGTGTTTGTGCCACTGTGTGCAGGCACAGCCTTGCCTGACACATGCCCAAGCCCACGAGGGCAGCGAAGGCAGGACCTGAGCACCAGAAACACATGGTGCTGGGATGCTGGAGCCATGCCTGCCTCATGCTTTGCTGTAACCTTTGGCTCTCCTCCTGCTGCCTGCCAACACATTTCTGCACAAATAGTCCCTCGATGTCACCAAGGATCTTGATGCTGTTACACTTCTTGCTCAAAGAAGCAATAAGGACTGGGGTGGGATCAGGCCTTTCTGGCTCCACATCTCCCTCCTGTAGCCAGCCCGGCCCTGCAGGGCTGCTCCGATGGGCAGTGAAACAAACTCACCAGGACCCTGTTTAACAAAATAGGGGGCTACACAGGGAAACTGGAACAAGCACTAGTGGGAGTGTTTGCTTTGCCAGGATGCTCCAGCCAGCTCCAGGCAAAAAGTTTGAACATCCAAACTTTCCCTGCTCAATATTTGTGTTTGTTTAATTCCTGTTGCCTGGGCTGTAGTGAGAGATTTATCTCCAGGAGAGAAGAGGCAGCTGGATTTGGTGGCATATGTCTCCTTTGGGATCCAGCCCGTTTTGGGCCATGCATGGCTAAAGGTGAATGGCTGGAGCTGAGAAGCAACTTCCAACAGCCTTGGGAAGGTTTAAGCAGCAAGGTGAGCCTTGGGGATGGACAGGGCATCCCAAAGCAACATGCTAGCCTTCCTTGCCTGCATCCCTACCCAAGCAGAGCCCAGTACCCACCAGTAGCTTCAAACACCGAGTACCCACCATGCCTTGTCTCAGTTGTGCCAGTGCTGGCAGCCTGGAGGCCTGTGTAGTCACAAGGAGTTCTCAGTGCACTTCTGAGCAGGTCTGGCTCCACACATGGGCACTGTGATTGGGCTGTGTGGGTTTAAATACACAGCGATCTCGTTGAAGTCTGGGGTTTAACAAGTCATGAGCACAGTACTGTGTCATCATTAGCTCTGTCTGTTGAGGAGCCCCGAGCACTGCTAACACAGACTTTTCAGCTCTGGGGTTAATTCCAAAGCCAGCCTGATCACAATCCCTCTATGGTTTTACCCACCTGCAAAGGAACAGCAGAAATCCAGAGTCAGGTCAGGCTCCATATAAGAAAAGAAAAGAGAAATCAAAAGAAACTGAGCCTGGATGCAGCCTGAGTCAGCTTGCCCTTGGTGTGGGTCCCTCACAGTGTGCAGATGAGCCCTTTGGAAACCAGTACAGGGGTTGGAAGGCAAGAGCAGTGCTGAGGCCTCCTGGATCCTGGCTTTGAATTAGAACTTTTTTTTTTTGGTGGGTGAGCAGTCTTGACAGAAGTGCCAGCCTGACTTCTCTGACACACTTTCCCACTCCTCCCCTGACACAGAATACCAGCTGCCCAGGCAGAGTCGGACAATTCCAACAGAAGATGAATGGAGAGGGGAAGAGGCCACGGAATCCAACTCCATATCCACGGGCATTGCCAGGGAAAATTCTTCCTGAGGACATGAGATGGCAGCCACACAGCACGGTATTGGGAGTGGAGTCACTGAGTTAATTTGGCTTTCCAATTAACAACAGTGGAGGTCATTACTGAACTGCTCATGGCTCTCTGTCCTGACACGTTGTTGCCCAGGGCCTGGAGCTTGGCAGTGGAGCAAAGAGGATGGGCTGGGGGCCCTGGTGAGGCATTCACCCCCTGCCCTGTGAAGAAAGCCCAGTGCAAGCAGAAATTCACAGCAACTGAGGGGATTGGTGTTCCCAGAGGCACTCACCCTCCTGCCTGTGCCAGCACCTCTCACTTCCCCACTGAGTCCTCCCCTTCCTACAGCCATCCCCAGAGCATCCAGGCTGTCTGAGCAGGGCCTTTGAGCTGCCCTACCCTGTATGTACCTGCACCTGCACAATACTCAACTGTACATGGACACTGCTTGCTGTCCTACCCCTGTAGCTTTGCTCCTGGCAGAAGGCATAGCTAGCACCAAGGGTGATACTTCACATGCAAACCCCAGAAATTATTAAAAGAAAACTGGTCAGGAACACTTTGGACTCAAGAGTGGGACAACAAAGTGCCAAGGCTGAGGCATGATGAGGCTGGAAATTTTTCCCATCAGGATGGGATTCAGCAAGGTTTTTCTCTTGTAGCTGGGTCAATCACATGCCCAGAGCCTGTGAAGGCAAACATGGACCAAACATGCAGCTACTAAAAAAGGTGTGACACACCACTGTGAACATCCCTGGCTATACCAGGGCTGTCCTGCCACTCTACACATTAAATGTACTCCATCAGAGCCACTGAGTCCCAAAATATCCCCCTCCTGCCAGTGCCATTCATAGCAGCTTTGGTGGGGTTGGAAACACCTTCCAACGGGTGGGATGGGGCAAAGAGAGTTGTTCTCTCACCTATCATTACCCTGTGAGGTGCATCCAGCAGCAGCTCCCTCCCCTGTGTCAGTGCTGGTGTCAGCAAAGGCAGGCTCTCTGCCAGCCTCAGGGTCTGGCAGCTCACGGGGGCTCTGCATGTATGCAGCCCCGAGCAGGACAGGGATGGGGATGGGGGCCAGCATCCTGGACAAAAGATCTGGATTATTCGGTGCAAGCATACCCCCTGCCGACGAGCTGGAAAAACACAGCTCTCCGGACAACACACCCTCCCCCGGAAAAAAAAAATAAAAAAATCCAGCTACAGCCATGGGATAGAACCGGAGGGAGACGGCCGGGGCAGCCCCGAGGTGAAGGCCGGCAGCTGAAGAGGGGCCGGGCACCGGCAAGGAGTGCACCCACAACACGAGTGAAACACCCGCCCACCCCGTCTCGCCAGGGCCGGAATTCACAAGTTTTTTCCTCGGGAGATTTGCGGTTTCCAGCCTTTCCCACCCGGCCCCTCCGCGCAGCACCCGGGACCCCTCTGAGCTCCCCCAGCCCCGTAGGCGGGAGAAGCCCGGGACATCCCCCGGGCTGTCTTCTCCCATGTTTGGGGCTAGATCGCACTTTCCCCTCCGTTGTTTGCTTTTCTTTTTCTCTTTTTTTTTTTTTTTTTTTTTTTTTTGGTTTGATTCTGCTCCCCCCGCAGTGCTGCCCGCCCCGCCAATCCGGGCCCTGCGGGGCTGGGGGGCTCCGGCAGCGGCTTTAAAAGCGGAGCCCTTTGTGCGCCGGAGTCCTCCGGAGCCCCGCACCGGCAGCTGCCGGGGCCGGACCGGGATGTGCCGTGCCGGGATGATGTGCCATGCCGGGATGATGTGCCATGCTGGGATGATGTGCCGTACCGTGCCGCCGCCGCCGCCGGGAGGAGCTCTGGACCACGCTGCACCGTACATCCCTCTCGGCAGGTATTTTCATGCTTCCCCCCTGCACCCCAAAAAACGTGCCCGGCTTGTCCCGCTCGCCGTTTTGCCGGCGTTGGTCGGCTTTTTTTTTTTTTTTTTTTTTTTTTTTTTTTTTTTAATACTCGCCTTCCTTCTTCCCTCCCTCACGCCATCTGATTTGGGATGGTGGGGCTGAGGGTGTTGTGCTGGTGGCACTGGAGCAGGCTGAGGTGACAAGGCTGCTGGAGCTGGGGTGCTGCCCACTGGTGGATGTGTCAGGGCTCGTTGGGGACAGCTCAGAGTCACTGCTGCTGAGGGTGGGGTGAGCACAGAGCGTCTCCGTGGAGTCTGTTATTGTAGGGTCTCTCGAGCGGGTGGGATCAGCACCATGGATTGCTGCTGCCGCACACTGGGTGCTCTGTGGGCACCTCCAGACTCTCTTCCCAGTGCCTATGGGCAGACCTTTTCCAAACCCTTTGAAATTTGGCCCTTAACAGTCTTACAGCTCAGTTACCAGCTTTAGGGGGTCGCCAAACTGGCCTGGAATTTGATGTGCCCGCAGCTGCTTTGTCACCAACTAGTACCACGAGAAGTAGCCCCAGGCAGCAACCGCAGCCCTGCTCTGTCCCCAGCTCAGCCCTACCCCACCTCTGCATTTTGGCCAAAGCTTTGCTGCAGTCCCAAAGCTGTGTCGTGTCCTTGGAAGCAGAAAGGTTCCCTCCTGGGGTGAGCAGTGGTGGCTGGAGCCGGCTAACAGCACCACAGGAACTGGATCTGGGCTGTCATTTTCCATCCTTGTCCCTGACTCCGTGATCCCTGGATTGGGGTGGGAGGGGATACAGTGGTGGTTCAGGCTGGAGCTGGGAGACTGGGGAGTGGTTCAGGTATGCGGTGGTTAGCTATCCCACCTGGGCTTGCTCTTTGCTCCTGGGTTTGCAGGAGTGCTGGGGAAGCATCAGGCTTGACTGGGAAGCACCAGGGGCCTCAACCTTTGCCCTGTGGGAAGTCACTCAGCGAATCGTTGGTGAACTTGGATGCCATCGCGGCACTTCTGCGCCAAAGCCACCAGCCTTGTGTTAGCAGAGGATGGAGAAGACATTGGTCAAAGTCACCCACGGAGCCACAGTTCCTTACTCCTGTTGTTAGAGGGATACTACTGTCCCAGGATTGCTGCCTGGAGCGTGACTGAGCCGCCACGCGGGGCAAAGCACTCCGGCTGGGCTTGCAGTCCCCCCCGGGGCACTTGGGATGGGGACGAGCCCTGGCTGGGGACCAAGGGCGGGAGCTGGCCAGCCCCACGTGCAGGGAAGGAGCCGTTGGTGCAGTTGTTTGCATGAGCAAGAGCGAGAGCTGGGGCTGACCACAGGAACCTGCGGCTGCCGCAGGGGGCCCGGCTGCTACAGGAGTCCCATTGGCCCCAGAGAACAGCTGAGGGACTGTTATGCAAATTTAGAGGAGGCAGGAAACCAGAGGGAGAGCAGAGGAGTCTGAATTTCTCCTCTCTCCTTTCAGTCTCCAGGACTGACTTTCCTGGCTCCAAGATGCTGTGGTGGTCCCTGATGAGAGCCTTGGCCAGGATCCTTCCAACATGGCATTGCTCTGGCACCTCGGCACTGGCTGGTCCTTGTCTCTGTATCTGGGCAGGGCTGGGCACTGAGTGTTACCCCTGCTCCCAGGCTTGCCCCCCAGGAATGGCACTGCCTCGTGGTCTCCACACTGGTTCTGCAACCTCTGTCAGCAAAGCCAGGACCTTCAGGTGTTCTGGGAAGGGATGGGAACAATGTGCATTGGTGACTGGGGGGGCTGGTGGTGGGACAGAGTAGGTGCAGTTTTGGGAAAGGACCAATACTGGCTGTTCTCAATCTCTGTTCCCAGGGTCCTTCCATGTATGGCTTCATAACAGCCTCCAGGGACAGTGGGACTCCTGCAGGGCCCGGAGGGAGTGGACTCCCCTTTGCCCTGGAAAAGTGGCACTGTGGCTGCAAGCCTGAAATGTCTTAGGATGTGGCTCTGATATGGTTTCCTGAAAGTTATTCTGGTATCTTCCTTTTGGCATATGCCCGGGGTACTGAGGGTTAGCAGTGGGTTTGGGGACACTGCCATCCCCCAGGAGAGCAGGGGCTGGTTCCCTTTGCTCGGTCCCCAGACAGTCCTCTTGCACACTGTCCTTTGTCACAGCTCCCTTGGCAGCAGCTGAGGATGATGTCCTTGCCTGCCCAGGTGTGCCAGAGAAACACCACAGCCCCACACATCCCCCAGGTACTATCACAGCCACACTCTGCCCTGCTCTTTGCACCCTGGTGACCCAAGCAATGGGCACAGGCAGTAGCTATCCCCTGGGAATTAGGTGAGGTGCTGTGGACCCTGAGATTTCACATGCCATGGCTGGGCTGGAAGCAGCAGCATCCTGTCAGATACAAAAGGAGGAATGTGTGTGTGTGAACAAGAGAGGCAAGTGCCTGTGGCAAAGCACACCCAAGCTTCTGCCACTTCCTCACTCCACAGGAGGGACACGGGGAGTGACAGCTCTGAATGACAGCCACAACCAAGCACAGCAGTGTGGCCAACTTGGCAGCATGCCTCCTTCCTGCAGACCAAGCCACAGGTGAGTGGGATGTCACCTGCCTAACACAGAGGAGAAGAGCCCAGTCCTCAGAGCAGTCTTTGGTATGGTGGGAGGAGACAAGCCTGGCCAGAGCCTGGCCTGGCATGGGGAAGAAAATTAGTTACAGCAAATGAAGGTCCCCATCACCACACACGCTGCCCCAGTGCCTGCTGGAAGTGCCCTGACAGGCAGATTTCCTCTGGCACAAGCAAAGCACCAGGGGGTAAATGCCCTTGTGCCAGGAAGATGGGAATCCCAGCAGGATGGGACATCCCCCAGGCTGTTCTCTGCAGGAGAAATGCCCTGTAATGATCCTGAAAGCACTTTTGGGTGCTCACGGAGGCCAAGTGTCTGTGACACAGACTGGCAAAACATTGCTCCAGTGGGACAAGGTGACTGTTTTTTCTCTGCCAATACGGTGCAAGAGCTGATCCCTTCTGCCACTCTGGACCCTGGCTCCTGCTGCCATTTGTCCCTGTGCCCGCCTTCCCAGCTGCCTTCCTGTGCTGCAGGGAGGCAGAGCACAGCTGAAAATACACCTACTGTGTTCCCCCTTCCTGCCTGTTTGCTTCTTCCCCTCCTGCCTTTGCCTTTCAGCGCAGCTTCCCAAGAAAACAAAGGTCACGTCGTCACACTTTGCCTATATATACACACACAAACACACATGGGTGTTTGCCTGGTGTCCTTCTAATAAACTTTGACCACATTTCCATCCCTGAGAGCAGAGGGGTGGCAACCTGCAAACATGCTGAGGTCAACGGGGCTGGCAAAAATGTGCAGCTGGGCGAGGGAGAGGGAGGCTTTTCCTTCCTTTAGCACAGAGGCAGGCTGCTCCACCGGTCAACCCCTCATTAGACAGGGGAGAAGCTACACATGGTACACCCAGCACACCCCACCTGAAAAAGGGCTTTGATCTGGGTTCACACCTGAGCTGTGCTGCTGTGGGAGCTCCCCGGGGACCCAGGGCATGACTGCCAGCCCCCTCACCTTGACAGACTCATCCCACAGCTGTAGGGCTCTGAGTGCTGTGCCTACAGGCTGGCCCCTGAACCCCTGTCAGACACAGCACTCCACACACCCCAGAGAAGGCAAGTTCCACCAACCCAGAGGCAGCAAAGTGGCATCAAATGTGCTCATCCCACAGTTCCCCCACTCCATTTTCCTGCCATAAAATCCACAACTGCCCAAAACTCCCTGCATAATCCACCCATCAGTATTTAAGTTGAGAACACAGGGGTTGCGGTGACTTATCTGACATAGATTTCCAGAAACTTTCCCTCTGGCCTTGGTGTTATCACTGTGTTTCCATGCTCTCTCAGCAGTGGGGTGCCTGGAGCGATGGGGGCTCCAGCCTGTACTGCTGGAGCTGCCCATGGGCTGGGGACAATGAGTGGGTAACTCACGATACTCCGCGGGATGCTCTTCCTTCACTTTGTTCAGTCTAAAATGTAGTTTAATTATTAAAATACACTTTGGGAAGAGCTTCAGGTTGAGGAGGCCAAGGACAAAGCCCTCACAGACTATATGGCAGTGGTAAGTCGGCGGACTCAAAGCACCTTCACTGCTTGGTGAAAGTGTGACTCCTGGACGTGACAAGTGTCCCTCTCTGTCCCCAGGATGCAGGCAGTGCTCTGGGGAGAGTGCAGAGGTACTTGATGGGGATCAAGCTCACCTTCCTGGGATGTGACTCCTCTAGAGCAGTGGTGTCCACTCCTGGGCAAGCAAGGGCTGGCGAGCACAAGGAAACAGTCCCCCCAAACACACCACTCCACAGTGCAGGCGTGCCGTCCACAGCAGCCACCCAGCATGAGCCAGCCATCCTTCTGCCCTTCCCTACTGTCACTCGGGCTTCAAATGGGGTTTTATTGCATCCTGTTTTGCAGGCAGTAGGGACAGGGCTGTGGCAGGGCTCTGGCAGGTCGTGTCCCCCCAGTGCCAGCAGGATGGGCTGAGCCAGGGCGGAGGGTGGGTGCAGCTCTGCCCGCTCCCAGCTTTGGCCGCTGGCTGTTAATGATGGGTTTTTATGCTCTGTATCACCAGGACGTGGTTTATTCCCAGGAAGGAAGCCAGGCAAAAGCACGCTATTAAAATGCTCTGGTGGCCTTTGCAACGGGAAGCCCTCGGGCTTTGCCAAGCAGATGCCTCAAATTAGGGTGGGGGGATGCAAGGAACAGCCTTTGAACGCCAGGAGGCTGTCCCAGTGCCCCACATCGCCTCCCTCCCCACTCGCCCATCCTGGGGGGGGGATGTCTCCTGGGCTGAGCAGAGGCGAGCAGTGACCCCCCCCGTTGCGTGGAGGAGGCAGGAGGGGCAGACTGAGTTATCTCTGTGCCGGGGGGCTGAGGGCGAGCGCTGCGCTGGCACCCAGCCCGGCGGCAATTACCCCAGCGGCACCGTGCGCGGCGATGATGCCACGCTGCAGGAATGGCAGCGGTGGCGTCTCGCCTCTGCTCCTGGGGCTCCCGCGAGCCGCCAGGCTGGGACTGGGCTCATTCAGCCGTGCCCCGAGTCCGGTTCTCCCAGCCCTCGTGGGGGGTCCCGAATCTTCCCGGCTGTGCACCCCAGGGATGGTGCTGCTCGGGATGTTTCCCCTCCCAGCTGTGGACGGGGGAACTTCTGCCTTGCGGTAAGCGTGGGGACATTCCTGTGACCTGGTGTCCTAGTCCCCTGCATGCTTTGTGCTCATGAGCAGGATTGGAGTTCTCATTTCCACCACACACTGCACATTCCTGGTCTTTGTGGTCACAGAGGGAAGCCTGAAAATGGACCTGAAGGTGAAAAGAAAACAAATCCCTTGCCTATCCCTCTCCCAGGGGATTGTGGACAGCTGTGGTGGTGGGACGTGGTGTGGCACTTTCCAGCCTCTCCTTAACCAGAATTCACTTCTCTTTCCCCAACTATAATATTTATTTCTCTCTGAAAAATATCACTCCTGCCATTGTCCTGCCCTGTGATACCCAGGCAGCAGAACACAGTCCCTGCCACGCTGTGACAACTGTTTCTTCCCGCTGCCCTCACTCTGTCCTGCCTCCCAGTCGCCCTGAGCTCCCAGTTGACCTGGTGGATAGATACCGGGGTTGAAGATTTTGGCCACCTTCCCTCCCTCACAGCTGAGGGTGATGGCTTGGACTCCCAAAGCTGGGATGCTCCCACGTCTCTCACCTGCTCTGTTTCTCTTCTCCAGCCTTGGCTCTGGGTCAGGGTTTGCTATTGCTCTGCTTCACAGAAGTATCCTCAAGCCCCAGCATTCATCTAGCACTCAGGGCTCCCTCCCCAATCATATTTCTCTCCTTGCAGATCCCCTTTAGCTCTGCTGCCTGTGCTTGCTGACCATTCCATGGGATTTCCACATGGGGACAGCCACCCTCCACCCAGCCTGCTCCTGCTGCAGCATGCAGGGAGCTCCCACTGCCTTCAAGGGACCTTGTCTGGCGCCTGATGGGTATTAATCCGTGCTCAACAGGCCACTGGGTGAGCAGGCCAGCTGGTACTTGAGAGGTAGAGGGGCATGAGGGTAGCAAAGAGGGAGCTGCTCCTGAAGAGATCCAAAACAGAGACAGAGATGCAAGAGCTAAAGCCTGTATTACAGCAGGTGGTTGCATTTGGAGAGCAGCTGGTGAGGGGGGAAGGTGACCCTGGTCCCCAGGGCCACTACCCGGCCATGTGCTGGGGGATGTGGCTCTCCTCTCCTGTGCTCCTAGGTGCTGCTGCAGGAGGCTGGCATGCAGCACCCGCCCAGACGCATCCTGGCGGCACAGGGCATGGGCAGGCCAGCAGGTTCATTGCAATGCTCAACTCCTTCGCAGGGAGGGGATGGAGAACAGAACTGAATATTTAATGCGAAAGTGCCTTGATGCTGGTGGCTGGAAGGCGCCAGGGAGGGATGGGAGCCGTTATCAGGGTACTGCTCAGTGTGCACAGCTCATGCAGTGCAGGGTGGCACCAGTGCACCTGCCGTGTCCTCTGCCCTGGTGTTTTGTACTCTCAGCTGATGAAGGCGGATTTGTGGGTTGACAGCCTTGACTGACACTCGGCAAGGGCACCATGGGGCACAGCAGGGGCTGGGGGCTCATGCATGCAAAAGCAGGGGCTGTGAGGCTGAGGATGGCACCCGGCACTGGTCCCAGCCTGTTTGCAGGTGAACTGTGTCCTGCACTGCTGCTTAGATTGGTTTCTCCTTAGAAAGATATGGGGTGCAGGTGGGCAATACAAGCAGTATGCCAAGGGGAGATGTTTTGGTTGCACCCAGTTTAAAGAATGAGTGGTGCCCAAAGCCAGGGTGAGCTGGGAACAACTGGTGTGTAGTGGGAGGTGGAATAGACAGGGCTGTCATTGCCAAGACAAGATAAACCTGAAAGGGGGGACAGAATAAAAACCAGGTGGAATACAAAGGAAGGAGTCAGGAATGGCATTGTCTTCAGAGGACAGGGTGAGATGGCAAGGAGGGCTGGGCTGGGGCAGGGAGCAGTATCCCAGCTGCCTCCTGCATTCCCAGGTACACATGCCTTCCAGTGCCACTGTTCCCTCCACTTCCCCTCCCTGGGGCACCTGGGGCCCTACCCATAGGCACAGGGAGCAGGGCAGGGCAGCAGGGACCCCAGGCTCTCCTCCCAGCCCTGGTGTTGGTTTCAGTGTGATCAGTAGTGACTGGGGCATAGCTGGGACTGAACTGCTGGGGAGAGGAAGAAGAGCAGAACCACTCTGTCTGGGTACCCTGCTGCTAATACCCATGGGGGTCCAGTCCAGCCTGCCGGTGGGCCAGGGCTGTGCCCCCTGCCAGGCATCACAGTCCCCTCTAGTTTCCCCCAGACTCACTCCTGTGCCCTCATACCCAGGGAAGAAATGGGGGACACGGCCTGGATGTACAACATGGATGCCAGATGTGTGTGCCCCCACATGCACACTCACACCCCCCTGAGCCACACACAGGCTCACATGTACACCCCAGTGCTGATGCCCACATGTTGCATACACTCTGGCTGTCACACCCCTGCAGCCTGGCACACTCACAGCCGTGCCAGCACACAGGGTGCCACGTATGCAGAGACACACCTGCACTGTCACACCCCGAGCACACGGCCACCTGTGCCGGCTGTGGTGTCGTCAGGCACCCACACATGCCATGTGCTCTCCCGTGCATCCCACCCATCTCATGCGCACACACCAGTGCCCCACTCCTGTGTTTAGGTGGCCACACCTGCACACGCGGTGCACACACAGCCCCTCTCCGAGCCTCCCTGACCGTGGGGACCACTGCAGGCCGGCTGAGCCCCGGCACACGGCAGGTGCTGCTTCTACCGGGCTGAGACCGCCGCAAACTCATCACACGTGGATTCGGGATGGGTCTGAAATGACGCCCCTCATGAGACTCAGCTCAGGCATAACGGGGGATGCCCGTGGGGCGGAGGGACAGGGGAACACGCGGGACAGGGGCGGACGGGGGCTCTTTGTTCCTGCCTCCGCCGGTCCTCCATGATGTGGTGAGGGTGCGGGTGAGGCGCTGTGAAATGGCGGCCGGGGGGCGGGATCGGGGGGGGAGGAGGAGGAGGGGGAAGGGGAAGGCCGGGCGCCCTCCCCGCGCTCAGCGCCGCGCACACAAAAGGCTGCAGGGAAAACACGGAGGGCAGCGGGGGGTGCGGAGTGGTCTCGCTCGAGACCTGCTGCCCGTCCCTGCCCTTACTCTGTGTCACCTGCTACCCGCATGTACCCGCACCGCATCCCGGTGCCCGCGGGCCCGTCCCAATTTTTGGGGCAGTCAGGGGTGCGCGTCTTGTGTCGGCGCGTAGGGACGTCTCAGTTCTGCTCAGCACGGCCCAGCCCAGCTCACGGCTCAGCCGTCGACAGGGTGCCGCCGGTACCGGGCGTGCCGGCTGTGCGTGTCCCGGGATCTGCCGGGCAGAGCCGTGCTGCGGCGGGCGGGAGCACGCGGTGAGTCCGGGCACAGGGCGGTTTTGTGCCGGGCTCTTTGTGTTGAAGGGGTGACACGGCCGAACGCTGGCCCTCCACGGCTGGTGCCTCCCGGGTAGCGAGAGCCTTTCCCAGCCGCTGTCGGAAGGACGCGTGGCACCCCTGTGCCTGGTCCCTTTGCCCGCGGGGATGGGGCCGCTCCTGGGGCAGAGGCAGGCGGTGGGGACGGGACCCGCTGGGGTTCCCCAGCAGGTCTGGGCTCCTCGGCAGGTAGAGCCGGTTTGGAGGAGCTGCGGGGCCGGGGAGGCTCCCGAGCCTCCCGCCCGGCCCGATGGCAGCTCCCCGGGACACAGCACCCACGGGAAACTGGTGGGAAGCCTGGGAGTGACCTGTGCACATGGGGTAGATGGGCAGGGGGTGTGGGGACAGAAGCCCATAGAGCTGGGACAGAGATGGACTAGAAATTGCGGGTCCCCCTCTCTTTAGTCTTCCCTGTCATCTCTGCCGCGCCTGCGTGTGGTGAGTTTGTTCAGGTCTCAGCCCCGTGAAGTGAGGATGGAGACACGCTGCAGCCCCCACCCCATGCCTGCAGGTGTGAATCCAGCATCTCCCATTCTGGACAGGTTTATGGTCGCTGCAGGGGGGCTATTGTCGCACAAAAATATATCGACTCAATAGGGGAGGGGGGAATTGCCCACCCACCCATCCCAAAGCTGTGCCTGCTTTTCTGCCACCAGCCCATCCACTGCAGCAAAGCCCCGTCCTCCAGTGCCACCGAGGTGCTGATCCACCCCTTAATCTTCAAGGAAGTCTTAGCACAAGTAGGTGTCACTGTGGCTGTCACTCTCCCCTGCCTATGGTGGGGGCTCTGCCTGGTACAGGGGGCCGTGTCCCCTCATGAACCCCCCATGTCCCTGCGCAGGGAGCCGTTTTGTGTCCCCAAAAGGTGACATGGAGGCAGGGCACCATCTGGTGGTGCCTGGGCACAGCACACGCCATCCCACTTGCATGCTGCCCACCCACACGTGCTCCCAGCGAGGCCCCATGCGCTGTGCACACACGTGTGTGCTCCCCACTTCCCAGAACTCGCGTGTTTGTGTGCACACACACATGCGCACACACCTCCGTGTTTGCACATGTGCTCGCCCACGCGTGGCTGCAGGTGGGTGCCCAGGTGAGCCCACGCATGCTCGCACAGCCATGGGGGACACCTGTGCCACGTGTGTGCCGCGCGTCTTGAGCACGCACACACAGGTAGGAGATGTGTGTGCATGCAGGTGAGTGGTGCTGCAAGTTTCAGCCGGGCAGGCAGCGCCAAGAAGGTGAGCACAGGGTATGCTTGCTGGATTCCCTGCTCTTCTGGGGTAGCAGAGCTGGACTGGCTTTTATTGCTAGAAGGGATTCCCCTCCATAAGCCTGGGGAGTCATTTTCAGCTCGGCCCCAAATTTCCGTGGGAGGACCTTGGGCCTGTGAACCCTTCCTGCTTTGCCCAGGGCATAGGCTGAGGTGACCACGGGCATGAGACATTGCGGTCCATGGGGAGTGAGGACAGGGCACTTCCTGGGACTCCGAGGCCCAAGGCAGGCGGCTGCTCTCCAAGGGGTGTGTATGGCTGCAGAGGTTTTGGCCGCCAGCCTAGCTCACACAGTTGGAGAGGGGAGAGCTAAATTTAAAGGTTGTGGGGGCGGGGGGGGCTGAGTGAGGCTGGCTGGCGTGGGGCTTCTCCTTGGCCGCCTGCACGGGAGGCACGGGCATGTTTTCAGCTGCCACACCCTTTCTTTCACTGGGGAGGTAGAGGCCTGACAGGGACAAGCACCAGTTTCATCCGGGAAATGAGGACGAGGACTGAGCTTGAGCAGTGCCATGTGCCCCAGCGGGGACATCTCTGCCCCAGGGCAGCCCTGACCTGTTCACTGCAAGCACCCCCAGAACCCCACAGTGTCTAGCAGCTGTACTGCTCACACCCACCAAGACATGTGTGTGCTCTCACAGCTGAACACACAACTCATCTGCACACACCGATTCCCCTCAGAACCCTTTACCTGGGGCCAGCCCCCCCACGTGCACCCCACAGTCCTGATTCTTCATCCTCACACCATTTTGGGATAATAAAAGTCCTATTTGAGGGTGTTTACAACTTTTATTTAAAAATCTGTTTCCCAGATATTTTTCAGGTCTGTAAGCCAGGCACGAGGGGTATGTGTGTGAGCCTCTTGCAGGCAGGATGGAGAGTTAAGAAAACCCACAGCAGGAAAGTAGGGGGTCCATCAGGCCCTGAAAAGTGCTTCTGACTGCACTGGCCCCCAGGGTCAGTGAGAGCACCCAAACTTTGGGGAGCAGGGAGGCATTGAGACAGTGGGGTGCCCATGATGCCACCCCAGCACCTGCAGGTACTTAGGCAGCTACATGGGTGCTCCCACCCCCCAGCCAACAGACTCGAGACCCGGCAGGCGCCAAACAGACTTGGGAGTTTGCTAAAATGAAAATGGAAAAAAAGCCTGGGACATCATCCAAAACTGCCAAGTGTTAATTAATTCATCCTTGCGATGTGATCTGCCCTCGGCCCCAGAACATCCTAACATAGTCACAGCCGTGGCCGCCCACCCCAGCCTCCCTGCTGGCTACGGCCTTATTTTAGGGAAGAGGTGGTGCAGCTGCTCTCCTGGCCCTTGAACATCCATGGGTGCTGAGGGCCTTGAGATGTGGGTCATGGGAGGAGGGCAGCTGTGCCAGTGTGTGTGGCCTTGACTATGGGGCTACAGCCCCTTGTGCCCTACAGCAGCCTGCCAGCTCCACATAAATGCCAGCATCCCTAAATTCCCATGAGGGCTGGGACAGCACAGCAGTGGGACCCCCCATCACCCCTGGAAGGCTGGATGGGGGCAGCACTCATCCCTTGTTGCCCCCAAAGGTGAGGTGAGAGCATCAATATGCGTGCTGACACCTCCCCTGAGGGTCAAGCAGAGCTGCCTCGTTCCCCCATGTCCGACCACCATTGTGATCCCAAAACTCCTCCTGCTCCTACACCTCATTCTCCTTCAATGGGACAAGGGGGCCAGGCACAACATCCCAGCCTGGCCCTTGACACAGAGTGCAAAGCAGCTGCTTCTGCCTCTGCCTGTTCCTGTCTGATTTTTTACCCTGGGGTCTGGGGATAAGGGCTGGGGTCATGCTGGCAAGCTGGGCACTGCTCAGGGTCTGACTCTCTGCAGTGGGGTGGTCCCAGTGTCACAGGACTGGGGACAGTGATGCTACCTTGCAAGAGTTTTCTCCATAAATCTCCATCTTTTAGTCCTGAGATGGCAGCAAGTGAAGCCAACCCCAGGCTTTGCCCTGGGAGAGGCAATATCCTGTAAGTAAGAGCAGGGCTGGCTTGGGGGGCATCAGCTACTGCTTTTGGGGCTGGGGGTGGGCAGGAGGGAGGGGGAGGCAAGGGCGAGGGGAGCAGGCAGTGCCGTGACTCAGCCGGGGGTGGCAGAGGGTGAGGTGTTTGTGTTTAGTTTCTAGCGTTACCGTATCCACAGCACCGGGAAGCAGCCCTGGGGGGCCATGGGGGCCCGGCGACACTGAGGGCGGGATGGGGCAGAGCTGGACAGGAGAAGCTGTTCTGTCGCTAAGGCTACAACAGCTAAAAATACTGCGGGCCATTGTCACCAGCAACAAAGCCACTGGCGTATTTTCAGCATTATCTCCGTTGCCATCGGCTCTGCCGCCCTCCCGGGAAGCGCTGTGCCCACTCCACCCAGGCACTGCTCTCCAAAGAGTTGGACAGGGCCTCCCACCTGCCCCTGGGTGCAGCCACTGTGCCTCAGTTTCCCTCCTGCACGCTGTGCTATGGTGCCACCCTCCATCCCACTGCTGTCATCCAACTTCTTCCACTCCACAAAGAGCCCCGAGCTCCCACACTCATCCCCTTTGCATCCACGGTGTCCCCTGCCCCTAATGAGTGCCAGGGGATACACGTCTCCCAGGACAGCCATCTCCATCCAGGCAGCTCCAGTCCAGCCCAGGCAGCTGGAAGGGAACAGCAGAGACTGGAAGCAATGAGTTGGCCAAGTGTCCCCAGGAGACTGGTGACAGCCCCTCCTCCCTGCTGGGCACCAGCCCTCCTCCTCTGCTCATTCCAGCAGCAAAGCCAACAGGGCTGCTAAGCTGCCTGGTCCAGCTATGCTCAGCAGGGAGCTGTCATTGCTCGCCCTGGGTGAAGTGAGTTGGCACGGTCTCAACACAGCGACCGGGTGGCCAGGGAGGGCTGTGCCAGGCTGTGCAGGCACTGCCAGCAGCTGGGCACAGCCCCAGCCCCAAACCACCAGAATAACACTGGATTTGTGCAGATTTCCCCACTAAAACAGGGAATGAGGGGGGTTTAACTTGCCTTTTCCCTGCCAGAGCAGCTTGGCTTTCCTTCCTTCCTTCCGGCGAGTCATTCACCATGGAGAGAGCAGATCAGCATCAGCTCATCCGCAGCATCTCAGGGCAGGGACAGGGTAGTGGTAGTGACCCAGAGCTGAGCTCGGGAGGTGGGTGGCCAGAGACAGGTTGGATCTGTGGGTGGCCTGTGGCTGACCATGTGCGCTTTGCCGGGTGGGGGGGGACACAGCCAAGGCAACCAAAGAGTCCGTCTGGTGCCACTTGAATTTCGAGGACACAGCCTTAAGCTGGGACTGCTGTGGCCCTGCTGGGATCCCTCCCCAGCCAGTTGGCTGCATCCCTCCATCGCTGTATGGAAAACTCAGGACCAGGGCCAAGCAGGAGGGACTGGTCACCCCTTCTTTGTGCTCCTCAAGTACCTGATGAACCTCCCTGTTCTCATAACAGCCCCAGCACGTCCCTTAGCGCACACTGAGTGACCCTTTTGGTTTGCATGGGGGATGGCTCTGCACCCCTCTCCCCTGTCCATGCCCCGCTGACATCCTGCCCCGCTCTCATCCTGGGGTCTTGCTTGCTCCAGCTGCAGATCCTTGAGCAGAGCAACCTCTCCTCACAGCACAGACGGTCCCTATGGCAAGGGGAAAGGGAGGTGAGACCTGCTTTGTGAGAGGCAGGGAGCCCCAGTTCCCTGAGGGAAGACACACATAGGGTTGTGTCTGTGGTGGGACTGAATGCTGCTGGGGGCATCTGTGGCTGAAGGGGGAGGTCATCTACACCCCAGAAATGGGACAGCTGTGGGCCACCCCACGAGCAGCACCCCTGAAAGCAGAGATTGAAGAGTGGGTGGAAGAAAGGGCTCTGGTAAGAGCAGAACTCTGCACGGAGGTAGAGGGAACCTGGGACGCTGGGGAGCAGAGACCAGAAATACGGGAGACTGCATTATTGTGGGGGGAGGTATGGGGGCCAGGAAGACCTTGCAGGAGCAGATATTCGGGGCGGGGAGGGGGAGAGACCTGCAGCGAAGTGGGGTGTGTGACACCAGATCCGCCACTGCAGTGGGGATTGAAGGGTGGGGGGGGGAATCGGGGTCCTTCCTCAGCCTGAGTCCTGGTCCCTATTCCCCGGCAGCGGGGCGGGGAGCACGGAGCCACCCCCGGCCGGGCCCCGCGGTGGCGGCCCGGGGGAGCGGGAGACAACGGCGTGGGGCGGGGAGGAGCGGAGGAGAGCGGCGGCACCGAGACCGGTCCCGGCGGCCGGAGCACCGCGGTGGGTCGGCACCCGGCGGGCTCAGGGGGCCCCGGCTCCGCGCGGCTCCGGTACCTTTGGGCGGCTCTGCACCCGGGTAGCTCGGCAACTCCCGTACCCGCGGGCGTCTCCGGTACTCCTGGCAGGCTCCGGTGCCCCCGGTGGCTCCGGTACCGTTGGAAGGCTCCGTTGCCCCGTGGCAGCTGCGCCGGCGGCTCCGGTGTCCCGGCTCCGGGCAGAGGCGAAGGAGGCAGCGGCCGCAGCCAGGCAAGCGGGCGGGGGCGGCCGGGCCGGAGTTCAGCCCTCCGAGTCCCGGGACCCTCGCCCGCACCTCCTCCGAGGGCAGCGGGGCACCCAGGGGGGATTCGCTGGAGGGTGAATCCGGGGAGGCCAGGGGGTATATACAACCCCCATGCCGAGAGCGGGCTGGATCCCGGATTTGCACAGAACAAAGGACCATGGAGGGTGTGTATGGAAAAGTACCGGCGGGAGGGGAGCGTTGTTCGTCTGCAAACCGGGCTGGGGGCGATGGGTTCGTGGTGTGAGGACTGGCTGTGCCAGGGCAGCATTGCCCCTCTTTCCTCCCCGGGCTGGAAACTGCTCAGGGCTGAGGGCTCTGCAGGGAACAGGGATTGCAGCCATCCCCCCATCTGAGGGGCTTCTGCCCCCCCAGTCATCCTGCCGCAGGTTTAATGGTACAGAGGGGCTGCGGGATTTGTACGTGGGCCAGGGGGTGCAGAGTGCCCGGAGTGAGGCAGGAAGGGGTCAGTGTGTAGGTGGGCATGGGGATCTCATCCAGGGCATTTGTGGTGTTCTACGAGGTGGGCTTAGGGGTGTTGTGCTTGTAAAGGAGGGTTGGGGGTGCCTGGGGGGAGATAGGGCATCCGTGGAGCTGACATTTGCCACTCTATGTGCTGGTGGCAGAAATGTCGCCTGTGTTTGCCCACATGATCCGCCCACTGCCGTGCCAGCCACCTCTGGACTCTGCACCCCATTGCCCTGGCCACGACCCAGGACGTGGGGGGACTTCAGGCGACAGGGATGTGCTGCGCAAGCACCGAGGCTCGGGGACCTGCAGGAGCGGATCAGGAGGGCAGCACTTCCCCTTACGTGATCTCAGCTGCATGACCGGGTCTCGCAAGGGGAGATATTTATAGCACTGCTCCACTAGCCCGAGGTTTGCACGGCCTGGAACGGGCTGGCAGCTGCCGCCCCCCCCCCCCCCCATCCATGAGCCTCTGGATGCAGCTGAGCCGTTTTCCCGGCGGGGCTGGGGTGGGTGGGAGCTCGCAGGGCTGAACGGGCTGCATGGAACATGCTGGGGCTCGCTGCCAGACTACAGGCTCCTGCGTGCTCTGCTGCCTGCAATGCTGCCTGCAATGCTGCCTGCAATGCTGCCTGCAATGCTGCCTGCATGCTGGGTGCTGTGGAGGCCTCACAGGGAGGGTGCAGAGAGCAGCTTTTGCTTTGGCTTGTGCCAGCCAGGCTCTGGCAAACGAATACACCACCATGCAAGGATGGGGACAAGAGGGAGAGTTTGTGTTCTGACTTTGCTGTGAGACACATTGGGCAGAGCTGTTGTGGGGGAAGGTGAGAAGACAGGTGGGACCGCACATCCAAGAGTGTTTTCCCCGTGCTTTGTCCCTGTGATTCCAACCACCATGTTCCCAGACGCCAGCAAAGGGAAATGAGTGGTCTGGGAACTGCCCCGAGTCAATCCATGCTGCTCTCTATACCCTGTGCATGGAGCAGCCTTCTCTTGGGTCCTGCTGGAGCCACCAGCATGTGGTGACGGCCAGTGCCAGAGCCATGTTCCCCTTTGTGTTAGGTGGTCCCACAGACATGGTCCTCTCCTAACCAGACATCTGCTCTGCTGATGTCTCCAGGCTCTTGCTTCCCTGGCACAAAGCCTCGCAGTATGTGGGGACGCCTGTGTGCATGCCCCGGCTCCTCTCCCAGTCTCCTGATCCTCACAGTTTGCACGTGCCAGCCAGATGCCATTGCTGTGCTGCTGTCACCACCCCATTCCAGACCTCCTTCCATCTATTTTACCCCCTCCACCCAGAAATGCCAGCACCAGACCAGCAGCTGTGTTGTGCCCTCCTGCCATGCTCACTGGGTACGTGGCATCTGCTCGCTATTGAGTGGGGGGAAGGAGTGGGGCAAGGAGAGGCAGGAGTGGGAGATCAGGGCGAGGGATAAAGCCAGGCCTATTTTTATACTGCAAAGTAATTACCAGAGCTTTCCAATCCTTAATCTGCCGAGAGCACCCTGGTGCGATTGGATCCTTCCCCAAGCCTGGCAACAATTCCCCCATCACACATCTCCTGCGTTAAAGCCCCGTAAACTCCCACACTTAGGCTCACACTGGGATACATGTGCTGCAGAGCTGCCAGCTCATCTGCCCCTCATTTCCAGCAGCCCCTGGCCCAGGAACAGGGATTGGGACCCTGGCTGGGACCCTGGTTTACAGCTGGGACGATCTCACTGCCGAGTCAGTGAAGTAGGATGCAAGCTTGGCCACCTGGCTCTGCTGCTGGCTAGATTTGGGTCCCAGCACTGTGAATGCACTAAATCCATATGTTTCCCCATCAGCTGCCTCCCAGGGGGGTTTTGTCAAGATTAGTGGCCCACACAGCACCCTCCAGCACCCATCCAGCTTCCCACTGGCACAGACAGCGTTTGGGGTGCGCCTTTCCCGACGGCACACAGGGTGGTTCTGGATGGCGGTGCCAAGTCTCGGCTGGCTGCTTTCCCAGCCTCTCCCTGTCCTGTCGCCGTGCCAGGGGGTTGCTGAAGAACCTGTTCCATAGCTCCCACCATGGAGGAGGAAATGATGGGTGATGTTTGCGGGAACATCTTTCATCCTGGGGCCGGGGAACTTCTTTGCCTCTGCCTCTGTGCAGATGGCTCCAGGGGTGGAGATGAGGACTCAACTTCCTCTACCCATTCTGTGCCCACCAGCTCTGTGACACCTCACCCTGAAGTCTGACTGGGCTGTTCAGCCCTGTTCCATGACAGGGAAAGGGGCTTTTTGTGCCACAATTCCTCCACTGTGGGGTTTTCAACACCCTTGCCAAGTATTTGGGACTAGCCCTCGATCCATCTGTCTCGGGGCACGGCAGCAGGCACAAAGTAAACTTGGAAGTGTACCGGAGGCAGTGCCCCAGCAAACGCTCTCTTTTACAGAAGGACCCAGTGCCAGGGATTGCAGAGGGTGAGCCGCCTTCAGGGCATCCCCAGGAGGCTGCACCATGGTCCCTTTCCCCTGCCTGGCAGGGACCCAGTGCCCTGCCTGAGGCAATGGCCATAAAAGGCCCTGAAATGGAGAAGATGGGCAGGGGGCCGGGCTGCTTCTCGAGCCTGAATGGGATCTTCCCATCTGCCCACGCAGGTCAGGCTTGCCAGGAAGTGGGAATGAGATGGAGGAAAGCAGTCCTAGCAGCCTGGAGCGACTTTAGGAGTCTGGGGCACACTGTGCTTCCCTCCACCTCCCCCTGCTTCCCTAGGGGGCACGTTTGGACCATGGCCTGGTATGCTGGGGGTCTGCATCACCTCCCACGGAGGGCTCAGGGGGAAAAAGCTGCCTTTTCATCGGCACCTGAGCTGTGGGGCAGTGGGGGCTGGCGGGCGAGGGGCACTCAGCGGGCTCCCCCGTTAGCCCCCACTGCCTCTCCCAGACAATGGCTGCCCTTTGTTGGGGTTTTACACGTCCGGCCCCCTTCCCAGCGGCCCAGCTGGTGACATTTTACCACCTCCACATCCTCATGGGGATTCAAAGGGTACAGATGCACCATGAAACCACAAAGCACAGCCTCCCCCCTCAACGCTCTCCCTCCTGTGCCCCAGCATCCCCAGGGAAGCAGAGCTGGGATGCACAGAGGGGACCTGCCAGTCCTTGGGAGCTCCCTCTATCTTCCTGCCCTTCTCTTGTCATCAGCCCTCCATTCCTTTGTGACTCTGTTGAGAGCTTTCCCTTCATCCCTGTCCCAAGAGGGCTTCGTATTCCAGATCCCCACTGACGGGAGATGGAGGGAGGCAGCATTGGCTCCATTTCCAGGCTGATGACACTTGACCTTTTGGAGCTGAAGTGCTGTGGGTGGCACCCACCCTGCCCTGCAAGCACCTGGCTGCCAGGGCAATGCCAGGCAGGGCTGGTGGTGCCAGACCTGGCGTGGCCGTGGGCTCCTGGTGTAGCCAGTTTGTGGGTGTAGGCAGGCTGTGGGATACACAGTGGCCTCTGTGCCTTCAAGAGAGGTTCTAGTGTGCAGGCGTCCAGCCTCTGCCTCTTCCCTCTGGCTCCCAGACTTCTGGGGGCTTTCCCTCAAGGATCTGGGCAAATAGCCCAGTTCCTCCCAACCAGTCATTGCCTCCGCAGAGACCTTGGGAAAACAGCCTTGTAAACAGGCAGATGGAGAGCGTGAGTCACAGTGACCGAGAGGGAAATAAATGCATGAGGGGAATTTACAGCGTGCACTGGGTCATGGGGATGAATCCAGCCTCTCCCAGTGATGGTGAGTGGCTGGCACGTAGGTGCTCTCCTGTGGAGCCAGCTGTCCCAGGAAGGAGTGTTTATTCCACTGACGGGAATGCGTCCAGACGAGCTGCAAAACGGATCCAGTCCTCTTCCCCTCAGCAAAAGTATCCCCTGATTCTTGCCACATTCATCCCAAGGGATGAACAGTCGCTGCCCTGGAGGCAGCAGCATTTCAGAACGCAGCACCCTGCCTGTAGAGCCATGCAGATCATTTCCCCCCTGAAAGTCACCCTGCCGTGGTTATTTTTGGCTGCCGGCGGGGCTGGAGGAGCTGGCGCTCTCCCAGCCGCTGCAGCGCGTCCCGTTTGCAATTGCGTCTTGCGTGGTGGGTAGCGCTTGGGTGAACAGGCTGCCTCCAGCATCCCGCTCCCACTGCCAAGTACCTGCCAGCTCCCTCGCCCGTGCGCAAAGCAAGAGTGCAATCTAGTGGCTAATCCCACTGGGAACACCGATGACGCTGGGGATTAATTTCTACAAAAGCCTCCGGTGACACCGGGCACCTCTCTAAGCGTCACTTTACCGTCCCAGCTCGGGGACTGGTAGCCCAGGGTGGTGAGAGCTTTATCGAGGGTCCAAAAACGCTCTCCTTTCCCCTGGCCTCACTTGAGGCTGGGCTGTGAGCCACGGCAGGGCTGTGTGCAGGGCCTGGGAGTGCATTTGCCAAGGTGAGAGGTGCCCTCGGTGGGGAAGGGGGGAGGGGGAAGGACGCAGCTCCCAGGGATAAAGGGTGCACGTGGATTTGTCTCGGGGCAGGAAGCAGCTCACTCCCGGCGCTTCTCCCGGGAATGCACTCAGCCGCTCCACCCCAGGAGCACTCCGCCCAACTTTTCCGTGCTTCTCCATCAAGAGCCGCTATTGCAGTGTCCCCTACAGTACATCAGCTCCGTCGGGGCTGGTGCACCCGGGCGGGGTTGAGGTGCTGCTGAACGATGCTGAATTTTTGGGGTGGGGGTTGTACGCTACCTCCTTTTGGTTCCCGAGACCCCCATGAGGGAGTCTCCCCTTCTGGTGCTCATTTCCCACTCTGGCCCCCCTCCACGCCACTGGCTGCACCGGGGGTGACGTCCCTAAGTATGCTGATTTATTCACGTTACCCCTTCTGCCGCGGGGCTGGGGGGATCTCGGGGAGGCGGTGGCAGTGGGGTGAGGACACCCCTTCGCTGCTCCGGCCCCTCCGGCCCCGCGAACGGCCCCTGGCTCCCTCCCTGCCCCTCGGGTTGCCGTGGGAACCGCACCGGGCTTCTGATGTCACCGGGGCTGTTGCTACGCGACCGGCCCGCTCGCCCATCCCCGAGTGAGGTCACTGTCGCTATGGTGACTGCCGGGACGGCGGGGGGGATGCGGGAGGGGATGCGGGAGGAGATGCGGAGCCTCCCCCGGGGCCGGGGGGCGGTCCCGGGGCCGGAGCCGCGGAGCTCCCCCCACGTACCCCCGGGCGGAGGGCGGGCACGGAGGCGGGGAGGGTGGTCTCCCAAGAGAACAGCTAAAGCTTCGCATTAAAAGAGTGAAAAAAGGAAAATAAACCTTTTTTTGGGTTTTGTTGTTGTTGTTGTTTTCTTGGCATGTACCGAGTTATTATTTATAGAAATCCTGACGGAAGAGCTGCCCACATCGGGAACGTCCTCCCGTTCCAGGGGAAACACTCTTCCCTGTGGAAACAGGCAGCGGTGGGGCTGGGCTCCGTGGGGAGTGGGCACAGAAGGGATGGAGGCAGTGAGGGGGCTCAGCCACGTCCCGGTGCTGCAGCCCATTTTCTGCTGTGGTCCCAGTCCCCGTAGCGACTGGGAGACCGTGGGTTTTACATCTCCACAGCTTGCATTCCTGCTGGAGGCAATTTATTTCTAAACACTAACATCTGCTCCTTGCAAATCGATGGAGCTGCTCCTTCTGAGGCACAAATCCCTGCTCTGGTCCCGGCACTGGTTCTGGGAGGCCAGGCACCATCACAGCCAGTGGCTTTGCTCATGCTCCTGTGTGCATGTCCACTCACTGCCCCTTTTCCCTGGGTACCTGCCCCATTCCTCCACCCTGCCACCCCCAAGGCTGCTGCCCATTCTGGTGATCCTGCTGGCCCTGAAGCCACAGGGATTAGCACCTTCCTCTGGATGGGGATTTAGCCAAAGCTACTTAGAGTCACACCGGGCAGGTAGCAGCTAGCTTTGTTGGAGAGGGGGAGATAAGAAAAAACAGGACATGTGGCTTGAGCCCTCTGAAGGATGCCGAGTAGGAAAAGGGTTTCCTAGGGTTAATAACTCAGCATCTCTTGATGAAATCCTGGGTTTGGTCAAACCCCGTGTCCTCCACAGTCTTCCCTTGCCCCAGTGAGCCCGCTACCTCTTACTTCCAAAGCTTTGTGGAGACCTTTGAGCCAAATATCCATCCTGTGCAGTCTGGCTGGAGAGGACAGAGGACGGAAAGGGGCAGATGCCACTCACATGGCTCTGACAGCCAAGATGTAGGACAAGAGCTGGCAGATGGGGGCAGGCAGACAGAGGAGTGTGAGGCTGCACCAAGATGCTCTTTGCTGTGACGGGATCTTGGCTCACTGCTGCTTCAACAGCTGCTGAGCTTCCCAGGGCTGGGGGGCTGCAGGACTCCAGAGAGACCGAGGACATGGGGATGGGGAGCTCGAGTGACTCCCTAGGGAAAGGCACAGCTGGGGGAAGAGCAGGCAGAGGCTTTCTGCTGAAGTTGTGGAGATGAGGGGTCTGGCTGGAGCTGTAGCTGGGGGATGGAGCCGGGGGGAGGGGGCTCACAGCCCCATCTGGGACATGTTCCTGTCCTGACAATGGCACAGGGAGCACCATGTGCACTGCTGCTCTGTTGGACCTCCTGGATCACTATGGAGACCACAAGGAAAACTCCTCACCAAGCCTGTGTAAACTGCAGCAGGTGAAGCTGGGAACAGTGGAAAGCCTTCACCCACCCTGCTATAGTACACAGACAAAGCAGGAGCTCCATCTGAGGGTCCCTGGGCCAGCTCTGGGTTCTTCAGAATCTCCTCTGGTGGCCTTATCATCTTCTAATAGGATCCTCAGGTACCTTATGGGGAGAGGCTTAGGGGAAAATTTGGCAGCAATGAAGGGACAGGAAGGATATCCTGTTTCCCTAGGGAAGAGATCATCAGGTAGAGTAGCCAAGGGGATCTTGTCCTGCATCAGCCAGACCAGAACAAAGGGCTGCACTGGGGATTGAGGAGAGCCTGACTGCCCACTGAAAGGTTTGGGGGTTAGTCCTGCTGGCACTGAGACTGTGCAGGACGTACTGGGATCCTCACAGAGCCTGTGGTTTAACCCAGGTATTTGCAGGGTCTCCATTATCACAGTCCTTATGCTCCCAAGCCCTCTGTGGGGGCTCCAGCCTGGCTCCTGTTCCTCACCCAGACTATTATGGCTCAGGACAGGATGCTCAAAGCCCTCATCTGCCAGACCCCAAGCAAGGAATCCCAGTCCCTACCGAGCAGCCCCCCAGGTGCCCTGTCAGCCGCTGGAGGACAAGGCAGGGCCCTCAAGCTCCAGCTCCTCTGCATCCACCTCTTCCACCCACTGTTTCCCTCTTTCCCAGAGGAGTGGGCTGTGGTTTGTTTGGAGGGTAGAGAGGTAGGAAGCTCTGTCCCTGGCAGAGGAAGTCCTTGCCAGGCGGGACAACTCTGTGCACACCTGATCCAGGTGAGACTTTTAGAGAGGAGGCAGAAGATGAAACTGGGGGATGAAGCAGAAAAACAAGGATCAAGTTTTAGACACCTCTCCCCTGTTTTACATCTGGAGCAAAAGAAGGAACATCCAGAGCTGGAGGGATGCTGAGAGGAGCTGCTGGCAGGTTGCCGGCAAGTTGCACAGCTCTTACTGTTCAGTGGGGCACAGCCAAAAAAGCCATCATCACTCCCAGATGCAGAATCACACAGCTCTAAGGCTCGGGGACAGGGTCCTGCCATGCCACCATGGCTGGGGACACTGCTCCGGGTCTGGTGCCATCGTGTGGACACACCACACTTACACGAACCCCTTGTCCCCTTCCCTGGTGGAGAGACCAAGTTTGGCAGCACTTCTTCCCCAGGCTGTACCGAACACCAAAGGGTTTTTTTACCCATTCCCACCACCCCAAGTCTCCCAAAATCTTCCTCACTGTCTGGATCTCCCGCTCAGCCGTCGGTGCTGCGCCCTCCCTCCCCAACCCATCAACCCCATTGCTGTATTCCACCTGCTCTGGCCACCCCCAAACTGTGGCTGCATTAAGGGGTCAATACCTGCTGATCTGAGGGAGAATTCCCCAAGCCCCCTGTGCAAGGGAAAGGGGGAAAATAAATGACCACAAGTGGCGAGACATGGAAAGATATTATAGGACTGAGCTCTGCTCTGATCCCCAAACCTCAAGAGAGGCTCTCTGCCACATGCAAATTTTCTCTCCAGATTTTACATCACTTCTCCCCCCATTTAATATTCCTTCTTGCCCATTTTTCGGGAGATCCCTCACACCTCTCCACGGACAAGCCCAAATGTGCTCCAGGCCCCCCCTTTCCCCGTGGATCACCATGCCAGCACATCCCCAGGGTTCCCCATCACCGCGCCCAGCCTCGGGGGTCCCGGGGGGCTGCAGTGAGCGATCCCCACCGCTCCAGCCCAGCACGGGGGTGCGGGTGAATGCCTGCCCTGCCCAGGAGCCCGGGGGGGGCCCGCGGTGGCCCCGTGGCTGCGGGACACGCCGGAGCTCCCACGCGTTCCCAGCAGAGGGAGCCCAAAGGACGCGAATCGTGGGCGCGGCCGCCCGGACTCGCCGCACCCGGGGAGGCACCCGGGGACTGTCACCTGTCACCTCTCCGTGCGGTTTGCAAATGGCCCGAAACCTCCTTCCAGCCGCCACACACCCCGGGACAGATCCCGCGTCTGTCCCTCCGTGAGCCGTACCTGTCCCCGGGGACTGCACCCCTGCCAGAGCTCTCCTCCAGCCCAGGCGCCTGTGCAGGGAATTTGGGAGCGGACACATCGGAAAACAGCGGCTGTGGCAGCAAAGAGGGTGTTCCCAGACCTCGCGGCAGCCCCGAATCATCGGGACAAGGGGATTTCCCCCAGTTCAAACCATCACCCGACGCCACGACCAAACTCAGAACACGGTGAAGCATCTCGCTTTGATCACTTTATGGTGGATGTAGTTAGACTGAATTAATGCAGACCCAAAGCACCAGAAAGGGAGGGTTTGAAATGATGCTCCTGGTGCTTTTGGAACATCGGCCTGTGGCATTGCACCAGAAGATTTCCCGTTGACACCTCGTCGTTCCACAGGTTTGGGTAGTGTTAGACGCATTGATGGTGGGAAAAGGGAGCAGGACAGAAATAACTTGCCAGATTGCCAGATGGAGATGGGAGATGGGTGGAGGGAGAGTCAGAGAAGAAATATTGCAGGCAATGCTTCAAGAAGTCAGAGGAAAGTCCCTCCCATTTCCCCGGCATTTGCTCGTTTATTTAAAGCCCATCATTAGTGGCAGCCATATTGAAGGGGATTTAAACCAGTCCTGAGTGAATTAGGTGCCACATTTTGACCATTTGTCTAATCTACCAAAGTCTTCTCCAGTTCCTGCCTTCTACTGAAAACTGCTGCTTTCTTCATCAGCCAGGAGGTCTGGGGGCTCCAGCCCTTCCCCTGCATGAGGGAAATTTTGGGCACATTAGAGGCTGGGGCTGAAAGCAGGAGGCTGTCACAGTGTCAGCAAGAAGTAGAGAGGCTGTGAGCCAGGGAAAAACATGGAATAAATGGGATCTGGGCCAAATCCAGGCAGACAGTGCCAGGCTGCTACTCAGCACTGCTGCCAGAGCAGTCTGGCACAGACAAGGAGAGGAAACCCCAGCCAGACCTGGCATTTAATCCTGACTTCCTGGTGAAGTGCCTGAAAATGTTCAGCTCTTGGGGAGTTTGAGGCACAGAAGCAACCAGAGGCCAAAACACTTGTCAGGGTGTCAAACCTCGCTGGGAAACTCGAACATGGCCATCAGGAGGAAAACACTTCTATGGGTTGAGTTTGTGCTCCAGACTCTTCACAGCAGTCCCAGAGAGGCTGGAAGCAGGGGGTACATGTCCTAAACCTTGTGGTGAGACAGCTGAAATGGGGAAAGTTGCCTGTCCTTCTGGGAAACACCTCAAGGAGGGAAGAGAAAACAGGAATTTCCTTAGAAATATTTGTGTTCCTGTGGCAGGTAGGAACATGAAAGGAAACTGAGGCATAGGTGAGTGGACTGGTGGCATGGGGTGGGATAGGACCATTGAAACATGTGGATGCAGAGCTGTCCCCAACCCTCTCCTCTACAGCGGCTGGTGAGCGTGGCATTAGGTGGCTGGCAAGTGTAGGGTTAACCCAGCCCATCCTTTCTCAGGTACTGCCCAGCCTGGCTCAGGTGCAGGTGGTGCCAGGAAGTATAAAAGGGCTGGGGGAAGCCTGGACAAAGGCATAATGGCACAGAGGAGAAGTGCTGCTGTCTCCGGGATTGAAAGGTGGTGGCAGCAGAGCTGTGCTTTCTCACCAGAACCTGTTCCCTTTCTTAAGAGTATGTTGTACTGGACAGCACTGGGAGTTTTCCTATCTATGACTGTGCCAGCCTGATGGCTTTCACCCACTCACCATCATCCTGCTGGAGAGGGGAATTGGACTGGCTGGACCTGTTTTGCTTGTGAGGTGTGGCTTTGGGGTTATCCTTAGTGGGTGCAGGTGGGATGTTTAATTATTCCTTCCACTTTCCTTCAGAGTGTGAAAATCAGGCTGAGATTCTTTCCACTTAGACCTTTCCCTTAGAGAAAAATGTCATCCCTTTTTGTCTTCCATCCTCTGCTCTCTCTTAAGGGCAGGATGACTCAGGTATCTTGCTGTGGTCCCTTGTGGTGGGTGTCATTTGGACCTTCCACCCTGCACCTGTCTAATCTGTCAGTGCTTGTGTCCCCATCTCTGCTCCATTACTGTGCATGTCACACCATAACTAGGCTGATGTGACTTGGCCCTGTGGCTTCTTATCCAGCCCATCCCGTGCCATCTCTGTGAGTGACCTCCCCTTGCTGCTGGAGAGGGTAAGGTGATGCTGACAGCCCCGAGAGGTGCAGGTGATCCCTCTGGAAAGCCCAGGCTATGGCATTCATCACATTTCTGCTTCTTGCCCATCCTGGTGTCATATATCTGATCCATCCTGGAGCAAAAATCAGGTTCCTGGATGCTTCAGTCTCTCTGGCTTCTGTGATGATCCATTCTCCCTGAACCACAGGGATGGGCAGACAGGTTACACAAAGAGCTGGGAGCTCACTCTGGAGCTCTCCTCATATCCAGCTCCAATTTGCTGGCACCAAAATACTGCAAGTTTCTGAAGGGGCTGGGTCCACAGGAGCTTGAGCATGCCCTGTTCTCTGTCACAGCAGGACTGCTGCCAGCTGTCTCAGAAATTTAGGTGCCTTTTTCTGCCTGTGCTTGGAGGTGAATCTTGCCACCAACTTGCTAGATTTTTTTCTCTCAGTGCACAGAGTATTTCAGGCTGTTTATTTACATTTGTTTTCTTCTTCCTGGGGCTCATGAAACATCCATTAATGCTGAAGTTTCTATATTACTATTTCTGAGAGTTCATTAAGTTCTTTCAGCTTTAATTCTCTCTATATGCAGCATAAACTTTCTGATGGAAAAAAATAACATCTGCATGTGTCCCACTTTTTTTTTAGTTGAATATATTTTGGATGCAAAACAAGAGTGGAGAAGTACAGCCCTGAAGTTTATTGGTACCTGGAAATTGAGGCTCAGAGTAAAATCCTGTCACGGGACATGGAGCAGAGTGTGATATTCTTGCATAGGGAAGGTGCACCCCAGCCCTTTTTTCTTCCACTGGAACAGCCAAAGTGCCAACAACCAGTGTAAGATGCTCCCATCCTTCCCATTTTCAGCTGTTGCACTGCAAAGAACAAAGCAATAAGGAAAATTGTGGTGTCATTAATGTGATGATTAAATTGGTATCTGGAGGTGTCAGCATGAAGAACAAGGCTCTCACATCCTCATCCTTGCCACCCCCATGGTTCTGCCCCTCAGCCCTGTCCCATGCCAGACCTGGGAGATGCTCATTTGCAAATAAATTTCTGTGAAAGTGCTGCAGGTCCTGAGATGAGTTTCCCTCTCTATCCTGCTTCTCTATTTGCTGCCATGTTCACATTTCATTGGGATGTTGTTGTAGCTGATTGGGGTTTCTTTATGACTGGAGGTTTTGATCTTGGCTTGGAGAGTGAGTCACTACACAGCAAATGGGATCCCATTACAGAGATGTCATTTCCTCACCCGGTGTTCTTTGCAAATGAGGTTTTGCAGAGCTTGAGCAGCTGTTTTTCCTTCCAGCTGAAAACCTCTTCCCGGGTGCATTTAAAGACATGAATTGGGTGCTGAGAGCTGTGCATAGGCAGGGAATTAATATCTGCCATGGCCCAGTGGGAGGTGTAACAAGTCCTGGTAATCAATCCTGGGAGGCCCGTGGGCCACCATAAATCAACCTGTGAGTGCCAAGTGGCTCTGAACCAAGGGGAGGGGAGAGAGGCCATCCCTGTGCTGTGCCATGTAGTTACATATTTTTTGATAACTCAGAAAGGAGCAGTCTTGGAAAGTAACAAATAAAGCCATGAAGTTACTTCTTGGTGCCTGGTAAAATGCCCTAGACCCATGCTCCATTTAAATGTATTTTGGAGGTGGACTTGATGTAGATGAGGTGGTCCCAAGTTTATTATGTGTTGGCCAGGATGTTTTCAGCTGGCAAAATGCTCCTTTGGGTGTCCCCTGGCTTGGCTCTGCTGCTGAGGAAAAGCAGGGCTGCTCTGGCCAGGTGCCAAGTCCCTCCTGCCCACTGAGTGTGCCACAGCTTTGTTATAGAGCAGATTTCAGCCAGGATGAGGGATTTCCATCACAGCTTGCTTGCTGCTTCTGGGGCTGGCAGAGCACTCTGCTGCAGCCCAGGGACCTGCTGTGAGCTACCTCTCATCCTCCCCAAGCTTCACTTTTTCACGTTAAGGAAAATGTTGTGGTAGTTCTGCCCTTAGTGTGGGACCAAGGCCCACAAGACACCCTCTTCTTCTTGTAGATGCATCTGTCATCTCCAGGTGCAGAATGCCATCTCCATTACTGACTGCAATCCCAGTGTTGGCTCTGCCGCCTCTGATGACCCTGCATGGTGCCATGGAGCAGCATCAAACAGAAGCCAAAAGAGGTGGCCAGGGGGAGGCAGGAAAACAATGTGCTATTAGCAAAGCCCTGGGCAACAGACACATCCACACCTTGGGGTGAAATAATCTGATCCTTTTTTGATCTTGAGTCATTCATTCTGACCTCAGTAAAAACACATGGTCCCCAGCCTCATGCTGGATGGAGGGCACAGAGTTGGAACTGCGCAGATTCCTGTCAGGATGACTTGGCCTGCAGCCAGCCCTCATTTAATTCCATCACTGCCCAGGGACCACGGCCAAGGCAGCACCCCAGGTAACTCAGCTTAATGGCAAAAGCCCAGTGCTCCTGCCAGGTGAAAAAACACTTCAAGTCCATGCTGGCCCTTTAGCCAAACTATGGTTGCCACAGAGCCTGAATACCTGCTCATAGAGTGTCTGCCTGCCTTGTCCTCTCAGCAGGCCCAGGGAACACAATCTGTGGAGCAGAGGCCAATTTTGCTGTTCCTTAGAAAGCTGATTTCTTTTATGCCAGTGAATAATGAATTTTTTTCCCATTTCTTCTTTTGTTCTCATTTGGGGTAGAAGAGAAACATCCCTCCCCAGCTATTCCTCAGATGAGCTGTGGAGCTCTAGGTGCAGAAGCTGTTGCAGTGAGAAATGCCAGGCTGTGAGTAGGGCACCAGCCCTGCATCCCATAGGAACATGGCTAGCAGTCCCAGGGGAACAAAGACTCCGTGCTGTTCCTTTACCAGATGTCTGCACTCTGGAAAAGGTGCTAACCAGTTTATCACCATCTCAGAAAAGGGGATTTGGAGATTCAGAAACAACTACCACTATTGCGAGAGGTTAAGATGTCACCTGCTTAGGTTGTGTGAGAGGGAAAGAGAAGGCAAAAATGCTGAGGTGAGATTTTTGGGAATGAGTACAGCTATTACGCAGTGAAAAAGGCCTCTGGAGAGTTAGTGAGTAGAAATGCACAGGAAATCAATGGCTAAATATTATTACAGGAGGATGTCCCACACAGACAAGTATGAGCGATTGGCTCTGCTGGATAACACACAGCAGAGCTGCTTTGAAAAGGCCACCTCGCTGACCTGAGTGTCAGTGCAAAATTCTCCAGATCTGGGCCTGTTTGGTGCCCTGTGGGTCTGTGTGGTCCTTCCTGGCCTTGAGATCTAAAAAAAGCATCCTTCTGCTCTCTGAAATGCAAAGACTTGTCATCTCCAAGTGACCAAAGAGGGGCAACTTTAAGTAGGCAGCTCCCAGCAGAGAGAGAAGCCCCTTTTACATCCCAATGGCCAAAAGATTTGCTTACTCTCTGATGGGAGAGGGTTCATTCTTGCCCAAAAGCTTAATGACCCTGTTCTGTCAGTGCAGGCTGTCCCTGCCCTGGAAAATTTGCTGCAGCAATACCCTGAGAAGGGGCTGCTCATCTGCTTCCTTCTGTGGCAGCAGAATGCAGCCCAGGAGCTCTTGCCTGCTGCAGGATAGCACAGAGGGGACAAGGGACTGTCTGTGCCTCAGTTTCCCTCTTGGATGCAATGTCACTCTGTGGCTTGGTGGCTTTTCATGTTCAGAACCAAAGGGTGTTAATTAAATCTGCAAAGTGCAGGAAGAAACAGGGGCAGAGCACAGACAGCTCCACAAGTCTGTGCTGGGCTGCCCTGCAATTACTGTGTGATGCTCTGTTGAAAAGAGCCAGAAGTGGATGCTGTAGATTATTAGGGCTGTCCCTCTCAAGCCTTGAAACTGAGGTTTATTTTCTCTTTTGGCTTCTTAATTCTCCTGGCACAGCTGCAGGGCTGGGCCTTGCTCAGCTTCTGTATGGCAGCCTTAACCCACTCCTGGGGGGAGCCAGCTGCTAGCAGGGACAACCCCTGCACTGGCTGGACCTCTGGGAGGGAAGGGTGTACAGCAGGGAGCAGGAGGAAGACTGGAACTGGGGTTACAAAGGGAGCCTCGTGGGTGCCCTTGCTTGTCTTCTTCCAGCCTAACCCAGAGGTGCTCTGGCCGTGGAGAGGGCTGGGCTGTGGCTGACAGACCATGAGGAGGAGCAGGTTTTGGTGTGCAGCTGGCCATCCTCCCTGCTACCTCCCCAGGCAGGGTTCATAAAATAAAATACCTGATAAGAGGAATAGGCTGGGACTGTGCTGGGAGCTGACTGTGTGTGACTGCTCATCAAGGCAGTCAGAAAACAGAGGGAGACAGATGAGGAATGGAAGTGAAATTTTCTGGCATGCTTCTCTCCATGTTGCAGTCCCTGAAGTGGGCTCATGCTGAGGCTCCTTGTGCCTCTGCACTGGCTCAGATCTGTTCCCTGCCTGGGGCATCTCCCAGCGAAAACAGCCTGTGTACAATCTGGAGGCAGGGAAAGAAATCCCTGCCTCATCACTTACTGTTTGTAGCTCTGCCTCCTAGGGTGTGTGACCTGCAATATGCCAGTTCCCTGGCACTGTCACCCTTCCTGGCATCTGCCGAAACAGCCCCGCTGAGCCCTTGCCAGCACCATCCGGCTGCTGTCCCTATGTCCTGTCCCAGCTGTCACCAGCACTATGCCATAACCCTGTTTTACTGTGTCTCCATTCCTGGAGGGGATGAAGTTTCATTTCTTCACTTCCATAGAAACAAGCAGCAACTCTTCTCCTTCTTCCTCCCAGTTTCAGACACTGTTTCCAGCTTGTTGACTTCTTCCCTTGAGTAATGTCTTGTGTACACTCATTTACCCTCCAGGCCTTTGGCTTCAGCAGTTCCTCTCCTCTGGGGGAGAAGATGGCTTCCTGAAGAAAGTCAAAGCTTAGGACAGCCATAGACTTTCCTGCCCTCGATGTGTTTGCCCTGCCAGCTCCCCTCTGCTTGATGCTTTTTTTGCTGCAGGGAGCAGAGGGCCAGGTCAGGGCAACCAAGACAATCCAGGGCTTTGCTGGTCTTGTCCTGTCATCCCTCGCCTGCTCTGGAATTTCTTGGAGCAAAATCAATGAGGAGCAAGTGGTACTGCTGCATCTGCTCTGGCATCTGGAGGATTGGGCTGTGCAGGACCCCAGGGGTTGTGTCCTGGTGCTGGAGACCACCAGATCCAGGTAGCTCCTCACATCCTGGCTAGGCAGTGCAGGGAGCTGTGCTGGGGTTCAACCTGCGTGGGGCTGGCAGCAGGCGTCTCCTAGCAGGTCTCTCCAAGTCCCTTCTCCATGATCCCTGTACTGCCTGCTCGAATTCATCCCTGCTGTGGCTCCTTCAGCTCAGCCTCTCTGCAGGGGCAGGATGGTGCTGGGACAGGCAGAAGGAGGTACGTCCCGGGATGCCAGAGTCCTTCAAGGTGTCATCTCCGGGGGGTACCAGATCCACCTGCACCCTGCTGCCCTCGGAGAGGACGAAGGGGCCGGCGCGTGTCCCTGTGCCCAGGGGTGCCTCCCCGTCCCGCGGGGTGGCAGTGCCCGCGGCCATCGCAGAGCGGCGGAACGATGCGCTGCCAGCCCCGCATCCCCCGACCCCGCAGCCGTCAGCCTCGGCCGCCGCAGGCGGAGCGGGAGCCCGTGGGCTTCTCCAACTCCGGGCGGGTCTCGGTCCGGCCCAGCACGTGGAGCCGCGGGCGGAGCGGGGACACGCAGCCTTGACACGCGTCCGTGGGGCTCAGGAGCCGTGAGTGGGTCTGCGTGTGTGCGCACATGTACATGTGTGTGCGCGGGTCTGCTCCACGGCAACGGGAGTGTTCCCCGGCACGGCGGTGCCAGCACGGAGGACAGGCGGAGAGGAGCGCGGACAGACACCGGGCACGGGCAGGGAGCTGAGCCGGACGCGGAGCACGGGGCGATCTTGCGAGCGCGGCAACTTCCTCGCACCCAAGTGTGACGAGAGCCGGCTGCAGCAACCTGCTTCACGGGGAAGTGATTCGGGTGACCCAGGGATTGCAGGGATTGCACATCTGGACGTAGGAGACCTCAGGAAGCCGCTGGGTCTGTCAGCATTTCCCCGAGATGAGCCCGGACGAGCGGGTGCTGCACAGGCTCCCGTGCCGGACGGCGCCGGGGCGCCCGCGGCGCTGATCGATGCTCTCCTCACCATCGAGGCCACGCAAATGACAAATGCCGGCGTTGCGAAGGCTGCCGGAGGGGCAGGAGACGCCTGTGCCTCCCTCCTCTAGGACTCTCAGAGTCAATGGAGTTTATTACCTTAACGTTATTTCCTCTTTCTGAAGGGCAGCTTTTTGGCAGTGCTGCTTTGCAGATAAGGAGCCAGCCCCTAGCAGGGGCAGAGTCTCGGCACCGCGATTTGTTTGGCCAGCTGTGGGAAGGGAAGCCCCCTGGCACAGCCCCCAGCCTCTCAGCTGACTGCGGACAAGAGGGAGAAGGTGGATAAGGGCAGGCGGCTTCTCCGAGCTGAGCTCCGAGGGGGAAGCAGCGGCAGGATTTCATTTGCCTGCCTCTTAAGGCAGTGAAGTCTCCATCCCCTCCCACGCTCCCTCCCAGCCCTGACCCTGTCCGGCGCAGGGGTGGTGGGACCTCAGCATTCATCCGGAGTTTCCCAACAAGCCGTAAGTCCTTATCATGTTGGAAAACCACTTTTCCCTCTGGCTGTTTTATTGGTTGTCCTGCCAGCCCTTCTACATGTCCGGTAGAATTGCGGCCAGGAGAGATTTTTGGGGCTGGCTTTTTGGGGATGTATCCTGCTCTGCTTACAGAGCAGGAAAAGAGGACAGCCCTGCTGACATTCCCCTGATGGGGCAAAGGGGCTGAGGTGGACTGGGGAGCTGCCAGGGTTGTTACTGGATGGGAAATGGGGCAGGAAGCACTTGGGAAGCCTGAAGGAGTTTAGGTGGAGGTTTTATATTTTCCCAAAGAAAACCTGTCTGGGACAGGATGGGTGCGCGAGTGCAGAGCCCTAGTGATCAGCAGAATCTCAGCACCCTGACGCCAGTGGGAAGAGGAACAGCGGGAGCTGGGGGAGCAGAGAATTTGGGAAAGCATCTCGCAAACCTCTCCATCTCTCCACAGCCATGAATCCCTATGTCAACTGCTCCAGTTCTGAGTTCCCCCTGCCCCAGCAAGACTTCCCTGTGGAGCCCATCAGCCCTGATCTCAGCAACAGGACTCAACCAGAGACTTTGTTCGACCCTAAGGATGCCAACCTGACAGAGGAGCAGCTGCGGGATAAGTACCTGGGACCTCGACGGTCCAACTTCTTTGTCCCAGTCTGTGTCGTTTACCTGCTGATCTTCTTGGTGGGGGCTGTGGGCAACACGCTCACCTGCATTGTCATCCTCCGGCACCGGTTCATGAGGACGCCCACCAACTACTACCTGTTCAGCCTGGCCATGTCCGACCTGCTGGTGCTGCTGCTGGGGATGCCACTGGAGCTGTACGACATGTGGAGCAACTACCCCTTCCTGCTGGGGGCCAGCGGCTGCTATTTCAAGACGCTGCTCTTTGAGGCTGTCTGCTTCGCCTCCATCCTCAACGTCACAGCTCTGAGCGTGGAGCGCTACATCGCTGTGGTGCACCCACTCAAAGCCAAGTACATGGTGACCAGGAACCATGCCAAGAGGGTCATTGTCACCATCTGGGTCTTGTCAGTCATCTGCTCCATCCCCAACACCAGCCTCCATGGGCTGCAGCCTCTCTATGTGCCAGGGCGGGGGCGAGTGCCCGATTCAGAGATCTGCACCCTGGTGAAACCACGATTGACCTACAATCTCATCATCCAGGTCACCACCATCATCTTCTTCTTCCTGCCCATGGGGACCATCAGTGTCCTCTACCTTCTTATTGGCCTGCAGCTCAAGAAAGAAAAGATGCTGGAAGCCTTGGGAGCCAAGACCGGCAGCAGCTGTAACTGCCACAACACTCAGGGGCAGAAGAAAGTCAAGAGGAGGCAGGTCACCAAGATGCTGTGTGAGTCGGGGAATATCTCTCAAGGCTGTTTTGGGAGGGTTCTGGGGGGAAACTGAGTCATGGACAGTCCAGAGCACTGAGGCTGGGTCATCCCAGAGGAAGGCTGTGGGTTTGGTTTGTGGGGTGCTGGGGCAAAGGCAGATCTGGTGATTCTAGTCCAGCAGTAAGGATTGCTTGTGCCAGCTCCCTCCAAGCCATACCATATCCTCTCCTCAAGGGAAGTGCAGGATGAGAAAGAGAAAGGAGGTGGGTTGGGATGGGGAAACCTGCTGCCCATCCCTCCACCCAGACCTCAAATGCTGGTGGCAGTAGTGGGATTCCCAGAAGGGCAGCACTTCTGCCCAGCCCCACAGCCTCTGTGACTCTAACGGGGCAATAACCCAAGGCTGGATTGAAACATCCTCTTTCCTACTGCTCTTCACACTTGCTTCCCTCCCTAGCACAGTTCCCAGAGCCTCTGGTCCCTTTCCCTTGAGTGGGAGCTGGCTGCCCCTGGGTGGCTGCCTCTCCCCGGCATGCTGACTTCCCCACACTCCCAGTCCCATGATGGCATAGCCATGGCAGATTGCCCAGCCCAGTCCAACAGCAGGGCGAGGGCTGCTTCTCCACCACCTCCCAGACAAGTGGTAACTCTGCTTTCCAAGGCACTTGGGCTGTGCTGGGGACAAAGGAGGGACCTGTCCCTGCATGCCACAGAGATGCACTGTGGCATGGGTATGGCAGAGGACCCCAGATCTACCTGTACATATACATACTTACACCCTTTCCTTCCCATCAGCAGAGCTGGGTTATAAAACAAACAAAAAAAAATCCAAATCAAAACCAGAGCACAAGGAAAGATCTCAAATAGCTCATGCTCCTTGGACTTTGCTGGTGATGGTGGCAGGTTTTGGGAGGCTGGATGCCAACAGGGGAGTGAGTCCTCCAGCTGTGCTGCATGGATGTGATAGGACCAGCTGCCTGCCAAGGAGGAGTGAAGAAGTGCAGCACAGAAGGGCCTGAAGTAGCACTGGCAGGAGATGGAGGGAGGAGATCCTGTCCAGACCTCCAGCCCTTCCATGACAAGTCCAGAAGGCCCTGAGGGGACCTGTCCTCTCTTCTTCCTCTCTCTTGTGCTTTTTTGCTATGGCCAAAACTGAAATGGGGCAGTGCTTGGCCAGGGACCGAAGACCTCTCTGGGTTGGTAATCCCCATCCCCCCAGTAACACTGGCTCCTTGTCTCCCCGCAGTCGTGTTGGTGGTGGTGTTTGGGATCTGCTGGGCCCCCTTCCACACCGACCGCCTTGTCTGGAGTTTTGTCTCCACCTGGACCACCAACATGCTCCACATGTTCCAGTATGTCCACATCATCTCAGGTGTCTTCTTCTACCTGAGCTCGGCCGCCAACCCCATCCTCTACAACCTGATGTCCACCCGCTTCCGGGAGATGTTCAAGGAGGTGATGTGCCGCTCCGGGCACCGCGCGCCGTGGGCACAGAAGTACTCGCCCAGCATCACCCGCACCACCACCCGCAGCACCGAGTGCGAGCCCGTGCCCGGCACCAACGGGCTGCCCCTCTCTGACGCCGAGGAGTATGAGCTGGAGGACATGGAGAGGGGCCAGGCCACCACCCACACAATGTCCCTCTGCTGAAGAGTGGGAGGATAGGGAAGGACTCTGGGACCAGCTTTTCTCACCATCAGCATCCATCTGACTGTGGCACTCATCCTGTGGTGGGGAGTGGGGAAGGAGTGACGGAGGGATCCCTGCCTCTCTGTGCTGTCCCACTGGGATGGGAAGGCTGGCTGTATCAGCAGCACTGCCCCAGGGACATGGTGTGCCCTGGATACATTGCAATGCATCCCATTCTCCTCAGCACCAGGCCTGGCCAAGGCCAAGGCATCCTTTGTGGTGTGGAGACAGCCGACTTCTGTGTCAGGGATGTGTCAGTGATCCCTAAAAATATTCCATCCCTCCCGGTCCGGTGGGGTGAATCCCCAGGTACTGAAGCCTGGGGTTTAGCCTGGGTTTTTTGGAACACAGGGATGGATGGGTGCCCCCAAAGGTGCTTGCACCTGGACTGAGACCCAGGGGGGTGTGAGAGCTTTGCATGGGATTGTGGAAAAATCAACGGGGGATTTTTTTCACGGGGAAAAAGAAGTCTGTGGGTGCCTTCCCCCTTGAGACCTCTACAGGTGATCCTGATTTTCTGGCATATCTCTTCAGTGGTGCCAGCTGGTGCCTGGCTGCAGGGTGCTGGTACAGGTCATTGCTCCCAGGCTTTCCCTTGCCCAGCATTCCCAGCCCTTTGAGGGCAAGGGAATGAGCATGGCTGCTCCCTTCAGAGCTGGAGTTTGTGGGGGAAAAATACAGGACAAAGGGATCTCCAGGCTGCCTGTAGTGCCAAGGCAGAGCTCCATGAGTGTCTGTGTCACGTGAATATGTTCCCCTCTCCCCTCTCTGACCAGCATGTGGTGGGTGCCAATCTCTTCTTTCTCTGCCTACCGTGGTCACTTGAACTGGTGGGGAATGTGGGGAGCCCTCCTCCATCCCTGCCCTGCATGGGCTGAGCCTCACTGAGAATTAAAAAAAGCCACTGGACTGATTTTTGCCCTGCTTGTGTCCCCCAGCACCCAGCTCTGCTCCCAGCTTGGGACTGAACCCAGGTCATGCTCCTTGGGTGGATGACAGATGGGTCATGTGCCAGGGTGATGGACACCAGCGGTGTTTCTCCAAATCTCCCTGGGTGCTCTGCTGCTCTGGTGGGTCTGCAGGTCCAGGGACACTGAGGTCACAGCTGGGAGGGCACAAGTGGGATGCCTGTACCTTTCCTGGTCTCTCAGGCTGAGCTGGGGCTGGGGCCTTTGCAGAGGGACAGCTGTCTCTGGAGCTGTGGCCATCAGTCCTTCCCCAGACACATGGCTTGAAAATGTCACGAAAATGCCAGGGAGCGTGGGCTGGCTGGTCATGCTCTCCCAGGCTAGAAGGACCCATTGATTTCCTGTCTGAGATCAATGCTGCTGCCTTCCCCGTGTACACCAGGTCCTGCAGGATGAAATACTGAGGATTTGAAATGGGAGCTGAGGGACTGCCCAAGCAGTTTGAGCTCTTGTTTTGCGTGATTTACTCAACCCAACTCCTTCACAGCCAGCTCTGGAGGCTCCCCTGGCTCAGCATCACATGGCTATGCCTCTGGTCAGAGTGTGCTAACCTGGGGCTTGCTTGAATAGAAATACTGGATGAGCAAGCCCCAGGAAGAGTGCTGGTGGCTGCTGCTCTGCTTCCAGCCCCTCCTAAGCACATTGCATGGGACCACAGCCAGCCCAGTGACCAAGAAGTGGTAGGGTCTGGGGCTTGCACACTCCCTCCTGCTCCCATCTACCCAGTCCCTAGTTCAGAAGCAGTGCAACTGGCTTCCCCTGCTCCCCATCCCACAGCCAGATCTGCCATGGGCAAAGCCCTTCCCTGGCCCTTGAGGGGTCCTGATGGATGCTGCTGGGTAAGGGTGGGTGTTGGGCTGCAGTAACTTTGTGTTTCAGGGTCTTGCTGACTGCTTGCAGCCTCTCTGGAGGATGTCAGTGTGGCTGAGATCCATCTATTTCATTCTCTCTCTCTCTCTCCTGTCAGTGATGGCCCTGGCAGGGGACAGCACCCTGGCAGCCACGTGGGGCCCCTTGTTGCTGCTGCGTAGATGGATGTGACTGATGCCTCCTTGATGACCATTATTGCCCCATCTCACTTCACCCAGCTGCTTCCTCACCCACAAATCTCCAGGGAATGGCTTTTTAATAGGTAGTCGATAGTATTTTATAATGTAGTAACAGACACCCGTGTGGAGCTTTGGGGTCCCTTGGGCACATCGGGCAAACTCGTCCTGCTGCTCCTGAACAGCCAGGCTGTGCAGGGATACAGCTGTGGCTGCTGCAGCTCAAGCACCTTGGTCAGTGTCAGAGTGTGTGTTCCCAGGGTTTTTTTTACAGGATCCTCAGTTACAGCACGGCTGGGAGAGTCCAGAGCAGCCAGAAAGGTGAGGCACTGACTTTGCCTTTATCCAGCCTTGTGTTCCCAGCTGCCCGGACATCTCCTGACCTGGGACCCATCCTCCTTGGTGATCCCAAATTCTCCTCTCTGAGATGCAGCTCAAACCCTGTTATGTTGGGTGATGATGCTGGGGCTGCCCCACCACTCCACATTCACAACTAGGTCAGGATCACCCTGGAAAGCATTCTGAAAGCTTGTCAGAGATGTAGCTGCAGCATGGCTGGTGGCAGTTCCTGTGTGGAGATATGTGGGCAAACTTTGTTCCCCTGGCTGGGTTTTGGAGATGTGGAGACTTCCTGGGTACCACATGCCAGCAGGGCTCCCAAGAGATGCTGGAATCAAAGCCTGCTGGGCAAGTCCTTTAATCCTTTAATTAATAGTAAAATCTGCATGAAACCTAATAAAAAATGAACTGATCTCCTCAGGGAGAATGGTTTAGTGAAGAGCATTTTACACCTCTCCACCACTGAGAAGGCAGTGGTTGATGACTCCTTCCTGCCTCAGGCTCATTGCAGTCCCCAGTAAGGAAAAATTAAAGAGCTGTTTGCTCCAAGAACGATGCTCCCCACTGACCTGAGCCCTCAGGATGGGGTCCCTGTCACCTTCCTAGTATAAATTAGAGGAATTATTCCTCCCAGGGAGGTGGTATAGAAGCAAAGGGCCCTGTGGGATGGGGAAATGCAGAAGGCAAGGATGGATAAGTTGTTCCTACTGCTCCCACTCATGTAACTGGCCAGGGGGAATGACTGGTGCTTCAGGATTGTTAGGCAGAAGGAGCATTCCAAAACACTGTCTGGGAGTCAAATAAATGTTTCAGAGCCCAAGGAACCCCAGATGGGACAGAGTAGAGATAAATTAAGGAGCCAGGAGATGCAGGGAATGTGTGGATTGCTCTGTGTCTTTGCTAGGAGCTGGGAGAAACATCTCTCTGTCCCTGCAATATGGAGCACGTGGTCAGGTTGGGCTCCATGCCACCATCTCCTCTCCAAACACTTTGTTTCTGAAGAGCTGTTCACCAAAACTTGTCCATCTGCCCTCCCAGACTTATAGCAGCTTCTGTCCAACTGCCAGCTCCTGCCTAATCACCTGCTCCTGGCTGCAGGAGAACCCTCCTGCTCCCCTGTGCCTGCTCAGCTTCTGGAGCTGTTTTCCCTCCATGCTGCCGCATGCCCTGAGTGACACAGTATCTCCAGAGCTCCCAGTGAAAAGATTTATCACCATAGCTTTGGGGATTAAAAAGCAATCCATCTATGAGGCTGCCCCTGCCTTGTAAGGCTTTTTTTTTTGTGCTCTGATTGTTTGCAACAAGCATGGGGTGGGATTTTTTTTTTTCCTTTACTGAGCCAAACTCAAGTTTTACAGCAATTGCCTTGTATATTTGTGGCCATGATAAATGGCTCCAGAGTGTGCCAGCGGATTTTTTTGCCACCCCTTTTCAAGGGAAAATGGTTTCAAGGGAAGGGTTGTTTTTCCCTTCCTTCACACAGCCATGGAATAGGGAAAACTGGTACAGCGTGAATTTGGCAAAGCCCTTGTGAGCCTAGGAATGAACAGTCCTTGTCTAGGGCTGGGCAGGGGATAGGTTTGAGCCACCCAACCATGGATGCAGCACAACAGCTTTTCCCACCAAGATCCCAGCCTTTGTTAGGGAAGGAGGGAATCAGGAAAATGTAGATGTCAGGAAACTGTGCTGGGTTTGAGCTTAGGCTGCTTTTCAAACCCTATTTCCTTTATTCCCCTTATTCCAGGCTAGTAGTGGTGGTGAAAAGCCAACACATAGTGCCTACAGATGGTGATGGGAAGCACAAGATAGGCAGGGAGACAAACAGACAGCAGGAAATCACAGAATCATGGAACAGTTCAGGTTGGAAGGGACCTTTGAATGTTTTCTAGTCCGGCTCCTAGTGTATATATGTAGAATTCGATTCTGCTCCTCAGGGACACATCTGGGCTCAGTTCTTAGGCCCATACCAGAGGCAGCCCATCTTCCTGCCTGGTGTCTCAGTGGCTTCCCCAAGAGCCAGGATTCTCACCGAGATCAGCTTCCAGGCAGCCACATGCTGCAGGGAGGCTGGGAAAAGTCAGCGTGGGGAGCACAGCCCAGACAATGGGTCTGGACTCCTCCATCACTGGATGGAGGGATGAGGCCACGTGCAGGGAAGTGATGGGATCCTTGTACCCTACCTCTCCCCACCTTAGGGTACACAGGGAGGGAAAACAAGAGAGGTAGAGGGACAAAGAGCATCTCTGAGAAGTGAAGGACTGTGTTGTTCTGTGTCTGAAATCCCACTGTCCTGCTGGCAGGGTGAGGAGAAGGACAGAGGTGCAATCCACAGTGCCATTCCCCACAGTCTAGCAGGGACAACCCATTAAAGCCACTGGGCACCTTCACAGGCGTCAGCTGGGGCAGGGTTTAAACCTCACCACAATGGATGAGAGGAGAGAGACTGGTTAGCCCACATCTCCTCCTGTTTGGTTGCTAAAGACGGCAGAATTTATGTCAGAGAAGCCTGTGTGAGGCTTAATTTTGTTCATGGGGACACTTTGGTTAAGAAATGAAAGTGAGAAAAGATAATTAGCACTGCAGTAAGTGGATTAAAGTCGGCTGGATGGCTGAGCTGAGGCAAGAGGGGACTGCTAACAACTGGCTGCAATGGCTGGGAGGACTGGGGGGATTGGGCTCAGGGCCCTGAGACTGACCTGGAGGACAACACTCTGCAAAGAGCTTTCCTACAGCCCCACAAGCTGTGCTTTGGGTCCTCAGCATACACAAGGGTCTGCCCTGGTCACCTGGGTGGGATGTGGTGGATGAGGGGGCACCAGCCCTCCAGGTCTCATTGGGGTGGAGCAAATTCCAGCATGAAAAGGAAGGCTGGGAAGCCCAGACTGGAAAAAATGAACTTTTATCTAGTGTTGTGTATATTTAGGACCAGTGAAACTGGTCCCTGACCAGTCCCTATTGTTCTTGTCCAGGCTCCTAAGGGCAATGGTGTAGTACCTCAAGAGGAAATGCCTTCTTATGAACCATGTGCTTTTCTGTAAGGTCAGTTCCTCTCCAAATATGGTTTTAAGGGTATTTGCTTCTGCTAAGGACTTCTCTGTGTTACAGCCAGGAATGGAACAACAGCCCTTGCTCCTCCCCTTCACCATGCCCAGATGGCATTTTCCCCTCCCTCCTGGCACCTGGCAGTGCTTGGACCAAATATCTCCAAAATAAGTTTGAATGAGAATAAATAAAACCCAAGGTATGGACCCAGGCTCAGGGCTAGACTTCATCTATCTCTGCTGCATCGTTATTACACTGGCAGACTTTAATTATGTGGGTTTATCACTCTTTGTACTTATCATAGCAGCCAGGGCAAGTTTGTCTTCTCACTTCAGGACTATTAATCTGGCACAGTGGAGAAAGCTGTCTGAGAGGATTTGGAGGCCAAACTCATCTTTCTTATCTTTTCTGGTTGGGTGGAGTGACTGTGTCGCATTAATGACCATCTCAAATTAACGATGCTGAGACTGAGCATGAGACATCCTCTCCCCTCCCCCTGAGCTCACATCAGGCACAGGATGGTTCCAGCTGGCCCTGGGGCTACAAGCCAGGTCAAAAGCTGTATTTCACACAGGAATCAGCCTGGGGCTTCCAAGATGGGAGGACACAGGTTCCCATCAGGTAGAGACTGATGGATGGGTTCTCCAAGCCCCTCTCCATACCCTGGCAGTGCAGACAGTGCCTCAGGGGCCAGAGCAGCCAATAGGTGGCAGAAAATGGAGACACAGACATAAATCTATTTTTTCCTCAGTTCCTGTGCCTGACCTATTCCAGAACAGCTGCTAAAAACTCCTTGCTGCCTAACACTTGCTTGTACTGGCTTGCGAAGAAGTTCAGCAGCTTCATCCACAGGCAGGAAATGTTCCTCGGAGGGGGGAATCCCTGAGTGGCTTCCATGTGTCCTCTTGCATAGCAGCAGCCTCAGCACACACAGGGCTGTCCCCTCCCAGACAGATCTCACTGTTACAGGCACCTGCTTTTCAGTGTCCTGCTTGCAGGGAGAAGCATGAGCCCTGAGCCCATTTCTCCCTTCCTGGTATTTGCTACCATGCCCATGACTACATCCCATCCCATCCCATCCCATCCCATCCCATCCCATCCCATCCCATCCCATCCCATCCCATCCCATCCCATCCCATCCCATCCCATCCCATCCCATCCCATCCCATCCCATCCCATCCCATCCCCCATCTCTGGCCCAAAGCACCCCCTCCCCGAACACCAACCGATCCAGCACTTGGCTTGTTTAATTCCTTTTAAATTCTCATCCCTTGCTTAGAACATCTGGGACCTATTTGCTGCTGCTGTCACCAGAAAGAAATCAAGTTAATGACAAGAAAGACATTTTAATTTAGGAGCACCATCAAGCCTCACTGCTGTATTAATAAGGAGTGGGGAGGATATTGCTGCTGCCTGCTCTGCTCTTCTCTCTCCCACACCTACAACCCCAAGCCATCCTGGCAGCCTGTTAGCAATGCCAGGCTCAAGCTGACTTTTTGCATCGTGGTTTGTGAGCTCTTCACTCCTCTGGTGTTTTCCACTGATTTCTGCTGTGGCTAAAGGAAGATCCACATCTCTCTACAGCTCTTCACTTCTCCAAACTTATTCTGGCTTCAGCTCCAAACCTCTCTGCCGGCACTGATTTAAACAACTGCCTTGCACAGACGGAAAAGCAAATGGTTTAAGCTGGGTTTCATTCCTGTTTTTCTGTGGCAATCCCGACTGACAGGCGGTGAGTCCATCTGGCAGGAACCTAAAACACAGCAGCAAGTGCTGTGCTCAAGCATCATCTGCAAGATGAAGGCTGGGTGAGGACTCCTTCAGGCCCTTCCCATGGAAGAAAGGAGATAGATAAGATGCATTTTTACTGATTTAGTTAAGGAGGGTTGAGTTAGATATGCAGCAGCAAAAAGCTAAAAGAAAGAAAGCACAGTAAATTGTAATAATTGGACTGAAAAGCACCCATTTACACCCAGTGGGGTGGGAGGAGTGTGACAGTAGAAGCATTTAAAGGTTTTTCTTCCTAGAAGTATGATTTTTGTCTCTGTGCTCATTGTGCAGACACAGCTGGGAGATAAGAACAGTTTAACCCTATTCCAAAAGCCAGTGATTGCAGTAGGAAACCACCTACCCTTGGAGCTGAGATTGGTCTGACAGGAGAGCATCTCCTCAGTTGTTGGGAGGAATTCTTTGTGTCTTCTTGCTGTTCCTCTCAGCTCCTGGCCTGTTTCCTTGCCCCAGAAGTTTAGCATCTCCACAGCCTAACAGGTACAGAGCTGAGTAGGTCCTTTGGCTGTTGCAATATTGTTTGCAATATTGACTGGTGCAATATTATTCTGCAGGCATGTGTTGGGAGAGGCTGGGGTCAGCAGTGAGGCTCTGTATTGTCCATGGTTTCCTCTCCACACCTACTAGAAACAGGCTTGGGGATCTTCAGACCCATTCAAGATGTTCCAATGCTCAGTTTTTCTGTGCCAGTGATGATTTTGGTCACTGTGTTCAAGCCAGGAATTGGGAGAACAATTTAAAACAACAAGAAACACCAGCCCAAGCAATTCAATTTAATACCCAGAGGAAGCCAGAGCATCTCCAAGCACAGACTGCACGGAGACATGGTCCCACTGCAGTCCTTCTCTGCCAAGGGACTTACTTCAGCTGTGTCCCCTCCTTGCTGGTGAGGGCAAGTCCCCTCCTGTGTTGCAGCACCAGAGGGTGTGAATTCACAGGTCACCCCACAGTAACTGCTTTTGGCAGCTGGACACTCATGACTGTGATGTGGCCAGAGGGCACTTGGCATCTTCAGGACCTTCTGCTCTAATTTTCCCTCCCCCAAGAGGCTACGCTGTGCCCCACAAAACCAGGCTTACCCCACAAGAGGAAGATTTAACCTTTATTTCCAGAAAACAACCAGGCACTTTGCTGTGAGTCCCCAGTTTGCTGCTGTACATCTGAACCCTCCTGTTCACTGCCTTCACTCCAGACTCAGTCGTGGCAGGAGCAGGACCTCCTTTCTGCAAGCGACAGCAAGGGCAGTAGAGGTAGAAAAACAGGTCCTGATTTTGTGCCCCTTTGGTCTGAGGCACTGGGCAAAAGAGAGATGGCTCAATATGAGTAAGCAAAGTGTGACTATTCCTGCTTGGTGCATTTCTGCACCCTCCAGTCATTTCTGTGCTAAATGTACCTTTCAATACCAAGAGGGTGAAGCTCAGGCTGTGGAGCACTGCACTAATCCTGCAGTCATGACAGTGCAAGTACAGCTCAGTGCTCTTTTAGTCTCACCAAGGTTTGCCTTTAGCTGTTTTTCCAGCAAAGCTGGTGTCAGGGCAGGGACCTGGGGATGCACTTGTCTCCCCTTTCTGTGTTAGAAGTGGGAACAGCTTTTGGTCCCCACACTTGCCAGTCTGCAGCACCTTTTCAATTGCCCCAGCCTGTTTTTTGTCCAAGGCTAAGGCAGGAGGTGGTTGGTTAAACCAAGCTCTGTGTTAAGCCCTGCACTGCTGAAGGTGTTCATGAGGGCTCAGGGCAGCCCTGGACAGAAACTGTCTTTCTCCTCTCTGCACAAGCAGAGTGATGGGGGCAATGAAAACCCATTCTCAAAACAGAGAACTCTGGTGCCATTGTGGCTGGAAATGTTTGGACTTTCCCTTAAATTTCCCCTTTTTTCTTCTGGACCTTTCTCCCAGTGAGATCTCCTTTTGCAAACAGGTTTTCTCCCTCACAGGCTATGGCTCATCCACTGAGGATCTTTTATCAGCTTCAAGGTCTGGGTGATGCTGGCCCTGCATCAGGAAGCACTTCGTGTGGAGAAGCTCAGCTTCCCTGGGAGTGATACCCGGAGCCAGGGTGAGGATGCAGGCACAGGATGAGCCCCAGCAAGGCAGAAAGACTGGTTTGGGTACTCCTCAGCCCAAAGGCACGGGGTGATGTCACCTGCACCAACTTCAGCAAGTTTAGGCATGAGGCTGTGAGGCTCCCAGCCTAGAGGGTGCAGGGTTTGGCACCCATAGTGGGGATGATTCATTCTGCTCCTGAAAAAGGGTAGAGAGCAAGCACTGCTCCACAGCACAGCCTCCAACCCCTGCCCATTGCTGCGAGCCCATACTGAAGCCTCAGAGCAAAGGAGGGTGGAGACACAGCAATGTGTTCCCTTACCCTCACAGCATCCTCAGGAAATGTTGCTTTCCTAATAACCCTACAAACCCTTACAAGGCTGTTATACACACATATGTACCAACGTAGGTGTGTATTCTCAGTCTCAGAAAGGCTTTTCTAGAGTAAATGCAGCAGCTCACCCAGTCAGGGCTGCCTTACCTGGGGAGGTGGGAGACGGGCAGCAGTAGTGCTCCTTCTCCCCTGGCTCAGTGTTCCCCTTCAGATATATCCAAAACACCAGAGGCACCTTATTCGTTGTCCCTGAGGCTGTAAGAAAGCACCTTTCCTTCTCTTTCTTTCCAGACTTATCTTTTTAAAGACTCTGTAAAGAAATATACTTAAAGAGGTTCAATTTCAAGCCTTGAATCAAATGTTTGGGAGAACTGCAACCTCACAAAGATAAATCAAGCTCAAACTGCTCAGAGGTTATTTACCCCACTGAGAACGACTGTAAAATTCACACTTTTTCCAATCAGCAGTGTACTCAGGGAGCCCACCCTCCCAGACAAGGCAGAAGGTGTCAACTACTTGTAAATTATATTCATGGACCTTTTATTGGGCAGATGCTGCATTATTGGACTATGGCACAGGGCAGAGAAAATAATGAAGGCAAATGGTACAGAGCCACAAGAAAAACAAATCAAATAAGGGTTTGACAGCATGATCTGTACTTGGATTTACTCAGAGAAAATTGCAAGTGCTTTTGATTTTCATGCTGGAGGTCAGGAAGGGCTGTGTGGGCTCCCCTTATCCTTGGGCAGGGGGTTGTTGACATGGGTTTGAAATCCTAGGTGGAAATTTTGCCTCTGGTAGCTTTTTTGGCTGTGACTGCTCCATCCCTGAAGTGCCTGCAGGTAGGGTAACCCAGTGTGCCATGGCTGGAGGGGCAATGCCTTGATCCTGGGGAGGTGGAAAAGAACTCAGCAGAGGATGGTCTTGAAAAGGGCTGCTCTCCCCATGAGGCTGCAGGTCCTTCCTTCCTCCATCTTCTATAAATGGCCTTTAAGCATCCCCCCTGTCCATGGGACATGGGATTCCTGCCATGTGCTGGGCTCTGAGGTCCTTGCAGGTGAGAGGCAGTGCAGCCTCCATCCTTCACTGGGTGAGACCCCCTTGGGAAGTGTGCAGTAGCCACTGGCACACCAATTCTGAGGGTTGACTCTGCTTCTCCTAGCGAGCAAATCGGCAACTCTAGCTTGGAGCAGTGCTCACTCACCTCACTTTTATGTGCTTAATCCCAGGCAATGTGTAGGCTCTGCCCTGTGCTCCACATCATGTGCATAACAAATATGGTAAAGCAGACAGCTAATTATTGGGAATGTAGAGCCCAGAGGGAGGTGGGCAGACATTCTCGTGCCTTTGCCATGACTTGTTATAAAAGGGTTGTACTGCTCAGATTCATCTTCCTGATCCCATGGCTGACAACATCCTAGAGCTGTGCTGGGGATAGCGCTGATGCTCAGAGCCCACACTCCCCTCCCACTGCCATGCCAAGGGAACTTCCCTGCGGTACAGGCTGACCCCTCCTCCATGGTTCTTGTAGCCCTTCCCTGCTCCCCTGCTCCCTGGGACAAGCTCTTGTTCCTGCAGGTTGTCACGGCACTAATTCAGCCCCTGAGGTTTTCACTGCGTGCTCTCATCCCACGTAACTATCATGTTCCTCAGGAGCAGCTCATGCCCCTTCCTTGCCATGATATAAGCGATTATTAATGCATTAGTGTTGGGCTGCTGAACCATAATGTCTTTATAGTCAATAGCATTAAGCATTTAATTACCCAGCGGGATGAATCGATGGGCTTCTTTCTTTGCTCTACAATTAAAACCAAGCAGGAGAGATGCAGTGTAATTTTCAGTGCAATTTTCAATCTGCTTTAAGCTTCCTCTGCCATTTTGTGCACAGGGAGATGAGCTGATGGCTCGTACAGGATGGGAAGGAGAGGACTTTTCCCCAAGAAACCATGTTCTCTCCTGCCTCCCAGGATGCAGACATCATGATCACAGCTTGCCCAGCTAAATGAGACAACACTGGGTCGTTCAGGACTAGGTTTTTCAGGTCTGAGGCACCAACAGTGGGGAAATTATTGCTCTGAGTCTTATTTTTAGCTATGGTCATAGGAAGTTTCAAAGCACTGGTTTCATCTCACATCCTGCAAGTGGGAATTTCTGTGGTGAGAGCTGGCAAGTGAAACAGCCCAGTGTTCTGCTGGGATTGAGGCACAAACAGTCTGAGAGTGGTCTGGGCTGGAAAAGTACTTTCAGCTCTTACTTTTAACCTCATTTGATGGAGCGTGCTGCAGGGGGCAGATGGATGGTAAAATCCAGAAGGCCTCAGTCTCCCTGACTCCCAAGCTCTGACTTCTCCCAGGCTCACAGTACTCTGTACTCCTTGACACCTGCCCAGGTTGCTTCAGCTCTGCAGGCACAGTCAGGTAACCCTTGACTTAACACAGTGCAGAGTAACCCTTTCCAAAAAGCTCAGCCCATGGCTGGACCGTGTAACCATGATTGTTCTTGGGGTGGCTGTTCCCTCACAGCAGCAAACTGGGACAGTGGCTTTGCAAACTGCATGGATGGAGCTCAGTGGGCAACTTTAGCTGGGAGAACACAGGACAGAAGCTCTCTGGGAGAATGATAGAACATTTCCCACTGAGCTTAAGAAGCCAGCCAGCACTTCCCACTGGCATTAATGCCTGTTTCCTAGAGCAGTTTTGGCTCTTGCTCCCTGGCAGAGGCTGGGACATGTTATACTGGGGATATGTGTGTGTGGCTCTGCTCTCCCTGATGTTACTTGGCTCTGTTCTGGTTCTAGAGGTAAGGACATGAGGCAGCCCCAGGTTCACCATACAAACACAAAAATAAACTGATATCACAGAATCTTCTGAGTTGGAAAGGACCCACAAGGCTCATTAAGTTAAATTCTTAAGTGAATAGTCCATATGGAGATCAAACTGGTGATCTACTGAGGGGACTGGAGAGAGACTCCTGCTTTTCCACTTTTTTTTTTTTCTTTTATTGAGAAGGGAAAAAAAAACATCCCCTGGTTTGGGTTTGTTCCAGGCAGAGCGTCTGCCTTCCACTGGCCTCGTGCCTGGGAGCTCCTGTGAAATGGAACTAGCCCAGCACAGACCTGGGGACAGAGGGAGCTTCCAGCAGGTGAAATGTGAGCAAACTGAGACAAAGCCCCAGGTCACTGATCCATGGGGCTCTGTACCAAGGGGCAGATGTGCTGAGCCACATGAGCGTGCCAATGTTTTACTTGGGTGTCTTTACAGTCATCCCTGGAGGTCCAGTGCTTGTCTGGATCCTATTCCCTATTGCCCTGGCAGCCCTATAGCTCTGGGAGATGAGTAGGATGCAAAGAAAAGCGCATGCAAAGAGGAGCTTCCCCCTCTGTGCTGTCTCCACAAGGGTCCTGGAAAGCCTTCCCAAATGCTGCAGGGCAATGCAGGTAGATGTGCACATGCTGGGGGCTCACAGGCAGACCACAAGATCCTGCTGCCAGCACCAGGCAAGGGGTGTTGGGGAGAGGAACTTCCCAACCAGAAGGGACATCTATGGGGAATTGGCTCCTTCTGGAAATAGAAAACCCCCTTTTTACCACAGTGTACCAGAAATTATTGCTACAAGGAATACTTAGAGGTCATGTGGAGACTAAATCTGCATGTACAAAACTCCCTGTGGGAGTCACCCATAGGTTTCCTTGTCCACGAACCCCAGGAAATGGCACACAGATGTGCTGGGTAATCACCCAGTATCTGCCAGAGTGACAATGGGTATGCCTGGCTCCAGGGGCCCATGCCAATTCCTGCAGCACCCCAACTCAAGAAAGGATGCTTCCCAGAGAAGAAATTCCAGACTCTGACAGGCGCTGTTGACTTTGATCTCTGCAGGCCAGCCTGTCCCAGGCTGCCCATTTCAAGGCAGAGGACATGCTCTTTTCTGTGGCTACTTGAATTAAGTGCCATTTGTCACAGCAAGCCCTGCACCCACTCCATACTCATCATCCTTGAGGACTCTCCTCTTGGCACATACAGGGGGATAATGAAGAAAAGACTTAATTAGACTACTACACAGTCCCATCTAATTTTCTGTACTGCATTAATCAGAGCCTGGGGAACTGTGCAGTGGGGAAGAGAGAGGACAAGCCTCTCAGTGCCTGGCGCTGTTGGGATTGGTAAATTTAATTTTATAGTGCTTATTTTTTGTTTGATTGATTTTTTTTGTTGTTTTTTTTTGTTGGTTTTTTTTTGTTTGTTTGTTTTTTTGTTTTGTTTTGTTTTGCTGTCACCTTTGCCATGCCATACACATGGGACCACTGCTCAGACCACATAGCAGGTGATGTCAGGCTGAGATGCCCAGGGACACTTTTCATTGCTTTTCTAGCTCATTTCCCCCTTTTCTGAGCACACACTGGGTGTCTGCTGGAGATCCCTGACAATTTTTTGGCAGCAGACGCTTGCCCCAGCCACAGGTAAAACTTCTCTCCTGGCTGCTGTTTGTGTCCGGCGAGTAGCAAACGCGTCCCGGGATCCCCTGGGAATGAAAAAGGAGGCAGGGTAGGATGTCCCGCTCCGCTGTGCCCAGGGAGGAGCGTTTGGAGAAGCCGGGGATCCCCGCGGGCTCCCAGTCGGGACCGGCAGCCTTTTGTCACCATCTAGTGGAAACACACAGCCGCGACCGGCCACAGGCTGAGCAGGGCGTTTGGGGACACTCACTCACCTCATCTGCCATTCCTGCGGGGCTCCCCCTCGAGCTGGCCACCCAATTTTCCCGGCTTTTGAGGAGCCGTGTTGGCCTTGCAGCCCAGTTCCCCCCAGCCCTGGGCAGCAGCAGCCGGGTAAGGTGCTCCCAGTGCTGCAAGGCTTGGGAAAAGCACAGGGGTTCAGCATCTGCTGTGCCAGAAACTGGGAATCCATTGCAAATCCCTTCTGGGGTCTCCACGGAACGAGCTAAATTTCCTTTAGCTGTGGAATTAGATCAACACTCCCAAGCCACAGACATGCTACCACAAGAGAAAGCCATTAAAGGACCTAAAGTGTATTTACTGCACAAATAGAGCTGTTAAACCTGCTCTTTTGGCCAAATTACCCCTCTCACTGATGCTTCTCTGGGAGACTTCCCTCAGCCTTGAAATTCCTGGAGCTGCCTGCAGAGGAGCTGGGCTGTGCTGTGCCACTAGAAACAGCCTTACAATGTGGTGTGTCCCAGAAAAAGGCTGGCCTTGCTCCACTCTGGCAAGTGTCTGTCCTCCTGCCCAATGCTAGGGCTGACTGGAAATCCTGACCACACATGGGATACAGGGAACAGCCCAGCCTAAACACTGTCATCTGCAATGTCCTGGCTACTTTACCCCCTGCAGCATTTTGGGCCCTTTTTGGCCATAACAGCAGCTGGCAGGATTGGGCCATATCCAGATCTGCTCAATGGTGCGTGGATAACACAGTGCATGATTGATACAGAGCATGGATTGACATGGAGCATGAATTGACACAGCCCTGTGGGCAGCACTGGTTCTCACTCCTCTGTACAGGGTGCTACGCTCCTTCCTCCAAACGCTGGGTTCTGCTGCAGCCTCAGAGATGCCAGAAGGAAGGACAACCTTCCAAAACACTGCTGGGGAAAGAGATGGAACATAGCTATATTGAGAAGTCCCCTGCCAGGGTTGGAAACCAAGACTGGCCAGCTGCCAGCCCAGCCCTTTGCAGATCCCACTGCTGGCACTGTTATTGGACACATGCAGTGTCCCAGCTGCCAAATCTGCCCCTGGCTAAAGCAACAGTTGTGCCTTTCTCATGGCAAACCAACTTCTCACAGCACAGAGAGGAACCAAGGCCAGCCCCAGTACAGGCAGCAGAGCTGCTCAAGCAATCATGGTACACGATTTTCTTGCACCACATGCATGGTGAGGAGAGTGCAATCAGTTCTTGCTCACACAGTTAAAAATCACTTTCAGGTCTCTCTTTCTTCCACCACACTGCATCCCCTTGGGCCACAGTGTCACTGTGTCCCCTTGGTTTGTGTCACTGCATCCCCCATGTAGTGTCCCCACTTGGGGACAGCTCCTGCAGCACACAGTGGAACATGAGCCAGGTACTGCTATTTCACAGGCAGAGTCCAGCTGCCCTACACAAGTTTTCCCAGGTGAGATCCACATCTGCATGCATGTATGTGACCAGAGCTGGGACATGGGCAGTATCCCATTCTGTTCCGTCTCATTCCCTCCCCACACTGAATGATGGTGGCAGGCTCTTCACAGGCTTGGCTTACTCCTGCAGAGGTTGATTGATCCTGTCACCTCTCAGTGAGCAGGTGTTCTTACCTATGGCTCAGCTTGCCTGGAAACTGCCTCTCTTTACCCAGCAGAGGAGAAAGAGGCCTTAGGACAGCCTAGGAACCAGGTAATATTGCCTCACCCACAGTGTGTCCCTTGCTTCAGGTGGCACTGAAGAATCCTGGTGTGTCCCCTCAAGGGCATCAGGGCCATGCAGGACAGAATTCATTGAGACTATGCATTTTTACTCTAGGGCTCACTAGGATCTCTTGTTTCCCAAGTCAGGTGCTTATCTGAAATAGGCCTTGGAAGGGCAAACTGCTAGTCACCCGTGTCTGAGACAGGAGCCCCCAGCAGCTGGCTGGACGCCCAGTTTGAAGTGGTAGGGGATGTAAGGTAGTGGGGATACCCCAGCAATGGAGACCACTCTGTGTCAGGTGGGGGTGAGGCAGCACCCAGAACTGCCAGCAGTGACAAGTGAAACAGGGGTGCTGATGACCCTGGGGTCATTTTTATCCCGACTTTATAGCCACTAGGGAAAAATTCCACAGGGAGAAAGGTGGTGTCTTCTTGCAGTGACTGAATTCAAAAGCACCCATTAGGCAAGCACAGGTTAATTTTTTTTTCTCCCACTTTGGGCCTTTTCTCCCAGCCTGAAGCAGTACAGGCTGGCAACTGCAGAGTGCTTCTGTGCCAACTGCAATCTCAGCAACAGCACGCTGACCGGCTCCTACGGATGTTTCTTCAAGCTGTCCACCGGTGCTTAGTGCCTTCCGAGGGTCGGACAGGGGCAAGGCGGAACTGGGTGACAGAGACGGCACTGGGGCAGAGAGAGCGCCGGGGCGAACCCAGTTTCAAATTGGAAAGCAAAAGCATGCTCGGGCAGAGTTCCGCGCCAGGCAGCGAGCTGCCGCAGGGCCGGCCGGGGGGGCCGGGATTGGCAGCGTCCCCCCGGCCGCGATCCGCGAGGCGCCGCGACCCCCACCCGCCGCCACCACGTGGCCGCCGCCCGCCACGTGCTCTCCCTTGGCCCGGCCCCACCGCCCAATCAGCGCGCAGGCGCCGAGCTGCCTCCGTCCCATTGGCTACCGCCGAGTCCTCCCGGGCGAGCGGTGCGGCCCCCCGCGCTCGCCCCCCGCCGCACGGCCCCGGGGCTGTAACGCGCTCCCCGGTTGGTTGATCGCAGAGAAACGGCGATTGGCGCAGCGGGTCGAGGGGCGGGGGCCGCGATTGGCCGGGCGGCGCAGCGCGCGCGGCGATTGGCCGGGGCGGGGGCGGTGAGGGCGGAGCCTGACGCGGGGCTAGGAAAGGGGGCGGAAGGGGCACGCGTTCGCTCTTTCGTGTCAGTGCCCGCTCCGGCCGCCCGCGCGTCCCCGCCGCTCCCGCCGCCTGCCCGCGGCCCCATCCCTCCGCGCCGCCGCCCCGCCGGACGCGCCCACCCCACTCCCGACACAGCCCGGCCGCCGCCCCTGCGCCGCCAGGCACCGCCGCCATCATGGTGAAAATCACGAAGGTGAGAGACCGGAGCGCAGCAACTGGGGGGGGGGGGGGAAGGCAGCGGGTGGACCCCGACATGACGGGGCGGGAGGGTGCGGATGGGGGAGTATCGGGGAGGGAGCTGGGCTGCCTCCTCGCCGCTGTGCGCTCGGGCCGCGCGGTGGCTCCGGGCCTTCTCCCTCACCGTGAAGATGGCGGCGAGGGGAGGGGCCGCGGACCCGGACGCAGCGGCTTCAAGCCCTCCTCTCCCCCCCCCACCCCCCCCGTCCCGCTCTGCTCCGTGCGCCGGCCGCGGGCGGGGGCGCGGGGCGGGAGGGGAGAGGGCTGCGGGCCCGTGCGTGTGTGTGAGGGACGCGGGTGGGCCCCGCGTGCGAGCGCGCGCGGGATGGGAGGGCGGGGCTACGTCACAGTGCGGCCACGTGGGGCGCGGGCACAGCGAGCACGTGGGAGCGCGCGGCTCTCCCGGGGCCCGATCTCCCCGCGCCGCCGGGAAGGCCCCGCACACCGGCGGGAGCGTCCCCGCAATTCCCGGGCGGCCCCTTGAGCGCCGCGGGGGCCGGAGGGCGGCCACGTGGTGGGGACTATTGCCCGCCGCAGCGGGCGCTCTCATGCGACCCGAGTGAGCATGACAGCTAAACGTGCTCTTCGCGCTCTCTTTCAGACCCCGAAGAATCAGATCAAACAGAAAAAAATGGCTCCCCCCCCGAAAAAGTTCGAGGAGAGCGAGGAAGAGGAATCCTCGGACCTAGAGGAAAGCAGCGGAGAAGAGGTGCTTGATATAGATATGTAGTCCAAAGGATGCACGTGTTACTGAAGTGTCATGAGGGTTGTGGGTTACACTGTAACAGGATCTTAATAAGCTGTCAGTGTTCCTCACTAAACTGGCTAAAGAATAAACGATTTTATGAAGCCAAAGCAGCATGTGGAAAAATAGCTCATCTGCCAAGTGTGTACTTCCAGGCTTTTGGAAGTACTGCTGGGGTCTTCAAGCTGTCCTAAAGCTGATAAGGGGGTACTTAATTACGCTAGTAATGAGCAATATGGATTGTCACATGCAGATAATGTGCGAGTGTTAAAGTTCAAAGATGGTGAATGCTATTAGACATCACTGGTCTTGGTTCAGGACCACTGAATGTAGAAGTGCTTTCATGTTCCATAAGTAGGCTCTTGAAAACGTGAAAAAAATCGGTTTGAGCTGTATTGATTCATCAGGGTGGGCATTTGAGGTAACTTACTAGGAACTGTCAGAAGGATTTAAATTTCAGTTGCTTTCTGTTTGTCTGATAGTGAAGTAATTGTAGCTTAAACAGGCAATCATGAGTCTTCCTCTGTGTCTTTCAGATTATTATCCCCCAGAAGAAACCACAAAAAGTTGCTGTTACCCCTGCCAAGAAGGCTGCAACTCCTGCAAAAAAAGTTGCTACTCCTGCAAAAAAGGCAATTACGCCTGCAAAGAAGGTTGTGGCTACACCACAGCCCAAAAAGGCTGTTGCTCCAACACCTAAAAAGGCTGCTGTCCTAACCAAAGGAGCAAAAAATGGAAAGAATGCTAAGAAGGAGGAGAGTGAAGAAGAGGATGATGAAGATGATGATGATGATGAGGAGGAGGACGATGAAGAGGATGATTCTGGTGCGTTACTTTAGAAATACACATTGACTAAAGCTGGTTCAATCAAGTCATTAAACATGAGTACCTTTGGAATGGAAAGATTTGTATGGTTTATTACTTGGGGGGGGTGGTGATTGATTAAAGAGGGGTTACAAAGGGGAAGTGGGCAATGGATGAAGTTTGGAGGGGAGCTTGGGCTTGCAGCTGCCTTACCCACGGCCTGTAAAGCATCTAGTTTCTTGATTGGTCTTTCCTGAGCTTTGGGACAAAATTTTTGGAAGCTCCAAGTACTTTTTACCTGTACCACTCATCCCTTGAACCTTAGTAGTGAAGACTTTTTGTACTGTTGATGCAGATGAGGAAGAGGAACCACCAATGCCTGTGAAGCCTACAGCCAAAAAGCCTGCAGCAGTACCAGCCAAAAAGCCTGCAGCTGTGCCAGCAAAGCAGGAATCTGAGGAGGAGGATGAGGATGAAGATGAGGATGAGGAGGATGATGAAGAGGATGGTATAACATGTTTATTATTAAACACAGCAAGCTGGGGGAGGGAGGTAGTTTAAAAGATAATGGAAGTGATGCAGTGTTTGATCAGGTGGTTTAGCTGGTTGCTGTTGACCGTGTTGCTGAATGGGTGTTAATTTCCCTGTTCTTAGCAAAATTTCCTACTATGGGTGAACAGGTATTGTTTGTTTGTTTAATGCAGTAAAACTTGAGGGAGAGAAAAAACTTTTGTAAAATCTAACTGTATTGAACTTTTTTCCTGAGAACATGCAAACTTAGGCAGACATGAGAAACATTTTGCTTAGTTTCAAAAGGAGCGTAATGTGGAACTGTCTGAATACTGTGCTCATCTTGTTTCAGAGTCCGAAGATGAAGCTATGGACACAGCCCCTGTTCCAGTGAAGAAAACCACTCCAGCCAAGGCTGCACCAGTGAAAGCCAAGGCAGCAGAATCTGATGATGAGGAAGATGAGGAGGAGGATGATGATGAGGATGATGATGAAGAGGAGGATGAAGAGGATGCCGAGGAGGAAAGTGAGGATGAAAGTGAGTTTAAATTTTGAAACCATAACTCTAATAACAGGAAAGATGCCTGAGCAAAAATGTGCTGTAATGGTCTGTTGTGCTGAGGAGCAGCTGACGAGTGACAAGAGAAGATCTTGTGTATGACTGGTGTGAAGATTAATGCTCCTGTGTTGATTCAACTTGGGAAAAGTTCTGTATTTTTCAGTGTTGATTTGTTTTGTCACAGAACCTGTCAAGGAAGCACCTGGAAAGAGGAAGAAGGAAATGGCCAGTAAAAGTGCACCAGAGCCCAAGAAAAAGAAAACAGATGGTAAGTGGTGCAGGATCATCAAATGATGCTTGTTTGATGGACTGTGATTGGACTGTTGCATGAGGAATGTAACTGTGAAGATCTAGGATGTCAGGGGTGGGCTTTCCCAGCACAAATGATGATTATAAGGGACTTAATACTGAAATATGATGCCACTTTTGAGCAAAAACTGATGTGCTAAAGCTGTCAGGAGTTTGGCTCACAATTTTAAAAACTGCCTTAAAAAACCTTAAACTTTACTATCTTTTCATTTAAAGGGCCCACATCAGCTTTCTCTATGTATGTTTCAAATTTGGCCTGCACCAAGGAGTTTGATGAGCTGAAGACTGGCCTCAGAGAATTCTTTGGGAAGAAGAATATTGAGATTCTAGATGTCAGAATCGGTGCTTCCAAGTGAGTTCATCAGTAGAATTTTGCTGCTTATTTCTCTTACTTGGCACTGATTTGCTCAGAGGGGTGCAAGTGTGCTGGTGCTGGTTCCCCTCAATATATGCTGGGGTGGTTGTTAGTGATGAGGGTTTAACTTTGCCTGGAACTTGACCAGCAGGGACCTCTGTGGTGTTTGGTTTCTGTTTATGGTCTCTACTGCCAGAGATGGACCAGCTGAGTTCTCAAGGATGCTGTTCTTTCAGGCGGTTTGGCTATGTGGACTTCTCATCTGCTGAAGATTTGGACAAAGCTCTCCAGATGAATGGAAAGAAGTTAATGGGTTTGGAAATCAAACTGGAAAAAGCAAAGAGCAAGGAAACTATGAAAGAAAACAAGAAAGGTACGGCCCAATGAAGAGTTTCTAAAATGCTTACATACAGGTATGCAAGCCAGACTGGAGTATTTGCAAATTTGCAAGAAATAGTGCATATTGGGAGGGCTGAGGAAGAAATATGTTTCTTTCTGAAACTTTGGTACCTGTTTTTTGAACTTGATGCTCTTAAGAGAAGTACAGTAGTTTAATTAACTTTTGTTACAGTTGGTTTTGCAGCTTCTGAAAATGTGAATGCTTGCTGTTAATTTCTGCTGGATCAACTTGCTGAGTCTCACTGAACTGGCAGTTAGACGAGGAGGGATTTTTATCTGGTAACCTGATAGTAACTTTGTCTTTGCAGAGAGAGATGCCAGAACGCTGTTTCTGAAGAACCTGCCGTACCGCTTAACCGAGGATGAGATCAGGGAGGTGTTTGAAAATGCATTGGAAGTCCGGATAGTGATGAACAAGGATGGGAACAGCAAAGGGTGTGTAGCTGAGAGGACTGTTGTGTGTTTGCTGTTTTTTTAGCTCTTAGCATATTCTGATAAGCTTGCCTGTCCTTTGGCTGCCTTAAGGAACCTGCTGCCTTAGTTGTCCTATTTCTTGCAGCATTTTTCTTTAACGTTGTCACCCACCCCCCCCACCCCCCATTTGCAAACATTGTCATTCCTGGAAGGACGTGTTTGCTTACATTCTATTCTGTGCTGTAGGATGGCCTATGTTGAATTTAAAACGGAAGCTGAGGCAAACAAAGCTCTGGAGGAGAAGCAGGGCACAGAAATTGAGGGTCGTGCTGTGGTCATTGACTTCACTGGTGAGAAGAGCCAACAAGAACATCATAAAGGTACTTTTCATACTGATAACATGCATACAGGTGACATTCAGGGTTCATTTCCACTTGTTTCAGAAGTTGCTGAGGCTATGGCAACTTAAAATACTGCAAGAGAATTAAAATACTAGATCTTTTGCGTGACTTGTTCTCTGCATCCAATGCATTTTGTGTCTCCACCATATGTTTCAGACAAGGTGGGGCAACTGGTCTCAGTAAATAAAATAGGGTTGGCTTTGTCTTTGTGCCTCACCTTGAGGTGAGGAAAGAGCAACAAGTATTCTTACCCCTTGGCAGAGTCCGGTAACTAGAGGAAGAGAGCTCTCCTTTTCCAAACTTGCACTAACCAGCACTAACTTATCCCCATAGGAGAGCCAAAGACCCTAATTGTCAACAACCTCTCATATGCTGCTACAGAAGAGACTCTCCAAGAAGTGTTTAAGAAAGCTTCTTCCATCAAGGTGCCACAGAACAACCAGGGCAGGCCTAAAGGGTATGTTGTGCCTTTCTTTTGACCCCCCGGCTGGCATTGCAAATGACTTGTTGCTCCCAGGCTGACTGGAATCTTGCTGTCCACATAGGTATGCGTTTGTAGATTTTGCCACAGCTGAGGATGCCAAAGAGGCATTGAATTCCTATAACAACACAGAGATCGAAGGCAGAACAATCAGACTGGAATTCAGTACACCATCGTGGCAGAAAGGGAACACAAATGCACGAGGTGGAGGAGGAGGAGGAGGATTCAATCGTGAGTGTTTCATGTTTATTTCCAGCTGTGGCAGGAGGGCACCATCCAGGCAAATAGGGGCTGCTTTAAAAAAAAAATTGAACATGCCAAACATCATAAGCAGGTGTGCTGGATATGATGACTGATTATCTGAAATGCTGATGAAACTGTTGTCAAATTCCTCTAGATAGTCAAGTGCTGATCCAGCAGTCTATACAATTAGTTATCACTGTTGATAAGGGGCAAGCATCTATTTTAAAAAAGGGAGCGGGGCAAATTACAAGTGTCAGGTTGGTTGATGGGAAATCCTTTGATGTCAGGCTGACTGTAGTCCTGAAAAAGTTTTCATGAACTTAAGGTGCTTGAGCTGTTCCTCGAAAACAACCCCTTTATGAGAGATGTTCTGGGAGCCAGTAATGCAAGCTGGATGTGATGTTAGGAAGCTGAAGGTTCCCTTGCTCAGGCTGAATGGCTTCTGAATGTGTTCCCTTTTCACAGAGCAAAGCAAAACATTATTTGTCAGAGGCCTTTCTGAGGACACCACAGAGGAGACATTAAGAGAATCATTTGAAGGCTCAATAAGCGCAAGAATAGTCACAGACAGAGACACTGGATCATCTAAAGGGTGGGTTAAACATCACCTGGGATAGGTTCAGGTGCTACAGAGCACCTCACTTCAGCTTATCTCTGCAATGCAGGATGTTTCTCCTGCTCTTGTGGGTGGTTCTGTGAAACTGTACATAGGGTGGGAGAGGAGAGCACACAGCTTTGGGTCCACTGGTGGAGGGCAGTGCATGCTCACTATTCCCCTCTTCTCAATGAGCTCCTTCCTGCCAGCAAATCTCCGTGGCAGCTGATGGATTCGCACGAGAAGAAGATTAACTGTTCAGTACTGGCAAACTCACAGTGGAGCTCCATCGATTGTGATTAGCCACTACTGTCCTACAAGTGACAAATCCTGTGGGATGCAGAAATGCTGGTGTTTGATTCCAAAAAGATTTCTGTCAGGAACCTGTAGGTGGTACTGCAGTTTGTGGAATACGACTGACTGTTATTCTTGTAACCTGTTTCCTAGGTTTGGGTTTGTGGACTTCAGCTCTGCAGAAGATGCCAAAGCAGCTAAAGAAGCCATGGAAGATGGAGAGATAGATGGAAACAAAGTGATCCTCGATTTTGCCAAGCCAAAGGGTGAATTTCAGCGTGGCGGTGGATTTGGTGGTCGTGGTGGCCGAGGAGGTGGCCGAGGAGGAAGAGGTGGATTTGGTGGCAGAGGTGGTGGCAGAGGAGGATTTGGAGGTAAGATGAAACAAATGCTGCTGTTCAGAGGGGGTGTGCTCAGATATAAACTCAAAGCCATTCTTAGGGTTATGGTGTGGGGTTACCACAGAACATTGGATTTCTGTCCTGTGCCAGGGTGGCTTTGGAATGGCAGAGGTGTATATATATACACCACTATAGCTGTTTTTTGAAATAATTTTCTTTTTAGGTAGAGGAGGTGGCTTCCGAGGAGGCAGAGGAGGAGGTGGAGATCACAAGCCGCAAGGGAAGAAGATCAAGTTTGAATAAACTTCCCCTTTCCTTTCTCCTGCTCTACGAGACTATCTGAAAGGACTCCGGGGGCTTTTATTCTCCTTTGATCTTGGCGGAGCCTTCGGAGGACATTCCAAGAAGCGAAGCAGTACTGTGAGCCACTTGGAAGATAAAATTTTCATTTCAAGGAAGAGAGAGCAAGCCATTTTGACTGCTTGCCTGTTCAAATGAACTTTTTAAAACAAAAGAGTGATAGATGTGGGAATTCACCCCTTGTCTGTGAGTTGTCTTGAATTTATAATGTTTTACCCATGTACAAATTTTTTTTTTCCTATAAACTTCTGTAGCATTTTTGCTGTAAAAATGCAGAATGTTTTATCATTTGTGCTTCAGCACCCTGTCTTGGACAGATTAAAGGACCTAAACTGGTTCGTGTTACTTCTGTGCCACTAAAGCCAGGCTGTCAGAAACAGGCTGTCTGTAGTTTTCCCTCTTTTGGGTTAAGGTCATTGGTGTCACAGCAGCAGATTCTGTCCTGCTTTGCTCTAGCCTGTGTCAGCTCCCAGCAGTGTGTGTGCTGTGTTAGCAGAAAGTAGGGGAGAGTATTATGATGGTCAAGTTAAGCTCTGTAACCACAACCGTGTTTTATTAATTTTATTTTTTTTAACTGAAGATGCTGTGATGGTGCTTGCTAGCCAATTGCTTTTCTACTTTCTAAACTAAAGTAAATCAGATCTTGTACTAAGGCCCTGCAGTTCACTTGCTCTCTCCTGGAGGCATTTTCTCTTGTGCTTCATTCCAAATTGTCTCCTCTTGCCCCTAAATGTGAAGCAAATACATAGCCCAAATGCCTGCTTAAGTTGGCTGCTTGTTTGTAACCAAACTCGGGCCTGTGGCAGTGGTCATGGGCTGGTTTTTCTAGCCAAGCACAGGGTACTGCCCTGCAGGGGCAGCTGTTGCAGTACATGGCCTCTGGGTGCAGAAAATGTGGGCACAGAAAAGCAGGGCTCTGTAGCTCAGCCTTCCTGGGCACAGGGTCCTACAGTGTCATCTACCCCTGTCCTGCTGGGAAGTTCCTGCCCTGCCCTTGGGCCTGTGCCTGCGACCCCCAGCTGTGGCTGTGGTCACGGACTGTTCCACCCTCCCGGCACACTGGGCCAGTGCTGCGGCCTGTTCCTACCCTGCTGTGACCACTTCTCCCTTCGCCAAAGGCCAGTCCCTGTGCCTGAAACTAAACCGGTGATGTCTGGGGTCGCTTCAGCTGGAGGGCTGTGGGGTCTGTGTGCCGTGTGTCATCGTCCTGGGCCCGGGCTCCTCCGGCCCTTCGCCATCGGCCATTTTGGAGCCGCACCCGCGGCCCGGCGGCAAATGGTCGGAGGGGCGGGCGCGGCCGCCAGGGGGCAGCACCCGCCCGCGAGCCGCGTTCTCCCCGCCATGCTTGACGGGGCGGATCGTGAGGGGAGGACGGGGAGCCCTCGGCCTGAGCCGCCCGCGCACGCCCGGACACGTGGCACACAAGGGCTTGTGACAACGTGGGGTCACGCTGGAGGGGGAAATGGGCAGGAGTATCCGTGAGTGCAGCCACTCAGCATTTACGTTTTGTCCACGCGTATGAAATTTTTGGTGCGCTGGAGAAGCCAGTCCCGGTGACAGTTGGCCCGGCCTGCCAAATATAGCGTGTCCTGGTCCCCTTTGCTGGCCTCTCTGCTCCCCAACACCGGGAGTGACCGAGCTGGGTGCCAGTCCTGGAAACTGAGCTCCCCCCTGGTGCCTAATAACCAAGGTGAGACCCACAGGTTCACCTGTGTCTTTTCTCCTCTTCACCCAGCCAGGTTCAAACCTCATGATCAGTGGTTGTGTTACCCCGTGGTGGTGCTTTGGCTGTGGAACTGAGCAAGGTCCTGCTGTGGGGAGGGTAACAGGGACAAGGGGTGCCTATCTCTTTCTGCGCTAGGAGAGAGTGCTCAACAAAAGGAGTGAGTTTCCAACCCTGCTGAGGTGGCTTTTGCCACAGAGGGTGACATGGGAAGCTCTTCCCTGCGGGGCACCAGGAGGATCTGAAGTTTAGTTTGAAATGGAGGTGGAAGACTGCCTGAAAGAGAGAAAATACCCACCAGCCTTGTTACCATGCCAGGTTCCACAGGGAAGCAGTGCCAAGCTGGAACAGGGCAGCTACAGTCCCCAGATGCCCATTCCAAGGAGTTAGTTTTGTCACTGTAGCTCCTTGCCAGGTTTTGTTCCCAGCAGAAACACACTAGTAATGACAAAACGTGAAGGCTTGTAGGATTTTTTTCTTCTTCCTTTAACCTTTATTTAGAAACTAGAGTATTCACCAAACTCTACAAGGTTTCTCTGTACAGGTCCCACCAGGTGAAGAACAACACTGAGAGATGTCTGCACACAGCCCTGGCTCACCGTACACATTACTACAGAGAGTGAGAGCTGACCCTGCATCCAGGATAAATGTACAGCCTAAAGTACTGTACCTGACATAAAATACGGAGCTATCAACTTGGCAAGTGTTTCTGAACTCACTCCTGCTGGAAGGAGGGAAGGGATGGGAAAAGGAAAGAGTTGTGTGCTGCCTAAGCCCAGTGGATACCAAAAATGCCCTCAGGACTCTGCCCTGTCGCTCCAGGGACTTGGTGCATTGTATATCCAATTTCACAGTATCACCACCAGCTGAGCCCTGGGCAGCACTGGCTCTTTTCTCTTCTTCCTCTTCAAATCTACATGTCATCTGAGCAGGGCCATTTTGAGAGTGGTGTGTGACTTGGAGTGTGGATGCCCTTTTTGACTGGTTTATGCCCTTTTTTAGTTTGTTTTCTAACCTGGGGAATGTACTTGGAGTAAATGAAACAGACCTGTTTCCAAAATGCATTAAGAAAAAGAGAGAAAGGAAAAAAAAAAGGCACTGCACAGGAGGACCTTTGAGGTAGTAAATTTTTTTTCCTTTCAACGTCTGGCACCAGAGAGGGAGCAAGGGCGTCTGTGCCCGTGTTTCACTGTGCATGGTCAGGGCCAGGGATGTGGCTGTGTGTGTCCACCCCCTGCAGGGACACTGCAGGGACATCTGGGCATGCCAGCCCTACACACAGGGACATCTGGGTGTGCAGAGCCTGTGCCAGGGAGCACGTGTGTGTGTGAGTGTGTGTGGCTTTTCACATTCCTGTGGCTTCGCTCATGCCTGCAGTCAGTGGCTGGAGAGCATCCGTGGCCCTTGTGTGGCCACATGTCTCTCTGTTGTGTGGTTTCCAGCAAGGTAGCCAGCCCAGGGCTCCCCTCAAGAGCTCATGGCCCTTTCAGCCCAAAGAAAAAAGGCCACATCTTGTGACACCATTCCCTGTCATGCTCCTGCATCTCAGCCTGTGGGATAAACACTGCAACAACCCTGAGAGGAGCAGATGTGTGAAACACCAGCTTTCCTTCATTTTGTCCCCTTGGTCTCTTGCTTCTCATGCCAGAGCAGGATCAATGTCTCCAACCTACCCTGGAGCATCACAGTTGCTGACAAACCAGGGCTGAACCCAAAGCAGCCACACACAGGGCCTTTGGGGCTGTTGTCCCCTGCAAGGTAAAGCCACAAGGGCAGCTGTGCAGCAGGGAGAGGGTCTCCCCACAGCACCCCCAGGATGCCCAAGAAGTAGAGTCCCAGTAGTGACAAATCCCTGAGGCACTCCAAGGAGGGCCATCAGTTTTCTTCACCGCTTCCTTGGCCACAAGCAAGGGCAGCTGGCCTAGTCTCTTTCCTGCCAGGAGGTACAAATCCCTGAGGAATTTCAGCTGGGTGCATTCCTCTGAGGACACGTGCAGTAAGGCTGCAGTGGGGCTGGGGAAGCAAGCACAGCCCAGGCTGGTGCTGGGAGCTACCACTGCCTGGGACCCCCTGACAGGGACAAGGACCGCAGTCCCCTGACTGCCTGAAACCCGAATGGGGCTGTTGAGAGCCAGCCTCAGAGAAGAGCCCCTTTCCCCAGCTGCTTATGGGGACACAGAGGACTTTGGTGGGGAGGAACCCAATGCACACAGGGTCAGTGTTACCAAAATCTTGCATGGAGGAGAAATTTGTGATAACAAAATCACATGATTTTTTAGTTGGGAGGGGCCAATGCACTTGTAATTGGTGGAACTCCCTTGGAGCAGCTTCCCTGGATAGCCAGACCCTGAACATCTCCAAAAAATACCAGTGCCACATCCCTCCCTGCCTCCCTCCACCCCTCCACTCCATCATGCTGCTGTGGAGGAGGTACCTAAAGCAGAGCACAAACCTCTTGGCCCTCTCAGTTTTGTGCTTGACTTGTCATGTTTTGATGGGTTTTTTCTCTTTTTCAGCAACCCCCAACCCAGCTGGAGATATGTGAACCACAATACAGTACAGGAACAAACACTATCGCAAACCCTGCCCACGAGTGCAACGTCTCTGCCCTCCTCACTCTGGAGGGCAGTGCCCCTGAAGGATTTGTGTGCCACCAGCAGAGGCTCACCCCACCCCAGAGCAGGGATCAGTTGTCCCAGCTCCTGCAGTCCCAGCTCTCCAGAGAGACCGAGCTAAAGGACATTGAGTTTTCTTGAGCATGTCAAGTTACTGTGGACCAAGTCCCACATTTGGAGCAACTCTGGAGGCAGCAGTTTATGAACCACCAACATACTCCGGTAAAAACATGGCTCCTTGTTCATCTTGCTGTTCTTGTTTTTCACAATGCCAAAAGTTTTGAAGCCCTCATGCCCAACAGGTGACACTTTAAGGACCTCCAAACACATCCCTAGGAAGACATCATCGATGGGGTACAGCTCCAGTGTCTCTGAGGCCTTATGCAGCCTCTTGGCCAGGGCTCCACCCATGATGAAGCCCCCACCCCCTGCATAGGGTGGGTAGATGTTTTTGTTGTAGAGGGCACTGGGGATGTAGTACTTGTTCTCCTTCTTACGGATTGGCCTGGCCTTGTAGAGGACATCCCCCACAAAGAGGTCCTCTCCTTCCTTCTTGTCCTCCAGGAACTCCAGGATATTGCTGGGACTCACGAACACATCGTCATCCCCTTTGAAGATGAAGTGGACATTGTCACAGTAGATGTCAACCCACTTCAGGAAATGGACTTCTTTGAGAGTGAGGTTGAAGAAGCTGTCCAGGAAATCCCACTGCAAGATGTCCCCATAGATGTGGTTCTCATAATCTAGCAGTTTCTGGTGGTTGGCTCTCTCCTCCTCCTTGGAGGCGGTGCCCAGCAAGAACAGTGTCCTGATCCTCTTGCCCTCCACCTCCTTCTCTTGGCCCCAGGTCCTCCGGATGGCCTCACGGCGGTCGTGCTGTGTGATGATGGACTTGACCACGATGAGCAGGTAGACATCCCCACTGCACTTCTCTGGGTGGTTGATCAGCATAGGGAAGTAGCGGCAGTGCCGATAGAGCAAGAACTGCTGGAAGTTGGGCTCCAGCCCTTTGAACCAATCCACCTTGCTGAAATTCTGATTGGCTGAGCAGTTGGTAGTGGTGACATCCCAGGATTTTGTTTGCTTTGCTGTCACAGTCTCCTCCTTCACAGGAGCTTTCTCCTTCTTGGTCTTCCAGAAAGTGCTGCTGATGGAGAAGGCGTTGTCTCTCTTCTGTGATTTCAAGGACTCTGAAGGGGGCAGTTCTTTCTGCTGCTGGCCCTGCATGAACTGGTTTGGGGCCATTCCACGCTGCAGCACTGTGACTGTAATGATCAGCAAGAAGGAGAGACAAACTGTTTTGTAGATGGTCTTCTTCCTAAAGGGAAGAGACAAGGGGTTAAGGAGAAGAAATGACAGGCTTCAAGAGGCTTTGTCTGCAAAAGCATTTCCTTGAGAGGTAATGGGATGCTCATAATCTGTGTTCCATCACCTTTTGAGGAGCATAAACCTCTAGGGAAGAGCTGTGGGACATCTCCATGCATACTCTTGTCAGCTGCATCCTGCTTGTGGGGTGGCCCTGGGGCCACACTTAACTGTAGGGATAGGCACAAGGTAATCTGGTAACCCCAGTGCTAAGATCAGGGAAGGGTTCACAGGAAAGATGAAAATGGGCTGAGAGGGAGAGAGAAGTCAGGATGACAGTTGCAGCAAGGCAGCTGTTTCAGAAGAAAGTCCCAAGGGAAACTGCTGTTTCAGCCATCTGAAAATTGCAGTTGAAGTTGACGACAAGAGCAGGAGGGAATTATCTTTTCCACAGAAGCCTTAGCTCCAAGACAGACATGCTGTCCATGCCCTACACTGGCATCAAAAGTTACACAGCAGAGTCAACATAAAACCAGCATTGCTGTTTCATTAAAAAAAACCCAAAAAACAAAAACAAAACAACAAACAAAAAAAACCTTCTTGAGTAAAATTTCACAGTTCACTGGGAAAGCCTACAACCACCTTGGAAACCAGTATTTCTGGGGGCACTCCTGGGCATTTTGGCAGCTCTTGGGTCCTGTTGCTTCCTTTGTGGTGATAAGGAGCAGCAGATGCAGGGCAGATTGGGTGGGCAGATTTTCCCAGCCTGTGACAAACCAGGTGTCTGCATGTCCAGGGTGTGCAGGGCATGAGTAGATCAAACCCAGCTCTTCCTGGGTCCATCTTGTTGCTTTGCTCTGCTGCAGACCTACAGCCCTGGGAAGCTGCTGGCTCATGGGACAAACTCCTTACAGGGGGCTTGAGCAGGATCCTCCTGAGGTCCTTGGGACTGCAGGAAGGCTGCACTTGGAGATTACTGATGCACAATTGCTCCCCAGCCTGCTTTTCCACACAGCTAAAGGTGGGTTTCTAATCCTACTGCCACAGAGGAAGGGAACTGCCCTCTCTACCCAGCTGTACAGTGTAGCTCCTGAGTGCTCAGCTTCCCTCCACAGCTTGCACATCTGCACCAACTCCCTCCTGCCTCAGTCCTGTGTTCCAGCTGCCTTGGGCCATCTCCCTGTGCAGATGAAGCTTCCAACAGTTTCCCAAGGGCACCCCCACCTCTGTCTGCTCTCACAGATGGTGCTTGGCAGTCCCTGGACCCCTTTTTCCTGCCACTGGGTTGTGGAGCTGACAGAGACAGATGTGGCTCTGGTGTTGGGACACCCCTCTGCCTGTCCTCTTAATGTCAGAAGCACATCCCAGCCTGGGTGACACCCACTGGAGACAGCCCTCAGTGCCCTGCTCCTGGCAGAACCAGAAAGATCCAGAATCATCTCTAGCAGGCAGATGCACCTTCACCTCAAGACAGTCCAGAAAAGGAGCTTGGGGCTGAAACCTGAAACATTTAACCCAAGTACTTTCCAGACAAAAAACCCAAAAAAAGCTATGAAACTCTCCAAGACCTGGAGGCTGGATTGTGATCAGAGCCACTGTGAAGCTGCTGGAGTTTTGCGCCTCGGGCTACACCGAAACAGCTGCTTGGTGGGACACCCCATATGTTGTCAGATTCCCCAGGGCAGAAGACAACACTGTGCTCAGGGATTCAACTCGCCCTGAAATGCAAGAATCCCAGATGGGAACCAGGAGCTTTCAGGAGATCCTGTCTCTGGCTTCTCCCTGAAGCACAAAGAACTTTCGAGCCTGACATTGTCGTGGGAAAACTGTGATCACTAGTGTGGACTGTGGGAGTGAGCGTGGAAATAAGTAATTAAGGATAAATTGATAGATATTCCTCATCCAGTATTATATGTGGCCACTCATCTGAGACTGATGAGGGAGCAGTTCTGATTAGATCTCACCATTCCCTTAACCCTCTCCAGCCCTGCCTGCACAGCTATTCTTACAAACCCTTCAGTTCCAATACAGCTTTACTCCAAGCACAGCCAAGCAATGTTTAAAACCTCTCATCCATACTTGGCACTGCTGCAGAAATACCCTGTCACCCCTGTATAGTAATTCCATTTGCATCAATTCCATTCCATTCCATCCCATCCCATCCTGTTCTGTCCCACCACATTATTGCACTCCCTGCCACCCAAGGACAACAGGTAATAAAATACCCAGCCTGAAGGATGGCCAAACGTCCCCCAGAAGCCAAAGGGCAGGGAATTACTGATGAAAATTTTTAAAATTTGCATAGGTAGGTAGGTCTATCACTAGCTGGCACAGATGGTCTCAGCCTTGTCAGACTCTGCCTAACAGAGAGGAACTGCACGGGTGCACTGACCCCCGTTAGTCTCCTTGGGTCCAGACAGAAGGTTCTGACCCAGGGCTGAGGGGACAACTCCAGCTTTTATTAAGTGGTAGAGCATTGAGTGGCCTGGGTATGTTTATAGGTAAGGTGTTACACAACAGCACAGAAACTTATTCTTCCTTCCTTCAGTGGACCTGGTTTCCCAATTCTCACCAGTGCGATTCCTGCTTTGTTACAAGAATCCATTTGGGATTTTTCCTACTGGTCTGACTGCAAACCTCAGGGTCCCGCCAGGTCCAGCAGGAGCCAGGAGCCCCACAGCCACCTCTGCCCTGTAGAAACCCTGTCCCTGCCTGAGCCACAACTGCAGGCAATTCCCACATCAAAGGGATTAGGGGGACAAAAGAGCAACAGTTGTCTTCTGATCGTCTTTCTGCCCTATGGTGTCCTCAGCTGGGAAGTACTTTTAGGTACGGGTGAAAAAGTAATTCCTGCTTTCTGGGGATGCATTGGCAAGGGAAGTGCTTTGGGTTTGTGCCATCGCAGAGAAGTGACCCCGCCAAGCCCCAGGACCCTTCTTTGGGACACAGTCCCCAGCCAGTCCCCACGGTTTCCCCAGGAGTTGGGGACACCCAGCACTACAGGGCCCAAGGGTGGCAGCCACCGGGGGAGCTCCCATAGGTGCCAGCCAGGTTTGTCTGCCCCAACTGCTGGTGTTGGTGCCACCAGGAAAGCTTTGAAAAGGTCTTCCTTTCACGTTCCTCCTCCTCCCTTTTATCCCCCAAGGAAACTTCAAAAGCCTCTCTGCGAGGTGGCTGCTCCACCAGGCAGTTAAACATAAACTCCAAGTTAGAGGTGGGCAGTATCCCTTTCAGGTGTTGATGCTCGAGGGAAGATGAGGCCCCGGGAGACAGGGGCTCTCTATCCCTATCCCTTCATTTTGGATTCACGTGAAAACCTCTTTGATCCGCCAGCGCCGTCTATTTATGTGATAGGGCCTATTTATGTGATATTTTTCCAGCCCCTCAATTAGACCCAGTCACTGGAGCCACCGCCAGCATAGAGTCGTGTCTGTTGGCAGTGCCAAGGATTTCGGGAGGGGGTCTTATGAAGGGGAAGATGCTGGACAGAAAGCACCTAAATGTCCCCAGAGATAGCCTGTGCAATAGCTGGGTACAAGCGCCAAGTGGGGCCGCGGTTCGCCGTGGGGTCCCCGGAGGCGCATCCCCTCCTCATTAAAAGCCGTCTGGTTTAAACACAAGGCGGTAAAAACACGATTCTGGGGAAGAAGCAAGAGCCGAAATCCAGGGTGTTGCCCCCGGTGAGGGCATGTGCCCCCAAGCTGGCGCTACCGTGGGACAGGGACCCCATCGGGCAGGGCTGGAAGCCCTGCTTTCCCTGGCCCCACCACACAAACCAGCTCTTTTCAGGGAAAAGCATCCCCAAGGATTGGGGGGCACCAACAGCCGCGCCTGCCCGTTGCCCCCACCCTGCCTCCTGCCGGGCCGGAGCTCCGGTGCCCCGGGATGGAGAGAAATTTGTGTCGGGAGCGGACCCCCAGAGAGCCTTTCCCGGGGTACCGCGGGCAGGGAGACCCCGCCTGGGGGCCCCGAAGAGCCGCGACGGCGGGAGGGTCGCTCTGGGATGGGGACAGACGGACAGGGGACAAATGACAGACTCCATCCTTAGTCGCTTCCCCATGCCCACCCTCCGTACCAGAGATGCCCTACCCCGGCCAGCCACCCCCGAGGCGACTTTTGAGAGGGACCCCATGCGGAGGGGACCTCGCAGTCCCCCGGCTCCGGGCAGGACCCAACGTCGGGACGGCGGTGCCGGGCAGCGGGAGCAGAGGACACGGGACGGCGAACATAGGGATACCGGGACTCGGTGCGGGAGCGGAGTGGGAGCAGGGCTCGGGCTCTGCGCTTCGCGGAGATCACTCACCACTGGAACATGCTGGGAGTGGGACGGGGCGGCCGCTCCGCTGCTGGCCGGGCTGCCCGCGGTCCGGGCGCTTCTCTCTGCGCTCTTCCTCCTCCTCTTCTTTTTTCTTTTTTTTTTTTCCTCCCTACTTTTTCTCTCTTCCCTCCCCTCTCTTCCGAGGTGGAGCCTAGAGATGGATGGCAGAGCAGGTAGGTTAACTCTTGCCCTGCCCCTCTGTCCCGTCCCCCCTGCCCGCCCCAGCAGACAGACACCTCCCCAGTGCTCCCAGGGCAAGGAGATTAAGGGTGATACCCGACCCTCCCCGTTGCTGGTGGGACACTCGCCCGAATCTGGGAACTCGGGGGCGTCCTAGTCCAGCTCCTCGTGTACTGTGCTCTCTCTGGGGTGCATTAGCTCTGCCCCAGAGTCTTTAATGCACCTCCTGGGCTCCCCACCTCTACTGGCACCCATCCTTCCCCCACGACCCACATCTCACTCAGGGTCCACACTTTATCAAGGACCAATACTCTGCCCAGGATACCAATCTCACCAGGCATCCACACTGTCCAGGACTCACACATTTTCTGGGACCCAAAGCTCACCTGGTGGTGCAGGGAGTTGACAGGGAGTTGCTGCAGCAGGAAGGTGCCTGCTCCAGCATGCTGTGACCTCTCATGGGTCAAATTTTCAATAGCACCACAGGCAGGTGAGGTGTCCCTCCAAACTGTTCCTTCAGCTCTGGTTCAGATGCAGTTTCACTAGCATTCCTGCTACAGCCATATCAGCATGGGACATGCCATTGCCCATTAGGCAGATTAAAGACCTTCCTTTCCTTTTAAATGTAACATTGCAGTTGCAGGTGTTTTTCAGCCATAAAAATCAGTCCCTGTAATTTCTGATATCTCCCTCTTCTGTCACCTTCCCAATCCCACCAGCTGCTCATGTCCACTATGAAGCCAGGCTGGGAAGCCTGCAGGAAATTTGTAATGTTTCCTTTCCTGTCCAGCAGATATATCTCAGTCCCTTTCTGAACAGTTCCTCTGCATTTTTCATGAGTGATGAGATTCAGGGTCTCCTACAGCTCTCACAGTCCCCTGGACACAGTGAGCTTCTCATGGGAAAGGCTCTTCTTTCCAATACTGGACATACAGAGGGACCCACACAACCTCTGCTACTCAATGAGCACCAAGAAAACTCCACGTCCAACTCAGTTTGGGGAGGAAGATTGCATTGCTTTCTCCAGGTCTGTTTCTCCCTCCTTATCTCATCGATTTCCCAGGTGCCCTGCAGCAAAAGCTCCCCAGGAAACATTGCCTGAACGGGCTGCACCAGCTCTACAGCATCCCATGTCCTTATCATCACCAAAAGTCCATACATACCTTCCCTGATTCCTTTTCAGCCTGTTCCCAGTGCCTATAGGAAAGTTTGTATTTGCTGCACTAATGACCCCAAGAAAATCATGGCCATGAGATTTATTGAGCATCAGCTTGACCAGAACAGCCTGTAAGAAGGACCCACCTCATCCTTGCAGCACAAGAGATCGTAGGTACATGCCAGCTCATGGCTGGGAATTCACCCCACTCTGAAAAGAGTGTCTCACATTGGAGGAGGACCCCACTGGAGAACGGCCTTTGCACAAACAAGCAGGAAGGGACGTGACCAGGAAAACCCTGAGAGTACAACAACCATTTCATCCTTGCAATTTGCCCTGGTACCATGATGGGGAGCTGCAGCCTGGGGTGACTGCTGCCATTCCAGGGCACCCAGCAGCTGTGGGTGTGTGACAGTGTCCCGAGGCCCGGCTGTGGTTCATCTTGAAGGCTGTGCCGCTCCTGTGTGGAAGTGGCACTGCTGCAGGGTAAGGAGGGCTCCTGACAGCCTGGGGCAGGGAGCTGTGCCAGCCCTGCTCCCGGCATCCCGCCTCTCCGACAGCTGCTTCCGTGCAGGAAAGCTGTAGGGTCACAAGCACAGGACTTCCCGGATTATTCCATGTTGCTGTGTAGGGTTTTGGCTCAAATAATCCCCTACCTCCCCCTGTGTGAGAAGATGCACACCTCACTGCATGAGAGCACTGCAGGCCTGGGGTGTGATGGCTGTACAAAGCTTTACCTCTGATAATCGTTAAAGGTTCAAATCCTGTCAGGTCTGGGGCATCTGATGCCTGGGATAAACACAGTCCTGGGCATCCCTGGCACCACCTGCTCCTGTTTCAAGGATGAACCTGAAAATGAAGCAGAATTGTTTATGATTTTTTTCATTGTTACACAGAAAAGTTTAGGACAAAGCCAAGTTTTCAGCTCTTCAGATTTGCCCTGGGAAAGCAGAAAAGCAGCAGGAATAACAAAATCCATCTGAAAGGATTTCTTTATAAAAGTCTTACTCCACACACATTCCATTTGCCTCTTACCAGCACCTAGCAAGAACAGGTTTCACATGAGCAGCCACAACCATTCTGCTGAGAATGAAACACATAGAAGAGAAACCTGAATATTTTTATTCACCCCAGCAGATTCAGCCAACGGCATATCCCTGCTATTCCTGCCCAGTCCTGCTTTCAGCAAAGCAGCTGAATCTGTAGCCCTGCCCCTCCTTCTCTGCACCCATCACCTGTATTTCTTAGGTCTGAGCCATTAGACTGAAATTTGGAGGCACCAGGTGCCTTTTTGGCACTGTGGTCAGAGCTGCAGATTTCTGGATAAGTGCTCTTGGGTAGCAGGTGCTGCTTGGGCATAGAAAAGCCAAGTTCCTCTGCCTTGCACAACACCAGTGACATTTGAGGTGTGCCAGGCCACTGCAGCCCTGGGAAAGCTGGCAGGGCACCTGTGAGGAATAGCATTTGGACACACTGTTGTTGCATTGCACTGGGATGTAGAAAGGAAGGCAACGCACGGATCTTCCTGGGTGATACCCAAGTGACAGCCAGGGTGACACAAGCTCCTGCTGGCATCTCCACATCTGATGGCTCCTGGGACCCATTGGAAGAGACCCAGTCCCAGTGCCACACACTCACCTCCACCCAAGCATTATTTCAACTGGTGGCACTGCTGGAGATGGGAAGGGGCAACCTGTGGGGGCAACAAAGCTTTGGAGCTGATATCAAACAGGGCTCCAGGACATTGCCTGGGTTAAGGGAAAGGACGAGGACTGGTGTGATGCCCAAGTGGCTCATTTAGATGTTCTCAAAGAGAACCACAATGTTTTTTTTTTTTTCAAGAATCCTTTTTTAATTTCAAGGTGGACCTGAACTAAAATGTTTAATTTTTAAAAAATAGTACAAAGAAAGAAGTGAGCTTTTTATATAAAGTAAAAAAAAGTACATTTTTATGTCATCCCAGAAGACTGGCTAGTGGCAGATTGACCCAACCAGTGTTTTCCCACTAATGGTTTGGAATTTGTTTCACTGGGGAAAGCTGCACTGGTTTCTTTGATATGGTTTTTTTTTTTTTTTTTTTTTGGTGTGAGTGTTGTTTTCTGATTTATTTTCATTCAAGCAAATTATACACACACAGAAAAAAACTCTCACTTCTTCTTCCAGGAACTCTCGCACCTCCTGACCACTTGTGCCAACACTGTGGTCCCTGGGCTGGGTTTCCCACACAAGCCAAGGTCCCGTTGCCCTGTGGAGACACACAAACCAGCCCTCTCCTCTCCAAGTCTCTGAGTGCCTGGAGCAGGACCAAGGGCTCAGCCTGACCTGAGACCAGCTCCACAGGGTGGTCACAATTTTAGGTTTTTCTTTGTTAAACCACTCACCTGTGATGTACCCTGGAGCAGGGAGGGAGGTCAAGGCTGCAATTTGTTTGGCTGAACCAGACTCGCACCACATCAAGACTTTGCACGCACTCAGGAGCAAACATCCTGGATGTGATAGGACAGGGAAAGTTCCTTTCTCCTTCCATGTTTGTTTTCTAAGCACCTTTCATGATGCTGTGGTAAAGAGCAACCCTGTGAGACTCGCCCATCACCGCAGCTCTCACGTGGAATACTGGGAGCTGTGACTGGGACCGGCTCTGCCTCAGTCCCAGGGAAGGTTCCCCAGGCAGGTAGGATTAATTATTAACCTGATTTATTGCTGTGTCTTGGAAGGTGGAGCAGACGTCATGGACCAGTCTGACGTGGAAAGACATCCACCCCCACAGAAAGCTCCCTGTGCTTGCCCATGCTAACAGAGCCATAAACCAGACCCCAGGTGGGGGTGAGTTATTTTACTCATTAACCCTGGTGCCCCATGGCTGTTTCCTTCCCAGCACCTCTGCCAGAGTGGGACCATGCTGGCTCCCAGGATGCAGGAGGAGGTTCTCTGCCTTCCCACAGCCAGCTGCTGCATCCCACTCCATCAGCCTTGGCATCTCACACACAGAAACACTGGGGGCTGCTGAAACACCTTGAGCCATAGCTGAAAGCCACACCCTCTGTCCTGCCTGGAATCAACACTCTGGGATTTGCACTATTTCTTAAAAAAATATGGGAGGAGTGTAAGTTGCTTTGCAGGGTGGTGGCTGGGCCAGCCCCTGATGCTCCAAGCTTCCGTTGCCCTTTGCAACAGCAACCAACTGTGGGATGCAGCTGGGGCTGGCAGGGAAGTGCTGTCCTGGTCATTGTGCCGGGAGCCACAGGACAGGGAAGGTGGAAGCACTCTGCAAACCTGGATGACCAAATCCCAGGCCCAGACCCACTCAAAGGTTTATGTCCTTGGGCTGCCCCTTCCTCATTTTCCCAGAAACAAGGCCCCCTCCAGCCTCAGGGCTGCTGCCCAGTGAGGATACTGCCTTCTCTTCCATGGGATTTAAACTCCTGGGACACCTGGAGTGTGTCCTGGGGAGCCCTGTGTGGCTGTGCTGTTGCTTTAAAACAGCAGCTGGATCCAGCTGTGACTGCACGTAACCCTCACTGCAGCCTTGCCCAGGCCTTTTATGCATTTTCCAGTGGTTCCAGAGGCGCTTGGCGGCAGCGCACAGGGGAAACCGGACTCACTCGCTGCTGGCGAGCAGAATGGGAGGGGAAAGGGAAAACATTTCCCTTCCCAGAGGGACAGAGGGAGCCCAGCGCTGGAGCTTGGGCAGCAGGCGCAGAGGGGGCACACTCTGGGGCATGATACACAGTCTGAAGCTGGACACAGTGAGCCACAGGCCCTGGCTTGTCTCTCCCAGTCCAGCGTGCCCCAGCGAGAGGTGCAGACCCCAGCGTGCCTCAGTTTCCATTGTGCAGAAAGCCCCAGGTCTGGGTTTTTCCTGAGATCCTGTGGTAGAATGGCATCCAGGCACTGAAAAACACAAGCCTGTGAGGACATAAGATGGAGAAATTTTAGGGGATATGAATGTGTGATTTGAGGTGGGAGACACTCTCATGCTGCCCAAACCCAGATAGGAAGAAGGAGGATGGGGTGCTTGGCCTTGGGAACGGAAAGACCTATCCCGGTGCTGAAGGACAATTGCTCCCATCCTAGACCCTACAAAAGGTAGAGAAGAAGAAATCAGGAGTGTTGGAAAAGCAGTGCCATGCCAGCAGTGAGATCAGGAGCCCTGCCTGTAGAGATGCTCCTGCTCATCGCAGGGACCACGGGCCTGTCCTGCCCAGACTTTGCCATCCTAACTGTTCTGCCATGCCAGCTACAGGCACAGCCTGAGGTAAAGCCCTGGATGGGCATCATTCCATGGAGCTGTTCTCCCAGCTGCTGGGTTTTCCCATCCTGGGAAAACCTGGGCTCTGGGTGCCAGCAGAGCCCTGGGAAGCTGTACTGCTTGGGGACTGGCATGGGCCCAGAAGCCCTGAGCTGCAAGGAGACGTGTTTTCCATTGGGCAGGAGAGCACTTGCGACGTCTCTCATGAGTCAGATGGAAAGGACGGCTCAGGAGTCACCTGAGCCTGGTGGCTGCCTGCCCACGGCCCTTCTCCAGCCCAAGTGGAAAAATATACAGCCCCATACATGCCTGCTGAGACCCCAAGCTCTGGCTGAGCCCCCTCCCAGGCTGGCAGATGCAGAAATGCTCACATTAGCCTTTTTTGGCCAAATCGGTTTAGGAGAGAGGCAGAGACAACTCAGACATCCCTGGCTCTGTAGCTCTGCTCAGCATTAATCATCACTCTGCTGCTGCTCGTCGCCAAAACCTGGGCTCTGCTACAGCCACTGGTGGATCTGTCTCCAGCAAGAGATGGAGAGAGGGAGAAGGAGGGCATATGGAGTGCAGACTTCCCCTCTCTGGCTGGGGCTACTGGACTGAAGCCGTGGCAAAGCTCCCTGCTTCCGTATGCACATGGAGGGAGGGCAGCACCTGAAGTGCCACCCCTGGGTAGGCATCACTGGGCACAGAGGATGGTCCTTGCATGGGCACTGTTCCCCAGCCCAGCTCAGGGAGCTGGTGGGAGAGGTGACAACAGCAATTTGCTAGCCTGGGAGTAGTTGAGACATAAGAGAGCCCTCTGGAGAGAAGAAAGTCGGCACACCCAGACGCATTCCTGAGGTTTGGTTTCCATGGTGGGATGGTCACCCGACGGTGAAGTCATTCTATGCTGTGGGCTGAGATGGCCAGTGAGTTAATGCATGGATCCAGCTCCTTCCCTGATTCACAGCAGGCGCAGCCACAGCCCCGTGCCATCCGTTGGGCTGACAGCTCTTAACGTGGCTCTGGCATTTCCAATGTCTTGGTGCAGGGAGGCTCCAGACACCGCTACGGGGTTGATCCCTGCCTCACCATGGGAAATCAGCTCCTGCACAGGGTGGAGGACAAACTGATGGCTCTCCTGGGTCCTTCCAGCCCATTTGTATCATCATACTGTGCTGCCTATCATGGTTTGCTTTCCCTTCATTCTCCTGCTGTCACTGGTGACAACAGGACATAAATGTACCACCTTAAGAGGTCATTCTTGCAGGGCCAAAGCTTTGAGGATCTGCCCAACACTAGAGAGAGCTGGGGAAGGATAGAGAACTGGACATCATGGAAGGAGTAGGATGGAAAGTCCATCAGTCCTTGGGGTGAGGTGGCAGGGACACTCCCTGGCACAAGCAGCTCATGGTGCCAACACTGAGCACATAGCTGCAGAGTTCAGTGACTGGGCTCCACAGATCAACAAACCAGAGGTGCAGTGGGTGAACTACCCCTGAAATGTCAGCCAGTAAGTTGACAGGATTATTCCCAGCCTCTAGGGTGGTTTTCTGCAGGTCTGGAGGCACAGGGATGTGGTCAGGCTGCCCTGAGCCATCAGCTGCCTTCCCATTTGCTCACTGGTGAGACCCTCTGCTTTTGGGCTGTGGCTATTTGTGCTAAAGGGAAATACCTTAGTCTGACTTTTCACCAAAGTTCAACTCCCTCACAATCCAGTCAGCTAAATCCCCATTAAAAAGCATATCCATTTAGGATGCATCTTCTGATCAATCACCACTGCAAGTGCTTTCTGCACACTCTCTGTACCAGTGGCCCCCTCCTGCTCTCCCCAGCAGCTGTGGGCTCCAGGACAGGGGCAAGCTGAACCCCATAGGGCCTCTACTCTTCTCTTGCTGGTGTCTTACATAAGCACATGATGCCTCTGGAAGACAGCAGGACATGCTTAATCCTCAGAGACATCATGGGGATTTCTCTGTGTGTTAGCACCACTGTATGCTTTTGAGATAAAACCAGACCTTCCCATACATGCTTGCATCCAATCTAAATCAGAAATCCCTCCCTGCTTCTCATCTCACATGCAGCCAGGCACAGAGGTCCTAACTAGGACCACCAGGAAGTCACTCTCCCTTTGGGACTGCCCAGAGCTACAAGCAATGTTCCCTGCTCCAGGAAGTGACAAGCCACATCCCAGCTCTGCCACTGCAGAGGATCATCCCTGGGGACCAGGAGTTGATGCTGGGGATGTGTAAGATGCTGGCACAGCCTGGCAGCTGCCTGGGTCTGTCAGCCAGACCAGGAAGGGCACAGCCAAACTGAGCCAAAGAAAACCAGCAGCTCCAGGAATGTTTTACACCAGCCAGGATGGAGCCCCAGACCTGCAAGCCAGTGCTCGGGGTGCCAAAATGTGACACAAGACAGCTCCCTATCTCAAGGACCCCTAGGATCTTTCCAAGGCTTCCCCAGCCCTTCCCCAGTCACCCAAATCACACAAAAGTCCAGTGATGGGCACAGACAGACCCATCACTGCCCCCTTCCCATTCTCCTCCCTGACCCCACGCAGACACCCAGGTGTGATGCAAGGCTCCCTCAAATCCCTCCACCGCTGGAAACACCACCTCTCAGCCTCCCTCCTTCCTCGGGCCCTTCTGCCTCCACTCCAGGCTAATGAGATCGATTTCTCCACCTTTCCCTGGGAAGCTGGCCCCTCCTGCGGCAGCCCTGGGCTGCTCTCCTCGGCGGCTCCCAGCTGCCCTCCAGCCCGGCTGACTCACACTCAGCACACACTGAGCCCTTTCAGCAGCGTCGGCCCCAAACACTGTCCCAGTCTTCCCAGTGAGCCGAGCCCCCCCGCCCCCAGTGCCCGCGGCCGGCACAGGCTCCTGGCCAAGGGGAGACATCCACGCCCTCCCTGAGAGAGTGGCTTTCATGGCTGGGAAGCCAAAGACCTTCCCCGAGTAATCGGGGCCAGGATGAGGCACAGGCAAGAGCTCGACCGAATGGGATGGACACGCAGACCGGGTCACTTTGAGCAACAGCCAGCAGTTAAAAAAATAAATAGATGTGTTTGAGAAGAAAAAAGTTTACAAGGTTCTAATACGACCATTCTTGGCTTGGACAGATGAAACCTGTCAGAAATCTTTTCCTCCTTTCTGCTTTCACCAAACTTCCTCTGACCAACAGCGGGGCTCTGTCTGCTGTGCAGGGATGGGGCCAGAGAAGGGGCTTCTCTGTTGCCCAGCTCCCAACCCAGCGGGAGGGTGGGCACGACCATCCAAACCAGCCCCTCACCTGAAAACGTTGCAGAATCCTCCATCAGAGGAGCTGCTGGAAAAGCCACTTGTACTTTCTCAGGGCCAGGGCTGTGCAGAGAGCAGGCTGGAGCCACACTGCCTGTAGGGCAGCACTAACCCCTGCACTGCACTGGGCCCTGCTTGTGCAAGGGACTTGCTGGCCCTCCACAGTCTTGGGTCCAATGGCCAGGGGTGAAGTGCTGGAGCCTGGGAAAATCCATGCATGGAGTTGTAGGGGAGGGTGGTGCTCAGGTGTACCCCAAAAGGAGCCCTTACCAGCCTGCCACAGCCTAACAACAGGGCTTTTCAGCTGCCACAGCCTCTCCAGCAAGGCATGCATGCCTCAGAGGACACAAAGAGCAAGGTGAACTCCTGTGACCCCGGGTGACACAGTGGGGATGTGCACGAACACAGCAGCAACCTCCTGGCATGAGACTGCATGAGGATCTTCTGCCTCTTTTCCTCCTGCCTCTTGCTGTGTTTTTCACCTGTCATTTTCTGCTCAGTTTGCCCGAATGCTCAAAATATCTGACAAAACAGATTCCTCTGTCTGTCCAGGGAGGTCACCACTACCACAGCTCTCAGCACAGACCAGGCACAGGGGACAAAGGGGTCTCACTCACCCTCACACCGTGGGCAGCATGGCTGGGTCACCAGTGTAGCTGAAGCTGTGCTGATTTACACTTGTAGAGCATTTAGACCCACACCAAGCTCAGTTCTGGGCTTGGGAACAGGGTTAATGGGAAAACCCTACAATCCTGACTGTGCTACACTGCACGAGGCAGCTGAACAGGCCCAAGGGGAATCTCCACCAAGGGTTTGCTACTGACTGACTGCCAGACAAACCTCTGCTCTCACCCAAGCATTTCTCCTTGGAGGGTTTGTTTGTCCTCTTCCACAAGCAGGGCCAGAGAGGGGAAATCTCTAAATCTTGGTGGGAGGAATGCCATATGCTGAAGGGCTGTGATGTGCATCACAGCAGCCCTCCCCTCTGGGCACTCGCCAGGTTTCGGTAGCAGTGAAGTCCCTCTTCAGCTCCTATCTCAAATGAAACCACCACAACAAATGAGGGAGTTTTATAAGCCTGGAGAGAGGCATGAGGTTTTGCAAGCTGTGCTTAAACTGGGAAAGGTCACCTGGAAACTGCACTCTTGGCTGTGAGGTGAAGCAATGAGCATGTGGACACCAGCACCAGCCCCAGGGGAAGGACGTGTCTTGTCACCAGACACTGCACCATGCTGTGGTGAGCACAGCCCACAGGAACTGCCTTGGAGCAGAAAGCAAGTGCTGCTGCATCAGGCTCCAGAAACCTTTTCCACTCCTTCTCTCCTCAGTTATCCTTCCAACATTGCCTGGTTTTGTTAAGGAGAGGTGAATGGATCCTATGAAACCCTTAGCACAGCCCAAGGAGTGTGGGGAGGACAAGACCCAGCTTTCAAGGCAATGGCAGCTGTGCCAGATATTATGATGTTGAAGGAAGGTGGTGGCAGCCACAGGAGGCCAGTTCATGGATGAGGTTTAAATATGTACGAGCCCTGAGATTCCTAGAGCCCAGAGGGATCCCATTTCCCAGGCCTGGTTGTTGCTGAAGTGGAGGAAGGGCCATTGGGCATTTCCCATGCCCGAGCCCTGCAGGGCACTGTGTGCTGGGGTCAGCAGGGGAGGAGGGGAGCCCTGCCCCTGCTGGCAGCTTTGTTGTGGGCTGGTCCCAAATCCCAGGTGGGTCCCAGTGGAGCAATCTGCTCACAGGCGTGACGCAAATATCTCCACTGTTCCCGCTGGCCTTGGGATCACCCATCCAGCGGCAGAGCCTTGGGCCAAGCCACAGCTCTGTCAGCAACATTATCTTCATTGCTTGCAAAGGGAGAACCAATACATTTCACACCCAGGAAACACAGAGATTCTTTTCTCAATAATCTGGAAAAGCAATTGATATATGTGTGAAGGAAGGGGAGAGGCAGAAGAATGTATTTATTGGAGCTTTATTCGTCACTGGTTCCTGCATAGCCAGGCTGGACAGCTCTAACCTGCTCGAACCTGCTCCTCTGTGGCAGAACACATTGTTTGAGCAAAACCCAATACCAGCAAACTTACTGATGCAACAGAAACCTGACCAGATGCTGCCTACGTAGAACAGTGCAGCAGTAAAAAGTAAAATTCAGGTTTAGAGCAAAAGGAATAGTGCATGAGAAGATGTGTAGCACTGGTACTTTGTACCCCATTAACTGGGGGTGGCAGAGCAAGGGAAACCTGAGCAGGGCGTGCACAGCCCCAGTCTTTGGCATGGGTTGCATGTTCAGTGGATGTGGAGGAAAAGTCAGATCCCACATAACAGCTCTTAGCTGAGGCAGCCTTAGCATGGGCAAAGTTTATGTAGAAGCAAGATCAAAACAGTTTCAATTTCACTGTGAAGCTAATAGCATGTAAGAGCTTCCCTCCTGAACCACACCAGTGGGGGAGACATGTTGTTCAGACAAACACCATCTATTTCTCACCCTCAGGGTCGTGCATGTTAGCTTCAAACTGTGCCTGGAAAACAAAATAAGAGGAAGGTAGTACTGATCACATTGACATTTTAAGTCTCCAGACAATCTCAGCAGCCCCCATAAGCACAACACTGCTGCTGTTACCCCACCTGTACTCTCCCTGTGCACAGAGCAGTTCTTGCACCCTCACCCAGCTCAAACAATTTCACTTTGCTGCAAGAACACACGAGACAGCACTAAAGGATCATAAGAAATACTTCAGTTTTCATAACATGAAATGAGACCTCCCAGATTAAACAGTAAGGATTAAAATAGGACCCCTCCTAAAACTCACCCTCTACCTTTTTGGGGTGCTGGTCCCCAGCAGCCTCCCAGCCCTGCTGCCCACATTCCAGGGAGGCTCAGGGGGAAGCCCCATATCTCTCCTGCTTTTCTCTTGCAATCTCCCTATCTCCCCTGAGGCAGGTGCAAAGCTCTTTCTCCCTTGAAGGAGTTAGAATAAGGAGACACTTTTAAACTATTACATTTCCATTTGAGACAACCACCCACCACAAAGGTATTTCTCAACTTCTTTGTGATGTGCAAGTTCTGAAAGTAGGTGTGGTAGTGGTGGTGGTAAAGTTTCCATTCCTGAATCTTTACAGGAACGACCTCCATTTCATATTGATTCAGCCTTTCCTGCACCAAGACTATTGTATGACCTTCTCCATAGTTAAGCCTAATACAAACTAATTGGTACATATACACCTGAACGAAGGCCAAACTCCAGATATGAGCTGCTATAAGAGAATCCTGAATACAAATGGCACTAAATTATAATCCAGGCTGAAATGCAGCTGCCTTGTTGATTTGGTGCTACTTTAGCAAACCAGAGTTTTAGCTTCTTTTCTTTCCCCACCCTTTTGTTTCAGAGCCCAAATCTGAAAGCCAGGCACAGCAGCAGCCGCCAGTTTGGGGCAGTTACAGATCCATTGCATCAATTCATGATGACACACAGAAGAAAACCTCTTCGTGGTTAAAATCTGATCTCCTGATCCATAGGGTTGAAAAGGGGCCTGCAACAGCTCTGGAACAGTCAGGCAGTGACAGCCTGACTTGAAAGAGCTGCTACAGTAGCATTAACCTTTCCTGAAATGGTGAAAACCAAGCACCAGCTTCCAGCACAGTACTGATCTCTTCCATCCTGTTCAGCAGGGGGTTTAAAGGTCCCTGCCAACAACTCCCAAGAGATGGAGGAGACAACCAAGAGTCCTCTCTCCTTTCAGGGTTATATGCCACATCCTCTTAGATCTCCCCAAAAGTGTTCAAGAAAACCCTTAGTTTCTACTCTCTAACTGATCTGTGTCCAGTAACTGGGTGCCAGCCCCACACCAGCCCCTGCTGCCACCCATCCAGTTCCTCTGGTGCCCAGCTGGACTCAGAGGAGCCTTTGCCTCTTCTGAGTTGTGCTCTGCTTCCACTCCTCACATGCTGTTGCCAGTCCCATGCAAAGCACAACAAGACACACCTGCTCTGGCTGCGGCCAGGACAGAGCTTGTTTTCTCTCTAGTAGCTGGTGTGATGCTGTATTTTGGATCTGAGACCAAAACAGAGCTGATAAGGCAGGGGTGTTTTAGCTGTTGCTTACACATCACGAAGGCCAGCTCTGTTTCCCACGCTGCCCCAGCAGTGAGCAGGCTGGGGGTGTACAAGACAATGGGAGGGGAGAGCACAGACAGATTACCCCAGCTGATCAAAGGGATATCCCAGACCATGTGCCAAAGTGCACAATAAAAACTGGGAGAAAGAGGGAGTTATGATGTCTGTCTTCCCAAATAAGAGTTATGCATGATGAAGTAACTGTTCTGGCTTTCCCAGAAATGGCTGAACACCTGCCTGCCCGTGAGAAGCAGCAATGAATTCCTTCTTTTGCTTTGCTGGTGCACACAGCTTTTGCTGTACCTATTGAACTATCTTTGTCTCAATCCACAGATTTTCTCACTTTTGCCCTTCTGCTTCTCTCCCCCTTTGCCCTGGGGGAGAGCAGATGAGGGCTGCTGGGGCTGAGCTGCCCCCCAGGGTTAACTCACCACACACCCCAAAGGTTGTGCTGACAACACCTCCTCATCACATCATCTTCCACATGCCTAAGCAAGGACATATTTCCCCAGGAGGTGACCTCCTAGCAAGGACAGGGTATTCCCAGTACAAACCATGCACATAGCCCAGAGAAAATTAATTCAAGGCAGCACGTGGGTCACACCAGTACCTGTGCCAAGCTGCAGCACCAGTCAGCTTTGCATAAGATAAGGCAGCTTGAGAGCTTGCTTCTCTGCCCAGGACAACTGTCCATGTTGGGAGAAAGAAACAAAATAAGCCAGCTCATCTGTCATCACACTGTCCCATTCCTACTGTCTAGAAATGGTTTGAGGGGTGCCTAATGAAGACCAGAGGTCTCACCTCTGGACAGGTAACACTTCAGGGCTGAGTTGCCCGGAACTTTTCTTACTAGGAAATGGCTTTGCATAAAGTACTGACGTTAAAAGGTAAAGGTAATGAGAGATTTTAATCAGCCCCAGCACAAAAGGAAGGGAATTCCTGCGTAATACTAGACTCTAATTTGGGATCTTTTTGGGATCAGGAAGAGTCTGTGGTACAGGTGAAAGGAAAGGGGCTACAACCAGCAAGCACCAAACATCCAGCCAGTTTTGACAGAATTCCAGCTTGGGACAAGCACCTTTCAAAGCCTCCTTTGCCTCTGTAATGCATGAACATGACCCAGCCCCATGGAATAATTCCCATTGCAGGGAAAAATAAGGCAACCCCTCACTCCAAACAAAACAAAAAGTTAGAGAGAGGGAAGGAAGCAGAGACAGGAAACTACAAGGACGTTCTTCATAGAGGCCACTGCTGCAGGATAAAGGGACATATTTTTATGAATGTGCTGAGGTTCCCTCTGAAACTTATTTTAGGCACCTGAACAAAACCTACCAGCTTTGTGCAAAAGTTCAAACAATCCCCTGCTGCCAGCAAGGAGCAAGTAGCTGACTCCTCAGAGCTTCCTGGGGGAAGCTGGACTGGATTGAAACACAGGAGATACTTCCATCTCACTATGAACAAATAATGAAAATAATAAGAAGTAGAGCAAGAAAATATCTTTTTAAGATTGGACTTTACAGACACAAATGTGTTACTGTCACCAGAAAGGTCTCAGATTGTCTGGATTGGTTTTGGTTAAGAAGCCTTGGTCTCTGCCCTGTTCATGGACATGACCCAGGAGCCAAATCACTCAAGATGAAATTAGTTCTCACTGCTGTCATCTCTGGGTGACTTGAGCAGTGACACAATTGCTGATACTGCTTTAGTTGCTGTAAATATGGTTTCAGAGAACCTTAGGAGTCCCAGAGTGGTCTGAGATTTCACAGTGGCTCACACCCACCTTTCCACAATGCTCAGCACAGCTTTGTGAAAACCTGCTTCCTCACCACATCAGAGTCATGAGGATAGCAAGGATTAGAGAGGAAACAGCCTTACCATGCTCTCTCCTTGCCCCTGCCCAAAACACATCAAGGTTCTAAACTACAGCCCAGGAAAGAGCCATTCAGACACTCAAAGTTTTTCATCTGTGTGGAAAACAAATCAAAAGTCAGTTATTTTTCTCTGCAATGGCCAGATCCTGAGCTTGAGCAAGATGATGACACTTAATGTCAGGTCAGCTCCAGGCACACATGGCTAAGGACTCAACCAGAACAATTTCTGAATTTTGGGAGAAGCAAGCCAAATTCTTCTTGCTGTTACTGTACTGTGGTAGGGGCTAAAAGCCTTAATTGTGGGCCAAGCTGCTCAGGGCCTTGCGTCACACAAGCACTCAGGCTGACTATGAGCCATGGGATCAGTTTTGGTGGCTCACAATCCATGATTTGCCCCCAGCTGCAGTGTGGTTCCACTAATGCAGCTGCTCTAGGATCCCTGGATCTGGGCAGAAATAGGAGAGTGATGGCTGCTGTAGCACAGAATGATGGGACCCTTGAGAACTGCTGTTGTGGTTTGCCAGGGATCATCCCTGAGCTGGTGGCTCATGACTAGGAGCTCCCTGGCATGGAGCTTTTGGTACAGTTAGTCAGGGTGGAAATTTTGGCTGTTTCAAAGAGCCCGGTTTCCACAGGTCTTGAGGGTGGAAGGGGCTTAATCGAAACAGAACTGTTTTCCTCAAGTCCCAGAGCTGCCACATTTCATTGCCCAGCTGCTCACTTGGATGAGGAAGATATAGAAAGGAGGCAATTTCGTGGAAAATCATGGTAGGCCATGATGTGCAGAATTAACAAAAAAAAGTCATCTGCTTAACAGGAGCCAGTCCCCTACAATACTGCAACTTAGATCCTGGGGGAAAGCTGCTGGAGAAAAGAGTAAAAATTTCAAGGAGACTGTGCTGCTTGACAAAGAATTCATTTGGTGCTAATGGTTCTGCTTCTTGCAACAACATGAACCAGGCTCCCAAAAGGCAGTGCATGAGCAGACTCGAACAATAAAGTGATTTGTTCCCAGGAAGGATTCAACCTCTGCCAACAGCCAGATCCAGGCAAGGGCTCGGACAATCAGACCGGCACACGGCAGCCCCAATGAGGAACTGTATCACTTGGCACACAGCTGCTATTTCCAGCACTTTCATCCCATCCTCACTCCAGCTCGACTTTTTCACTCTTCAGAGGAGAACTAAATCCAGATCTACAAAGGCCAGAATTTTTCTTGGTAAAGGGAGGTGTCCTTGAACTCCTAAAATCCTTCCGCAGGTGGTCTGGTTTTCAAAGGGCCTCAGCATTTGTAGCTGTCAGTTACAGCCTAACATAAAAGGCACATTAAACATCTACAGAATAAAACTTATTGTTCAGGTATCCGCTACTTTTTATTTGTCCTGTTTATTTGCTTACTCAGAAGAATTAGTTCTTAGCATTATTAAAACAAATAAAATGAAGTAACACTTTTAAAGTCTTCTAAGATGAAAGCCAGCAAGGCATACTGAAAACCATTTTTGAAATTAAATGCAGTGCTAGATCACTCACATGTAGAGTGAACAAAATAGAGTGAACTCCCCAAATCTGTTGACTTAAAATTATATCAGAACAGCATTTCTCACATTTGAAGAAGAACAAAGCATTGTCACCTGGATTTCTTACTGCTTATGTGAAGCATTCTCACTTTCACTGCCATCAGTTACTGCCCTAGTTTCTTGGAAACTTAGACCATATGCCAAGGACTGCTGAGAGAACTTGTACTAAAAGGACACGTCCCAGAAAGTTATTAGCTGTCCTAGGGTGTGCCACTGAGCCTGTTCAGAGAGTACCAGGTCCTCAAAAAGTGGAAATTTGGATCATGATGCTGTAACTGAATACCATGTCACTGCAGGGCAGAAAGCAGCCTGGAGCTGGGAGGAAACTTGCTTTGATATATCAGATCCCAACTCCTGACAAGATGTCAGGCTACAGAATTACTGGTCTGATAACGCAGTAGGACAATGTTCTATCTATGTTCTGCACCCAGAAGTTGGTTTCTTTTTCAAGCTTATTAACAGCAGATTGCCATAGCTTGGCCAGAAGAGTCTGGTCTTAGGCTGTTTTGTTCATCTTGAAACATCTTGCTATTTCTCACCTGTCAATAAACTCTCAAGAGCCTCCCTCCTTTCACAATTTCTATGAATAGGTTGGGAAAGTGCAGCCTAGCCCAGAGACATGGCTCAGTCACAGAGGTATTTTGGTACTGGGTTCCCACAGGATCAGTGGAGGTTTGCAAGGCTATAATTAAATATATCCTCTCTGCTTGTCATGCCCACACACCTCCTCAAGCTCAGGGGCCCACAGAGCACAGGAGATGTCTGGGGTGCCTGGCAGGGCTCACGTGCTCCTTCCTTGGATTCAAGCAAGGAGCACCTCCCAGTTCTCCCACACTTCCTCTCCTGGCAAAGTGCTTGTTCCAATATTCAGTCAGACTGCAAGCATGTATGAGGATGGTCCAAACTGCCAGGAATTTCTGCCTCAAAGATAAATTCAAGCCCCTAGCTAAAGAGTAAATCTGGATATACTTACACACCTGCAAGGAAAGCAGTGTGTTTGTTTTTCTGCTACTGCTACACCAAGACAAGCATGACCACCATGCAGAGCCCTTATCTCTGCACTGCCATCTCCATCAGGATTTATACAGATTTGTGAAACTTTGTTTAAAGGGACAACTGAAAGCCAAACCAAGGAACCACTGTTCCTCCCCATCACAGCAGTATTTTCCCTCTAGAAAATTTCCTTGATTGTGTTGCCTTACACACTTAAACTGTACAACAAATAATACTTCTGACACCAACTCAGTGTCGCTGGTGGCATCCCACATGCCTGGGCTCTCCTCATGAGAGACCACAAACAATGAGTGGTTCATGCCTGCTTTGCAACACTTCTGAGTAAACAACATTACCTCTGCAGAGGCAGGCCAGGCTGAACTGAAGGAAGCTGTGTTTTCCACTTAGATGGAGATGAAAAACTGTTGGGGGACAGAATTTGTCAATAATTAATCAGAGTGAAATGTAAAGAAATGCTCACAAAAAAGTTACATGACCCCCAACCCAAATATATCAAAAAGAGAAAGAAGGAAAAAAACCCTTTAGGAGCATTTTTATCTAGTCACAGAAATGTAATTTTAAAGCACTTGTACAGAATGAGCCCTCTATGCAAACTTTAATAGACTTACACAGTCTCAAATAACACTCTGCACAAACAAAATGATACTAAATATACAGTAGTTAAATCCAAAGGGCATGGTAGTACCATTTAGGACTTTGGTCCTGGAAATCTTTCCTTACAGATCCGTGTGTCATTTGCAATAATTTTATTTGCTTTTTGTGAAAGAAATTACATCCACAATAAATGCACCTGTCCCACTGGGGCAACAATTTCCTCAGGAGGGTGTTGAATCTAGCAGCTGCCTCTTCATGGTGCATACAAAGGACACCCAACAACTTTTCAGAGTGAGGTGCTGAATTTGCTATGTGTGTGCTACTGACCTCCATTCAGGGACCTCTTCACCCCAAACAGGGGGGTCCTATGAACAAAGGCAGAACTGACATTTTTCATTAGCTTCAAATCTTCTGACTGCCATCACAGGTGCTTTGTTTTGAGTAAGACAGAGGAAAGGAGGACATGTTATTTCCCTGGCTTCTCAAATTACTGTTCAGCTAGTAACTTATTTCTAAGCACATCCATAGTTTCTCTCAGATGTTTGGAAAATTAAGATTCTCATGCATTATTATAAAAAATAGTCTTGGATTTCAAACTCCATACCCACTCAGCTAAGGGAACATGGGAAAATATGCATATAGAGTTCTGCATTGCAACAGGCCTGAGCAAGAAGCACACAAGCACACACACTTCAGTTTGTTCCTTACAGTCCAACTCAGCAAGATGCATTTTGGTTTTCATGAATCTTGATCTGTGGGAGCAGCTGCCACACCTACCAATCACCTCTGGGTGTCTGGCAAGGGGTGGTGAAATTTTTATCTCCACTCATAAAAATCAGTGAGGTTTTGGGATTGTTTCCCTTCCACCCCCCCAAAAAATAAATAAGTCTACTCTCAACACTTTTCAAAAGCTGCTCCCATCTTACATAATCAGACCTAGTATTAACATAGCATAGATTCAATATGAAACTGGGCACTACTGTAAGATAAATAAAACTCAGCTACTGGAGTATTCTGTGTTATTCATGTATGCAAATGAATTGCTTAGCACTTCAGTGTTAACAACTTGGCTGTTGATGTTACCTGCTGTAAAAAAAACCCCTGAATTTCAGAGGAAATTCTGTCTACCCTGGAAAGCCACGAGATGAATTTTTATGGCTGTTTTCCATTACTGTCCGTTTGTAAACCAGAGGACATTTTCCAATTAGCTGTGTTTATCAGCTCTGAGAGGAGGCAGATGAATCTAAGCACAAGTCAGAGATTTTCTGTGACTTCTTTGTCTGGCTTGGGGATCTCTGCAACAGAGGTTATCAAGTGTCTGTTGTCACTTCATGTCCTGTGTAGTTTGGGAGCTAAAGCAACACCCCTACTCTCCCTGCTTGGTGTTAGGTTGGTGTTACTGAGTAGTAAATTGTAACTTCCACATGAATTGACTGGATTTTAAGCTAGAGGAGATCTTCTACAAAACACCCCCATTCCAATTTAAAGTCTATCCTGGGAGTTTCCTGAACTTGTGTGTGGGAGCCCTATCTGCAAACATTTGACAGCATCACTGATCTCAGTGGGTCTGAGGCAATGACATCAGTGGCCTTGGCTCTTCAGTTGCCACCACAGAGCAAGAGGCCCAATTCAGTGTCATATCAGAAGCACAAAGCTTTCTTCTGGCTCTATGGAAATGGCTTTACAACTCTTTACTTTAGGGGAAGGCAGTGTCACTATAGCAGTTGCTTTACCTTTCAGGCTGTGTTCCATTTGTTTCTTTCTCAAGGTGAAACTCCAGTACCAAAGGCTTATCTTCCCCATCTCCATACTCATTAAAACATTTGTTTCTGAAGTCTGACTATGGCAAATACACTGCCTGCTTTTTGTCCATCTCTGCTCCAGCAGCAGCCAAGTCCCAATGTAAACTGCATTTATGTGTCCTAACAGCTGTGATATGAGGGGGTGTTATTGAAAAGCCAACCCTCAGTGAAGACTGTAGTGTTTCCTGGTCACTGTTACTGTTGAGAGAAAGAACAACAAATAGCACTAGCTTTGTAATTCACTAGCAGAACTAACTGCTGCTTTTATTTAGTGGAAGGATTCCTGATCTCTCTAGCCTAGCCGGCACTTCATATGCACCAAAGACCAACACAAATTCCATAAAGACAAAAAAAAGTCATTGCTCTGAAGTAAAGAACATAAAAAAAGCGAAAAAGACCAAAGAAGATGGAGCACAGTTACATGTAAAGAGAAAGTTGCTTTTGATGTGTTCATATTCTCATGGTTTCTTCTATGAATGAAGAAGGAAAGCTCTTCCTTCATTCTAGGGAGAAAAAAAAGATTTTTCATTCCACAGATGTTAAACAGTAGAATTAAGAAAAAAATGCAGAAAGAAGGAATAGGAGTAATTGCTGCAGATAAGGACCTCAGAGGTGAGCATGGATGCTGCCTTGAGCACTGTAACTATGTTTTTCATCTGCTACAGTTGATAAAATACCTCCTCTTCAGGGTCTGGAGGCCATACAGATCTCACCTCACACAGGACTGCTCTGGGCAGGAAGGCTCTGCACATGTGGCAGACACTGTCCCTCTTCACACAGATCCTCTGAACACAGATACCTCCCAACCCGGTCATACAGGCAAAAATCAATTGAAAAAATCAATCGGCAGGCTGCTTCAGCAAGCAATAAGTAAAAAATACAGTTGCTTGGTGAGACTCCTGGGATGAGTCTACATTCTGTTTCCAAAGGCCATTTACTCTGACAGAGAAGGCAGAGAGCAAGAGTTTCTTCTCAAGGTGGCAATGTCACTGTGGAGTAAACTACCAGAGAATATCCATCTCCCATGTCAGTCCTGGGCTGCTGCTGAGACTTTGAATTCAAGAACAAGGCCCTTGTCTTAGCCAGCTTTAGAGACCACAGACACATCCCATCAGATAATCCTGAATCCCTGTGCAAGGCCTGCAGTGTCAACAGCCTCACTCTCCTCTGTAGGTCACCTGCAAAGATCATTACAGGAAGCTGGCTCTGTCCTTCAACAATGTGAGAGGTGATTCTCGAGGAAAGGAACTGTTCTCACTTCCTGTAGGACTGGCTGCCTGCAGAAAAACATCGAAAAAGGTTCTGTCAGCTGAAAGCAGGATTTATTACAAGACAGAAACTGCCTGAGGGCAACACTTGTTCAACTTGTACAGGGACACACACATTGCAAAAAACATGCAAAACGGCACTTCAACTCATGATGCTGCAAATGAAAACTGCAGAATGTATTTATGGCACCCCCTTTTCAGGGCATATGGAAACAACTGAAAGGGTGTCACCAGGGCCCGGTTGCACTCCCAGTAAAAAAAATTCCCCATTCTTCTGGTAGAGATTTTTGATTTTTACTGCCCTAGCTCCAGTGTGCCTTAGACAGAACTCTGTATACTGCAAACAGCTTCAGCACATCCATGCAGAGTTGACTGGAACAGAAAGGGAATAAGGAGCAGAGTGGATTAAACCACGCAACCATGTCCACATGAAACACAGTTGAAAAGGTCTAAATTTGGAGGTGCCTATGGTCCCTGTGGTACCGTATGCTCCAGCCATGCTGCCAGTGTCATCCCCATGTTAGCCTGGAAGTGGAAATCACAGAAGATTCCAGCATAGCTGGTTTTATTTGGAGGAGCTTGCTTTTGCTCTGGAATTCAGCTAACAGCAGGGGCTGCATCTTGGGCAGGAATCTGGCCCAAGGCCTGTAGCTGCACTAAGTACCTGGGCTTCCTCTGCATTCCTCAGGCATTCCACACACTCCAGTGCTCCAAGAGGAGCAGTCCAGCTAGTTCAGGAAGGTTTACATAAAATCAATTTGTTTCCAGAAAATACACCTGTAATAAATACTAAAACCAAACTAAAAATGTGCCTCCATAATAAGTGAATGCATCAAGTAAAATCAGAAATATTTTTTTTTTCATAATGTCCATCAGCTATAAAAACTTGCATTTCTCCAGAAATACCAAGAAACCCACAAATTAGTCTTCCACTGGAACAGAGTCTCTTGATATGTAAATCCTACAAACCTATACAGTAGGCAAATGGGAGGCAGCAACTGCTGGAATCTACTGATTGCTGCTATCTGTGCATCTGATACCATTTTGTCACCTACAGATAAGTCAGCTAGGAAATTAAAGAAGCAGTAAGCACAGAGTTTTACTAGGGAAACATTAGGGGCTCACTTGCTTCAGACCCCTTCCCTGCATCTTTAAATAACAGCTGAGAATTATCTTTGAGAACCTCAAGTTTCAGTGTAGGTGCTTAAAACCCTTTTTAGTCCTTTAAAAATCTGGTCCTTTCAACCAGGATGTCATGTAACTGTTCCCACCTATAAACATCTGTGTGAAATGGACACAGGGTGGACAAGAACTAATTAACAGGTGCTCCGTGACAGCAGACAAGGCTGGATACATGTACACAAAGTGAGTGGAAGATTATTTGCTTGCAAAATAATTTCTTTGCTATTTTTAGCAGGAAGAGTTTAACATTCAGTTGCTGACACTGTCTCGTGGCACATGTGGACAGATAGAAAATTATAACCTGGAATCCCAAGTGAAAAATTGGGAGAAATGGCAAATGGACGCATAGCAAGTCGGGACGCCTGTTATAAGTTCAACATACATTCCCAGTAAAGAGAAGAGGTATAGTGTAAAACAATAAAAGTTAGAAGAGCTCAAGTATCTGGACTAACAGATCACTGAATCCACAGAAAACCCCAGGTGATCTACTTTAAAGCAATTTAAAAATAAAATAAATTTAACTTCTGCCACTGGAGAAGGATCTTGCTCCAGAACCTCCTGAAAGCAACACTGGTATGTCACATCTTTCCTAGGACACTCTCCCCAGGAGTGTAAAGATACCCTGGAGAAACTAGAACATGCAGAAGATTTTTTGTGTACATACACACACACACATACACACACTCTGTGCTTTTCCTTTCTTCTCTAGGGCTTCTTTTCAATGGGCCAATGCTTTCGAAAATGAACCGAAACAGGAATCAGGGACAGACTCTTGGGTGTCAACACCACATCCAGCCAGGGCAGAACAGTGTTGCTCTCACAGGAAACAGAAAGCACTGATGTCAGAGGTAAAACTCAGGGCACATGCAGCAAAGGTAAAGCTGAAAGAACTGCATTGCTTCAGCACAGAAGTGCTGAAGCAAGGAGCTCCCAGGTCAAAACCTCCTTTTACCACCAAGAACATTCCCTTCCAATGCCTCACCTGTTCTTCCTGAATGAAACCACACCACCTCTCTGCACATGCAACCGTGTGGAACAATGAACAAGCAACACAGAAGGCTCAGAATACTCTTTCCAGCTCTGTTACTGATTTACTGGGTTATTTAAATTCTCTTAATTTCATTTTCTGTATCTGTAGTAAGTAGCTAATGATATACACACATTTTGAGTTTCTTGGGAAGGTATTGCATTACTAGGTTTTTGTCAAATGTTTCAGGGTAACAGTTACAGCTAAAGAAGAGAGCTGATATTATATTGTGATCAAATAATCATCAGTAAACTTGTTAAGATGCATTTGCTCCTGCCATTTTCACTGTTGATGGACACAGAGCTGTATTTGAAACCAGCTTTTTCTATCCACATGCCTGGGAAAAGGTTTGTTCATTGCTGAAGAATGGACCTTTATTCCCCCTCCACCCCAAAATACCCCACAGCTGACACACCACATGTATTTACTGATGTGTGAGCATCCAAGATCAATTTTTCCTCTGTACTGAGCTTGTGTTGCCTGGCTCAAAGCACGTGGCCATCATTTTCCTCCATTTTCAAGTCAAATCCACCCTCTCTTCTGACCCATTCCCCCACAGATGAAGTACTTTTTATGAACTTTTGCAGGCCACAGCATGGCCACGTGGTTCTTGAGTACCAGTCTCCAGCAGAAAGGGGACTGCCATAAGCAGCACACTGTGCTTGGCTCTCTGCTTACCAAGCTGCCCTGAGCCATCTCCTGAGCTGCCTGACATCTGCTCTACATTCAGCTGCAGTGTAGACACACCCAGGGATCCGACTTCAAGTTACACAGTGGGATGAACAAACGTCTAAAGAAAAGGAAAAACTCTGATGACATCAAGAGAAGGTCTAATCTGAGACTCATAAGCTTTCCCCAAAAACTTCTGAGAATTTGGGCCACTTTTCTCCACCCAGAGACAGGAAAAAGCATGTCTCTTAACTGCTCACATGACAGCCTGGAAATAGGAGCAGTGTTCAGCAGGATATAATTGCATGGTTGTACATCCTGCAGATGACAAGTACAATGTCATAGACTCCTGGCACATTTGTAGCCTACGACATCATTCCTGAAGAGTTTCTACAACGCTCCCTCCTTTCCCACCCTAAGGAATGACAAACAGAACGATGACATTTTCCACTTACTGTGTCTGCTCCTTGTGGATGATCCTGAGGAGCTTGGATGGCTTGTTTGTTGGGGTTCAGACTGAGAGAACTGGGGGGCAATGGCTGGGACCTTTCCTTTTCTAGGGCTGGTGCTCTGCCCATCAGGAGTGCGAGGGATCTTAGGTTTGCTGGTGAAGGCTAAGGCAAACTCACTGGAGGAGGAGAGGGAAAAGGTTAGCAATGCACAGAGAAATATGTCTGCATAGTACATCTGCAACCAAGTGAAACCTGCAGTACGTGCTGTGACAGCCCAGCAGGTGCTCAGACCTCAGGGAGACTGCAAATAGAAAGGAACATGGCACCACAGGTACTGCCTGGGATGCCTGCTCACTGCACAGCCTCTAACCTGCCTCTATCGAGCTGTCCATGCTACTCAAACCTCACTCTTCTCACAACAGGAGTGAACAGGTTCAGTTAAATTCCCCGCAAACCACCAACTGATCTTCAGCTTGTTTTCTGGTGTTTATCACATCCAGTGACTCACTCTGGGATGCAAAAAATACAGATATGCTACAGCCCAGGAACACATCCTTTTGAGGCAAAGACACCACAATTTCTTCCAGGTGTAGGTCAATCCTGGCAGACACAGGCAGCCTCCCTGGCTCCTGTCTGAGATAAGATTTGTAGAACTCCCTGAAGGCTTTGACAAAAGAGCAAAAAGCTGTGATGGCATCTATAAAATAAATTCCCCTAAACACACAGGTTCCTTGTTCACACTGAGAACATAAACCAGGTGCTGCTATTTCACAGTCTGCATGTGCTGCAAAAATACCATTCTTTAAAATTTAGTCACTAATTGTGTGAGGATACACTGTCCTTCCTTCCCCCAGCATAAATATAATTTTTCTCAGTTACAAAAATGGAGGCTACCAGAAAATAGCAAGTCTCTAAAATAATTCTGAATCTAAATTAATGTTTGCACTAGTGAGTTGATTTTCTCTTAAAAGGTGAAAAGGCTAAACTAAAGTAATAGCTACATGAAAACTTCATCATATTTAAAAAAAGAAATAAAAGAGCCAAAGGCAGGACATCGAAAAAATAGATGCCGTCTAAAAATTGGCGATTAAAATAGAAAGTCCCCGTGTTATTAGCTCCATCAAAAGAACCCTTTGTGACCATCAGAAGGGGTGATTAGGAGGATTTTCAAGATATTTAATCTCCCCTCCTCCCCTGGGAATGCTGCTGAGTCAGTGCCGATTAGCCCTTCCACAGCCCTGCTTCACCTTGCAGGGACATTTGAGCAAGTGTTCCTTTTGTGTTTTAAATCGCATTATTGTCTGTATTTTGCATAGGTATATGCTAACTATTAAGGGCAGAGACGTGCTAACTGCTTTGCTAAGAACCATCTCTGCAGCCCTCACCCATGAGTACTACAAGTGTTAACATTTGTCTCAGCTTCAAAGGAGGAGGTGGCAGATGGCGGCAGAAACAGACTTGGTAAAACACCAAAGGTGGATCACAGAGATATTTAAACATCTTTATCTCCATGTACTCTTCATAATCTTATGCGTACTATGATGTTCTTAGGTGGATTAAAAAGAAAGATTCACCAGCCTCAAGGCAGTTTTTAAGCCACAAATGAGGGGGTTTTTCTTCCTTACTCAACAAAACCTCGGATCTGTATTCCCATATACTAAAAAAGTGTTTTTATAGCCATTCAACCATCTCCACAGTTCCAGGGCAGCCAGACTAGCGACAGAGCAAAGCAATGCAACCAGTGTCACACCACTTTACCACGGAAAGAGATACACAGTTCTCACACAAAGTGCTTCACATCTGTGCAAACTCTTTGGGAAAGGAATATGTGAAATAGAGGCTGGTAGCAAAAACTGTAAAGTTGAAAAAATTCTGTTGTTTTTCTAAGAGGATAAAGAACAGATCTGGCTCTCCATGTGTCCAAGCACCACAGAAACACTTCATCTTTTACAGCATCAATAAATAGGTTAAGATCAAGAGAAAATAATTACTCCTTAGGATAACACCTAAAACTACTATCAAGAGAAAATAATTACTCCTTAGGATAACACCTAAAACTCCTATCTGTTATCCTTTAAAAGCTAATGAGTTGAAGAAAGGAGGAAAATCTAGTGTGAGAAACACTTTTCAGCATTTGGCAGAGTCACTGATGATGAAGTGTGCTCAAAGAAAAAAACAAACCAAAACAGCAACCAATCAAAAATACCCAAACCCACAACAAACTCACACAAAAACCTACATTTGCACTAAGAAGAAAGAGAACTGTTTACTTGGAAAAACTGAAATAATTGTCTATAAAAAAAATGTACAACAGACTGACAATTAAGATTTGACTAATCAACCAGGAAATAAGACAGGATTTGAACATATAAAGATTAATTAAACCATTTTCTCCAACAATACGCTGGGACTATTGGCCATTTTTACCAGATTATCAGCAAAGCAAGGCTAATAGAGACATAAGAATGTCCTGTGGAGTCTAAGCTTTTTTATCATGATCATACTTGATATAGTCACAATACAAAACAAATCTGCTTTTTCAGTCAGTCACAACTGTAGATTGAAGTCTGTTACAAATTCATCCTTGATTGGCTAAAAAGCACAGCAGAGCTATATTCTCACATGATCAAAATGCAACAGGAACTATCAATGCAAGACCAGCTGCCAGTCTGACCTGCATCAGCTGGAACAATTATTTGTTCCTGTGGAAATAAAACAGCTGCAGCAGAAATTTCACTACTAAGGTCTCATTCTTCTCTCCAATTGATTTTACTTCATTTCACTCATCTCTGTGCAGTTAAGTTCCAATTTATATTGCTAAGGAAGAGGGGAAAGAGAAGTGAACACTTCCACAGCCCAACTCAGCCCTCCTTTTCTCACACATACCTCTTCTAGGAAGGTCTTGTTTTTTGCCTAATAGGCATTTGCCTCCAGGAAGGAGACATTTCTTACAGTGGACAAAACTATGAACAAAGCAATGATTTATTAGTCCTGTTTGTTTTGCAAACAAATTATAGTCTGCATCCAAGGGTGAAAGAATGCAAAGGCAGGTCTAGCTATTGCAACACCAACATATTAACAAAAGACCCTTGACACAGAAAACCCTGTGCTCTCTTTGTGAATGGCTGCATTCCTGTATCTGTAACTCGAGGCTGCATTTGGAAATCCAAATTACTGCATGCATGCTGAGGAAACAGGATGAAAAGATATGATCTTCCTCTGCAGGATACTGCACCTGTGCATTCACTTCTATAAAATCCATTCTGAGATTTAGACATCTGTTTGTTAACAGATATTAAAAATTACTGGGAACACACATTTTTAATAGGTTTTGTAGAGAAGCAAAGGATCTCACTAAGGTGGGGGACAAGATGCTGCTAATTTGACTTGCTTCCTGGAAGCAAAGCCTGAAAAATAATATCCCTCTCTACACTACAAAGCAAACAATTTGGCCATAAATTTTAATGGTCTATTTCTACTTCTACTATGTGCTTAGCTACTGTTACAACAGACAACAGAAATTAAACCAGTAATGTTGGGCCAGAAGTATGACTACTAAGCACTTCAGCTGAAACCAGTGATAATTTGTTGACAATGTATGACTTCTCAGTTCTCACCATGGAAACAGCACAACTGGGGAAAAAACCCAACCAAACAGCCACACCAACCCCCCAAAAAATCCAAAACCACACATTGGCATCTGTAGGCCTGAAGGAAACAAAGTTCTAGACACAGAATCTTTCAGAAGTGCTAGAACTGCAATTTACACAAATAACCAAGCACTTCTGAAAAATCAGGTGCATAAAGAGCTGGTACAACCTTTCCTTTAACACCTCTCCACCCATTCTGTGTTTTAGTTCTGGAACATATTTTCTTTTAAAATTTGTCTATGCTGTTCAAAACTTTGTCCAATTTAATTAGCTGTAGGAAAAAGCTGTTAATGTCTGAAGGATACATGCAGGCCCAGAAAACTTTGTTAGACTGTGGTCCAATTGCTAATTAATTCCTAGTTCTCATCCAAGATATAACATCACAGTTGTACACATGACAAAGGCTTCACAGAAGGTGAACAGGATAAGCAGGATAAGGAGAGAAAGACCTTTCATTTTACAGGAATAATTTCAAGGAGGAGTTGAAACCCACTGCTGCATGATCTCATAACTTTGCCCCCTTTGCTATACCCATCTAGTGGATAAATGAGGGACTCTGGTCAGCAGTGCTAGTAATTCACCATTTAAACACTCTTAACCCACTTAAATGCTTAATTTTTCTTCCTTCTGCATGTTAATTCCTGTCCTGTTCCCACACTCCTACCTATTTCTTTACTAATAAATTATTTTCATGGGCTAGTGTTGAATAATCCAAGGAAGCAATCTGGAAGTTTTATTTTCAGAAGGCTGCGTTGAGCATACATGTGAAGTTCATTAATAATGTCTTGCTTGAGACTTCTCCCATTCTGAACCAGATGCTTAGAAATTGAACAGCTGCCTCTGGCACAGCAAAGGGTATTTTGTTTGGCAAGCAGCACCACAGCTGTCTAAGGCCAGACTACATCATGCATCAAATGACTTCACAGATTGTCTTTACAGCAGCACGGAATTATATGGCAAGTCCTGTCAGACCCCTCTCACAATTTTAGGTATCCTCTGGATAGATCATACCTATGTGATTGATCATTTGCTTTGTCCTCAGTGAAGTCAACAGATTGAGAAGACAAGGTATCACCAGCTGGGATGTGTTGGTCCATTCTATGGCTGGATGCAAATACTTCAGATGACTTCATTTCAACTGCTGTTTAAAAAAAGAAACACAATTCAGTGAGGAGTTGTCTCCTTGCAGCTTTATTAGAAACAGAATCAAGTCGCAGTTCCTGCTATATGAAGGTTACCTTGAGGTTTCGGCAGGTTATTGAGTTCATGTGGCAGAGTTCATATGGCTCATCACCTGAGCAAAACAGCTGCAAGTGTGATAATTTAAGCCCTTTGCAGTTGGAAAATAAAACTGGCTACACTGTGCACTTGCAATGGGATAGGAGCATGTAGACCCCCAGTTAACACACCTCAGCTATGTCCAACATCTCATTAAAGCCACAGGAACACAACCCCTTGCAGCTGACTCTACATATCCATAGTAACAGGGCCACTACAGACAAAAAGGTGTTTTACACTTCTGTCAAACTCAACTTCTACCTTACACTAATGAGGAAGTAAAGGACACTCAATTTGCTTAGAATCACAAGGCTACCAAGATGTGCAAGTTCAATGAAAGCATAGGAAAAACCCCTAGCTCTATTCCTTCTAAGCTCAGGAAAGGCTGCTGTCCTGGTTTGCTCTCTCATGCTGTTAAGAATGCAGATCAGGTCACTCTCAGACAGGCATTTTGCTGCCCAGCACATGTTCTGTCTGGCATTCAGCATAATAAGTGTAGGAAGATGACTAGGGTTCATCTTTGGTCCACAAGGTTTTTGCTCACAGGAGACAAAAAATAAAAGAGTGCAAAAATTATGATTCTTAACCAAAGGATGAAGAGGGAGAAGATGGACCCAAACAAAATCAGACCAATTCCAGAACAACCAAATAATTCCAGGAGGACATTAAGAACTATGCTTATTATTAGAAAACAAAAGAGGATCAAGCATCCTTGAGGCTAAACTTAGCCTCCTTGAGACAGCCCCATGATGAGGCTAATTGTTCACATGAAGCATTTTATTCTGGTGGGTTTTTTTTCACTCTTTGTCTCTTACTATTAATTTTGCAACTTTGCTGCATGAAACTGAGTCCCAAGGTACTCTTGTGATGCTGGGAAACAAATATTCTGAAATAAGCAGGGTCCTGGTGCTACTGAATGACCATTAGACCAAAATCAGAAGTCAATAAACAGTATATTTATTGCACAGCAGAGATGTTTGGCAGAGTATCATGAAAACCTCTAGAAGCAGTACCGTTACTTTTACACATTTCTGTTCCCTGCTGTATCTCAGAAGGCAATAGAAGAGAAAGGACTTATTTTCCACTGTCTTAAATTAAAGCCTTTTCAATTTAAATATTACAATCCCCACTGCCTTTTGGAAAAGTTGAGATATTCAAAGATCCAGCTCAATTATCATCCTGCAGAATAAAAGTCCTGTCACTGACATAACAACCAGGGGATCCAGCAGTGCAGTCTATTTTCTCTTCTCTTACAACATCTCAGTTCTAAATCCCGAAAGATAAGTACATATGTCACTGCTACTTGCAAAAACCTGGAACAAACCTCAGGCTATCTTTCAAGTAGCTCAATGCTATTTTATAGCCTGGATTAATCCTAGGAAGAATTTCCTCAGTCACACACAAAAGTTTGTCTTTTTACATGTATAATGCATATACACTAGCAATATGTTGTATATTCTGACTTTAAAGATTTTTCTATAGGAAAAGAATATCATCTAGTAGTCTTATTAGTAGCCACCTGCATATAATTTTGACTGAAAGCTGCTAACACTGTTTTGAACAGAGGCTACAAGCAAAGTTCTGACAAAATGAAACATTTAAGCTGGCTGAAATATCTTCAGCATGATGGCTTTAAATCAATATTTATCAAAAATTAACATTTACTTTGCTAACTGACTCAGGTTGTCTGTTTAAACATCTTCACAAATCTCTATAAAACAAACTACCCAGATAGCATGAGCAGCACAGCAAAAGTGACAAAGGCGTGCATGCATCTCACTGGAAAGATCAAAATCTGATTCACTTGGGCTCTGGATGGTGGCATAATGCCTTAAGAATTACATTCAGTTACTTAAAACACCAAATAGGAACACCTTTGATAACTACGTGGTTTAATTTCCTTTACAAAGCACGGGTATTTAAAAATCTGTTCTTTTTTTCCTTCTCTTCAGGAAGACTGCCAAGTCAGTATGCTTTTGGTTGGTTTACAGCCTTTGCTGGTGTGAGTTGCTGTCCTTGGCTGGGGTGTCACTGTGCACAGCGAGGCTGAGAACAGCAACTCTCATTGCTACACAACAGCAAGAACCCAAGTGCCCATCCTGGACAGGAGCTTCTCCTGCTCTTATCCTCCTATCCTTCTCTCCTTCTGCACGTCACATTTATCAGCTCTACTTATTACGCAAGCAAATTCCTGTCTGCAAGATCTCAGTTACTTTTCTCAGAATCCCTTTCATTTCCTTTAGGAAATTTAAAAAAATACAAGAGAAAGTATGCTATTCCTTTACTGCTTCAAAGCATATTTTTCAGAAACAAAAAGGCACATTTTGCCTGAACTTATTAATAATTCTGTCCCGGATATGCTGCAAGATCCTTTATCGATGACTACTGAACATTTTGCCTTAGATCCACAATTGGAAATGTTAATGAATCCCTGCAAGAAGGTTGAAACTCCTACATCCAAATTCCATGATCTTGTGGATATCAGAAGTTCAGCAATCTAGTGTTTCAGAAGGCTATAACCTTTTAAATTCCATCACATGTTCCTCAGCTCTCAGGCCCAGCTGAGCTTGCATTCATTTCAGCTGAAGCTGCAAGAGCAGAATCTTTAGCAGCATCACCCACAATGCAGCCACAGAACACCAGGCTACCCATCCTCCACAGCTCTGGATGGTCTGAATGCTGTTGCAAATCTCAGCAGATAACTGCAGCTGCCTTCAGCTCTAACACTGAGATACAGCCAACAGAGCCTGCAGGTGCCAGCAGACAGTGATTCATTTAGATCCAAACAAGGGTATATTTGATCAAGGGGCTTTGCCTATTGAGAAGTGCACTGTCTCTGGCTGCAGCTCCTTCCCTGCGCAGGGGACACTGCAGAGTATCCTTCACACATCAGAAGCCCTGGGTTTGATCCTTGGCACTTCCACAGGAAGCAAGATGGAGCGAGGCAAGTGAGACCAGTGGTGTCTGCTGACCACACATTACCTTCTGTGGCTGTTCATTCAGCTTGAGCCAAAGTCTGCTGTGTGCCCCAAAATCCTGCAGACTGACCTGGCCTCTACAAACAGAGGGCCATTTCCACACTACACTAAAAATATTCCCGATCTACAACACACAGTCCAGGCCCCCTACACCTGCCCCAGCCTTCGTCAGCAATTAAGAACAGCATCCACAGGCCATCCTTACATGAGGGGGAAATGCAGAAGTCAGAAATGCTGGACTGGCTCCCACCACAAATGGAAGAAGGACCACTTGGTGGAGACTGCAGCTTCTCATCCCTATTGTGACAAGGATTGATACCGTTTTCTGGCCTGAAGGAGAAAGGAGAATGCAAGGTGAATGCTTACAGTATAAAAAAATTAATCAGAGTAAATTCTAATTTCTTCTAATTGCCTGTAGTGACATAGTACATATGGAAATTATTTTATATTTCACATTGCAAACCAGTACTAAGGATGTAATTCAACTGCTTGACTGTAGGCACCCCAAACCAGCTGACATCAGAAGTATCTGAAATTAACATTTTCTTCCTACTGCAATAAAAGAGCAGAGGAAAGGAAATCATAATTCCCTGCAGTCTGAAGACCCAAAATTCCACCATGACACTTAAGAAAAAGACTGTAGAAAAGGGCCTGAGAGGTCTTCAATACTTAGCTTTTTCAAGGATTTAAGATTTGCTTCTGAATATTACAAGGATTTCACTTTAAATAGCAATATGCAACACAGACTTAAAACAAAGTAGGCAACAAATAGAACTTTTGATTTCACAAGTGAAGTGTATCAATGGGAAACTGAATCAGCTGAAGGACAGAACGGGGACACAACTGCTTACTAGTAAAGCAATAAAACACAGCAGAAGTGAGAGGGGTGTGAAAAGTGTGAGAAAAGAAGTTGGCAGACATAAGTTTCCCTGCCCAGTATCAGGTTAAGGTAACTAAACTACATTTCTAGTAAAAAGGATGCAGGCCAAGGAGGCAGTTAATGATTTCACAGCTAAATCAGTTTCTAAGGAAATAGCTAGCAGAATATTAAGTAGTTCAGGCCCCCTTGAGTGATCTCAGCCAGCAAGTCTTTAAAGGAGGGGAAAATGAAAAAAAATAAAAAGAAGGCAGCTTTCCAGTATTTCCTGACTTCCTTAGTTCCATACAGCAAGAGCTTGTCCATACAGGGATCCCATGACAATTCATCTGAAGTAACTAGAGCTTTGTCTGCACTGGGAAGTCATAGAAAAATTAGCATGAAATGGCTGCTACGTGTGCAGTGGCCATTCTGCATTTATTTTCTGTGTGAATACTTCTATTCAGCACTAAAGATTTTCACCCCCCTCCTTTTGGAGGTATGAACCAACAACTTAAAGAGATATGTTATAGTATCTCATCAACTGCTCCCTCTTTCATAATATTTTAAAATGGAATATATTACATTGAGTCTCACATGAAGAACTTGAAACAAGTTATATTCAATTTAGAATGGAAGCATTTACAAAAAAAATTTAATATAGTTTCTGCTCTACTGAATGCAAAATTTCAGATAATTCAGATGAACTATCCTGGATTGTATCCAGTAGACAAGCTGTATCCAGGGCAAAAGTGTCAAACATTTTTCCTGAGATTTCAGATGACAAAAGCCATTTAAATTATTTAAAGTACAAAACATAACCAGTTCAGATATTGCTTTCAAATTACAGCAGCTAAGCTTTTATTGTCTTCCTCCGGCAATAATTTCCAAGCGAGTATTTCCTTATTTTAGTAAATTAATTTGTACTAAAATCAGAATATCATACAAGCCAACAAAGCTTGTCCTTTTCTGCTGCAAAATGTAGTTCAAGAATGTCTTCATCTACTCACTGCAGTTTCCTGCACACAAATTAGTCAGGTACAAAAGATAAACTTCTCATTCAGGGTGGTATTCCTGGTATTCCTTGTTTCCTGCTTAAAACATGGGAGCACCAAATACTCATATTATTTCTACCATTTGGGCAGAGCAGGGGGGGAAATGAATTTTCACGCATTTTCACAGTGTTAGATTTCTGCTGTTTGCATTTCTCCTCTGTAGTTTGCATAGTGAGGCAATCTGTGAAGGCTGCTTCACACCATCAAACTAACACTTCTCTTAGACCAAGAGCTACCAGAACCAGCATGATGAAAATGTGGTTTTAATTTGTATCCAGCAGGCATGTGGATTCAGCTTCCAGTGACCTAAAGCTATCTTGCAGAGGCACAAGCTGCACAACTGAGAAGACTCAAGTTGTGCCAAAATACAACATTCACATTACTCCAGGATCCCGGGACACTTAAGTTAATACCCTGCCTGGGTAGATGGTGCTAAAGAGAGGCAGCAATCACTTCCACAGATCCCTTCTGATGCAAAACTTGCGGTGCAGTTCAGGACAGTGGGAAATAAAAGCCACTCCCACAGGTTTGACACCTTTTTTTGACTTCTCAGAGGAAAGTAATTTCATTTCCACAAACTTGGTTTTCTCTCCACTTATAAAGCAAGAACGTAATGCTTAAGACACTCCAGTGATGATGGTTTATTCCTGAAAGTATACTTTCTAAGTAGGCTGTAAGGCTGCCTTGTCAGGGACTGAAATGGTTCATGCCTTAAACATTGTTAGGAAGGAGTTTTGCCCATTATAGCAAAATCTGTATAAAGAAGCTGCAACCACAGAAGCCCACCTCTCCTTGAAGATGCCTGGCTGGAACTTTGAATTGTGAGTTAAGCCCCCTAGATAAGATAAAGGGGACATTCTGTTCAATTATCTCAGGTCTAGGGAGAAGCAAACAAGGCTGAGAGAAAGGAATGCATCCACAAGAAAGCCAAATGCAGCAGAGAATCATCCCTGGCTGGGTTTGGGGTGAGGGAGCCCACAGAGGCCAGGTTTACACAGACTCCCCCCCTCCAAAACGAGGTAGGGGGGAGATGGTTTTGGGGGGTAACCTCTAGTCAGAGGCACTGAACACCCATCCTCCCTTACACAGACTGGCCCAGCTGTGTAACCCCCAACCCCACAGACCACATCCATGGGACACTGATGTGGGAGGCAGCTGAGAGGGTGTCATAATCCATCAAAGACTCCTCAGACTCATTCCTAAGGCCTTGCACCACAGGACTGCACATGTCTCAAAGTGATGCAACAGACCCAGAGTCTGCTGCAAGAGACTCTGTCAAACTGTCCCCCTGGGGAAGGTACCTGGGCATTCCCACCTAGCCTAAGCATGTATTAATCCATTCTGTGCTTCTCAGGGCACCCTCACCACCAAGAAGAGCAGAGCTGAAGAGGATAAACAGCTCATCCTTGGGATCCATGGAGTGGTGATACTTTCTGTAATCTGCCTCTGTCACTCTCTTTCTGTACCCCCACCCCATTTCTATTTTTTCTCTTCCTTCTTCTCCCTTTCTTTCTCATATTTATGATCAAATAAAATGCAAACTATTGACTTTGGCATATGATAGTACTTGCACCTTAATTTGGGCAGAGGAATTTCTAGTAACTTTAAAAACTGGGTTGTAACACTGCCCTAGCAGCCAATTCCACAGACTCAGTCCAGGTCTCCAAGCCCACCACAGGTAGAATACTGTGCTGGGGAAGTGGGACCTCAAATTCTAACACTGATCCCCACAGTAAAGAGGCAAGGTGTATTTAGGCATAGATTAACCAGTCTACATTTTTAAGGCCTGCAGTTCTTTTGGAAGACTGCATGAAAATTATTAGATAATCACTATTTTACTAATATGAGCTAATATATTAATTAACTGCTGCTTTCTTCTGACACACAAACACACACATTTAATATATATGGGGAGAGGTCTTGCAAAAACTGTGGATGTTGTGACGGTGCAAAAAAATTGGCCACTGTTAGAAAGGGCACAAAGTCAGAACTCTAAGTCCACATTTAGGCTATACCAGGCAGACAAAGTAGGTGCCATGTTCAAACAAATGCCATTTTATCCAGGCTAGTACTCAGAAGAAAAACTAACATTGCAAGGCAAATTCTGCCATGAGATAGCAAAAAATTCTTCTGCTTTAGAAACATGTGTTTCTTTCATCTTGCTTTTTGTTAAAAAAATACATGCCTTCTGGGGCTTTCTCCATGCCTAGATCTGGTATGCTACACTTGTCTGTTCCAAGCCCTGGTAAGCTAATACATATAACTCCATAAGAATGGCACACCTGCTAAAAAAAGTATATTTGGATGATTCAGGAGGGCTCCCAGTCAGATCACCTTGTAGGAATTCTAATTCCAGCATGAAACAGTGGGAGGCAAGATAAAGCTGTGACCACTCCTTGTCCCAAACAGACTTCACTCAGAGTTACCCACACCTGTGCAACTACAGCCCACATCAGCCCTCACAGTCTTCTGCACCCATTTTCCACATTGAAATGAGGAGAAGTCTTTTAAGAAATAGAAAATATGAACAGGAAAGGAAAGAGTGGCAGAGGGATGATATGGCACAATCTTCAGGACTGATGTGTTCAAAGAACCACCTGGAATTTCATTACATTGTTTTCAGGTTACCTATTCATTTTACCATACTTACCTATATGAATCCTGTGAGTCTTGAGTACTATTATCATACTTTGTTAGTCTTGTAGTCTCTTAGATTAAGTATCCACAGAAATAAAAACATTAAATCCTTACAATAAACATGCCTGTATCATAGCTACCTGGACTTGATCAAATCTAAAACTATGCAACTGAAAGTTATAAAATCATTTAAATTTGCGATCTAATTGGTATTTCACTTCCTCAGTCAGGACAGTGAACAGGACAAATCTCAGAAATCAAGATACACTTGTTCTAACAGAAGGCAGAGAATATTCAAGGAGCTCTACATGGTAAGACTTCTTTATTCCATTTACAGTTAGCCTTCTCTCTGATTCAAATCACACCAAGAGCAAAGTGCCACATACACTTCTGATGGAAAATGCATTTCTTCCAAAGCAGGGAAACCCAACATAAGACTTTTATCTTACCCATTTTCTTTTTCATCTGTCATCTAACAAACCTCCCCAGAGCAACATACTTTGTTGCTTGTGATCCCAAGCACTGTACATGTTTGGTACAACTTTCCAATGGAATATATTACATGAAGATGCAAGAACATGTGGGATATAATGCACATTTAAATCAACGTGATCAGTAAATATTTACTCAAGTATTTTGAGACTGTGACCTCAGCCAATGGACCTTTCTCTGCCTGCAATGTTCCGCTCCTTTTTTGAAATTCTCTGTAATGAATGACAAAGGCAATGCAGTTTTAGATAGGGAAGGTTTAGTTATTTAGGCATTGTTATGGGTTTCTTTTCTGTTGTTGCTATGCTTTTTAAAAGAGCTTAAAAATCCAACTTGGTCTCATTTATTTGGACTTACATTAGATATGCAGTTCTGTGAGAACCTGGTGTCACAGGTCTCTGGAGAGGCTCATCTATACTCTGATGGACACCAGCAAATTGCTTCTTCTTAGTTTTTGGAGTGTGAGTCATTATCTGATACATGGAAACAAAGAAAAAAAATAATGCAGTGGAAAAACAGGTATTTGAAGCCATAGAGAAAATTCTATAGAAACATTGCAGCAGAAACTAAAAATTGCATTCTGGTGTCACTGGATAAAACTGTCTGGAATCACTGAAGACTCTTTCACATCTTCTCTCAGGTCACCTTTCCATCATCAGGATTCTGGACTCTCGAATCCAGAAGGCAAACATTTATAACAGAATTGTTTGGGTTTGAAAGGTTCATAAAGACCATCCAGTTCCAAGCCCCCTGCCATGGGCAGGGACACCTTTCACCACATCAGGTTGCTCAAAGCCTCATCCAACCTGGCCTCAAACACCTCCTGGGATGAGGCTGCCACAGCTTCTCAGGGCAACCAGTGCTAAAGCCTCACCACCCTCACAGGGAAGAATTTTTTCTTTATATCTAATCTAACCCACTCTCTTCCAGTTTGAAGCCATTCCCCCTTGCCTTATCACTATATGTTCTTGTGAAAAAGCTCCTCTCCAGCTTTCTTGTAGGTCCTTTTAGGACTAAAAGCCCACAGTAAGGTCTCCCTGGAGCCTTCTCTTCTCCAGGCTGAATAATGCCACTCTCTAAGGCGTTTTCACAGAAGAGGTGCTCCAGCCCTCTGAATATTTCGAATTGGTCACAGCACAATAAATGGCATTCATACAAACTTTATGCTTTTTTACTTAATAGCTTTTTGCTGCTTGAAGTAAGGCAGACAATACTTGATCCGGCACAATGCCTGCAGGAGCAGTTGACTTTTCAACTTCCCTTTTTTTCTAAAATAATTTCAGACCAGCAGAATGTTCCAGTATTAACCTACTCAGCACTTTGCTTTGTGTGCTCACAGAGTCACTGGTGTAGCACTAGAACCCTAAGGCTGCCTGTAGCTTATTATTAAGCCACAGCCTGACCACCCCCTGCAAAAGGCTAGCTCCTTTCTCACACTGGTTCTGCTTCTCCTGAGCAGTAGCACATACACAGACTGTGAAAGATTCAGACTGCTCTTCAGGTTAGCACCTGCCCCTTCAAGCAACAAATTGAAGAAAGTACTGAAACTACTGAAATAAAACACTAAACACAGGAAATTAATTTATTTCAAGATTCTAAGGAGTGGTACTCACTCCCAAGTACTCAGTTGTTAGCAGCTTCTCTCCTGAAAGCTCTCCCATCTGAGGCAGCAAAACCTCATCTTTGTCCAGATCAGGATCCAGGATGTCACTGTCCTCCTGCAAGGCAACAAGAAACTCAGATGTGCAAGGAAGTTTTAAAGCTGGTAATAAGGGGCTGGTACAAGAAGCCTGGAATAAGTATTTCAGGATAAAAACATCATGTAACAAGGCAACAATCCTATTTTGATTTTATCCTACAAATCCAAATGTAACCAACTTCAAGTAAAAACTACCAAGAAGTCACTCTCCTGTGCCTATTTCTAGAAGCTCTGCAGCTTCTAAAGGTCAAAAAAGCCAGGAAACGTTGAAGTTTGAGGGATTCCTCCACTAAACCAAAACCATTAGAACATGAACAAGGCAGTATTTTTGCTTGTATTTTGCTACTAAAAAGAATTATTTTCTGTCCTGCACAAGATATCCTAAGACAGACCCATTCCAGGTGAAGAATATGTTCTTTGCTTTTGAAACCTATTGTAATAGTAAATGACTGTCAAAAACAGTACATGAGAAAAAGTAATCTTTCTAAAAAGGTATATTGCATAGTCATGTAGAGAGTCTGTCATAAACTCCATTAAAAACAATGGCCACTGGACTCTGATGAACTCAAGAGCACAATGAAAATGAAAAGGAGTTTTACTTTAGACAGAATTTAGACTCAGTTTAAAATAGTCACAATCAGCTCTTAATTACCTGGAAAGCTGGGTATGTGTGAAAAATAACCCAGATGTTGGCAAAAGGATAAACACTTGTAGACAAGGCAACAATCATCTGTATCAAGGAAAAAACAACGCACCATCCCCTGTCCCTTACCAAGAAAACACACTCCAAAGTCCACAACATACTGTAGTTTGACTGGGGGGGGGGGGGGGGGGTGGGGGGAAGTTGCAAAGATAAGCTCTATTAATAGGTCTGGGTGTATTTTTTCTTTACACATTTTGTTCATGCAGCCAATCCTACTTCCTGACATTATTTAACGTACTAGGTAACCAAGCCTGAAAGTCTCCCCCTCTGCTTCCCTGTACATAATAAGGACTTTGCCCAATGTGCCATCACTCCACTGCTGAAGTAACACAATTGGTGCCCTGTTCTCCACTCTGTCAGGCTGCAACAGACGTTGGCAGCAAAGCCTGTTAATGTAATGCCTTAAAGCCCTGTGATTAAGCTCTTTCTTTTGATGTACCCTGTGGCTGAAGTGTATTTTCACACAGGCAGCTCTCTGATTTTATTGCCAGGTGCTGAGTGACAGCGGATCAGAGGGTGTCTGATAAATCGTCACTGTACAGTCACCTCACACAGGTCCAGTTTGTAACTAAACTTTTGAATCAGAGATACAATAGCACATATTCATTTCTACAAGCAGTTTTTCAAGATGGTCCAAGTCAAATAAAAAGCGAACACAGAGATCAAATACTGAAGATAAATTAAGTTAGTATTTAACAGACCAGTCAAGAGAATACTGAGCACCAGGAAAAACACACTGCGACTGTGGGTGTCAACACACCCCAGAAGGCTGACATCTCAAGGCTGGGTATGTACTCCAGGAGCCAGTGTATCCTAAGTTCTACACTAGTTAATTTAAAGCTTACCAGGCAAACACAAAAGCCATTTTACTTCTGAATAACAGCACACACAGAGATATTTTTTATATGGTTATAAGTGCCAGTGTCACATAGTACAGAATCTTAAATTTTGAATGTATGATGCCCTTAGAAATTCCAGAATTTTCCTCTAACAGGCTCTGTGACTTGGCCACAGTGCTTAGGAGAAAGTAGTCATTACCACAAAATCTGCTCAAAGCCAGGAGAGAATTCATCAAATCTAAATTAAACACAGATTAAAGCAAAAAACCCCATGAGAGGTAATAGTGACAGCACTGGGAACATTTGCATATTCTTGTAAACAAAGCTGGAGCAAAACCTGCAAATTAAGGCTCCATGAAAGTAGTTTTGTTTTTTCTTAAGTTGTAAAGGTCTAAATAAAGGTCTTGAGCAACAAATTCTAACATCAGTAAGCAGTCTGAAAACATGCCACTAAACTGGCAGAACTGGCAATATATGGACATATCCTGAAATGCATTCAGTCTGTAGCAGTTTAAAAGTTATGTAAAAGCAAGACTTTTGATAAAATTTTCCAAAACTTTCTGTTGCCAGATCACAACATCAGATGTTATCACAGAACACCATTGAGAACAGTAATTCACTGCAATTCCAAAATACAAAAGTGTTCCAAGCATTGAGGTAGTGAGTCAACAAATCTTTGTTTATTTAACAAAGTAACAACATTATGCATTACTGCCGTGATATTTGTAAACTATATTTTCTAAACTGAGGGATTAAGAAACCAGATGTCCTTGTAGCAGAACAGAATTATAGTTCCCAGCAGCAACAAGGATTCAGAATGTGTTGCAATTAATGTTACACTAAAAACAGTTTCAAACTTGACTTTTCTTTTTAATATAATGGTGAAGCTAATGAAAAACTGGAGTTGGATATCTTTTGTTTCAAAAGCCTACAATCATTTTTTGAGTCAAAAAATAAGAAATGCCAGAAGTCCATTTTAATCACATGATGGTCCAGTGGCAAAAGTACATTTCAAAAGGATTTGACCTAGAGCCTTTGCCGGGATTGTAAGCAGCAGCAACTCATCTAGGGGGTAGGACTGAACAGGAGAATTCACCTTCCTTTCATTTCCAGGAACAGGTAAAGTGAAGTGTTCAACACTATCAGGCAATTCAATGCCACATCTTTCAGGAAGGAATTCCTTATCTATGTGTTTTCACAACAAATTATCACCTTGGATTCCCACCACACACCCAAGACACTCAAAGCCTTGAAACGTCAGTTAAAATGTGTTAAGCAGCATTTTAAGCAAAGGGAAGTTTTAATGGTTGATCTCCAGGAAGCCCATCTTGCACCACAAGCATTGATTTTCGGTTGGAGGAGTGGAAAGATTATAAAAAAACTGACTTCAAAACTGCAGGAGGTGAAACAATTACAATAATCTAATCCTATAAGAAAAAAAAAAATATTGTATTCCCTTAGAATAAAAAGGGGAGAGCTGATTGTTCAATAAAACTTCTTTGTAAGTCTAAACTTAGAATTTCCACATAGCTCTAACTTTAGGCAAAGGGATTATAAATAAGTTCACCACCTATTGTGCCACAACACAAAAGGTATACACCACACCACACAAAAACTGGATAAATAATGCAACCAGTGCAAGGCTTCCCTGGACACTACCATGCCAAGGCTGGATGCTACATGGTGCTGCACCCCACACCAGCTGAGAGCACACCACACCTGTTACAGTCAGGATATTTGCATTTCTATCTGCTCTCAAAACAGAAAAAGGTCAGCATGCACTAGAAAATGCATTCTGTCACACTGCAGTAACAGGACAAATTTTAGACTTGATTTTCCCCAGTCACTGTCATTTCCATTGATGTGCAATGAGCTACTAGAACCGGGACACAAACTAAGTTTTATCTGTCTTATTCTTTGTTGGTTCAGGACAAAAAGCTTATATTTTGTCAAAAAGCATGGTTTTCAGCGAATCTGTTCTGCAATAACACTTCCAATACAAGAACATTTTGCAGTTCACTCACACTCAATGTCACTGACTTCTTCAGGGCAGGACACATGCTATGAATGTATGTGCACACAAACACAGCTAAGTAACAAATACTGTTTCCAGGACATCTACCATACCTCTTTTTTAAATTTCTCAGGCAAGGCTTCTCAATTAAATAAAAATGCAGTGGGGTAGATTTCCTTAAGATAAAACTCCCAGATAACTACTGACACTATTTTCAAGTCCCCACTGTGCACTAATGGTAATGGAGAAAAGGCAACACCACCAGTGAAGATATAACAATTCCCTCACATGATTTACATCTTGCTTTGATGGTTAATTTAGATGATCCAGTATGTTGTATTGTCTACACTCATGGCTGTATAAAGTCAGCTTCTTAAAAGATGTTGAAATACTGGTATAGAATGCATTTATTAGCAGAGAAGGAAATACAGAGCTAATCAGCTTATATTTACTATGCTATAGTTTCTCATGCTTATTTTATTATATTTTCTCATGGGACTTATTCCTTATTTGTAATATCTGTTTCCCCTTTCTTACATTCCAGCAATTTACTATATATATTTTGAAGTTTTTAAACAGGAAATAAAGTCACACCTTGAGTAGATAATGATTCCTTAAGAAAACATGACAACCTGTTTATAAACTATTCTGATAATACACTTTTTTTTTTTTTAATTGCACCCAACAGGTCTACTTGAAAGCAAGATTTCGACTGCTACAGTAACTCTTTATCTCTTCACTTATGTTAAGATATAATTCTTGAATTATCACAAAGGTGGTGAGTTGCCAAAATAAAAGAGCAGGACTTCAAATGAAGAAAAGGTAATGGAAACAGATCCAATTTTCTTGTTAATGCAAGAATAACTAAGTAAACATAAAAAACAAAAGCAAAACCCACCAGAAAAGAAAAGTCTGGTTTATTGACACAAGTATTTTCTTTCTCGGAGGTTAAAGACTTTTCTAAAAGGTATCATAAAGTGTTTACTTACTTCCTCATATTCTTCTTCCTCATCATCTTCAGACACAACACTATCATTGAATGGCTCTTCTAGAAAGAAGCAAAACAAAAGGGTGTCATTTAAGTTGCACATATACAACTTAACAGAATCTCATTATTACTTCACTTTCAAGATTTAACCTGCTTCTCATACAGACCCATCTTTTTCAGGAGAACTGTTGGAATAACTTGATCATATAAGCATTCTAGAAATCACTGAATCAATTTATATTTTGGAAAATGGCAGACATAGAAACACTCTGGAATAGTTCCTTGCTCATAAAATCCACAGTGATGTCTCACTGTATTTACTGACAAGACTTGAATGAAAGTGAGCATACCTGCAAGTTTGTCTATTTTTCAAATATTTTTAAATAAGAGACTCTACTACTCCCTACAAATACTTAAATAGTATACTGCTGTTGTACATAAAAAGTTAGTACTCATGCAGAATACTTATTTTAACTTTTGGACAAAATTATTTCCTCAGGAAAAAAGTGGCCAGGCGTATGCTGAAAATCTGAAAGCACAACTTGTACTCATCAATGACTCAGACAAAAGCTCTTAATGCCATTTCCAGGTAGAAGAGAAGTGGTTCTATAACCTTGAAGAACAAATATTGTATAGTGACAATACAGTGCTTAAATACTTTAATGGTTCTTTTACAAGCTAGAACTGTAAGACAGGCTGTGTTCTCTTTCCAAAAGTCAAAGAAAGCAGTTGAACTTGTTCTATGTTTACTGTACAGTAAGATGCAACCAGAATTAATCTCTTTTTCATTATTTGCTTTCTCTTCCTTCAATCTTCCTTTCAGTCACAGGCAACAGAAAACAGAATAAATATTCCACCTTCTCAGTCTATTAACAGCATCTACAACTGCTATGACCCATCAAAAAACTCTCCAAAAAGGATGGTCTATGCTCCCTATTCAGGATAAGCCATTTCACATAAAAGCTACACCTCAATAGAGCAAGAGATGACCACAGACAGACCTAGTCCCTAAATCTTGTTTTACAAATTTCTACTGGATTTTTGTAGTTGGCAGCAGTCTCTCATTGCCATTACACCATTGGCATGAAAGAAAACAGCCAAGGTCATTTTATTTACAGTCCCAAAACTTTGGAATTGTGTCTTACTCAGCCTTTTACTTCTTTATTACTACAACATAAAGGAAATTATAAAATATGTGACTTTCAAATCCTGACATTCACTATTCACCCTCTCTCAGACCATCACGCTATTGTCACTCTTTCAAGGTTTCAATGCCATGCAAAAACATGAGCTTTTTTTATGGCTTTTGTGAAAGATTTAAAGCTCTGATAGCTGCATATGTTCTGACCTGAATTGAGTTGCTTGATAACAAATTCAATCTGTCGAACCGTCTCTTCATTCCTTTCCTTCATAAAGCAGCGCAGAATTTCTTCCATTCCCTGATTGTAGCAGAAAACATTGTTAGATCAGTATTTCATGTGACCACAGCAACAGAGAAATTTTAGCTTAAATATCTTTTTTTTTTTTTTTTTGGTCAGGAAAAACAGAGGCAGTGGGAAGCAAACCATGGTGTCAAGCTCCAAGTGTTGCATAGACAAAATAAATACACTCTAGATTGTTTTGAGGCTTAAACAAAGACATGTCCATGATGAACAGCAAAGTTTTACAACAGATCTGTTGCTTTTGCTTTCTGAATTCAGTACACAATAGTCATCAGAATAGGATAAAATTTGCATCCATGGAGACCACGGTGCAAGGTTCAGAGAAGGAAAGCAAAGAGCAGAACCAGCTTTGACTTTAAACCCGCTCTTTATGGCTCCTTATAGCCTTGATGTTGTGTCTTTAAGCATTTAAGATCACTTTCAATCCTCTGTGCTCTGTGAGGTAGAACATCCGACAACAATTATGTCTCCACAACTCTCTGGGTTAGTTCCTAAGATACAAAGACATGCTGCTATCCCAGAAGCCGCTTCCTCAAACACAGAAAGCAGTGGTTACCATTAGACTACTTTCACAGGAAATCAGTTCCTAGTTCTGAAACCTTTCTCCTGCCTTCTCCAAATAACCATGTCTACACCAGGCAGAAGGGAAAAGCAGCAAGAACTCATTTTAGTGACTACTAACTAGTGCAGAATGAGCTACATAAGGGGAAGAAGTAGCAGGTGAGATTAAAGCATCTCCTGGGCCACAAAGAGTCTACAAAATGCTAGAAAGATACACAATTCTAACCACTCTTAATTTATAATTCAGACAGAATCCTTCACATTACTGGGGCTCCACTCCCAGGAAAAAGACTTGAAAATATGGCAGAAATGTTTGAGACATACATTCATACTTTCCTGAGGACCAAAGGGGAAGGGCTCTTGTGGGTTCCCTTCTCAAAATGCCCTGGCTCCCACTTCACAGCCCTGCTGTGCCCTGCTCAGCAGATTCCTGTCTGGGCATCTCTGGCAGAGGTGTTGATTTTCATGCAGCACTTCTTACCATTTCTTTGGCTTCTTCTCGGACAGAAGGGATGGCCAGAATACTGTACAGTGCTCCATTCACATATGACTGGATCTAAGAAGAAATAGAAATACCATGAAGAACTCTTACATTCATCCCAGCTGACTATCAGCAAAATACAAGAGTGAAAGTGTAAGCTAGCTATACTTGAAAGAGTTTAACCAGGCTAGACTGGACTTGCAAAAATTCCCATATGGGAAGTAGAGAACATTTAGGATGCAAATATACTGTGATATAATTGATCTAAATCAGCATGCTGCATGCTAATTCACCAAACAGCCCCCCCTGCTTCTGCTAATGTATTCTTGTAAATTGACCTAGCCATAAGAAAAAAAAAGGAAAAGAAAGAGAGAAAAACAGAAAAAAGTTAGTTTCTGACAATCACTAATGGCAGTACAAAAAACAGGACAAGGAACAAGGAAAAGACCCTGCCAGCATGAACTCAAGACAGGCTTCAAGCATTGTAGCCTTAAGCAGGATGATAAAGCCAAAGCAGCTTCAAACATCCTCTCACTCTGCTGCTGCCAGGAGAGGCAAAAAACCTGCCAGCACAAAAGCTCTGAATTACAGCTATTGAAAGCCACCAGATCTTTCAAACTAGTTTTACCAGCACTTACATGAGCCTTTCTAATGGCCAGTTAGTTACTTTTGAAGCATTAAGATTTTCAGTCATCCTCTGTCTGTACCTTTGGAAAAGTGAACAGTGAGCAGGCCTGGGAGCAGGGGAAGCCAGGGAAGGTGAGGGACTGGGATTTACACAAGAATTCCACAGCTTCTCAGGAAAGTCTCCTCACACCCAAGAGCACTGTATTCTACTTTTGATAATAAAAATTGATCTACTTTTCAATAATAAAACTTTTGCCAAAGTAAGTGCAAAGCACATTGTAAGAATGCACTCTCTGAGAGAAATTTCAAAGTAATTTTGAGGCACAGACTTCAACAAAACAGTAGCATTTTCCAAATATTTCAGTCTAGGAGTTGGTATTTCATCTTGTATTAGTATGCATTGTCTTAAACTTTCATCATTCACAAAACAAAGGCAGTGGAAGAATCTCATATAGGTATGTCAAAATTAATCAAAACAATGCAATGAAGAACTGATTTACATCTTCTAATGAACTCACAACACATGGATGAAACACTCTGTTGAAGTGTTTTCTCTATTTTCAGTTTGTTATAAACAGAACCCCTTGATGATACTGTCATTGCATAAAAAAAAGACACAGAACTTATATTTAATTTTTATTAGAAGTCTCCAAACACTTTGCATATCATCATGGAATTATTCTACAATATCCTGGTAAAAATTCTGCCTCCATGAATTCAGCTTTGTACAGTATTTGTCTGCATTTCTTTCTGCCTTAAATTTTACTCCACAGCTAAAGAAATGCCCCTCTGCAGGGATAGCTGAAGCAGTGCTTTATATATCAGCCAGCAGTTATCAGAGTGATGTGCTAACAAGTATCAGGTAGAAATAAGCAGTAAGTTTTAGCATTTTCCTCTGAGGTAGTTCAATTTAATATCTAAGATGCAAGTGTGTCCTGAGACAGAAAATAAAGGAACCAAAAGTCTAAAGTGAGAGGTCAAATGAAGTGGAAGATAAAAAGATATTAGGGCTTGAATGTCACAAGTCTACTACTTTCTTATAGAATTCCTTAAAACTACAGCAAATGTGTTCCCCTGTACCTGATGTTTTGCATAATGAGATTGCATCACACATTGTTCATCTCATGAACAAGTTAAGCTTGAGGTGATTTGGTGCATGACATTTAAGCAGCATCAGAAACTGTAATCAAGGCACATGAACTGCATGGTAGCTGCATACAAAAGCTTCCATTCTTAGCTGCCAACATTTGTCAAAGCAAGACATGCTTCTGTCTAGAAAAACCTCTGCTCAACAAAATAAAATCTACGCATTAGTGAATTTTAGAAAAAATTCATGCAACTTAATTACATGAGGGTATAATAAAGGAAGCAAAACCAATTTACTTTTTTACATTTCTTCCTTTCTTATTTTTGAAATCTTTCTTTCCACCTTTTCATTCACCCAAAGTTTGCTGTACAAATACCTTAGGATTCTCATGGTCAAGAAGACCAGAAAGAACTCTGAGCATGTGGTTTGGGATACTTGCACATATTTTCTTTCCTGCAAAGGCAGAACACATAAATATGCTTGAAAAAAATAGAACAGAGCAGAGCAAGTTCTTTTCTTACTTTTTAGAATTACTATTAAATAGAGTTTGCACAGAGAAATACTGTTTCCTGTTCCTGACAAATGCTGCTGAGCATAACTGAGTTGAAACCACTGAAGTTACTCTGGATTGATGCAGTTGTAGTCTTGGACAGGATGCAACACAAAGGGGATAAGGGGATTTAAAAATTCAACAAAGGCTTTTTTTGCTTACAAGAAGCAGACAATTTTTCACCCTTACCTTACTTTCCTTTTTAAAAGGACATTTAACTTAAGCTCTTTTTAAGTCTCTTGGACACAGACAGGATCTTATTTTCTTGGGGGGAATCTCTGCATTGTAGAAGTGAAGACAAGGTGAAGCCTAAGCTCCCTGCCATTACTCCTCAAACCAGTTCTTTCTGTTTACAAAGACCTCTTATACAGAGTCAGCAAGTGGACAAAAAGTGTCCTTTGAAAAGTGGGCCTGCAATGTAGCAGTGGCAGCCTTCACATACTAATATGAAAAATAATCAAATCTTATAGGGTGCCATTGCTTATTTCTTTGCTTAATCCTTTAAAATTTGGTAAAGCTAACCTCCCATAACTGGAATTCTTGGGAAAAAAGATGCGCTCAAAAGCATTGGCTGTTACACTCAAATATCTTTGGTCATGGTCCTTGTTGCTTATTGCAGTCACTTGAAAGAATACTGGTAAAACAGGAAGAAAGAGCCATAATTCTCCCTATCTCATGGAATAAGGTTGTAATTCAAAATGTAAGACACCTGCACTCCGCAGACAAAGATTCATGAGCAAGGCAGCACAATACTCCAGGTTGTAATCAGACAGGCAATCTGGGTCTATTAGAACATCAACCAGCCAGAAAATGAGCCCATCTTTGATCATTGCTGACTGCAGTGCACGCCTAGGATTAAAAAACAAAATCAGATCACAAATCACAAATGTTAGATTACAACATAAATAGCTTTCAGATACATTTCTAGTCAGCAAAAGTACATTAAAAATATACTAGCCTACAAAAAAAACCCCTAAACTACTAATATTGGCAGAATCACTAAACTAAGAAATTAATAAAGCCTGAAAAAATTGAAGATGCAGATTCCCATATGGTTAGAGGACTAAAATGTTTTTGGATAGACTGGGGGTGGGGTGCCTTTTGTTTTATAGTCTTCTTTTTAAACCTGTGAACTGCTGAGGTAAAGTTTCTTCATTGTTTTCTAAGGCTTCTTACCCCAGCTAAAATGCATTTTCAATTGTCTTTTAAAATGAGTTTTAAAAGCCAGCTACACACCATAAAACAAATTAATTATTTCTTCTGTCACAGGTAGCCATAGTACTGTAGCCCTTTTGTACTGTTGATTTGACAAACGAGGTTTTTGCTTGAATCTATTTGCACTTTTCTCTAGAGACTCTTAAATCTCATGCTCTTTTAACTCAACTTGTATCTGCCCTCAAAGACTATGCTGAAAAAAGTGCCATGTGGCCAACTGTGATCTACAGTAGAAATTCCACACTTTACAATACAAAATATATACTGGTAGAAAAGTCTTACTGAAGAACAGCATTTTTAGTAACATTATTTCCAAGAGGCATAATATTTAAATTGCAAAGATCAAAGCAGGTGCTTTCCTGGCTTTGGTCCTGAAAGCTCATATGTTTCTTAGTGCTGGATATTGCAGCAGCTCCATAGCATGGGCTAAGTAAAACAAGGGAGCAACTGACCACATATTAAAAAAATTCCCTTATGTCAAGTATCTGGAATTAACCCTCTGTAAGAGTGTTACTTTTTTACAAAATAAAAACTTTCCGAATTTTCAGTATTCCTCCTGACTGCTGTGAAAACAGGGGTCCTAAGATCATATTTATTTGATAAGTAGAGCATGCCCTTTACTGCTTTTGCCTATTTCTTTTGTGTTGGATATTTGAGTCAGATTGCTAATGCAAAAGTAAGAAACAAGACAGCCCATTCAAAGACAGTTTCAGGAAAGAGAGTCAACAGGATAAAGATGAAATCCCTGAAAAATATTTGCAGAAAGGATAATGAAAACCTTATGCTTTGGAATGTAACACAACTCTTTTTTTTCCATGTAGGATCATCAGAGCTTTCTACGTTAAGATTTTCACTTTCTTCAATTAAGGAACACATACAAAGTACACAAGGCTGTGGCAGGAGATGTACATTTACTTGAGCCTTGACAGCTGGTAGGAAGTCAAGTTAATTCAGTCAGCAAAACTGAGTTCTCCTCCATAATAAGTGACATTACTTTCATCAGCCTTCAGGGATTCTGTTGATTGTTATGGGAAAATCAAGTGCTCTTCTTTCCTCCCTGAACAGAGCCTAACTAGCCTGCACTTCCTCTCCTGCTGTCACCACCACACGCTGTGCTTTCATCACCTGAGGCTGAATTTCTGCAGAGCCCCCAGAACATTCTCCCATGTAAGGGAATCCTTGTCTTCAGCTTTCAGTCTGTCCTCCAGCATTTGCAGCAATGTTGGGTTCTGAGAAAGGTAGGCACGACCTGGTGCAAAAAGTGATGAAAGAACAGATGCTGAGATAGCAGCTATGACAGAAAACCTCCCTCTCTTTGGAAAATAAGCAGGATTGACCTCAGTTTCCTCTTGACAAGACACATTCTTGTGCCAAGATCCAAACAAACCTACACAAAGTTGTGTAGCAGACCAGATGCATTCAATCCAGACACTTGGGGTATTAGAGGTCCACACTTGCCAAATCAGTACCACACAGAATCCACTTTGACTATATGCTTTCTGATTTACCACTTTTATGCAATCAAGAAAAAGAACGGAAATATCCAAGGAGCTTGGGAAAGTCAGGTGCCCTGCTGCTACTGACTTCAAATGGGATTTCAGTGCCTAGAAATACTCAGCTCCAAAAATAGCTGCAAACCAAGAGCTACTTTGGGACAGGCAGAGATACAAAGCTGGATATATATGCATCTAGATTGTTAGCAGCGATGCACAAAGATTTATTCAGGTGACAACCAGGAAAATGCAGGAGCCACAGTACTTACTATTGCACAGTCTGTTAGCAGGTCTGCCCACAGGACCCATAATTAGTGGGGATTTTTCTCTTTAACCCTCATGGAGATACTGAAGATTATATTAAAGGCAGTATCTGAGTAAGTTCCCACATGGATCACAAACCATCAAAACAATTCAGAAATACTGAAAAATACTGTCAAAATAGTAACTTTTCAGACACTAAAAAGCTGTTTTGAATGCAAGTAACAAAAGATAGTGAATTCCTAGAAAAGGGTGCAAATAAGGCTCTAAATTTCCACATGTACTGACATGCACTTGTGAAGTACCAATAAGACAGCATTATATGAAAATACTATACTATTTTTTTCAGTTAATCTATTACCTTCTATCAGTGAAGCAAAAGCATTGATGAGTCTTGCCATATACTGTCTGACTACCTCACTCTTAGAATATAATAACTGGAGGACACTTCTCTGAAAAACAAAGCAAACGTTAATAAATTACAAAGAAGGAAAACACAAAAGTTAGTCTTCTATAATGTTGCAAAAGCTTCATTAAACTTGCATAGAAAAAAAACCCCTTTGAATGCATATTGGTTTGTCAATGATGTACAGTATCTTTTTTTATTGGCAGGGGGCTGAAGGATAGATGGAAAATTAACAACTAGGCAAATCACAGCTTCTCAGCTGAGTCTGTTAAAACACCATTAAACTCTATGTTGTAGAGTGGAAGTTACAATGAGCCAATATAGTCCAGTTAAAGGTGGTACCTAAAATTAATATTCAGTCAGTGACAAAAAAAGTCCCCACAAACCAAAGAACTTAGTTTTGTTGATGAACTTAAGCACAGTAATATTACCTGAACAGGAATACTTTGCTTTGACAACAAAGAGCATGGGAAGCTCAAGCAACTTAACACCTGTTTTATTTCAGGCTTTACATATAACATCCCCCTTACAGAAATTTAGAGGAAGAAAAACTGATGGTTGACTTAATAATCCTTTATGTTTGCTAGTGGTACAATTGACTGTTGCAAAGGCAATGAAGCCACAATAAACCAAGTATGCCCAGTGCCTCTGGGGAATTCAGTTATGCTCAAAAGTCACCATAACCAATGAAGGAAGTTGTGCTTTTCATAGCAACAGTACTTGGTTACCAGGGACACAAACAAATTTTAAAAATCAACACACCAGCAATTCCCCTTTCTAAAGAGAGGTGCCAATCCACCTCAAATTCACAGAAACACATTGACCACGCTATTGCAGGTGCACAATGACATATTCCATAGTGGCATTGGGACTGAACTCCTAATTAAATTCTTATCTTAGATCAGTGAAATTAATTGAGTGCCTTATTTAACAATACACAATCACTCAAAAAGAGACACAGGATCTGATAAGCAAGTTGTAAAGGGCCTCAGGCTTCAAGCACAGAGAGGTGATAAACTTCCATTTGTCTACAAGAACAGTGTCTACACTAAGGGCTCTTGTAATGCAAAGCTTTGCCTTCAACATTTTAAGACCTGGATGTGGAAGCTAAATGCATCACCTGATTTTGGTACTACTAACTTTTTTTTCTTTTTCCCTTCCAGAGAGCAATAAAATTTTATAACCATCACTTCATAGGCACAAACGAGCAGTATCACACAGAAGTTGGACAAGTGAAAACTCTCAGTTTCAGCTGACCTGGCAGTTGCTGTGGCAATCTAGGAGGTCATTACTGATGTAGGCTTGCATGATAGTGTCTCTCTGTTCTCCAGGATATGATGTTGTCAAGCGCTAAAATAAATAACAACACAAATAAACAAGTAAAAAAACCACAAAAAGCCAAAACTATGTATTGATGTCCCCTGGAGATTTAAAAGGTGGTGATACTCTATAGCTGAGAAACCTCTTTCATGGAGAGCAGTAATTCAACTTCAGTGACCTAAGGGAAAGAGATGAACTGACCTGACCTCAGCTCTGTGATCCATTACAAAACTTACTTGGGAGCTGTCATCATTGTCCATACAGGAAGGATACAGAATTGCTTCCCATAACGTTAAAAATGCCCCTCTAATAGTTACAGATGTGGTGCTTTTCTTAAACATCTGAGGCAGAGCACTGGGCTAGAAGTAACTCTGGTCAGAACAAACAAGACTGCTTTTTATGTGAAAAGGGATACTGAAACTTGATCAGAATTCCATTATTATCATATTTCATGACTGTCACTTTGAACACATCAGCTTCCTTTTCAGCAGGAAAATGTAACTTCCTGTTGTCACCTGTAATTTTTATGAAATGTCATTACTTAACCCAATTCAACCAAAAGAGAGGTACCTGTAAAATACCTTGATTATAAATGAAAACCGGTGATTAGAGTCAGGTATGTCTTGGATACAGCAGTATTTATATAAATGTAAACCAAAAGGATATATGGAAAAAGGAACTGCCTAAAACAACAATTTATTTGAAAACACATCTGAAATTATTTCCACTGAATATCTCAGAAATTTGGGAATTCCTCATGTGAGGAACGTTCTCAGTTGAGAAGGACACTGCTACACTACAGACACCTCCTGCCTGGAGTACCTTCATCATCACAATAGCCTTAGCAAGCTTCACCAACAGGGAAGTTGCCTGTAATATTGAAGTCATCCCCAGAACAACCATCTTGTTTGCAAAAATGGATTTTAGTCCTGGGTGTCTCCAGAACTCCCCCTGTCCTTACCCAGCGCAGAGCCTGAAGTAAGAGGGCCTTGAGACGATCACTCCCTGTAATCAAATCTTTCTTCAGCTTCTCATAATCCAAAGAGGGCAACAATGGCACATCCTGTAACTTTCTAAATGCAAACGGAAAACATATTGATCAAAACTCTGCCTCCTCGTTCAGTGAAGCTGATGTTACTGAGATGGGAAGAGCCAAAACAGGAAGTCTGATTCAGGAAAAGAACTTCCACAATTTCACATTTTTATTATCATTATAGTGTTAGAACAACAGACTTGTTTGGGGTTATTTCTTAATTATGCATGCAGCTCTCTTACCATCATAACTTGCAGACAGTAAACCAGCCAGCTGATGATTTGGGATTTTTACTAGCACAAAACAATACAGTAACATCCTCTTTTCCCCTCCCCACTGGACCACAAAGGCACCAGTTCATGGCTCTTGACACAGCTAGAAACAAATGCAGTAAAAAACTGCAGCTCCAACACCACCTCTGAGCCCTCATGCAGAAATGTCTTCTCCAAGGTAAAGGTGGTATGGGCTGAATGGACTTTTACAGGCTGGAGTATGCTGGCTTAACATGAGACTTAATATAGGACTACTTTCTATGCATCAATACTATCTTGTTATTCTGAAATTTAACACTGCAATAGAAGTTTTCCTTAAAAAAACTGCTTCCAGTCAATGTTTTAATCTTAATGTTTAAATATAATCTGCTCAAATGTTTTAATATCTTTCCATCCTATCACTTTTCAAAACAAATTTTATGTCCTATCATAATTGCCCCATTATCTTGTAAAAACAGTGTCTCAAAAATTTAATATAACTTAATCCTTGAATATACCATCTCTATTCAATGTTATAAGCCAACATTTATTAAATCAGATACAAAAAAAATTAAGTCAAGGCATCCAAAAATCTGTATTAGTGTTTCCCACTTTTCCTGGATTTCTGAGAATGAAACCAATTACAACAACGGGACTGAAATATGTGGAAACACTAAAAATACAGCAAACAACCTCACAAGTGTGGAATGGCAGATTTACTGGATTAACAACATTCTGCTGAAATTGGAATGTTACTGAAGCTGCTGAACAGAACACATATCACATAATTGCACCAATGTTCAATGAGATCAGAGGAAGCACAGAGGAGGAGTGAGTCCCATTAGGAGAAAAATGAAAGTGTGTGCTTCAGTTTACAAAACCCTCCTCTTCTCTACAGACAGAAATGAAGCTCAGCAACAAATACTTACATAGAGGCTAAAGATGCTCTTAACAGTGTGGAAGCCTGGATCACAAAAAGAAAGAAAAAAGGAAATTACAGCATATAAATCCAAATTTCACATAATGTTATTAATGAGGTCCAAAGTGAATTATTTCACTAAAGTTCTGCAGTTCTTTTCTGATAAAAACCTGCACTATAAACCAGAAACAGCTAAAAAAAGAGCACTTGAGTGTTTATCTTTCTTTTCCCTTAAAGTGTCTCACAGGTAAAAATCTCTTTTGTTATGATCTGGCTGTATTATCCTCACCCACATAGTCCACAAATTACCTATGCTTGAAGCACTTAAAAATAACAATAAAAAATGAATAGAAACTACTATCTGAAGCCTGCTGAGGAAGATGAAGAACTTGCTAAGCACATTCATTGACTTCACAAATTTTCATACCTTTAAAATTGCAATAATATTTCACTGGAGACCCAGCATGCATTCCTGCAAATATTTTTTTTGTAATTCTGTTTCAACACTAATGTTATCAAGTGCCTGCTGCTACCAAAATATAACCCTATATATAATTACTAATGTGTAAAGACAGGACTATGTATTCTGGTATGAATAAAACCAGTATGAAATAGCATGCTATTTCTTAGTGGTTCTGCCTAAGATATTATAATTAAATCCTGGATATTTCTTCTCTGATGCAAGGTGACACAGTGCCTGTACAGACACCATTGTGCAACAAGGCGCCTGTACACCAACAGGAACACCAACACACATAAAACACATAAAGGTTCCACGTGAAAGTTGTTTGCCTCAGTAAATATTTGCTGCTAGACTTAATTGTAGGCAAGCAAAGAAGCAGCAATTCTGGCATGAGAGTTTCATGTCATGCATTCTGATGTCAACTACATGCTGTATTTGCAGAATATTCAATGTCATCTCTTTGTGCTGATCTCTCTGCTTAAAATCTCTCATTACCACTTATGCCTGTAAAACTGGTCTTCTCTCCTAACTGAGCCTCTTTCAATGGGAACTATATAATCAATGGCTATTGTCAGATTTAAAACTGTGGGATTTAGGAGACAAAAAGCATGAATACCATAGAGAATATTGAATTGCACCGACTGACATATTCTTGAAAACACAACCTCGTGGGTATCCTTGTAATATAAGGAATTGCTCTCTCAGAGGTGAAATAAGCTTATATGCACACTGGAAAGCATTTTATATTATGTCAATGAATGACTTGCACATAATAGACAATTAAAAGGTCATACACCTCAAAAGTAACCTGTCTGGACAGTAGTTCTCACATCCTAGTTTATCTTACACAATACAAAAGTCTTTCTAAGTATCATATCTGGCCCTAGACTGTTTGGCCCTCCTTCATTTTCCTTAGCATTTTCGATAAGTATAGAGAGTTAACTTTGTTTAAACAAAACTGTTTTACCAGTCAGAACCTATAACCTTGTAGCTGTATGTGAAATGAAATCACAAATCACTTTCACTGCCTCTGTCAGCATCTTTTTCCATTAGAGGAAATGGAAGAAAGTGACTATAGCACTTGAATGCAAAAAAAAATTACAGAGCCCTTGGAGATGGAAGGTCAAAGAGAGAATAGAAAAGAAACAGAGCAGGGCACTGTAGGCCTATATAGATATATATAAAGATTCTCTGCTTCTCAACAAAGTCTTTTTTATGGACCTTTTTGCTGTCTTAGAAAGAAAAACATGTGCTCCAACCAAAATCTAACCAGAGGATAACTGGTTAAAATACACATATCACTCAAATATCACATAAATAAAACTTTTTGACAAGTGTAGGTTTTTGCAAGCTTTTATAAAATTTCAAACTACAGAAACTTCAACTGGAAAACATTCAGGTCAATAGGACAAGGTCCTATTAATTTACAAATTACTTTTTAAGCCAGCAGATGGAACACAGCAAGGTATTTAATATGGTTTCCTTCTCTACTCTTCCTACACCAAAAAGGCACCAGAGAATGAGGGAGGCCCTGCACTGGGGCTCTGAGGGCAGAATCCCTGAGTTGGAAAGAGTTCTGGTCACTGCTGATCAGACCCAGTATATCAGTCTAGAACCTGCACAGAAGAAAGGAAGTTCTTTCAGGCTTTTGGTGTTTCTGGGAAAGCAATAAGGATAAAGTTCATATTACATCAGGTTCAATCACCATGGCTGAACAGGAATGGAGAAAGTTTTGGGGGGCTAGTTTGTTCTTCACTGCACTGTCATTTCTCAATCTATGGTCAACACCACTGACAAGCAGAAAGAATGCAATCATGTTACAGGCAGAGGTTTCCTTTCTTCCTTTTCATCTGCATCACTGTAATTAGTCATAAGTAAGCTAATCTGTATCTGTGGCATGCCGAGTAAGGCACTGGCTGAGGAAATACACTTCCAGTCCTGATTCAGCCACCAGCTCCAGACAGATTCCAAACACATCATTTCATGTCTCTGGGCCTCAATTTTTCTCATCTGAAAAGCAGATACAGGCCTCAATCTCTTGAACAAGCTGGGTTTTGAGATCTACCAACAAATGGCAGAGTGCAAGAGCTAAAAGTTACCATTTTGCTAATAACCAATTGAATGCTTATGGCACAATCACCATAAACAGAAATTATTTAGAAGCTCCTCTTCTACTCATTTTTCTTTGATAACAAGATTTATTTCTTCAGCATTTTCTCCCAAGTCCTTCCCCCAGTCTATCCTGGAACAGGTTAACCATAATTTTAACCTTTTGAGTACCAGTATACCTTGGATTGCCAATGAAAGACAGAGTGTAAAGAACCTGAGGCGAACACGTTCCTATGCCCCCAACACTCAGACTTCATCTTGAAAAAAATAAATTTCATGCAAAACCTATCTTGAGAGAGGATCATTTGTTGTAACTGAAAGACATGCAGAAGCTCAGTCTTAAGCTTAATGCAGTCTTAAGGAAAGAAATAGTAACACAAGAAAAAACAGCCCAAGCACAGCTGATCCTGGTAGGATCATGGGGTATGACTTATGTTTGTGATGGTTCTTGCCAAAGCCAAACCAGGTGCCACATGAAGTCAAATAATTCTGTCACGATGCACATTAGCCACAGATGGCATCCCTTTATTTTTGAACAAAGGCAGGCATGAATATGAACAGCATGGAATAAACCAAAGAAGTTCAAAGGAAAAAAAAATTCAGTCTTTATAAAAGAAAGCAGATGCACTTCATGTGCAAGCCAAAACCACAACTGATTTTATCAAATACTGCAGCCCCATATTCAAACCATATCCCCTTTTCTGTTTGATGTATATATTCATAATATGCTAAAGGCAAAGCTGAAAGCCAGATTGTCCCCAGTTTCCACTATGAAAACATGCTGTAAGAATTCAGTGTAAATTCAATGCAGATTCAGAATTAATAATCAAAGATATGTGATGAATATGTGAAGAGTAAAACCAAAATTTGAGCAGATTTCTACAAATCATTAGAACTTACAAATCTATGTTGAGTTCATTTGTTGCACACTAATAACAAGAAGACTGCTCCATGCAGCCTGTGGGGGATTACTCTGAGCTTGTGTAACCTGGCAGGTCTACTGGGCTATGCAAAGTATTATTTCATAAGAAGATCTGAAAACATTTTTAATGGGTTTTTTTTCCTACTTGTATTGGAGATAAGCTGTTATGAAAACTTCCCACTTGCCATATAAAACAGGTTCTCCAAGACATCTGATGTGTACATTAAAAAGTCACACAGTAATACTGTATGATAATGTAATGGCAACACAAATATCAAAAAGAAGTATAAAATACTCCGCATAAACAGTGAGAGGAGCTGGAAGTTACCCATGTATTCAAGAAATGCCTCAGAAACAGTCAGACAGCTTTACAAAAAATTTATAAACAACTGCACAGTAAGCTGTTACATTCTATATTGTATACAGTTACATTTAACTAATGCTTTATACTAATCTGTATAAGGAAAAAGCTTTTCTTTAGCAAAAATAATTTGATTAGTAATTGCTCACCTGTCATCAACCTTCTCAATCTTAAAAGAGAGCATTATATGAAGTAACAAAGTGCTTAACATCAAGCAAAAAGTGCCCATTATGGGCATTTATGTCACCAATGGGAACAGGTTGACTGATACTAGGGTGATACTTTCACCACAGGTGGATGTGGGTAGTGTTCTCTACATCAAGATAAAAAGAAGTATGTAAGGAACAGTACTGCTATGACTATTTCTCAAAATGAAATGTTGTTTTAAGAGGAAAGTTGAATGCCCACAAGGGTTTACTGTAATTCCAGGTCATATATATATTTGAAATTTAGGCAACTTTTCTTGAAAGGCAAAATCTTGTTTTACATAAAGAAAGTGATAAATATATATATATATATATATGTATAATTTTAAATTGATTGGCATTTTTCAGAATTGGTGTCAATCACTTTTATGAATTGATTACATACCGAGTTACTTAGAAGTAGACTCATTTCCTTTCTTCACAAAGAATGCACTGACTATGGGCAAAATTAGATACTTATGGTGTACTTGTAGTATTGCCAGAATACAAACTTCCATCTGGGTTACAGAAGTCACAGGCAGTAAAGAGAATATAATTTTGTGTTTTCAGTGAAAGAGGATCATTTTAACTGTGTGAAAGAATTTCATAATCTTTACTACTGAAAGGAAGTTTGACTTTAGGAACAAAAAATACAAATTTGTAGAATACAACACCTCTCTGAAGATCACAACTTAACTTCCTGGATTATCTTGAGCAAACATTTTGATTTATCAAAGGTGTTGTGGGGTCAGCTGGTTTTGGCACACTTCAGAGAGCAAGCATACTTTATATAGATGATCCCATGGAAGAAACAACTGCTTTCTGCATGCTGTAAGAAGCTGTGTTTCATGTAAAAGTTGTGGACAAAGCTGCTCTTATGTTGACATGCCGTGTTATGTGCATTATGAAGCCATAAGGTTACCCAGCACATCTATTCCATTCCCCATGCAGAATTTCCAAGCCCTGTACATTTTCTGGCAACACAGCTAATGTCATGACAAGTTAAAATGTGGGAAAATTGCTGCACATTGTGAAATAAAGAGAAATACAGACTGTGACAGACTGAGCAAGCAATGTGAAAAGAAATAAAGATAGACACTTACATATCCGTCATCACAAGGGCTCATAGAGAAATATCCCTTCATAGGCAAACAGACACACATTAAAATAAAGAAGATTAAAAAAAATAAGTTACCAGAAATAAATCACAGAGAAATGCACAGTTCTAAAAAAACAACCAATAGAAATTAGTTTAAAATTAAGACTATTAGCTTTGAAAAGCAAAGTATAAACATGTTCTCCCAGTCATACTTGTATGTCTTAGAACTGAAATTGCTGTCTCTCTCTTGTGATATATTTGGAAGTTTTCCTTTCAACACCTGGCAAATACACTTAGTCTGCACATTGTTCCACTCTGTCAGTGTCAGAACAGCTACACACAAAACACTAATAAAATCACAGGAAGATATGACCTGTACTGCTCACTCCACTGAGGCAGCCAAGAGAGAGGACCTGAACATGGCCTGGATCAGAAGACTTCAGCTACTTAGAAAGCACCTGCCACTGTTCTCCACACTTGCTTTGTCTGGAGTTTCTGACCAGCATGTAACAGAGACTAGGAGAGACAATTTAGAGTGTTTCAGCAGTGCAATCAATTCAACCACAAAAGGTTCCAGGGATAAAATAACAGAGCCTCTGTAGAGAAACCTAGGATGTTGTTACTAAAATAAAGAATGGTGCTAAATTCATTGTTTGAGTAGTTTAGTATAAAATAAGCCCTGTTCTCCTTAATTAAACTAAAATACTTAGAACACTTACTTTGTATCTAAAAAGAACAACCTTAATTAAATATAAAAGTACACAGTTCAACACAATGAAATAAGACCAACATTAATTATTCTGCTTCCAATCTTTTTGTGCAAACGTGCCAGTACTCACTTTAGAGGACATGTTTGTACAGATGAATAAGCACATAAACACCCTATGTAGCAGGCTGCTCTTTAACAGACTTATACAGTGTTACACAGGAGATGTAAGAAATTTGCCACTCTTCACTGTGAGCAGAAAATAAAGTTCTTTTTATTCTTTAACCCATTTTAAAAGTCTGACATTCTTCTTTTTATTACCATGACAATTAGAATTCCCTAATGTGAATGATTACTTCACCTTTCACGGTGCTATACACACATACAGACAGTTCTGGGCAAAGACAATTTAAAATTAAATTTAAGACAAAGGATGACATTGATAGTGACCAATAAGTGAGCAGAAGAAACCAGGAGATAAACTGCATTGTGATGAGAGACATTTCAACACATGCAGGACCTGAGCCAGTGAAAATGGATGTAGGCAAGAAGACAAAATATGACATTAAAGTGAAGTTTTAACATTAAAGGAAATTACAAAAGGTTGGACCAGACAACCTTTCCAAGTCCCTTCCAAACTAGGCTATTCTATGATTCGAGGACAGCAACAGGAAAAGTTTGTGGAAACCCCTACTGAAGGCAACACCTTACCCTTAAAGAATTCATGTAAACAAAAAGCCTTGCAGCAGCTTGTGAAAAGGACATTATATCCTGTATCAGCAAGAATAAATGAACTTCTTTTTCTTGCATGAAGAGGTAGGCTTGTTTCTTCTTTTCCATACATAAATGGGAACATATAAGAATAATCCCATGGACAGAGATGCAGAAAACTGATTATGTTATCCAAAGACAAGTTCACTTAGGGTAGACGCTGTTTGCTGCAATGTGCACTTTATTTTTAAATGAAAGAGCAAACATCTGCATAATAATGTCTAGTGAATCCACTCTGAATGGTTTAGAGATTAAAAAAAACAAACTAAAAACCTTCTGTTACCCTGATCCTAGGTTTCATGGGGTCTGCTGGTGCAGAAATTTCCTAAGTAAGAAATAGAATATTTGCCACCAACTATTACAGCTTGATGGGAAGTGCACAGTTGCAGTAAAATCCATGTCTGAGGAAAAAAATAACAGAGTACAAGAAAAATAGGAGCCCATAGCAGTCATTACAGTGATCCCAAAAGTAAAAATAATCCTTCCTTGTTCACAGTTTGTGTCAGTTTATAGAGGAGCTGGTACTTTTGTCCAGTTACAGAACTTAAAAAACCCATCGCACTACTTTTCACAGCTTCAAGAGTGGTGTCAAAAGGGACCCAAAAATTGCAAGGGACATTAATTCACCTAATTGTATCTACAGGTGAATGTCATCAGACTGAATAGCAGCAAAAACATAATGAGTATTTATTCTATTCCATGACACAGGCACAATACATGCAACCATATATTCATCACATCAGGTCACAGAAAGATTCTCCAGTGGTTAACACCCATCTCTACTATTGACAGAAACTGCACATCTGAAGAAGCAGCTCCTGTTTTGCCTCTAATCCAAAATTTAAGAGAACCTTATTATCTTAGCCCTAACCCAAAATATTCCAGGAAGATGTACACCTTACTTCAACCCAAGAAACCTATTTGTGGGTTTCAGATTTGAGCCTGTGCTACTTTTGATGGAGTGTGAATGTACTGTGTTTGTGATGAAAACCCAGAATACTCTTGGCTTCATAATGTATATTGAACAGAAAATTGCAGGCATTGAAAATTACAACCCCTGCTTCTTATCTACCAGACAAATCGAGACTAGAAAAGGAAAATGGGGGAAAAAAAGTGAAACCTGACTTATATCAAGAGTGTTAAAAATTTAAGGGATTGTAATAGTCCTGTAACACATTACTGTACTTGAAACTATACTTCTCAAATTTACCATTACCCACATCAGTTCCCTATCCAAAGGAACACTAGAAAGTCAGGAATCTATTAAATCTTTAAATAAATGCTTCTCCAGCTTGTCAGACCTGCTGCTCTGACCTTCTATTCTTAAATCCACACCTTCTGCTCTGACAATTCTCTCAGGTTTCTTATCTCCCAATTCAGGGCCACACATGTCAAATGTCATGATGGAAGGTGACAACATTCAACTCCAGCTAAGAGAAAAACCTTAGGTTAAAACAGGGCTTTAGAAAGGCCTTGGAAAGTCTCCCAACTGTAACAGTAGGGTGGCCTCTCTCCTACTGCAAGCAACAGATGCATCCTGTTAATGGATTGTAGATCAGGCTCACAAGGTGACCCAGGAGGTCACAGAGCTGGCAAGAGATATGGAGTTGTTCTGCAAAGAATGATATCCAGTCCAGCTCACCAGAGAACACAAAGCTAGAAGCCCTTGATAAGTAAGATTTCGGGGTATGATTACAACAGAAAACAATTTTGATTGTCATTGCCTCAGGTCTTAAAGCCAGCTCAGTAACACTTGCCACTGGGATTTGTTCTCCTGATACAAATTTCTTCCAGTTTGAAAGGACAGGCCTTCAGCCGTGGTGGGGGGCAAGGCAGGAAGCTGATGTTTGCACATTAACAACTGATACAGGTCATCTTCATTTTTAATTTCAGAGCCTGAGACCTCACAGCTTTCTACTACACAATGCGATTTTCCCCAACATTAAAAGTTGAGCATAATGTACCGGGAACAAAATCAACTTTGCACACAAATAGTGCTACTAAGGATATAATCCAAGGTATACTCCTTAATTTCCTTGGACAATACTTCATTTTGGTTACAGTACTCATATCCTCCTTCCGAGCGTAACTAAAAACTACCAGTGTAGCTGATTTAACAAAATACATTCTAAAGCTTAAGTACAGAGCTCAGAGAATAATGCAGTTTTAGCATTTTCTGCTCTCAGAACCTGACCCAAAACCTGGATTGTCCTGTGAGTTGCAGTACAACTGGCTGCAAACTCAAGCACCTCCTCTTCCCAAATTCTGTAATGCACATCCACTCATACCCTAAATAACAGTGGTGCAAATGTAAGGCTGCATGACAGTACAACAACACAAAAAAGTATTTTCCTTGCTAATGTTTTTTTTTTCCTGCTCATTTATTTAGAGATATTGATCCAACAGAAGCAATTTATTTCAGGGTCTTGTCTTGACATTGGTGATGTTAGTGAGATAGGATCATCCTAAACAGTCAAGGTGAAAAGTGGAAAAAAACAGTAACCAAACAAACCACCATATTTAATGCCTGATAAAACTCTTTATGCAATGACTGTTTCTTTGAAGCCTCTCACTTATCTTGCCCAGAGAATGAGATGATGGTAAGGTAAGGATGAACAAAGTAGCTGCTCCTCTGCTAGTCTCTTCCCTCTGCAATTATGGAGCTGGCTGCCCCTTACATCAGGAGGAGGTTTGTGATATGGAGTAGCTGGAAAGACCACACTAGTGCCTCTAAGTAGTTATGGGCAAAAAGTGAAGGAACCTTCCAACACAAATCCAGCACAGATGCTGTGAACTCATGCTTCTACTCAGTCTGGGTCACGGTGCCTCCAGCTTTATTCCAAAACTTATGTAAAAACCTGAAACCACTTAAGGGTAGAACAATAACATCTGAGTGTATAACAATAAAGTACTTAAATCCTTGAAGAAAAAGGAATGGCATGCCTGAGTGGCATAGCGGCGAACAAGCAGAATTTTAGTTCATCTCATCTGGCTTCCTGCATCAACAAAGCCTGGGAGTGGTTAAAAATACTCTGGGATGATAAAGAAGTCTCATTTTTGTTTTCATAAGACAATATATATTTTTTCTTCTAACATTTATTTGTGTTTCTACATGTTTGCCATTCATATATAAAATCAGAACCCTTTATAAGTGAAATAAACAAGAAAATATGATCAGTCAAGAGGGGACAAAAGGATAAGATGAGGAAACCTGATTATGATGCAGTTAATGTCTATATGCAAAGGCTGTGATTAGCCCTCCAAAATTTGGCTAATGCCTCAGAGAGCCTGTGTGGATCTTCTTATAGAAACAACATGAGAGTTCAACCACAGTAGCTACCAGAACCTCAATGTCACCGCATGACCTAAGCCAGTCTAGAAACCCTTAAGCTAAACAGTCTCAGGGCTGTAACTGGACTGGTCCTTCACTAGAGAGCTTGGCTGGCACAGCAACTACCTCAAAGAGTGTGGATAAATGACCCACAAAGTCACACAGAAATAGTTCTGCTAGCAAAGCCTAGTATAAAAATAGATACAACTGTGCCAGGAGAACACAGCTTTACTTAGGTTAACCTAGTTAAGGGAGACGAAAATTTACTTCCAGCAGGGAAAAAAATCCACCACCAACACATCCTCTTTCTCTAACCTATCTGCTTAACTGGAGACTGTGTCAAAGTGGCCATAGTATAGTGGTAAAGGCACTTTTGGAACAGAAGTGCTTTTAGAGACATTTTTAGGGGAGCAGAAATCAGAACCTTACACAAAGATGACGCTCTTCCTTCTGCCCTTTCCTTAAAGTGTTCAAATAACTGGAGGATCAATGTATGATAAGAAGAATAGAAATAACAAGCAATACCCTGGGCAAATGGAGCACCTTGAAAGCACAGGAGAAAAAAAATAAGTCTTGATGCAAAGCAGTGAACAGGAACAGGGAGAAGAGGGCATGTGGCTGTACAGAATGGATGATCTCAGTACAGGAAAGAAGAAATACAACCTCAACATCACATGGTAAAAATAGAGAAGACTACCAGGGTACCTAAAGCATTATCTCAAAAAGCCACTGGCAAGGAAAGAGGAAAGACCTCTGAAAGTTGTTGGTTAGAAGAAAGATGGGGTGGGAGGAGGGACATTATGGGATGGGAGATGACATAAGCTATGGACATGATGTAAATCTGAAGAGAGGGGACCAGCAGACAGCATCTAATATTGAGGTAGAAAACAAACAGATCCTGGTTCCTTCCTGAAACCCTGAAATAGCAGCTTTTGCAGGCGGCATAAGAGTGCACCTCCTAAACTCATGGCAGGTCAAAGAAAGGAGTTCTGACCATTAACAGGAAAGTGAGGGCATTTAAAACAGCTTGAAGAGCAATGAGGAATAACACTTATCTCTGAAAATATTAGCACATAGAAGAGGAAGCATTTGTATTATATCCTTATCATTCTGCAGCAAATTTTCAAGAGGAACAAAATGAACCCATAGCATCATTGTTATTAAAAACCTTGGCTAGAATAAGAAGCAGGAATTTTATTTTCTTCTGCTTTTCCTTTAAACATCACTAAGTTCTCCTGCTATAAAGTTAAGTACACATGAATGCCTTCCATGGCAAAAACGATAAGCACAGTTTATGATTTTGGCTTGTCTTTGTAAAACAGTGGTACACAATATTTTCTTTAGCAAAACATTTTGATGTAGTTTTATGATTAATGCTTATTTAAAAAGCTTGAACAAGCGAGGTATTAAAAGAAGTTGTACCACTGAACAGTTCTTACACTATCATTAAGTAACTTAAATCTCACGGACATAATTTCATAGACACTAGAACTGTCCTAAACTGGCTCTGCTGCTGAAAAATAATCCCAGAACTCTCTCCCAACTTAGGCAGAAGAGATTGAGCAAAACATAAATGAGTGAGGGGTACTGCAGTCATCTGGAAAGAAACCAGAGAATGGTCAGCAGGCAAAAGCCAGCCCTAGGGATCCTGAGCTGCTTATCAATAAGATCAAAGTTTCTTAGATAGGATGTTAAAAAACCATCACATAAATCAGTAAGGTAGCTTGGGTGTATCAGCTAACTGCTCATCTAAAAGTGGCTCTTCCTCCCCTTTTCCACATTTGTTCTCATGATCCTGTGTGATGCTTCTCCTTCAGCTGCCTAAGACAATTAATTCTCCATAGAGTTACAGGAGCATCACTGACAACAGAAAGGAACAGAGCACGACTCCAGAGCTGAGCAACACCTCTCCCTTTTTAGCTAAACTAAACTGGCTAAGATGTCCTAAGTTTTAGGATTTGGTTTGGGGGTTTTTTAAAGCATTTTAGCTGATACAAATCTTACTGTCCTCACAACAACAGAATTAACCATACTTATACAGACACAACTATACAACCAGGTCATTGACCAGCATCTGAGATCAACAAAACAATATATTGCCATATTCTTATACAAGCTTGAACACATTATATTTTGTCTTTCCCATTACAGAATATTTATTGTCCTATATGTAGCTTAAGTGGTACTGTCTTTTAAGAGAGTTAATGTAAAAATCCCAAACATTTATACTTACAGTTCCAGGCCTCGAGAAGTCAATGTGGTGTGCTACAGTTTGTTTCAAGTGATTGCTAAACAAGCAAGCAAAAACACTTTGAAGATGTTCTGGTGTAATCTAGATATTAAGAAACAAAGTGAGAATAGGATTACATAAAAATTACACTTTCTACCAGACAAGTGTTTCTATATTAAAGGCTGTTTGTTTGGTTTTCTTAAAGTGCAAGAAATCACACACCTGAGGCTCACTGACACAAGCACAAGGTATATACTGCAACTACCATTCTGTACAGAACTTTTTAAAACTGTAAATTCTTTATCTGGGAATTGTTATGCCATTCACAAGACTAATGCTAAATACTTTCAGAGAGTCTAGGAGAAAGCCAGATTTTGTCACAACTCTATTTGCATACATATTTTTGTGAATCAAAAGGTTCAAAATCAAATCAAATTTAAAAAATTAAGCCGTTTTGAGCTTGAAACAATGCTGATGTGTTGTTTACCTAAAGAACAGAATTTACATAACTGCCTCATACAGCAGAGAATATAAATATGAATTACATGGTACAGCACTTTGGTTTTCAATGCAAAACATCTCAGTGGGTTTAGTTTTTTTGGGTTTTTTTTTTGTTTTGGGAAATCTATACCACAGAAGAACATCTTAATTTCAGGAGAGTTAGTACCTTCCCCAGAGGAGAGATGAGAGGACTGAGATTATAGAAATGCAACTGGGGACACTTCTGATATTCCCAGACCTTCAGCAGGACAATGAACCCCTTCAAATTCAGAACGCTGTAACTTCAATATCACTTTATTCAGTACCCAGCTGCACTCTGGATTCAGATATGACAGAATCCAGGATCCATAACGGAAGAGCACCCTCAGCTGGACACACCTGGAAGCATCAAACGAGTGCCCCGCACAAGGCTCACAAAGGAAACCGAACAACATCCGCAACCCAAGGCAACCAGCGTCTGGTTCCCAACCACCGTGGGTAATTGGAAACCGCCTGGAGAGCACGGAGGTGTGAAATGGGAGGCAGCAAATGAATGACTAGGATTTTATTGTTGAGCATTTACCTTCCCTAATCTCTGTAAAGCATAATCCACCCAAAGGCAAATTCTTCCCTGCGGTGTGATCCTAGATGCAGAGTAACAAACCATAAGGTGTTCATGCTCATGACAGGAGGAAGGTACATAGTGATTTTTAGCAGGCAGCATAGGAAATGCCAGGTCATTCTCCCTGCTAACAATTCACAGGGCCTTTAAAAGCACCTAGAGGACACTAACATCTGCCATAAGAACAGCCTTCAGGTTACACAGAACTTATGCTTCCAGAGGAAACAGCACAACACATGAAAAAGACAATCAACTTCATATAAAAAACACTCCTAAGAAAGTTGTACCTTCTCCAGTCACATACATGCGGCCCATTTCACATGATGAATAAATCACTCACTCCTATCTCCCTGCTCCCTTTATCAATTAAATTAACAAATCCAGTTTAGCAGAACAGAGAGCAAAGATTTTCCTCACCGAAATTTTGGATAAGAAGATTGTTTCCACTACCATGGAATTTAAAATAGACCTGTCTGAAGTTTTAAATACACAACAATTGTTGATGGGCTGGACTGCAGTCAGTAATCACCAAAATGCCCTCTAATCACTGCTGATGCCAAAGCTTAAGAGGACTCACAAGAAATCTGAGATATCTTGTGAGATGGTAACAATTTTTTCAAGATTTCTGAGCCAGCACATTTCAACCCACTATTTGCACTTCTTTTATCCTCCTTCACCAGGGCAATTGGAGAACTGCTCATCCAAAGTTCTGCATTTCATTAGTAAAGAGCCAAAGCTCTAACAGAAATGTTCATAACTAGGAAGCTTAATTCAACCTTTGGTCTCCATTTTCTGGTGGGTGTGGAAGCAAGTGCACACCTGGGTCATCTCTTACCATCTTGCCAGTGATTGTGGCCTCCAAAGAATCCACCAGCTCTGCAGTGACTCCAAGGAGATTACGGTAGTCCATCTGCAATTTGTGAAGTCGTTTCAGGTTGGTCATGTACCTCTGCTCACGCTTCACTAACTGTTGATGAAGATGTTGCATCATTTCTGCCAAGAGAATAATAAAAAAAGAAATAGCATCACCTATTCAAACAAAAGGACAAAAGAACCCACAAGCCTTTTTACTGCATTGAAGAGACAACCTCAATTTCTGAGGTGTGGAATTTGCCTACAAGGATAATTTCACACCTCTAGCAAGATTCCATTTCATTGCAACACCTACTAGTATTTATTAAGCCTTAATTGCCCAAAAAACCAACTGCTTCACAGTTACAGTAGCAACACACCTATAAGGCAGTAAACATCACTGGATACATTTGTGAAGAAGATAATCCATTACCTAATGGTTGATGGCAAACTATGTCACCTACTTTTAATAGCCTCGGTTTCTGAAAATAACTCAAATTTGTCTTTCATTTTTATCCAAATAATAATAATAAAAAATCTACATTTCTGATACATTTTGTTCCTTCAGGTTCACTTACTTTAGGGACAAAAGCACCAGAATCTGTGTCCTCCACCCCAGTCTCAGACCCAGCCAAGCCAGCATTTTGCATGGAACTGGGGAGGGAACCTAGAGCTGGTGGTGCACAGTGCACATCTCAGTGACCAGACAAAACCATGAAGGGAAGCACAATAATTCTATTGTTATGGCTGATGTTGTGTATTTTGCTAGAACATTATGTTTTAAATTAGTTTGCCGAGAAGCCAGTAAAATGGCATGGGCCCCATCTGCAAACAGACCCAACATTTAGCATAGGATACTTTGTTAAACAGTGGGAAGGAATCAGATTGACTGTGGAGTTCCAGACAAAAGTTTCCCTTTTACAGATTTAAAATCTTTCTGGGTTCAAGTAAAGCATTCTAAACATCCCATTATGAGACAGGTTATCTCACTGGTACTTAAAGCACTAGGTGGCAGAACAGCATATTTTTGCTTTCAGAAAATACAACAAAGTTATCTTTTTAATGGAATCTTCTAGAAAAATGTGCATTGGTAGACTTGAGCTATAAACTGAGTCTTAAAATAAAACATCGAGTAAAAGAAAGAATATTTTCATATTTCTACAAGAGGAAAAAAAAAAAAACAAGACAGTTATTTTACTCTCAAAGCCTCCTTCCCTCTAAGCATAGCTGCTTTCTGAGAACCATTCATGAACCACAGCATTCTGCACCTCCAGGGTTTGTGACTGACACCTCATACCAGGCTGCAAATCAAGCCACCCTAATGATATTTCTCACACTTCCTAGGAGGGAGCTAAACCTGGTGTGAACTAACAACAGTAGCTGTGATAAGCCACAGATCCTGTTCAAATCCAGCAAAATGCACTTAAAAAAAACCCCAGAGCAATAAACAAAACACCACTAGAACAGTAACATCAAGCAACCCTGCTGCAACTGCTAAGCCTTTACAATTCTGTAAGCTGTCAAAATAATCTCAACTTCAATCAATATTAACTTAAGAATCAGGAGAGTTAAGATAGCTTCCAAAGACAACCAAACTATTCAGTTTTGATGATAATTCAACTTTGATTTTGTTTTTATATCACAGCCATTACTATTAAACTGCTACCACAGCTTTAATATGATACATCTTCATAACAAGAACATTTTTCTAAAGTAACAAAGATTCTGAGAGCAACCACTGCACAAAACTGGCTACTCCAGCACTTTGTTTTGTTGCCTAGATAAGCAAATGGGAATATATTTTTATTTAACTGTGACAGAACAGATTCAATTCAAAAATTTCCAATGGATGTATCTAGAGCGCAACTTTCACTCAGAGGAAAGCTGGAAGCTTTCCCAAAGCATAAACCTTCTCAGAGTTTACTTACTTTTCATACCCCAGTGAGTAAAATTTCTAGTGATGAAAACAGGTCTTCCAACTGCAGTCAGCAGGAAAAAGCTATTTAACCAAAACTCAACGCAGCTCATGAACACTAGTCTTGGAAATTCAGAAACAGGGTCCAATTTCACCCCCTGGCTGTTAAATCTAGGATTTATCAATAATAAGATGAGAAAAGGGTGTCCGAGAGGAATCACAAAGTCTTAGTGCATCTTGCATTTTTTATATCATTATCTTCTAACACATAAGTAATCTACTGAAAAGGAGAAAGTGTTTCATGACAGCTTCTCTTGCCAAAAGGGCAAGAAGCTCTCATCGCTGGCAAGCAGCTGTTCCAAGTTCAGACAGCTGTTGGAAGAGCTGGTCCTGTGCTGCCCCATTCCCTCCTTGCATTCCTGCCATATCCCCGTAACAGTATTCAGTTAGACAAATCAGGGAGCTACCAGCCCAGGTAAAAATTAGTACTGAATTCCTTGTTTAAAAAGTTAAATCCTTACTATCCCAGTCCAGAATTGGCAAAAGGAAATGGTACCTTTCAGAGGCATTTCAGCTCAAATTTATGCAGTACTGATGAAACTGCATCGTTACACGAATCAGAGTAATACTGTGGAATCTCTCCTTCCCAGACACAATTCCCAACACTGACAAATGCTTTGCACATATGATAAGCTTATTTAGGAGGGAAAAAAAAGAGTTCTGGACCAAATACCTACCAGAAACATTATTCATATGAGGAAAAGAGGGAAAAAAACAGGACAGAGGACTAACCTCCTGGTGTAGGAAGATACAAGATATAGTAAAGCTCGTGACTCTGCCAAATGAAGATGCTGGCACTAGGCATCATCTGAACTACAGCATGTTTCTACCAGAATTCTTGCCTGCTCTCTCATGTGTGTAATTTTCAAGTCTTCTAACTCCAGTTCCTACAAGCAGCCAAAGAGTTACACATACACAATTAATTCCATTATAAACTTTTCTCTCTAAGTGAGAGATTGGTTATTTTCCTTTACAACTTACCTACACCTGAAATACACTTCCTGAACTTGTGCTTTCTGTCTAATCTCAGCCCACTTTCACATACTTGTCCAGAAGCACTGACTCCAGCCAGCTGAGCTCCTGCACAAAGTGAAGCAGAGCTCTGAGCAGAGGAGCAGCAGGTCTCAGGAGCTGCTGTTGGACACTAAACCTTGCTCTCAGGAGAAGCAGGAGTCTCCTTCCTGCTTAAAAATTACTATATATATTCTAAACTGACATTTTTCCACATAAATTGTCATTTAGACTTCAGCAAATCTTCACAGACAGGTCACACTCCACCTTCTCTAGTGCCTGCCACACTTCCTCCACCCTCCCTTTCCCCAACATGGTGGAAGAGTGGCTGTGAACTCATCCAGATTTATAATGAGGCAGTGAAGGGAACAGCAGCTGAACACACTTCCAAATAATTCATTCCCTCAGTTCCTGTCAGCAGAGAGGACACAAAGAAGGTCTGAAGTTTTCTGTACAAGATGCCAACCATTCTGCAATTTTTTCCTTTCCAGCCAAACTGAAAACATATGGGAGAACTGTAAGTTAAGCACAACTGCCAAATAGCTTTGCAAGTCATACAGGAACTGAAATTTTTTAGCAAATGGGTAAAAAGCCAGACTGTAGCAGGTAAATCAGGCAAGGTAAACATACTGAACAGTCCAGGATACCCTCAAAAGCATTTATACCACCCCACCCAAACTTGAAGTACTTCAGCATATCAGACTGATGACTGGCAACTTTTTACAAAAGGCTGTTTATGGGACTCTACCATACTCCATTCATGTGTTGCCTATAAATTGTCTTTGCATTTCCCCTTCACTGATAAAGTAAATATTCTTTATATTTTTTATGTAGCAAGTAAGTGCTGTGGATCCCATGTGATGTGAGCAGGATTCTGTAAAAATAACTTCTTGGATCCAAAACCTTCATACAAGACAGTCCTCAAGTAACTTTTATGAAAAATCCAAACTGACTCAACCTCCAAGCCACATAACAGATCTGCAAATTAAGGTTGAACTGCATGAATTGAATTCCATGACAGTCCCTATACAAAGCACAGAACCTGCCCAAATTAAAAAATAATTAGGTCCCAAATAAGTTGGGTCCAATTGCATAGTTATTTCTTTTTAATAAGAGCATGGGATTACTGCCTTCAGGAAAGTCATCCACAAGAAAAAGTGTAACTTCTGGAAAATACAAATCCAAAAGACCTTTCTATTATTCACTGAAAGTCAAATGCAACAACACAAAGCACAAAATAACAAAGAAAATACATGGAACTCACACTGGGAGAAAACCTAACTTTCTGCTTAATTTAATCCACAAAAAGTAAACCCTCATGGTAAACCTACAGTTTAAAACAACTCAAGAGGAAAAGTAATTTTAAGAATCCAACTGGTCTCATGTAGATCCCTAACTAGAAAGTATATGCAGAAAGCCAGTAAAAATTGAATGCAAGGTAGTTGGAAACCTAAATTCTATTTACTGAACTGATTTTAAAAGGCATGTATTTTAAGTGTTATCATCATCTAACAGGATTCTGTGCAGAAATTATTATTTCTAAAGGGCCCCAAGGCACACACATACATTGAAGTGTGTATAAACAGTTTACCTCAAAATGCAACACATCAGCCAGTCACACTTAAATGAACACATTCTTATTCAGGAGATACTAACATGCACTATTTTAAGACATACTTATTTAAACAAAATGAGTAAATAAGAACAAAAATCAACTTTGTCTGAGGTCATCAGAACAACTGAATGAGACATAAAACCTAAAAGCAAGGGAAAGGAATCTGAGGCAACTTAATTTCATCAGAACTAGAAAAGGAGAGATGGTATGCACTTTGTATGGAGTTCTCCACTTGTTTTTACCATGTTTCAGGACAGAATAGATGTTCAATACAAGTCCCACTACCAGGCCCTTCCCCATTTCTAGTCCATCCTTATTGATACTAATTGACTGCTTGAACCTTACTGAGCTTGAAAAGCTATCAATAGCTATCACCAAAGCTGGGGTCTGGATTTCCAAGGACTTTCTGCCATCCACCACTGGTTTCCCCACCCCTGCAGATGAACTTCCTACTACTTTCACAGCCCCTGACAATTTTACAGAACATCCTTACCACGGCTCAGTATTTACCTTTGTTGCACTGTCCACTCTCCTTCTGTTGCAGGAGTAAGAGCAACAGTTCAGGAAAATGTGCATCTTTTCAGTGTTTGTTCCAGAGACTCAGAATGAGAAACTCAGCCAAGACAGATATTCCTACTGTCCCAGCCAAGAACCAGTGCCTGATGCTCCACAGAATACATAAATCAACAATAAATACATAAAAATCTTGCAAGTGCACAAATCACAATGCTGCCTAGGGAGTGGAGATATTTTGCTGACCTATGAGTGACCAAATAATTTCTAGAATCCATAAAAGCCCTGGAAAACTTCCAGCTAATCCCTGAAATGGCTAATTTAAAAGACTAACAACTTTAGAAATGCTAAAAAAAAAGTCAGGTCAGGTTGGTGCCTTTGGGTATCCTGTATTTATATATGGAAACAAAGAATGATCACATGATAAACATATAGGTTCATATATGTATATTGTCTTTATATGACCTTTTCAAAAGTTTGTTTAAAGCATTTTCTTAGAAGGATACAAATATAGTGAGAAGCCGAGGAGTCTGTCTGGATTTGAGAGTCAGAGACAGAAACTTTTCCAATCTTTTCTTTAAATCCAATGTCCAAGAATCCTTTAAGAGAAAAACAAATAATGACAGTTGTACACCAAATACGTACACTCTGCAGAAAGTACTGCTTGGATCACAGCAACTTCCCACTAGCAAACAAGGCAAACAGCATTAGATTGAAAAGAGTTTCCCTTCACTGTTACTGAAGTGAATGTGTTCGCCCACTCCCCATAAAAGCATACAGAAGTCAGAGGTGAGCTCAGTATTATTCCTAGACAAGAGTCCTAGAAACACATCTTTAAATAAGGTACATAGTGTTGGTGCCTTGCATGCATATGCAACAACTGCCCCGAAAGTAAAAGCACCTTTAAAAGACAAGCAACTTGAGAAAAAGAGAAAATATTATTTTCAGATGTATTAAGAGTACAAAATACATAATTTTGCACTGCTCAGTTTTCATCCTTTGCTCCTAACAAGATTTGGGAATTATAAGTTTTGTCAATAACTACAGCAGGCGTCATAACATGACACTGGTGGGTACAATGTTTCTAAAATAAGGATTTGGAGAAAAACAGCTCATGCAGGAAAAAGAGACCAGAAGAACAGACCAACAGCATTAACTGGAATGCTGTCCTCTGCCTGACGTAGTGTCTCATATGCACAAGAAAATAACTGTTAAGGAAAAAAGTCAAGCTACATCTAGGAATCTACCAAATACACAAGTCTTCTATTTCAAGCCTTCAGTGAAGCTGCTTCTTCTTCAGGAAAAGCCAGCCAATGAAAAAAAAGCTCTGTCTTCCAACAAGTCGCAGGAGCTCCCTAAATTTATTGCTGTATACACATATGTTGCAAGCTGTTCTCACAGCTCAGATTTTCCCTTTTTTCACCATGCTGGAGAGTGTACAGAATTTACTTGTTGCATTTACCAACTCAGTACCCAGACAGCGGTGTACCACAGCACACCGTATGTTACCAAAGGACCCTTGTCTCCTACAGAGAGGAGTGCACATGATTTTTCAAGATGTATTACACAAACTGACAGGAACTCCAGCTATATAAAGCATCAGATGCCTGAGAAAAATATATGCCATAAGAACTCTGCTTAGTAAACTAGTGACTCATTGCTGCTCCTTCTCAAACATAAAACAATCTGTGTTTCAACACTAACATGGAATGAGTTGAACAATTCCCACAAGAAAATATGAGTGAGTGTGGACTAAGAGCTTGGACACTGGGTTACTCAGAATAGACCTGAGGATCACATATTAGATAAGGCATTAAAAAAAATGCTGCTAAGTCATATTACATCTCTGAGGTCAATCAGTCTATCTCATTATTTATAGCTAGTCCCAAAGGAAAATGGCAGGATATGCCTTTTTTTGGTGTTAAACTGGAGCTCCTCATCAGTTGGTACATCCAAAGTCAGCCCTTGGGCAAGTATCACTTAAGCTTTGATTTGGTATCGAAAGCAGTGTGGCAGAAATGCAGGGTGAAGACATCTCCTTGCACCAGAGTGGCTGCCCACAGCTGCTCAGACAGGCCAGCACAACTGTCCACACGGTCAGGGAAGCATTCAGAACAAATAATTCTAATACAATACATGCTTCACAAATTTGTGTAGGAATGTGTATGTGGGAGCAGTTTACACACACATTCACAGGCAAGAAATTCCTTGATCCAGTCAAAGTCCAGCACAACAGAGAAGCTGAGGTGCAGTTTTGCACTGCAGGAGTAAGCCACCAGCAGGTGAAATGGTGGCTGGACCTTCCCCACAGGTACTGCCAGCAATACTTTGGAACCTCAAACCACAGCTCTGGAAGTCACGTCCTAATCATCCACCTGCATGGTGTGCGGAGAGTACTCAATGTAAGCCATAAAACCATCTCTGCAACACAGACACTAACCTGGAAAAGTTCTTTAAATGAAGGATGCACCATGGGATTCGGAACAAAAGGCAAAGCATAGAAGGGAAGAAACTCTGTAGTCTGGCTCAGTGCAGCTCCTTTTGTTTCCAGGTATGCCTTGAAATAGGAAATCCTTTCCTCAAGTTCAGCTTTGTCCTGGGAAATAAAGCAGCAGATTTAATTTAGAAAACTATCATTCTAAATGCACTGTAAAGCTAGCAAATAAAAGAAGAGACCCAAGTATATTAACACCAAGTTTGAAATTCCAGAAAATTTCAATTGTTATCTAAAAACCAGTATTTAATTAACTAGAAGCATCTAATAAACTAATTTCCACCAGTCATAAAGGAAAATGGAAAGCACTGCGGTTGTTTCTGTCATCCAGGTCCAAAGAAAGAGACAGACAATTGCTTTTTGCGTGTACATTATTCCTGTTCACTTCAGGCTAGATTTTTAAAGAAAAATACCATTGCTACACTCAGGGCAGAGAGAAAACACTGACTCCAGACCTGCTTTAATTTAGTAGTAAGTGCAGAAACAAAAAAATCCACTTGCACAGCAGTGGGAAGTGGAGCTGGCACACAGAACACAATAAAAGCTCCGTAGAGTCTGGAAAACAGCCTGCAGGCATCCAAATACTCCTGTAGCAGCTGACAGGTGAAGGCCAGGAGCTATTAAGCACTGGCTGATCTGGCTGAGTCCAGGCTACTTAAATGTCTCTTCATCATAAAAGTCCCATGTAACAGAGGTTTTATTTTATAACATCTTGGGATTTATATTTTTCAGCATGATATATTAAGCTGGTCAAAACTGCAATTCCCCATTTCATCAGAAATTATTGTATTTCGACTCACAGCTTCAGTCCAAACTCAGAGCAATATAAATGTTTTAAGAATCTGCTATGATCCACAATTGCAGGTGTGGAAGTATTATCATCTTGGCATTTTCCAAGTTGAAATACTTCGGGAACTTGGGGATAAGGCCAGCTTCAACTTCCATCCTTGTACTCCACAATACAAAGGATCTGGTTGAACTAAAATGCAGGCTGTGGACAAAACTGGATACATATTCTTGGAATGATTCTTAGAAAATATCCCATCCTCATCCAAACTAAAGACAAATGAAGTAAAACAAACAACAGCAATCTGAGGTTTGAATTGTGAACTAAACTTACAGGCTTTCCCATAGTTTGTTTCAAGAGGAAGGTGGCAAAGTAGATGTGGAGATAGAACTCCAGGTTCTGAGCAACTGGATCACTGTCATGGACTAAGGACAAAATATGCTCCTCCCAGAGCTGGAAGAAAACTTTCTGATCCCCATCTTCAAATGCTGTAAGCATTCCTTCCTGTGAAAGGAAAAACATCAAGTGAAAACCCAAACACAGAAAAGCCACATTTTCTCAGCAGTAGGTTAGTGAATGAAGAATTCCAGTGCTATCTGAACACCTCCACTTTAAAGTTTTACTCAAAAGTGTCCCACCATTCAATGACCACCCAAATATTCTTTCTTCACGTATCTTTAGTATCTTTGAGAGCCTTAATCAACCACCAATACAAGAAGCAAAGCCCAAAATTTCAAGCACATCAGTAAAACCTTAAAGTAGTATAAATCAAAAGTAGTGTAAATCAAAACCAGTGTGCTCAAAATGACTGCAGTTCTGGAAAAAAACCCAAACAAACCGCAACCCTAAACTTGAAGGTTACTGTGCTAGAAGAAGACTGCTAGGAGATTTCTTCAAATAATCAAGAATCTGTTCAGACAGCTCACTGTTGTAATAACTCACACAGTGGTTAGCTACCTCTGTTTTCATTATTATTCAAAGTAAGTGTAAATGATGCATTACCTGAACATGCAATGCATCTTCTGAGGAAGCATCTGCTGGTTTAGTTAGTGGCTTCCCTTTTATTTTACATTCCTTTTTAAGTACTTTCACTGTTTCTTGAAATCCAGCAAAATCCAAATACTAAAAGATAAAAACAGAGGAAAAACATTTGTTAGATTATTAAAGCTTCAATACATGATTAATCCTTTTTAATGTGATTAATACTTCAATGAATGACCCATGAAATGCCAAAGTTTCTCTGAAGGATGGTCCATAAATGCCAAAGACTGCAAAGTGATACCAAGAACCAATACCCTGTGGTATGAAAATACTGTCTCTAAATTTCCTCCTGCATCCTAGACACAACTCAGTACACCCACTCTGAAAGAATAATGCCTCTTGGTTTAGCCAGTAATTTAATTCAACCAAAGAAGAAAATTTACTGTTGGCATTTAAAGGACATTGAGCCTTTTGAACTGACAGAGCATGACAGAATTCAGCATGCTTTCAGAGTGCAGCAACATTTAGCCAGATAAATAACTCCAGAATTTAGACCACGGTTATAATGTCTGGCTCTAAAAGCAAACACCGAAAAATCCTGCCTTGCAAGAATAATGTCAACCAACAACAACAAACAAACAACAAAAAAAGATAAAACTAACCTCTTTGACTAGCCCAAGTAACTCAGCTTCATATGCTAGAACATCACCCATTGCTAATGGCTGTTGCTTCTTCTCATTGCTGATGAAGCTGGAAAATGGCAAAGAAGGGGGTGTTAGTGCACAGTACATGGCTCACGCAGCACAGGGCTCACTAAGCACAGACGTGTCATCAGCCATCAGCCACGGCATCTCCAGAGAGCATGAGGAGAGGCACACACACAAACACAGAGATACATACAGGTACCCACGGTCTACCTGCCTCACCCCCACCTGCACCACATCCCACTGCCTCACATCCCCCCTATCCCAGTCCGTCCTGTCCCACATTCTCCCTTGCCCCAATCTCGCCTCTCCCACATTCCCACCCGCCCCCCATTCCCCTCGTCCCAATCCCCCTTGTCCCCCATTCCCCTGTTCCCTCCTGTCCCAATCCCCCTTGTCCCCCATTCCCCTGCTCCCTCCTGTCCCAATCCCCCTTGTCCCCCATTCCCCTGTTCCCTCCTGTCCCAATCCCCCTTGTCCCCTGCTCCCTCCTGTCCCAATCCCCCTTGTCCCCCATTCCCCTGTTCCCTCCTGTCCCGCTCCCCCTATTCCCCTGTTCCCACCTGTACCAATCCCCCCTCAGCCGCCACCGGTGTCGCCCCGGCAACCGCGGCTCCTCCCCTGCACACGTGACCGCTCTCAGCCAATCGCCACCCCGGAGCGGCGCGTCACGTGGCGGGGGCGTGCCCGCGGCAGTCGGGCGGACAGCGCCCCCTGCCGTGCGGCGGGCGGGGCTGCAGCGCCGGGTGCCGCGGTCTGAGGTGACTCCGGGCGGGGCTGCGGTCATTTCGGGTTGTTCAATGGCGAACGGCCTCAGCGAGGGCTTGTGCTTGTGTGCCCTCGCTCCTCCGTGGGCAGGGGAAAACCTTCTCGCTTGGATGTTTTGTTTGAAACAGACGTGGAGCGAGGAGGGCGGAGCTTTGCAGGGCCCGAGCACGGCGGGAGGAGGCTGAACCGCGCCCGGACCGCAGGTGTCCGACAATTCCTTAACTGATGGAAACCCCACCAAAGCAAAAGGGAGGATTGGCCAATCCCCTTATCGAGTCTTTGTCCCTGCTTCAATTAACAGTGTTAATGAACTTCTAATTAACATCTGGTTTCCGGCAAACGTAAGCTCCACGCTGGGCTTTTCTTGATCATATATTTTTTGTTCCTTTTCTCGCATTCTTGCAGAATTTCTCCTCCAGTGAGTAGGTGGGGTTGCTATGCCTTGTGTCATGCTCCCGGGCTTCTTGGGGAGGGACATTTTTCAGGGAAGTGCTGCTCAAGGAAGGGAACATCCACTGCTGGCCAGCACCTGGGCTAAGATCAGGAAGATACAAAGCTTGGGCCTTAAACCTGAAAAGCAGGACTCCACTGTCCTGTGTGTCCAAACAAGGACATTCATCATCACCTGGGGCATCACCCCAGCTCCACAGTTTGGATTTTCCTTGGGGCAGGTGTCACTGCCATCTCTGCTAGGGGTTGAGCATTCCTGGGGCTGGTCCACTGGCTCTGTCAGCTGCAGATCCCAGACTGGATCATAACCTGTTGCTTGATTTGAAAAGACAAGGCTGTTCTCTGTGCCCAAGTGGAAGATTTTGCAGGAAATTTCTCCTTGCAGAAGCCTTTCCAAGTGGTTGTGTGAAAAGCAAGCAGGGAAGAGAGGAACGTTTTTCAAAGCTTAAACATCCTGTTATTTTCTGTGTCATACTTCAGATCTTAATTGCCAAAAATATTTTGGTTTGGATTTTCAATTGATACTTTGAAGGAGCTTTGAGGCAATAAATAAATAGAAAGTTATTTGAGATTTTAGTTGATGACACGTTGTTGTTGGTTGGGTTGGAGCACTGGTTCCTGCTAGGGCTGGTTGAGGGGCAGAAGGGTTTGTTTGGACCAATATCCTGTGCTGAGGCAGCTGAGATGCTGCTTACACACTGAGTTACACAGCAATGCTTCCCTGGAGCCCTCTGCACAGAAAACCAAGGCAATGGAGCCACAAAAACTCTCTGCTGTCCCCAGCATCAGGCTGCCATAAAGCTGCTTTGTCCCCAATGGATGGGGCTTGTTTGGCTGCTGCTGAGCCTCAGGTTTCAGCTCACCTCTGCCTCTCCCCAGGAGGATTCAGTGAACTTTTGTCTGGCTATTTATATCACACCATTCTTCAGTAATTTCCTATCCAAGTCCTGACCAGGAGAGGCACAACAGAGACTTTGATTCTGTGTCCTGGGATGCATGAAGGAGGTGCAGGATGAACTCAGCTCTGCTTAAGATCCAGAAGCCTCTTAGCCTGCTCAATGCAGAGCAGAGAAGGAGGAGGGACTGGGCTGGTGGATCCCCCAAAAAGCTCCTTTCAGCTCCACTGCAAAACAGTGAAGGAGGGTCCCTGGTACCTGCAGTCCAGTGCTGAAGGAGCCAGAGCTCTCTTTTCCCAGCAGGACTTCACAGATGAGGACAGGAGCATCCAGGGCTCAGCCTATTCCCCTACCATGTCAGCCCCCTGTGTGTCTCAACTGCTCCCTAGAGGAGATGAAAAACCTTCTTGCTGCTGCCACCACCCTGGTGTGGAAGGAGGGAGTCCTCCAGCACTTTCTTTCTTCCTTCATCCCAACAAAACAGCTGCTGGTACCTTTACAGCAGAGATCACCCTTCAGAGATTCCCTACAGGAAAAGAGCTGGCATCCAGGGAGATGGACTGCTTTTTTGAGGCTGGGGGTGCCTCTGTTGGGAATGACATCAGCTCAATGCCTCTGACCTAAAAGGGACCCCAGCTGGGCTTTGTGGCATGTGCTCACCTCACACATGGGTCATTAAGCTCCCAACCAAGGCAAATACCAACATGTGAGAGAGCTGGTTTTCAGTGACAGCAAGGCATTCCAGCCAAAAATGATGGGGCTGGGAGAAAGGAAGAGCTAGAGGTGCTCCATTTGAAAAAAAGAATATGGACAAAATTGTCTGGGAACTGGGTGCACAGAAACAGGACAGAGAGCTTCATCATCAGGAGAAATCTCCCCAGTCCCAGTGAGTCTCACTGCCCTCATCACACCAGCACAGCTTTGGTGCTGCCACCAACACAGACCAATGGCATCCTGTCCCACGCCACCAACACAGACCAGTGGCCACCTCCCCAGCCCCTCAGGAAGAAACTGCAAAAGCTCCAGGCCTGCAAGAGGACCAAGCATCAGGTTTCATCTGTGAAGGAATCCACGAACTCTGCTGTCCAATCTGCAGATGCTTCCAGAAAATTATTTTCAGCTGCTTCTTGTCCACCCCTGAACCCCAGATTTCATGCTTAAGCTAAAAATAAAAAAGACCTTGATGTGAAGTTAAAGTAAACAGAGAATTTGCCCAGCCTTGCAGGAGCTATCTCAGTCCCCCCTCTGGGAAGGCATGGTTGGGAGACAAAAAGTTAATCCATCTTGTTTCTCATTGACACAGAATGGAAATAAAACAATTAAATGGGAGAACCACCCTAAAACTGAGAACAAAGGCACTCCACCAATATTTCAGGCCCTTTTTCCTTCACTCTGAAGGGGAAAAATTTGCTCCATGCTTCATCCCTTGCAGGTTATCTTGGGAGGAACAATGTCCCCATAATTTCTGCTGACAATTAACCTTGCCTGTGCAGCCATTCTTCCCTGGGTCACCAGAGCAGCTATTTATATCCTTGGCCAGGAATGCTACTGCCACCATGCCACTGTCCCTCCCCTTGGCCAACCCTGCACCAAGGTAGTGGGCAGTGAGCCCAGGGTGTTCCCCCAAGCACCCTGCCTTGCTCCCCACGACCTGCTTCAGCTGGACCCTTACTGTGTAGACCCTCCTGTGCCCATTTTCTGCTCATGCTCTGCAAACACAAAGAAAAAACCCAGACAATACACATTGCTTAACCAAACCCTGTCAGGCAGCAGGGCCTGTCAGACCAAGTGCACAGGGCAGAGATGTCTGGGATTATGATCTTGAGTCCCTATCTGCTACATGTGGGTAACACTGATTTCCCAGTGGCAGAGACACTGATGGCTCACCTGAGCACCTGCACAGGCATTTCTTCTGAGCAAGACCCAGAGCTTTAGCTGTGCAGGTAATGCCAGGAACTGAATATGAAGCTCAAAACAAAAGTCCAGATCCAGACTGCTGCCAGTTGGAACATTTGCCCACACAGAACAGGATTTCAGAGGCCAAGTCAAGCAAGTTCCAGGGGCTAGGGCAGCATCTCCTCCCAAGTCACAGAGCATGAGCCAGGCTAATCCCACAAGTGCTGGAGAAACACATCAAACCAGGTCTGCCCAAGCAGTTACTTTCTCTGAGGGACCAAAGACCCTTATTTCCACATAAAACCACCCTTGGAAAGATCAGCACCTTTGGGTGAAGGCCTTCAGGCCCATTTATACCATCAGAGGTTACAAGCAAACAATACAAGCCTTGCACAGTCCTGAAATGCCCATGATTACCAACTCTCCCATCCTGCCACTGCTGCAGGCTCAAGGTGGCCCCAGAGCTGGGTTGAAAACCCAACCCAAAGCCAAGAGCAGCAAGCAAAGGAAGAGCCTGAGGCTGGCTGGCATCTGGTGGGGGTGAGGGTGAAGGGTGCTGCAGCTGCCAGGATGCAGGAGATAAATGGCCAACATCATAATCATTATCAGAGGTACCCACCCTTCACAATGAAATGGAGGAGGAAGAGCTTTGCCTGGCCCTGGAAGTAAGGGGAGAGATAGGGAAGGAGACACTGCTGTAGTGGGGAGAGGTGAGAGGAGGAGGCTACTGAAGGCCTGCAGGGGAGGAATAGCAGTGCTGCGGGGCAGGAGGGCTCTCAGCCCCCTCCTTGAAGACCTCTTGCCTTGGGAACTTTACCTCCAACATGTCCATCACCACTTCAGTCCCCAGCATGGTGCCAAGCAGGGGCTTGCACCCGAGTTAAGGAGTGGAAAGGGGAGGCTAAAGAAATGTCCACAGCCTCCTGGAGGGACTATGGGATCTGTCAGAGCCACATGCTTTAGAAGTGATTTAATTCACACAAGGTTAATTGAGATGAAACCCATTAGTCAGGAGGGATAGAAGCATGCTTCCTCTCACCCCCGCCTCTCCCTCTGACAAAGTCAGGAGTATTTAGGTCCAATTAGTCCCAGACAATCAGGGTGGGTCCCTCTCCAGCATCCCCAGACATGCCCACTAAGAGCAGCACTTCCTCAGAAATCAGCAGCAGTAATGAGTCACTGAAACTAAATGACATTTATTCAAAGCACTGAGCCAGTCCCGCGGTTATGGCTTAATCTGTCTGAGAGAAACTGGTCAGACCCCTTAGCATGGGAGCAGGATCCCACAGGTTTCCAGGGAGTCCTTAGAAGTTTTCTAGCACATTTTGGGAAGATTTGTGGACATTTCCTGGCCATTTCAGTGATGTTTTTCTAGTCTTTCTGGAGGCTTCCTGTTGTATCTCCAGAACATTCATAGACTCTTCCTAGAGGTTTACTAGAACCCTCTTAGGGGTGCATAAGCTTCTTTATATTGTTTTCAGCACTCACAGGTTGGCCATTTCCACATTTCCCAAGTGGCACCCTGGAAACTGAGCAAAGCTCAGCACCTCATTCAAGCACCACATGACCTCAAGAGCAGCACCCTCAGCAGCCTGATTGGTAAACTGAGGAATTATGAAGAGATTAGGAAAAAAAATTGCATGTATAGGATCATTCTATAGTCTGGACATGTTTTGTAACACAAAGTCTCAAAAGCACTCTGCAAGAGCATTTCTAGTTCTGTATGGAGTCTTTTAAGCACCGTCCTGTGAGAAAAGAGCCTGAGTTACATGTGTCTCATGAGACATAGACCAGCATCTTCCTGCCCGAGGAGGGAAAAATAGCAGCTGGGGGAGAAAGACAAAACAGTGGATGCCTTTCTGTAAGTGTTCTCAATCCTAAGCCACACTTCCCACATGCATTTACACAGTGGAAAAAAAACACGAGTGGCAGAGATAGGGAAGTGAGGACAGGCCAATTCCCAGTTCCCTTCTGGTGTCCCCATCCTGGCACAGGCCTTTTTTCATCCACAGTCACCAAAATCTCCTCTAAAAATCTGTCTGTGTGTAATCTTACCTCGTGGCCCCAGAATAGCAGAAATCAGTTTGGGACTCAGGTTTTTACATTTGCTTGTGATAAGGGAGCTCTGGGGAAACATCACTGCCAAAGGCAGGAGGGATCTTAGAGGCACAAGAGAGTAATTTAGCACAAAGGATCAGGAATCCTCCATGGATCAGGAATCCTCCATGGTGCCCCAGGCAGTACCCAGTGGCTCGGTGGAAGCTGCTCTGCACATATTTACACAGTCTCACTGAGGACCTACAGCAAGCATCAGGTATGTTTTGATTACCCTGAAAAATCTGTTGCAATATGCAAAGTGAGGCCAAAAGAAAAGGAGCAGTGTTCACAACTTAGCCAAAGCACCAATGCAGGACTTTAGGTCCTTTTCAGCCAGCTTTCCCAGCATTTCTACTTGGACTTTAGAAATCCTGTGGCGATATATGGCCTCTGGCAGGTTGCTGAACAACCTGAAATAAGGGGTTTTTCTCCTCCCACTGTCTTTCTCTCTCCACAGTATTTTACAACACAAGGCATTACTAACAAATTACCTGAAAAACACCACACACCATTATTGGTTGGCATTGACAGAACATGCTGGAGTAAGGGACACAGGTATCCATTCAAAGGGAAGAAGGAATTGCAGCACCAGAAGACTCACCAATGTACATTTGTCCAGCTTCTGTTTCTTGTACCACAATACCACATCTTTGATCATGGGATTGGAGCAGTGGTTCCCTCTTTGTTTCCAGCTTTACTGACAATAACATTGTCTGCAGCCATTGTCTGCAGGTTCATTCCTGGCTCCACTCCATTGGAGAACAAATCTGGATGATGCTGAGAACTGCAAGCTCTAACTAGCAACCTGAGCCATTTCAGTTTGAGGGGCTTCTGCCTGAAGCCTAGGACTCAAAACTGTCTTTCAGTCCCACATCCCTGCTCAGAATACCTTAGTTTTGCAGAGAATGAAGGCAGACTATCCCATTGCTATAGTAGCATTAAACAAAACAAACCATCTGCTGGAGAAGCTCCCAGGCACTACACACAAGATTAGTCTTCCTTTATTACCAATGCACGTGGGATTGTGCTATGTTCACATGGATAAAATACTCTCCCTACATACAGATACAGAAACCTCACTCCATTTACATGCTGTTTCAAAAAATGGAGCTTCACCCAGCATTTACTGGCAGCAGACCAGGGCTGTAGTCTCTGACTTGCTGCTGAGACACCCTTTGAAGTGTTCCAGCCCAAAAGGTGAAGGGCCAGCTGGATAGTGAATGGTGGAGCACCATTCCCTCCTTCTGACTGCTCCTCACTCCACATCCCTGACTACAGTTCCTTCCACCTTAGCTAACGATACACATCGGTGTGATAGGTTACATGTCTGGGTCCACTCCATCTAGGCCTGCAATGTAACCTGCTCATATCAGCTATTCTGCTCATATTTGGTGAAAGCAGTGAAAGTACACACAACAAAGAAAAGGGTTTCTGTGAAACAAGGAGAAACATGCTCTCATTTCCACATCATTGACACCCAGAGCCCTTTTGTCAGCCCCACACCATCACATGAATACCAGGATAAGCAAGGGGGAAGATCGCAGAGGGCATCTGGAACCAGACCTCATCTGTGCAGCTGCTGGCAAGCAGATGAGGTCTGTGGCATCAGTGCTACAGTTGGGCCAGGCTGCAGTTGTGACCTTGCTCAGCCTCAACAAGAGCAGAGGTGTGCACAGGTCCCAGTGATTGTACAGAGGAGCAGTCAGTCAAGCTCTGCTGGACAGCATGCACCACTTGAGTCTAGTTTTTAACATTTGGTGAGAGCAAAAGTTATTAGGCTTCCGATTTTTTGTTTGTTTTAAGCAGCAAGTTTTTTGTCAAGAGTTTTTAATATATTTATTTGAAAACAAGGTTTTGTGAAAGAGTACACTAAATAGCATATATCTGTTCTTCAGCCATAAAACACAGACTACCAGCTTTAGCTCAGCACAGATTGGGGTGGCATGCACTGAACATCAGATCTCAATAGGAAGGTCTTCATGCCTGTCTTTCTGATATCAAGCATAGTGTCTTCTTTAGATGACATGACCCTGGAGGAGGGAGAGAAAGGAACCAAAAAATCATATGTATTTAACTAAGGCTTCTTGTGGTTGGCCCCACTCACCCGAGCCTGTCACTGACGCAACATTTATAGTTTTTAGCAAGGAGTTTGTTTTCCTGTCCATCTACCCATTCAAGTGCATAATCTCTGCTCGTAGGAGCCCTGAGACATGCCAGCCCATATTTGGAAATAAAGCAACTGGATTTCTGCCTCTCAGTGAGAAAATTCCACATCCATTCAGGTACTTTAACCAAGGAACCCGAGAACTGCATCATTTATTTCCTGAAGCATATCTAAACATTATCATTATGTTGAGCTCAGAGAGCATCACAGAGCCTATGACTGAAGTGTCTTTAAATTCTGCTAAGAACTCCTGGGAAGACAGGGCAACTCCAGGAAGCAGAACAGTAATTCTGTTTTGACAAATTCTGGCACCCTGAGGTCAATTAGATGACAGCTTTGTTATGTAAACTATTTGCCCCTCTGGGACTATCTTTCAGGAGGTGACTAGTCCCTGTGACCTTTTCACTGCTCTCTTCCCAGCCAGGCTCTTCTCAAGAGTACTTAAACCTACCAGAAGAGAGAGCAAATCCAGTACAACTGGGTCAGGCCTAACCCAAAAGAGTAAACTTGTGGACTTCTAAGCTGCCAAACTCTTAAAATTAGGACAGAGCATGTTTCTCAATCTGACACAGAAGCTGTCAAAGAGCTGAACTGAGAGTGCTGGGTACTGGTAGCTGCTTCAGTTGGTACAAAGAGGCTTTTCCTTAATTTGGTTTAAAAAAGGTGACTCTGCACTTTACACTTTACCTCAGGTCTTAATCATCAATGTACTCAAAGGGCTCCGGTGGTTCAGGTTCTTGCTCCTCTTCCTCGATCTTCGGACCATGAGCTGCCACGGGTTCAACCAGCTCCTCCATATCCTCACTGGTGTCCTTCAGGATGATGATGCCTCCGATGGAAAGCTGCGAGACAAGTGCCATGAGCATTTAGAGCTGCTTGCCTCTGGAGTGTTTGTGGTCACAGAGTCTATCCTAGGCTATATGAGACTCCTCAGCAGGAATCAGTTTCAGAGAGCAAAGCATCTGACACTCACCTGGATCACTGCCTGATAAGGGCATGGAACAGGCAAAGTCTATCCAGGCTACTTTTTGTATTTCTTCTATCTAGGTCTCAGTTCAATAGAAAGTGACATCTGGATATACAGCTTTACCCCATTCCCAGTCTGGGGCTTTCCACATGAAAACTAATTCAACTATAATTGCTTTATAAGGCTCATCTTTTCAGGTTTACAATGCTTAGTGAAACCTCTCTGTGTAGCTGCCTCCCAGGAGATTCTCTGAAACAGAGACTAATCTGATCACCAGCTTCCACAGAGTAAAGAATCCTATTAGTAGAACCTCACAAAAACAAAGGGGAATTAATCACAAAGATCACAACCAAACATCTTGGCAAGCTGAAGCACCTCTGGGAGTGAAACACAAGGCGCAAAGAGGCAGTGCTGTGTCACGTCTGGCTGGGATCAGGGCTTTGACCACAGCAGGATTTCAGGCCATAAACAGCATTTCAAAGAGGTCTTTTACTCTGGCATTCCCCAAAGCAGAGCAAAGGTCCAGAACGACTCCATTCCAAGAGGCTCCCTGGTTACACACCCTAATCCCAGCAAAAACGGCACTGTTCTGTTCTCTTTAAAACCTATTTGTGGGGCTTTAAGGCAGAAAACTGAACTCTCCCACCAAGGACTCTGCTTCTTTTGAAACTGAAGCAAACAGCTGTATACGTCCACATTTCAGTGAGTGGACACTTACTGGAATACAGCAGATCTTCCCAATCCAAACAGCAGTTGGGTCACCTTGTTTTAAGGGTAGAAACTAAAAAAACCTTTCCACTGCTTTGCTAAAGGAGGTATTTCAAAAGGGAACAGTGCACAGAGAATTCCAATGTGCTGATGGAATTCCAGGAAATCCATTTATTAAAAACATTACTATTTTCCTGGAAAAAGTATTACTACTACTGAACACCATTTTCCCATGCGTAATCCTGGACATGGGGTTAAGTCAAGCATGTTATTTCTTGAACAAAAATAAAGGGCAGAAGACTTTGACTCGGGAGATTTACAGTTCAGAAGCCAGCTTATCAGATTTGTAATATATCTGAGTATCTCACAGAGAAGTTAATTACCCCTTGGGCTGAGTGCTAAAAGACCTTCATTCTCCAATTACATGCTCTTTTCAGGAGTTGAGGACACTTTTTAATGCCAGATGTAACTCAACAGGAAATATGTTCAATGAAAAAATCCCTCCATTTAGGTATAGATCCCACTGCAGGATAATAAAGCTCCAGCACAAGTCCTAATGTGTTTCACTGCTTCGACAATGAACCTGTACAACTTCTCAGCCTATTTTAAAGATCATGGCTCAGTCTTTATGTTCCCAGCAATGTCATTAATACACAGAGTATGTCTGATTGGTTTTCATACTGCATATTTGACATATGTACAAGAAGAAAGAAAAGTAAAGCAGCATTAGCATGCTGAAAAGGTTTGCAGCAGCTCTGACTTTCCCTCAGCTAGAACTGCATGTGATCATTTGGAGAGAGGGACATTAAAAAAGGAAATATGACAACAGCAAAGCTGCAAATCTCTACAACACATTCCAGTGCTGCACCAGCTGTGAGTTCTCACGTACACACAGAACTTCTGGGCCCTTACACACAAACCGAGTACTGGGAACATTCTGCCAAGCACATGGACTGGGAAGGTGACACTTACTGGTTTGAAAGGCTGGTACCGGCAGCTCTCTGTCATAGTGAGAACTTTGAGCTGAGCAGGCATGACTCTGGCTGGGTTGTCCAAAAGCTGAAAGTTGGGCTCAGGCTCTTTTTTCTTTTCTTTTTCATCCTTCTTTTCATTCTCATCCTGTGGAGGGAGAAGAGAAGATCATAATGATTTTAGCAGTAACCTCTAACCTTTCACAGCTCAGCAGGGTAAGGTACAGTCAGGCAGCAGTTCCAAAGTGTGGTGAGAAACCATTCTTTTGCTGAGGAACATGCTAATATTTATCTATCAGCTGGCACAGAAAATGCCAGCATGGATCTAAGTGCTCTTGACAAGGCAGTGCTTCACTCTCAGCTGCAGGACTTTCTCTGGCACAGCAGCTGCTCATTGCTGAGCAGATCCCTTGGAAGCTATGGATTACTAGTCATATAATAGGCATAAAAGGAAAACAGGAAAGTGATGATACCTCTAAAACATTAGGACAATGGCAAGACACTCAACTCAAACACAGCAGGTGGCAGCAAGCTCCCTGTTTACTATCCTTGTTTTTCTACTCGATTCAGCCAAGGAAACTTTTCAAAAATCTGGACACACACATGTGAGACCCTTCTAATATATAGTTTCCTCTCAACACCTGCACTTAAATGTAGGTTGTAGCAATTTTAGAAGAAATATGCATCTGTTGAGCACATTTTGCTTATTATATAGAACTGTAAAAGTAATTCAAAGCAAAGGCAATGTTTGGTGACAAGGAAACTTGACAAAGGAGAAAAAACCCAAAGCACAGAGATTATACTGTGCATGCATGAGATGATTAATTTTCTGGGCCAGCTGCATGACATTCAGTGCCTACAATGTGGCCACACCTATGTAGGTCTAGGAAGGTTATTTTACACATAGACCTTTGATCTTATGACATATGTTTGGGGGTTTGTTAGAATAAAATTTAAATTAAAGAGGACAAAAGGGAAAGGACCTGGGGGTGTTGGTTGACAGTGGCTGAACATGAGGCAACATGTGCTCAGGTGGCCAAGAATGTCAATGGCATTGTGGCTTGTGTCAGCAGTAGTGTGGACAGCAGGACCAGGGCAGTGAGTGTCCCCTGTACTTGGGACTGGTATTTAAAAGATGTGTAGATATGGCACTAGGGGACATGGTTTGGCAGTGACCTTGGCATTGCTGGGGTTAAGTTGGACTTAGAGGTCTTTCAAACCTAAAGAATTCTATGGGTCCACAATGCACTTTCAGCTTACAGTTGTTCTTGGAATATTTGCATTTATGAGCAGGGCACAAAAGAAAGGGTCTTTTGTCAGTACTGCAAGACTTTTAGCTGTCATATGTTTTCCAAATTACAGCAACCACCAAAAAATTCATTTCTCCATTACTCAGCTTGCTCCAGGATGATACACTATTCACAGATGAGGGTGACAACTTCCAGTGTCAGGTTTATGAGCTGAAAGAAGTCATCAGAGGACCAAAGCAATCACCATAACTACTGAGCAACATATGGGATCTATGCTCAAACCTCAGCTGGTTCTGAGCTGAGTGTGGATACATGTTTGGGATTTTGATAGATGGGGAAAGCACAAGAGTATGCTGCCAAAAAGGTAAACATTTCAGCATAGGAGATGAAGCATGTGCAAAACCAGGAAGTTTAAACTCTTCAGTGCTCTCAATTGACATGATCAAGCAACTGCTACAACACTTCTTTTTAAAAGGTCAGAGGTCCCAAGGATGTGAAATTACTAAGACTTTTTCTGTATTAGTAAGAAAATTACATTGATAAGAGATAAAATTCCTCTGTGTCTAAAACCAGCAGGTAATGAAATAATACTCATAATGAGGTCCATGAAGTTAAAGGCACATTAACCTGTCAAAACAAGCTTTTGCCTTTAAGGAAGTCAGTTACTTTACAACACCGAGGAAGATCTATTTCTCAGAAATAACAGATTCACACACAAAATAAAGGTGCTAACCAGTGTCTGCAGCAATGTGTGTCAGTGCTTTGCTCAAACACAGGTGGCAAGAGGACAGAGATAAGTGGGTGCCAACTTTCATGACAAACCTTCCATATTTATAAGGGGGGTGAAGAAGAAAGAAGACATTTAAGTTTCAATGTGTGCACCCACCACTTCCATCTTTTCTTCTTCCTTCTTCTCTTTCTCCTTTTCCTTCTCCTTCTTCTTGGCTTTTGCAGTGATGGACAGCACAGCAGTGGAAACCTGGACACGGCAACAGAAGAGGCATTCAGTGTGACCCAACACTGTATACTCAGTTTCAGTCCCCCAGGCTGGTGTCTTTTGGGAACAAATGGCAGCAACTTTTTGAGCGGGTCAGGGAACAACAGCAGTTGTCACGTTGCTGGTGAGAATAAATCTGGGCTCTTGGCACATTTTAATTTTTGGCCAGGGAAGTTTAAAGAGAAAAGATTTGTCCAAATCACATCCTATTCAAAGGCAACAAAAGAGCTATAAGCAGTGAGCTTTGCCTTGCATCAAAGTTAATTTCTGGATTCCTTGGTGGCTTGGTAATCTGTCCTGTCCAGCAGTCAATTCTGGTAAAATGTTTTACAGTTTTCACACCATGTCATTCATCAGCATTACATGCCTGAGGTCTCCACTGTTGCAGTTGCTCCCTAAGGGCTGCTCTGCCCATTGCTGTGCTCTGCTCAACAGCTTTTACCAACCTGTGCCAGGAGACAAATTGCTTCCACTACTGTCCCACTTGTGACCCCACAGGTCTCATCTCCTTTTCAATACCAAGATATTCTCAGTGCCACACTTACATTTTGCAATGCATGGAGCTGACAGCTATTATTCTAGCACATGGGCCCACTGCTCCTTCCATATGGGACTATTTGAGAAGTGTCCCATCTAATATTCTCAACGGCTGCACTGGAGCAGCATTTTGGAGCTCACGTCACAGAAAAGGACCCTGCTGTGCTGGGTGATGCACATACAAGTCAGTAGGGCATGGAAAGCAGGTTTTTTATTCAATACTTCTGCTTGACCACTTCAGACAAGGGAGGATGCATCAATTCAACAGCAAAGCACTTGAATGCCACAATCAGCAACAGTCCCAGACACAGCAGGAAAATGTACCTAGAATTCTCTTTCAGAGACTACAGCACCTGCTAATTTTTCCTTTGCTCTTCAGATTCCCTAGTAGTACCACCAAAGTCAATGTTTCTATTAGGAGGGAGAAGGGGTTAGTCTATACACAGAAAGCCAGCTCAAATACCTTTTCTTTCTCCTTTTCCTTTGGTACCTCAAGAGGTGGGGGGTAGGCAAATGTGGACGGCTTACAGTTGGACTTGTACTGGACTTTTGGCATCTAAGACAAAGAGTTTAAAACAAAGTTAGAAACTAGAAAAGCAGGGGGAAAATACAGCAGAATAATTACTTTAGCTTCATTTTCCTTCCAGCAGAGACAAACACAGATCCTCTAAAGAATACAAGCTTCCCCTTCTCCCTCTCCGGAAGCTGAGAAACTGTTATCAGTGGCAGCAGTTCAACTAGAACAATGTTATTTAATTATTCTATAATTTGACTCTGGCAAGTTCTCCTAGCCATCTCCATACACTCTATCCTATTCACACCATGCTTTGTTTTCATTGCTTCAAAGCTTTTGTGGTTTGGATCTTGTTGCTGTGTTTGTGTGTATTAACACAAAATTGGTTTAAGATCTAAGTGAAGATCTGCTCTGTTAATGTATGCAACGGCAAACCAAGCACATTCCCTTCCTGCCAAAGGACTGTACATTTGGGGGTGAGTTACCAGTGTCACACATTCTCTTATTCTTGGCTACTTAAGCAAAGGTAGAAAGCATCTTTTGGTAGCCAATCCAAGTTCTTAAACACTCCCATGCTGCCATGTCCAGAAGCTTTTTTGTGGAACCTCCTAGATCAGTTCTTCAACACAGGAGTCCCAGCATGGTACACAGCTTACAGGGGGTGTACCACAGCTGATAGCTGGAAGAACAGATGCACAACAGAAGTGCAGTGCCCATGGCTGCTCAGTTTAATGTTTACTCTCCAAGGAATCCAAACAAATCCTCTTTTCCCACTGCTAGCTTTCCTAGGGGAGAACACCACGTGATTTATCTGGGAGGCTAGGGGGGCAACACACTTTTTAAAAAAATAACCCTGACCTACAAGAGTGATAATGGGGTGGCTTCTGCCCAAATACTCTATTTCAAGTTCCTTTCTTTTTAAGCTACTTTGAAGTAAAGAGATCAATGTCTGCTCTCTACATTTTTCTTGTTCCCATTCCGAACACCAGCTCTGCAATTTAAGCCTGTTTTTCAGATTTCTTCCAGTTAGTACCTTTTCTAGCACAAACAAGTTGGAAACATGTAAAGAAAATCAACAAATCCATGAACATGCCTTGCAGACCACTCAAATATTCCAAGCAACTTTTCAGTCTCTTCTCATTACGTACCTTAAGATCCTTGTTAAGGCCAATGACACAGGTTGGGGTGAACGCCAGTGACAAAAAGTGTGACAGCGGGAACCAAAACCAAAACTGGGTGAAGACCAAAACCCCCACCACAGAAGGCATGTGAGTATGTCCTGTCCTGGACTGCAGTGAAATGGTTACGTTATGGCCCCCTGTAAGGAATCATAAAAGTCTATGAATTATTCATTCCTGGGTACTCCACAAAGACACCTGAGCAATGAATCTCAAACACTTGCTGTCAAAGGGCTACACAAGGCAAGCCAGGCACAATGCTGCCAGTTTCCTCCTCTGAAACACACCTCCCTCCTTTATTGTGAGCTCAGCTTACTCAGTAAAACAGATGTACAGCACAGCTACCACACTTTTCTACAGTACCCAAACACAATCAGGGAATACAGCCCTTCTTCCATGCTCATTTTGCCAGGATACAGGTTGGACAAAAGTACAGGCAGTGAGAGGGGGAGAAAAAGGCAAACTTTTGCCATAAACAGTTTTAAAACAGCATATAAATGATCCCCAAGATAAGACTCAGAAGGAACACAGTATATATACAGCCGAGCATATAGAAACTTTTCCTTCTGTGACTGCCTCCCTGAAGTATCAGCTATTCAGAAGAAATATGCCTAGGTTTTCATCCTACACCATCTCAGTAGAAAAAAAATGTAAACAGCAGCAACTCCAGAAGTTGTTTCTAGACGTTATCAATCTAAGTTGCACAGAGACAAGCTCCTGCAGCCTTTGCAGCAAAATTACATCTCTGCCAGACAACTAAGTCTTAGTTTTGTACTTGCAAAGCAGAGACCCAAACAACTCCATATGTTGATGTAGTGCAGAAACATCCAGCTAGAAACAAAACTGGAAGACTGGACTTGCAGACAGAGTGAGAAAGTGTTAATGTGATCTTCTGTCTACTGATTAACACAGCATATTGAGTTGAAGAGGGCACCAGGCAAGTCCATTACCGCTGACAAGACCCAGTGCAGGGAGGTTAACTTTGTTAACATACAAACACCCACTCCTCCTTGCAGATTCAGGCCACTTTGTAGCTGAAAATCCCAAACTGGAGTAGCTTTTCCTAGCCTTGCACAAACAGCCACCTTAGCAGCAATGGAGCTGTCTGAGTTTTAAAGACAAACAGAATTATCTTCTGCTGCCAAAACTAATGAAAGCCCTGACTGAAACTGTACTGTCATCTTGGGTATCTGTCAGGGTTAGTCCCAGGAGAGGCAGTGGAAGGTGGGACATTTTGATGCCCCCTTGTAGGACACTCTGCCTACATTCTATCTCCTTCCTCTTCCTTTTGTGGTAGCAATACATCTCCTGATGTTTGACAGGAAAACTCCTTCCTGCTACATCTTTGAAGATATGGTCTTGTCTTTTTCTACTGCTAGGTCTGCTTTGCTGCTTAGTATTTTCTCTGATAGCAATCTCTTGCCCTTTCACCTGAATTTGCCACAGCACTGTGGAGGGACTGCCTCGTGTTACCCTTAAACATGTTGAGCATTGCACACTCAAATTTCTGGTCTTCTCCCCATCTTCACTTTGAACTTTATTTTACTGCATCACTGTGTAAGGACCAGGTCCTGATTATCAGCAGATATTCTGAATCAAGCAGCCCAGTGAATGTTGTACAAGCAGCTTAACTGGACTTTATCAAACTTTTGCACTTCAATTTTCAGAATTTTAACCTATAATTCAGATAAAACCCATAATTATCCAAGCTCTGGAATTTCCTGAATGAGCAACAGATTTAATATTCAAAAGATGATGTCGTGCTACTTCTTTCTGCTGTTTTATGCCCATGAACAGTCCACCCTCACTCCCAGGATTTTGCAGGCAGCAGGAAAGGGGGGAGACATAATACTGCAGAATTGTGATTTATCTTCATTATTAAATATCAGCCCTGACTGCTTGGAAGGGAACACCAGATCTTTGGCTGGGTGAATAACAGCTGTGACAGGATGCCTAGAAAAAAAGATTTCAAAAAACACTAAAGAAAAAGTTTCAGGGATCCTTGGGTAGTATTATAAGGTCCATCTCCCAAAATTCACATTGCCACTGGGGCAGGGGCGGTTTGGGGAAAAACCCCAAACACTAAGTTAAATTTAGTGTCTACTTTTTTCTTATTGTATTAAAGAAAAATGTTGCTGTTGGGTTTATCAATTAGGCAATGACAAAATTATTCATTTCCACTTCGGTGCTCCCAAGGTACCCCACTACTGCCATTAAACTACCAGCCTAAATGGTTACCTCATTGTCAGAGCAAAAATCCCACCTCCAATGCATCATTTCCCAGTTGTACACTGGAAATCTTGCACTTCTAATCAAACCCTGCCATTGGAAGAGAATTGGTCTTTTCTCCCCACAAAAAAGATGCAACAAAAAACTAAATTCAATTGCCCCAAATGTGGCAGATAACACAAAGAACACTTCCTGGTAGTGATAATTAAATTCTATAAATCATTGTTTCAGATAAGCACTTCCAATTGTATAGGAAGGATAAAAAGAATTTGTTCTTTTAGAAGGCTCTAATGAAAGTGGCAATAGGTTAAGAAAAGGACTTCAGAGCCTTCCCTGAGTCTCTCAGCAAGGAAAAAAAAAGGTTAAAGTTGGCACAAATTCCCATAAAGTTTATTAATACAGGACATTTCTGGTTTTCAAATCATTATACAAGACATGGGTGACACAGGCAGCAAATAAGGTTTTAGTTGTATTTTTATGATTTAATCTAAAGGGTCAGAATTCAAAACAGGTCTGAGAGAAAAATCCCAGAGCCAGCTAGTCTCTGTCTTCCCAGCAACTGAGTAAGAGAACGGGAATGACAAAAATTATTCTGAAGAGTCTTGTGCCAAGAACATTGCCCAGTCTGAGCTCCAGGAGGCACGAAGGTGGTGCCTGTTTCTGAGCAGGCCTGGTCATCTGTGACAGAGCAGCCTGACAGTCACATGGCCACCAGGAATGCTTTTTAAACCTGCTTCCACGCAGATAGGTGCAGGCAGCACCATGTTCCTGTGCCTCACCACACAGCCTGGAGATGCAGAGATTTCATACAGACACTGTACCCCCACTGTAGGGTGCTGTGCCTGAGCCACAGCACAGAGACAAATTCTGAGCCTCCTCTGCTTATGGACTTCAGGACTAATCTTGACCTTAAGAGTACAGGAGACACCAGCTTGTTTCTGCCTATTACAGGGGCAAAGAAGGTGCATGACAAGAGAGGTCCTCAGCACAAGAGACTAGATGGGAGAAATTGTGTTTGGAAACTTGCAAAAGAGGTGTCACTGACAGACACAGACAGCACTGTACAAGTGTTACCTCAGCAGAAGGAAAAATTCAAAACATTGTCTGACCTCTTTGCTTACAGAAACCTACCCTAATAGGCCCTACAACTCAGACCTTGTGAAATGCTGATGGCTTTAGAGAATCCTATTCCTGACTCAACCTTTAGTCATTAACATTCATGAAGCGAAGACTTTTCTTTGCTAGAAAAAGATAGCAGTAGTCTGTGAAACTAACTGGGTCGTTTGAAAAAACACTGATGCCATTAACTACGCTTCTCCTTTGTGCCACCTCTTTTAATAATCATGAAAGCAGCAAAAACTAGTTATTAAAGACATATATATGATTTTAAAAAACTGGTTATTAAAGTTTTAACAGAAGAAGAAAAATATGAGGACTGGATACCACATGATTTCTGAATTTCTGGAGCAGGTGATGATTGAGAAAAATAAAGAAGAAACTTATCATGCTATAAAAAATCAACATTCAGGGTGACAAAACAGACTTAGAGAAAAAATATTGCATTTGTCCAGACTTCTGGATGTGAATTCTGCCCCATCAACTGGACTGAGTATCTCTTAACAGAAACATGCTGATACAAGCTGAAACTACAAAACAGGGTTTATTTCTTTAATTAGCTAAAATTCCTTGAAAACAGAGATTTCTTGCTACTATGACATGACAGGCATAAAAACAGCACCTCATCTCCCAAATGAAATTTGCTGTTACAGTGATTGCAACCAAACAAGTTTATGAAATTTTGGCAGCTTTAAATGTTTGGGGAATTACCTGCATCCAAAATGCCTTGTGCCAGGATTGCTCCAAACTTTGCCATAACATCATCATGCTTATCATTGATCACTTTGGAATAGAGCTGCCTGAACTGGCTGACCTGGTTAAAAATAATAAAAAGGAAAAAGAAGGAGAGATTATAAAACTGACTGCATGAGTCAAATAGTCCGTCTTTAATGGAAGCATCTTCAATTTCTGCTCCCTACAATGACATTTGCATTTTCATCAGCTTTAGTCACTGGTGTTACAAGTCACCCAATTAATAGTTTCCCCACTTGAAGATATACATATACTGATTTTAAATATTCAGGATGGACGTGCATTTCCAAACCATATTTTGCAAACCTTACAGGAATATCCTGAGAATCTCTACACTGTCACTGGAATAAAAGACCAATTGATGAGTTATTGATAGCAAGAACTATTCTATGTTCTTAGGTGACTGACACTGCACTGTAATAAATTTCCTTCACTTCCTATTGCTGAAAGCCTCCAACTTATTCCATTATTACTACACAATATTTCTGCTGTATCAATAATGCCCCTATGATGCATCATCAGTAAATTTTGCTACTGCACTCCTACCTTTAAAGTGAGAATCATTAAAGAAAATAATAAAGTAACAGTTTATGCTATGGTATAATATATGCACCACAATATCTTAAGTGCACAGTAAAGGAAACTGATAAATCTTTGCTTGCGTTATCATCGTTCCCTTGAATGGTTTCATCTTTCACTGGTTTGCCAAGTACTGAAGAGACAGAACAGTATCACGTCCAACAATATCCAGAGCTTTACCATAAATTAATAACTTATGTCTTTTAATATATGCAATGGAGCAACAATATAGCTCAAGTGTAATTTTTGGAGCTGAAAAAGCAGACCAGAAAACCCTGGTCTGCAATCCAGTCAAAACCTGGGAAGCCGCATCACACCCACAGCATGTCTGGAAGAATATTTCCTATCTCTTTTTAAAATTAATTTTTAATCTAGATACTCATGTGACACTTTAGTCTTTTTTTCTTTTTTTTAATCTTTACATACTAAGCCTTCATTTGACATTTTCAAAAGTGAAGGAGGTATTTTTTAATAGAATTCTTCAAAGATGTCTTTAACAACATTCTCCCTACTACTGATCCACTTTGTTCCTCGTCTTCCAAATTCTCTATCTACACCTGCAGCTACAAAGGAGAGGACAAACTTCTAGCTCAAGCCTGTAGGGCCAGACACTGCCACCAGAGACACCAAGCATCGTCTGGAATTGCAGACAAAGTTGAAGTTTCCACGCATAAAACCTTAATAGACAGACCAGACAATTCCTGGACACCTCTCATATCCAAAGAGCTTGTGCTCTCCAGGGACACCAGTGACCTTTGTTCAGTTACAAGTGTCCTATGAGGCCAAGCTTCAACATTGCCACTAGGAAGGGGCTTTGGCACAGCCTCTGATGTTCCCAGAGCCTAAATGTATCTGGGAAGGAGGCTAAAACACCGACCAAGACACTCAGGACAGCACCCAGCAAACTGCTGGTCCCCTTCCATGCAGGAGACTCTGAGCAACAGAGCTGTGCCAAGGGTGGCCAGCATAGAGCACCAGGAGCAGCCTTCAGGCATCACTACCACATGTGGCCTGGTTGGGGAATCTCAAGCTTTGCAGAAAGCTTTCAAACCTCTGAAATAACATCCATTCATACAACTGAGTCAGAGACATGAGAACTATGCTGAGAACATTTCGTTAAACTAGGGTTCATTAAAATGTCTCTGTTTCACACCAGTGAACAGTCTTGCTACCATGAAGCACCAGAGTAACCAAGCACAATTCTCTGGTAAAGCATGATGCATTTATTAGAATTAATAAAATCAGGGGAAAAGAGCATCTATTTCAATTTTTCCTCCTAATATTAGTGTGCTAATATATTAGTTCTCTACTCACCAATTCCTTTTTGCATTAAAATGTTTTCAGGTATTAGTCCCCCAAAGAAGGCAACTTTGCAATTATTAAAACTAAAAAAAAGGAGCAACACAGATTATCAAGGCAGCCACACAGACAGACGTATGGCAGGGAGATAATGCACACTCAATGCAGGGTTTATTCTGGGTATACAGACCAAACTCTGCTCTTCCTTCACTCCACTTATGTTTTTTCAAGTTCTCATGGTTTTTATTAATAGAAGCTTACACCGAGGTTTACATGTTCAAAATAAATGGCTTGCTTCTTATCTGAGCCCTCTGTACACTGGAAAAACACCTTAGTTTGCATTTGCAGCCTGGAACGGGGCCTCAAAAGGCAAACATGCAGACCAGGTGAACCAAAGCCTTCAGGTATTACTTGGAACAGACACACTGGGAAACAGAAGCAATGGGTGAAACTATTTGTCTGTTGAGCTGAGCAGCAGAATTCCAGTGCCTGTTTAGAGCACACCATTCCCTTCACTCTGGGCTCAGCTTTTGGGTTTGGAATATTTATGAAAACAGACAGATGTTATACAGCTTATTTGGTGGACTGTAATCCAGAATTTACACTGTGATCAAATCTTCAGAAAACTAAACCCTGGGTCGAGTGAGAAGATATTCAGCAGAACTGCTGATGTTCACACTGGCATCTGAAGTCTGATGGAAGTGAGGGCAGGAACACATCACTTGGCAAGGTGAGACAGGGCTAGAAAGAGAAATCATCTGCCTCCCTGGTCATGATACACTGCCCTATCCCTAATACACCCTCCTCAGCTCTTACTCACGTAGGACATTAGTTCCAGAGCACATGAACAGAACACCCGGACAACAAGCCTGCTAGGAACCTGCCACCTTTGGGACCAGGACCCTCTGCAGGCAATGAGATGTCTGAGACACTGACAACTGCAAGGGACCAAGGACAGAAACCTGGCTGCTCAACCTGAGATCAAATGCCACCTCTCCAGGTGACAGGTTACAGCAGATCAGCTGAGAGCAGGCATTTAATGAACAAGCACTGAACAGCTGCAGTAAGAAACAATCCTTACGCCATCTACTATAAAAATACAAAATATGTAATTCCATCTTATGAGCATTCTTTGTTCATATATATTCTGCATACCTGTGCATTGTGAACCATGGATCACTGCCTGGAAAATGCATTAAGTAAGTGTACCCTTTACAGAGTTTAAAGTTGATGGAAGCAAAATTGTTCTATGAAAGGATGAGAGACTATCCTGCTCAGACTAAGGGACCAGGCAAATCCAGACCAAAGGACTGAGAACAAAGGTCCCAACACTCACTGCATAACAGGACCACATGCTTGTTCAGGCTGTTCCTACAAAGCAAATGCTTCACAGGAATAGCAATTTTGACTGGATCAGGTCCCAGCTGAAAACATTCCTTGCTGCAAGGGAAAGCCTGCTTTGGCAGCTCTGGCTGCAGCAGTTCAGGAAGGTATTAACCTCACATGGAGCCAATGCTCCATCTCTTGGGAGAAGGTGCTGGGGCACTCACCTCCTACAAAATGGGGCAAGATGTAAACAGCCAGCCATTTCTTAAACTGTTGAAGCAAAACCTGACAGAGCTCGTCTATTAAAGCCCTTTTACCTGCTATTATTTTTCCTTCAAACCACAGCAACAAGCACAACCCAAACTACTGTGTAAATTTATTAATATGCTATGAAACCCACAAGCTTTGTTTCTCCCTTGAAATCTTCAAGCACTACAAAAATTCTACAGAATTTGGAAATGCTACCAAGAAATTTATTTGTGCAACTCCAGGAGGAACACTAAAATATACACAATGACTCATTTAATCTTTCTAACAAAACACACACCCCATTCTGATAATTAGTGCTGGCCAAAATGACATTGCACTGAGTTCAAATGAAGCCAAACACAGAACCTTGGAAACACTGAGGAAACAACAGAGTCTTTGAGATATGAGAACGATACAGCACCATTTCCTATCCCAAAGGGCTGTCATTTATCAGGCTATTTACCACTTCTCCCTCCACCAATCAATATTCATGCACATGAAGCCCAGGAGATAGTTAAGAACAAGATTTTATAAACAGTTAATTACAGGAAATATTGGCAGGTGATGTGCACAATGCTTCTGGCAAATGCAAGCTCTTAAGAACAAGAGCATTAATAAAATCTAATAAAATAGGTTTTAAACTGTTTGCATGTTGTATCTATCTTTTTCAAAAGATGAGTTATTTTGCATACACTTGCCCTCTTGAACAAGTGTGCAGATGCATCTCACAGTAGTGGGCTTTCACAAAGTAAAGGTGCTACCATAATACTGCAAAGTCATTCTTGTACCCCAGTAAGACCTAGCACTTCATCTAAATGGGGGGAAAATATGCCAACAGCAGTCTGGTCCTGGTTTCTTCACATGTTAAAGACAATAGGCCAATATGATTAAAAGAAGATGGAGAAAAAGGCCATTATGACTGAAGGAGGATGGAGGAAAAGTCTTGACCTTGTTTATTATTTTCTCATTTTGCCAAGATGACTATCTTAACACAAAACCAGGAACTGAATTCACTGTTTCAAGTAGTTCAACAAGTAGTTTGTCTCCAAAACTGCTGACTTAATTGCCCTGAAGGTCACAAACACATAATGAAGTTGTCATTGATTTCTGTTATGATGCCCTCATCACATCTGTAATTTAGAATTCCATTTCACAAAAAAAACTTCTTAATATTTTATATGCAGCACTAATATGGTTCTTAAATCTACCAGCAGAGGTCAGGAACAATGTTGGCTGCACATGGAGGAATTGCTTCCTCCAAAGAGACTAAACCACCTTTACTCAACACCTGCTGTCCATTTTGACCCTTAAGCAACTTGCAGTTCAAGGAGTTCATGTACTTGCAATTCTTTATTTCACAATCCTTTATTTAAAGTCTTTATTTAAATTTCAATTCTTTGAATTATTCATTTAAATAAAGATTGAGCAGACCAAAGAGGAGGATGAACACAAAAGGAAGATCACAATGAAGTTAATTCAAAGGCATACATCAACCCTTTTCTCACAATAAAAATGGCTTTTTTTAAACCAAAATACTTTGATTCTTCAATCTGTTCATTCCTGGCATTTCAGCATTGCAATGCTCAGCTCTCAAAACGGACAGCATTATAGTCCTGAAAAAATCCTGAACTATTTAAGGAAGATTGTTTGCTACCATCTTCACCCCAAATGATCAGCAGAGAATTGAAAGTATTTCTAACCCAAAGCTGACTAATAATAAGTTAACTAGAAAAATACATAAAATCCCAGAAGAGACAAAACTGAGCAGCAATGACAGGAAGCTGGCCAGGCTCTATGACACAGTCTTTGTTAAAATCACCATCTCTCACATGCAAAGCATCACCAAGTATTCAAAAGCAGTGAGATGATGATACATAAAATTAAGTTTCTCTGTAACCCCTTCAAGACTGTACAGCCTGTAGGATACAAAAATCATCACACTCCTCTTCCTAGGTGTTTATTCAGCAATACAAATATGCACATCCATCAAGTCAGATCCTTGGCACACAGGGTCCAGCATGTCACTCAGGAATCTAATCAGATCAAAATATGTCCTGGCAATCCAAAAACAGCTCCTTTTCTGAACTCCACCCTTTCACATCAGAGTTAAGTACTTTTTTCAGACTGGGAGAGAGCTCCAAAAAAAGTTTCCCATGGATAATAAATAACTTAATTGGAAGCATATCCCTCAAAATACTTCATTTACTTTTGAGCAAGAAACAATACTGGTATTTCAGGTATTATTTATTATTTTGTAACCTGAAATTTTGTTTCTACTTGATTTTTAATATCTGTAGTGCTTCTATGACTAGATAATGAATTGCCATCTGTATCAGGTAACAATTCAGCATCAAGCTTGTTTCAGTTTCTGGCCCCATTTTTAAACAAGCCACTGACTCCTAGACTAGACATCTCATCCTGTATTTGCTGGCCAATTGTTTTAACCACCCTTTTATCAAGCAGAGGTATCACACATGACCTGGAAGTTAAGGTTTCCAGGCCTCTTTGGGAAAAGAGATCTGCCTTATTACACACCTCAAATGATTTGTGTTTTCACTGGCTATTTTCCTACCCATATTTTTCTTCAGGACAGAATCATTCACCTATCATCTCAAAAAGCCAGAAACTCCAAAAGGCAGACTCAGGAAGTGATCCATGTTTTAGGATGGCTGGACTGATTCAGAACAGACTGCAATTCCCATCCCAAGAGGATTAGGGTACTTTTGCAAACTAAAATGAATAGGTTCTCATAATGTCCTTTCATATATAAAAGTATCATCCTTAATTCTTTCCAGTGGGAAACTGAGGCACGGGAGAGCTATACAATTTGTCCAATATTAGAGAAGCACAGAATGATTAAACCTGATCTCTTATACTGAGGCCTAGCACTCCAGTCACCTGACCAACGAACAAACAATAAAACCAATTGATTTCTTTCCACATATATATAATTTAACTTCACTTTGTTACAGAAACTTTGTACCTTGAAAGATAAGGGGTCCAACAGAAGTCCAGTGTTCTCCACTGGCTTATTCAAGTGAACTACTATTCTTGGCTTATTCACTTGAACTACAATGCTGATAATATAAACCACATTCCCAGATTCTGCTCAGTGAAAACTAACATTTTTCTTTCTTTTTTTTTTTAATAATTCAAAGGAACAAACTGTCTGCCAGCAAATTTTCATGTTCTCTGGCTTAGAAATACCCAAACACCTACATTTGTAGCTTTGCTTCTCTGACTTTCCCAAGTAAAATATTCCACTGGACAGAGGCTTTTTTCCTTCTTCTCATCCAAGTACAGTAAAAAAGTGTCTGTTTTTATCCCAGTTCAATTTCTAAAATGACGTCAGTAAAAGCAATCATTATGCAGCAGATGAATAGCAAAGTACCAGCTACTGCTCTCCCTCAGCACTCACCAGAGCAGGTGAAATGTGGAACCTCAGAGCTTCTCCTAATGTGGACTTTTAGTCTGTACAAATGTTTGCACATCATCATCTGACACACACTTACAGGGAACCTACTTTTAAAAGCTAAACACAGCATATGCTACCCTTTTTGCCTTATGAGCAGAAAACTCCATTAAAATATGTAGTATTTGTTATAAACTCACTAAGTCTGTTCTGACAGTTCTGAAGTTGTTTCACCTGAAAAACGTTAAGACCAACTACAAAGGAAACATTGTTCTAACAGGACCTCTCTGCATAGTGACCACATCCAAAACTAAGCTTACTATCATCAAAACCAATATCTTTACAATCACTTTCCTATCATTACAAGATGCTTTGAGACCTTTTAAGGAAGAGTATTTATTCTTGTAGAGCCCAGGGTTAGAATGCTGCCATCCATCAGGCATGCTCCCATCATTCAGAGCACATGCTCTGATCCAAGCAGGAGCTTCCCACTGAACATTCAGCTCTGGCTCTTTACAAGATATGTGCAGTCTCTTGCCAGTGCTTACATGCAGCACCAAGCACTAGAGATTTGGCATCCAAGACAATTTCCCACCTAAGAGGCATGTGAGGTATGGCACATTACCTTTGGGCAGGTGATCTCAGTCTGCTGGATCATGATAAGGGCAGATGCAATGAGAGCTCCTTGACGCACGTAGTTCACGGGATCATTTGTCATTGGCTCAAGCAAATTGATTGCTTCCTAAAAGAAATGAAGAAATAAAATACAGAGTCACAGAGTTAACAGTATTAATTTTAGTAGGCCAGGATTCAATTCCCCAATGGAAGGGTATCGGATTTGATGCTATCAGATATACTTTAAAAATGTTTTTTTTTATTGTTCTTGGCAAATAAAGTGGAAATCTCTATTTCTCTAGATTTTAATCTAAAAACAGTGAAGAAAAGAAAACACTAAAAACAAATGATGGAAGAAACAAGATCTACCTGCAGACTCAGGGCAACAGCTAAACAACAGGTATAAACAACAGATGCGTTCATCACAGTACATTCCAAATTCTTGACCTTATACTGTATTGTCAGAACCTGTAGCATTTACTATAATTTACTCTTGTTCAGAGTGCCCTTTTGTCCAAACTTAAAAGAACATGAACAAATGCAGCTGAATGCAGAGTGCAAGAGACTCCCAGTTCAGACCCCTCATGGTGTTTCTTCCATTAGGGTGAAGCTTTTAAAAACAAGTTCATTTTATATAGAATATTATTAAAAAAGCCACTTCTAAAACAACATCATGGCTTCACTAAGACTGCTTTTGCCATCTGAGCTATGTTGGGGGCTGTGCTTCTTCACCTGAAAATGAGTCATTCACTCTTTGGCAGACATTCAATACCATGGATTAAACACCCACTATGACAAAAAGCTGAACTTTTTGATCTCCAAAATTGAATCTATTTGGGCCTTCAAAACCTACTAATAGAAGCTTTGGAAGACATGTCTCTGTGTAATCAGATGGTTTAGGTCATCACACAATGTATCTGGAAATAAAACAAGACTCATTCTTGCGACTAAAAGCATTTCCACTTAAATTAACTTGTCAGATGCAGCAGGTTAAAAATAACTAACTCCTTGATTCCACCTTCCACTTGAGAATAAAGCGACCTGGATAAAAATAGGACTCTCAGATTTGCTTTCAAATCTGCATGCTTTAGCTACTAAAGATGGCAGGCAGTGCACGTCAGCATTCTGTGCTTTTGGCAGCACAAGTGACACTTGGGAGCACTCACGCAAGAGCCACAGACCAAGTGCTTAATACAGGAAGAGATGAGACAGATAAGCAAGAAATTTATCAAAGACTCAGAAGCATGAGATTTTACTTTGTCTGTGCACCTGCTCTGAAACTGCAATTGTGTACCACTACAGATTATGACACACATGTGGGAGAAGCAGAGGAAGCTTATTCCCAAGTTTACTTGCTGCTTGTTCCACTGAGTGCTCACTTCCCACAGCAGAAGTAGGAATCCTGCTATAAAAGTCTGTTACCATCCAGGAGAATTAACCTTCACTGATACATGGAAAGCGAGAATAAAATGTACTGGTTGTTAATTACACTCCTGAAACTACAATAAATTTAATTAAATTCCATTGCACTCAACTTCAGTACATGGATCTTCCATGAATAGTGTATTACAGGAAAGATAAAAAGAGCTAAAAGTTAAGCAAAACACCTGCTGCTTTCCAGTCACTGGCACTCCAAGAGCAAAGGAGTACTGATTTTGGAGAACTGAACATATATTTAAAGTTCAGTGGTAACTTGACAGTAAGAAAACTCTAAGAAAAGTTTTGAAGACAAAATTCCAAGAATGTGGCAGCAATGTATAAAAACATTCTAATTTATCTGTTCTGTACAAGCAGGAAAAGAAAATCTATGCCCAGAAAAGTTAAAGAATTTAAAGTAGTGTTGCACTCCAGCTGGCTGGTAGTGTACACGTGTGAGAATTCCATCTGAATGCGTGATGTTTGCACACAAATGTGTCTGTGGCAGGAGGAAGCAGGAACAGTCTTGGCCTCAGATGCTTCTTTGTAGCCCTCACCTTATTTCCAGTGCCTGCACAGCAGATCCCCAAAGCCATAGCAGCCCCATAACGCACGTGGGGATTGTAGCTCTCTGAAAGCAAAGAAACCACGCTCGGACACTGCTCTGGAGTCCTAGAGAAAGGAAAAAAAAAATACTGTTTATTAGTAGTATTCTTCAAAAAATGATATTGTGCTTCAAAATGTGGTGACTTCACATACATAAAAAATTCAAATTGTTCTTCCACACTGTATATTCTTTCATTTCTCAAAATTTAACCAGATGGGAGGAACAAATGGCCTAAGAGAACAGATTAATAAACAAATTAATAAACATCCCTATCACTACAGATAATCACACACAATTCCCACTACTGATGTCTTCCTTAGTGCTTATTTTCTGCCTTTAAAAGATCACCCAGAAGAATGATATATCTATTGAGGCTGAGGTCTTTATCTCCAGAAATCATGCCTTTTTGACAGGTTTTCCACTACCAGAGGTTTACCCTCCATAAGACACACAGTACTAAACTTCCCATCAGTAGACACAAAACTCACCTCCAGTATTCAATCAGCCTTCAAGATTGGTGGGTCCTAAACTCCCTTTTAAAATCATGGCTTCTGCAGACTCCTCACCCCCACCTACTGCTGTAAATCACAGCACAGGAGGAAATGCTAATACAACACACGCTTCCAACCAGTTTATGAGCAATGTCTACTGCTGCTACTACTACTACTTACAGTGTCATACTGGGACCGTTGCTGCCTTTTAAGAGACCTGAAATGGGTGTATATGCTCTATGCCTCACCAGCTGGGAAAAAATGTCCTGCTGGTCACTACAGCAACAAAACTTCCAGCCCAGTGCTGGAAGATGAAAGACAGCCTTAAATTGTCACAGCCAGAAGCATACGTTGCTAATGCAAACGGCTTTGAAAATAATGAGTATTTCTGAAGTACTGCAGAACTCACAGGTGCTACTATATTGATTTCCTTCCTGTCTTCATGGTCATATTTATCCCTCCTTTAATTCTGATGCTGCACAAACCACTCCATAATATCAAACACTGCCAATTTCAGCATATTGAGTTTCATGGCACAATGAACACAAGAGCAATGCAGGAATGCAATTGATAAGTGCATGCTCATGAAGAAGAAAGATGTAAAACTATAAATTGTAAGCGATTTCATTATATCTGTTTATAGAATGAGCATCATCTGGCTCTTCGTGCCATCTCACTGCGTCTTGCAGTCCAGACTAGCATTTTAATTGCCACATTCACAATCCTATAAGCAATCATGCAAGCCATTTACTTCTGCTATAAACTGATTTCAGACTAAAATGTACCTAGGAAGAAGGCAAGAGCACCTTAGTTTTAGCTTCCTTTCTTACATTTGCTACACCAAAAGATGAAGGTTGAAGGGTCACAGCAGTATCTGGTTGTACACAGGAATTATAGCATCATATAAAATCACTGCCTGTCAAGGCATTCAACAAGTCAAGAGAGAGAAAACCACTATAGAATATATTCCAGCCTGGGTTTTATTTAAATCAGTAGCTGAATCATAGAAAACAGTAACGAAAAAGACTTCAAGCAATAATCAAGTTCATTCTCTCCTTTCATTGTGACAGGGGACAGCAGACATGTTCATACAATGACACACTCATACTTCACACATGCAATGAATTAACTTCTACTCTAGCTATTCCTGTTTAAACACTTTCCCATGGTCTCCTCTGACAACTAGTCCTGAACTTCTCTTTGCACTCCTCTCTCCTACTCCAGCTGATGTCAGACAGGCAGCACCACCACACAGGCTCCAGTCCTCCTCCTGAACTGTTGAAGGGACCCAAAGGCACCCAGGCTTCAGAGGCTACTCAATGCCTCAGCAGTAATGGCAGCAAGCATCTACATCTTCTCCCCACCCACCACTTCCATTTGAGTCTTCCCAAAGCATCCACAGGGGGGAAGAGTCCCATCTACCAACATCACCTTATAACCACACCCGCAGAAAAAAAAGCAAAAAACAAAACACAACAGAGAAGGAAACACAAAGCTACTGGAAACTGCTACCTCCAAGATGCAGCCATGATGACAAATGTTAAGAAAGGGAGAAAAAGCTGGGCAACAGAACAATTCTGTCATGCCCTATCAATTGAGACAACAAACTAAAAGACACACTTAAAACTACCTATCAGTCTCTTCCTCAAATAACAGCTTAGATGCTGACAATGTTTTTTTTAAAAATGAGCTGATGTGGAGACCAGGAGACACAAATCCTGTAATAAATGAGGCCAAGCATTCAGCTGCACAGAAGACTTGAGCTCTTGCACAAAGACCCTTAACACCTTTGTGTTTGCTTTACTTCAGATAATGTTAAACAGGCAGATTGTGAGCCAAAGAAGAGAAAAACACTTTCTGGCAAAGATGTAATTATGCACTCTGAAACATCAATCATTTAATTCCTGCTCAGAAAGCTGGATTTTATAGAATCATTAACTTGGACACATATTTGTGTCTGCAGACTCAGAAGTTCTAACACAGTTTTTATTATATTAATGTACAGTAATTGATTTTTTAATTCTTGGCCAGATTTAAATTATTTGTGGCCATTATTTGAAATACTTTTATTTCAAATCTATCCATAAAACAGTCAAACATTTTTACAGGAGACCTTCCATAAATCCACTTGGAGAGTTGCAGCAACTTAACAGGTCCCACTACTTTCCTCAGTTTTCTCAAAATCTTAGTCTTCAAAAATTGTCTTCTCACTTAACAGAGATCTAGGAGGCAAATCAGAAAGTGGGAAAGAGTCTTGAAAAAGTGTGTATCAGAGGAACAGGACTGCAGTGCACAAAAGCACTGTTGGCACCAATGTTAAGCAATAACATTTGCTTACTCCCTTATTGCCGAGATATTTTACAAAGTCCTAACAGTGTTGCCAAAGGTCAGCCCATATAAACACAACCCCACACTTCATAAAATTTATAAAACCCAAAACAATTCTGTCAAGTGATCAAAAGAAAAGTTAAAAAGCCCACATAAGCAGGCTGCAGTTGTGCTCCCATGGTATTACTTCCATCTGGTAGTCCAGTTGGGGACTATGTTTAAAACATGACCATGTTCTCCTTCCCCTGGCCCTTCACTGAGAGCACAGCCCATGGAGCTGCTGATGTGGCATGCAGCACAATCCAGAGGGACAGTCCTCCTGCTGATGGAGGAAGTTTCTGCTGTACCAAGCCCCACACAGGCTCCCAAACCAAGTCCACCCTTCTGGCTCCCTGCTGGAGATCTCCACCACTCTGTTGACTGCTGATGGCTGAATTAGTGTGGTTACAGAGTAGAAACCTCTGGTGAGAGACGGAGAGAAATAACGAACAGTGTAAGAAATCTTAGTAACACTACTAAAAAAGAGAAATTATTTGTCACAACTCATACTCAGCAACCCACTACTCCTACTCAGTCCTAATACAGATATCTGTCATTACTTCAAGTTACACAGAAAATAACATCACATGAAATACCAGAATAACGTCTGGAGATTCAGTGGGCAGAAGTTTTATCTCCAGACACAAATTTTTCCTCCCTCTTTAAAGTCACAATAAAAATTCTAAGCCTGGAGTAGATTTCATATATTTTGAGGACAGAAGCAATTTATCATAGTCCTCTAGTATGACCTCTCCATAACACAGTCCAGTAATTCCATCTTAAAATTCCTACATTAAAGCCTAAGGCATGTCTCTAAACTGGGCCGTGTATCTCAGAAAGATAGGCAATGTCTATTTTTGAAAACCAAATTATCTTTAATGCACTGGTTCCTTCCTTTTTTCCTAACACTGGTTTTACTCAAGCAGTTTGCTTTTGCAATTACACTTTACTACAACAGCAAAATGATGACAAAAAAATGGCCCAATTATTTCCTTCATTTTCATCTGAAAATTGCTCAGCTGCTCCTACATAAGCCATGAAACCACAGACGTCAGTGAACCCGGACCTGTACACAAAAAAACCCCAACATCATAACTAGCTTCAACTTTGTTCTGTTACCAGGAAACTAAATGAATAAAGAAGCCAAAAATCTCAAGAAGTTTCTTCCATGGGACTTCAACAGTGTAGTCAGCTACAGCTTTGTTTCCACTCTTACATCAGGTTAAGTTTTACTGTTGTGATAAATGGGCTGCAGATGAAGGACTTCCTCCAAGATCCAGTTTGGTTTGTTTCAGAAGTCAGACAAAATCATAAAGAAAAATAAAGATGCACCAAGACAGCAATAAGAGATTCTCAGCAAAACATAAGAGCTGGCATTTATTACTTTTACTCACCAACTAGTTGCTCTTGAAACCTCCACAAGAAACAAACACCCTACACTATGGATTTTGAATCTTCCCAGAAACTAGAACCAGTGAAAACACAGAGGAGCTGCCTGACTTCCACAATTGCTTTAGCCTCCAACTCTGAGCTCCTTTCTGGGGCTGTTATTTCTTGGATATATATAAGGACATATATATATATATATATATATTTATATATGTCATATGGTCTCCATAAAAAGCTGATACTTAGCTTGTAAGTAGCCTAGAAACCAAAGATAATTTTGAATCCTTCATTACTGCCAAAGAGAGATTAAAGAAAACTTTCCTTAGGCCCCCAGTGCAAAAATTAACAGAATGAAAACTGGGATGTTAATTGCTAACACGGAATAACATGAAAAAACCCATCCAGGTCAGCTGGACACAGAAGGTGTCCATGGTGTTGACCTAAACTGCTGTTTTTTGGATTTTTTTTCTGAAAGTCTTTACAATTGCAACACCTCATAATTCTCAGTATCGTAGTTCTGATATCACAGTTCTCAGTAGGCTTTGCCTGCAAGAGCCTTATTGGGCTATTGAAAGTTGAGGATCACAGTTACGTACATTGGCTCTTAGAAATCCACTGTAATCTTTTTCCCAAGAGGCATGCAACCAGATAAACTAAAAACCCAGATTGCCATATCTAGGAACACATTTCACTTCAAGTGTCTTAGATCACAGACCAGTTAAAACCACATCCTTTGAGTACTTATCTCCAATCCTCTAAGATGCATATCTGAAAGGTTAATGCATTGCTGGCATTTTTCTTTGTATTTCAGCAATTTTTAAATATAAAACCTCACATAAATATATAGATACAAATATATGGTAGCATCAGTAAGTAAATATACAGAATCCTGAAAAAAACCCAGCACACTGGTCTCATGACTGAGACTAAAAATGGAAGCATCTGAAGCATCACTAACATACACTTATTTTTTAGTCTAAATATTTAAGACTATACAACTCATTGGAAAATGAAACATCAGAGAATCGAAGAACAATGTCAAATATATCTTCTAAAATCCTCATTAAGTGTCCCCAGCCATATTTCAAAAGATTGTAAATATTTATAACTTTTTTAAACTATTGGTCATGAATTAATCATTTTATACAGAACGATTTCCACAAGTTGTTTTAGTGGTGCAGTGGCAATTTACAAAAAAAAAAAAAAAAAAGCTTAACAGAAGTTTAATTTCATCCATGAATGAGTTAACAAAGAAGAAATGCAGATATTAACTGCACAGTTTGCAGTCATTTCTGAAGGAGGGGATGTGCAACAGAAAGGGAAATAAATATAAAACAGAATATCTGCAGAGAAAAATGCAACAAAGTAATATATTCAGTGTAGACTAAACATCCCATCTCTCTCTCTGAACAAAAATTATCTCAGCTATTCCCAAACCAGGAATTTCCTGCAACTATCTTATGTACAGCACAGCAAGTGAACTTGAGGGATATATACTGACAGAATAGCACTCACCAGAGACAGCTCATATGATGGAAACATGGCTCTATAAAATAGCACTGACAATTTGAAAACAGAAGTAACAGCAAGGGATGGAAAATAAAAATAATATCTATGTATGGTTCAAATATGCCACTTACAGTGGACCAGGAGTGGAGTCTAACAAGATTTAAGGTTTACCATCATTAACACAGGAGAAGAGCTGGACATGGGGGCAGGACAGTGGCCTGCACAAAAAGCCTGGCCAGAAGATACAGTGAAGAACCTGCTGCAGGTTTGGAACAGAGGATGTGTTTCTCAAATGATTCAAACCTGGTAAGGTACAGAAAACATCATAAAGGGCAGGTATGTTTTTCATCTCTCTGAAATTAAACAATGCACCAAAGAGGTAAAAATGCTTGCATGCCAACATACCACTAAACCTGTATCATCTTCTGCAAGTTCCTGAGATAATTGGTTTTATCTGTATTTTAAAAATAATTTCCTTTTCAATTAGATATAAATGTATTCATTAGCTTTCATGAGAACAAGCCGCAGTAAAAACTTCAAGTACTACTAGATTAATGGCAGGATATCCTTCAAGATTTAGAAAATATAAACCAGAAGTTGATTAAACATAGTGGAGCTTAAGAAAAACTGAATCCACATTAGCCAAATAAGGTATTGTCCTGTCTCAAATTCCACTTTTTATATGTTTTCATGTGCTCTGCTCTCTCAGTACTGTCAGTGGTGATAATAGGGAGGTGGCCAGAAAAGGAAACAGTATTACCATAGCTGCACTAATCCTCATTTTTGTATTATATACTTTTCTGATGAATAAAGAAATCAACTTTCAATTGTAAATGAATACAGCATGGAATCTTATTGACAGTTTTCCTTTAAACAGGAAAAATAAGGAACAAGTAAAAACTGAAAATCCTATTGTACGATCTGAGTACACTAAGTATTTCTGTTAATTTCTGACAGCAGCCTTCTCTCTTTGGCCCCACATTACCTGCATTCTAGAGATAGAATTATCTCTTTTATATAAATTGATATACAGTTCATTAAGGACCTGATTTCCAGCTCAAGTCTGGTGAACACCAGCAATTCATGGAATGTAATAATGGTTGGTGTCATACAGAGGGTCAGACCATGATCTCATGGTCTCTTCTGGCCTTTACTCAAGGACTTATTACACAGTTTTGCAGCTAATGTCCTTGGAAGTGAACTCTATTTCCATTTAAATGCAGAACTGTACAAGATGATGATAAGGCTACACATACATCTGACTGAAAGCTGGAAGGTAACAAAAGAGAACACTCAGGATAATAAAAAGCAGCTGCAGAAGGAAAGTTTTAAAGTAACAGTGCGCACACTTAAAATAAGTGTGCTAGACAATACTTTTATAAAGTTATACAAGAAAAATCCTGGAGTGTTTACAGGGCTGCAGAACTTTTTAGGGTTAACTGTGCTTCAGTCCAGAAAGCAAGTGAGCAAGAGAGCCCAGAGAGCAAGCAGCAGACAGACAGACAGACATGCTATGGTGCACAGAGACAGAATGTTGTAGTGAAAAGGGTCATTTCCAGGACCTGCACATCCTGATACAGCTACGGGGAACACACATTACAGTGCTGGAACAGTGAATCAATTAACCCTCTCTGTCTCGTTTCCAGGAAAACCCCCCACCCACTCCCTTGCCTGCTTTTCAAACACTGGAGCTGGATACACTGGAAGGAGTCAATCTACGAACAAGGGTAGCAGCAAACCATGAGCTTTGCTTATGAACAAAGAGAACTGCACACGGACTCTGCTGATCACCCAAGTAAAATCAAAAAAGAATGGAAGTTAAAGGACACCGAAAGAGAATACAACCTTATTTCTATACTTTTTACATATGGTAAGAATTATTCTTCACCTCCATTTCAGAGTTGGAGAAAATACCTGGATGAGAATACATTTTTCCCAAAATAGAAATTCTTGATCTTCCTGATAGAAGAAATGTGCTACCAAAAAAAAAAAAGCACACTAAGAGACAAGCTTCAGAAATATAAAAGCCAAAAACAAATGAACAACTTGTTTTCCAGAGAGTACTGAAAAAACTCGACTTTCACCATATGATGAAAAAGAAAATTATAAAGGATCTTCCTGGATGCAAAGTGAACTCTACTAAAATGCAAGAGAAAGAGGTAAGGCTTTCTTCACCTGAAAACTGCAACACATCAAATCTCAGGCACTGAGCATTTGTTCAGTTTAATGCTAGGACAGCTGTTTGGGTCTCTGCTTGAAGGAGGAAATGCAAGCCTTAAGTGTTTAGCAGAGTTGACAGAGACAGAGAAAGAAAGATAGAGGGAGAGAATGGGCTGTGCTTAATAAAAGCCTTGCTCAGATTACAAAAACAAGCATTTTATTCACCCCCACCCCTACAAGTAATGGGTAAATTTAGATGTCTCAGTTCGATAAATCTACGGTCCCCTTGAGACTGTCAGCAGTGTTTTATTGTCTGCAGCTTCCTGACCCTCACCTGATAAATTAGGAAGCGCTGAGATTAAAACGGAAACCTCATACATAATTTCTGAAGATATTTTTGGGGTTACCCTCTTAGGAGAAATAGGATTCTTAATAAGGGGAAATATGGGAACTGCTGTCAGCCTACGCACATGCTGCTGGAGACTAGACACTCGGGAGAGGAGGAGTTGCACATACACAACTCGAGCATCTGCCTCTGCATCAGTTTGTACCCAGAAGGAGCAAATCTACATAGACTGCACCTAAAGGGAATAGTTTCACATTCAGATTCATCTATCACTCTTTACTGCTGCAGAAAAAAAAAAAAAAAAGGAAGTTAACGCACTGCTTATTTTTGACAGCTACTGATTTTTTCCTTATAATCTTCTGAAATCTGAACATCGCTATAAAATGGAGACTAGACCCCTGACAGAGATGGACACAAGACAGGACTTTCACTTTTAAAACTCTTTTGTGCCCAGCAAGGCACGGAATAAAAATATTGGATACCAGCTCGGACATGGTTATAGTATCTCAAAATAGCAGATGACCAGTTCACTATACTGACCATGCTGGCCTTTCTTCAGGACCATCCTGGACCAGAGAGGAACGGAGAACTCTTACACCGTACGCAACTCCTGCACAAAATACAGCTCCTGAAGACATTCCCCTGCACACAAAAATGTCCCATCCTTTACAGTCCTTGAACAGATCTGGAGCTGGCAGTGGATCTCTGTCGCCTCTCTCAGTAACAGGAGAACCCAAGCAGGACTACCCAAGTGAGGAACAAGGAAACAAAGTGCACTGGGTAGCATTGCTGATCCTCCTGGTGATAATCCCCACCATTGGGGGGAACATACTTGTCATTCTGGCGGTGTCCCTGGAGAAGAAATTGCAATATGCTACCAACTACTTTCTGACGTCCTTGGCGGTGGCAGATTTGCTCGTGGGTCTGTTTGTGATGCCAATTGCCCTTCTCATAATATTATTTGGTAAGTGCAGCACATTTGTTTCATCAGGTTTGCATATGGGGTACAATTCTGAGAGGTCTAGTTTAAACAGAAAAGTTGTTTGCTTTCCAGCATTACAATTTTAAAAATCACTCGGATAAGGACTGCTAAATCTTCTCTCTCTCTCTCACCTTATTATAGCCTAATCTCTTTATGGGAAGTACAACTATGTGGATATTCTTTCCTTTGAAACAAACCATTCAAAAAATCATCCAAGACTTAAAACTATTCAAACAGGAGCTGAAGCATAGGGAATTACATTTTGTACAATGTAATATAATTTTTAATAACATCAGCACAATGCTCGTATTTTTTGTATTATATTAAACTAATTGCAGGCAGTATTCTCTTAAAAAACTTAAAATCAAGGCTAGGTATCTGTTTGGTGCACCGAACAGGTTTTGAACTTTCTCTGAGTAAAGCATCTGATTTTATCTGAGTATTGACTCCATGAGCAGTCACATATATTTACATGGTCAGTAAGAGATGGCCCCTGGCAACATCAGTGACAACAGACTTTACCAGTACTGGTTTCACAGAAACTGATTTTTATCCCACCCTGAGGAAAGCAACAGGTTCATAAGACATCACAATTAAATCACCTGTCAAGCCAAGGAAACCTCAATCCATGTACCTAATGTTTGAGATACATATTTGTCATTTAGTCTGCTTCATATGAAATAAAATAGGTCTTTTTCACATGAGCAAACATTGAATGCGACATTTTCTTTCTCGTTAGTCCTTACAGAACAAGAATGATTTTTCCACAGCCTCTCACACACAGCTTTATTTCAGATACTGCTCCTGACAACTAATTAGAGGCAAGTCCATGGGAAAGTCTCTCTTTTACTGCTAAATTTTAATTAAAAATAAGTTTTAAATTGTTTATTTTCATATCATAAATGGTGAAAAAAAATCAATTAACTTAGATATCTATATAATTACCTTTAAAGTACACTGGGTCCTAAGAAAGGCTGAAGGAGTTCATTTTTCCTAGGCTAGACTCTAAGAGTTGCCTGAGCAACAAGCAAACACAATCATAAACTTTATTTCAGAAAGACCATCAGTAGCTTCTGTTTGCTACAGAAAACTGGTATCACTTTATCAACAAATGTGTTTATTCATTAAATGCCTTGAGAATTTCTGTGTGTTACAGACTTCTCCCTAAACAGAAGTATGAACAAGAGGTCAGAATTCAACATTTAGATCACAGAATAGGGATTTTTTAAAATCAACAGTTTCTAGAAAGAAAACTGAATGTACACAACTGAGACAGTGATTTCTAACTCAAAAATCCAGTCACTTACAGAAAACATTGGTATGTTATGTATGTGGGAGAGGGAAGAAGCAGATACACATCTCCATACTTACACATGGATGCTGTAACTGCTTAATGTCTGCAAAGGTCTCATTATTAACAACAATAAAGCTACTAGCCATAAAATGCACCAGCATTGACTAGTAATCAATATAAATGGAAGGCAAATTCTGGATTTTGTGGAGTAGGTTTTTGGCGGTGGTGGAGTTTTCTTGTTTTGGATTTCTAAAAAAAATTATTTTCATTCTGCTAGACTAACGAATCTTTCCTTTATAACTTCATAAGGACTCTATTGCTCCTTAATCTCTCAATTAATCCACTGCTAAACCCTGGTTACTAAAGTTTTTAAAGCATGCTAGGAATCTGAATTCAAAGTCAAACAAAAACATCTTTCATGGTGCAGGAAATTTATCAGAAAGTAGTAAAATCAGTTATAATTAATTAAGATCACAACCTGCCTTCCACACAACAGTGGTTAAAACTGAAATTTCTTGCACACAAGTCTCTCTTTGGCAGCCAATCAGAAAAACTGCTTTGCCTCTTCACCAACTAGGAGAAGATGCTGAGGTGTTTATAGAAGTTCAAAGCATGAGCAAAACATGAGGAGTTACTGGAATGAAGACAGAGCAGACATTAAATACATAACAAGTCTAAATCTTGAAGCTACATTAGCCAGATAACTACTCGAACAAAGAATAGTCACTGACAGCCAGACAGCAAACTAAATCCAGCCTCCTGGCACCTCCACACAGGAATGTTTCTATAATAATGAAAGAGCTGGGTGCAGCTTCTAGATACAGAGTACAAATATTATCCTTCTGATTTGGGACTGACTTCTAATTATGTGGAGAAGATTTGAAGGAAAAGGTGTGAACTGAAGTGTAGTCACATTAAAATCCTGACTGTACAAACTGATGTGTCACAGGGTGTGACAAAAATCAAAATCTGCTACAGACATTGGCTCCATACCCTGACAGAACATTCACCAAAAAAATTTCAGAAACACACTGTCTCTTAATAAAGAGCTGCCCCTTTTAAAAATAAGTAAATAAATGAATCTGTAAACTCACTTGCAGGTGTAATGCCATGAGCAGTACATGGTTTATTCTCAGCAGAGCAACCAAAATGTACTCTGGTACAAACATATGCAGCAATTTTAATTTAGGAGCATGAGTGTCAGAATACATAAACATTTCATAGTTTTTATGGCTTGCTAAATTCTTCTCATTTCTTATAAAAAAAAACCAAAAAAACCCAAAAAAAACCAAGGAGGGCCCACTAGGAGATAACTGCATTCTCTGAAATCTAGCTTTCAAAACAGTTACCCAAATTTCTAACACTCAGAACTACTGAAATTCATTGAATAGTGTAATTAGCAAACAAACTTGAGAGCTCCTCCCATTTGCAAAGCCTGCAGCAGGAAGAAGTCTGATGTCCACAGCTTGGTGGGCAATGGGCTACTTGAAGACAACACGTGTACCATCTTTTAAAAGATGTTCTCTCCTCCCAGTAATAGTCCACTTAAAATCAGAAAGTAATGCTGATCATACTAGACTGCAAAACATTATTTTAATCTATCACATGCAACCAGTCCCAATCTTCCCCCATTACTGATGTTAAACCACAACAGATTTTTAATTCTTGCTTGTGCAAACTGCTAGAGAAAACTTTAATCGGGGACTACTTTCCAAAATCTCAAATCTAAAGATAAGTAAGAAAACAAGGGTTTATCAGAAAGTAAGCCTAATTGAAAAAAATATTTTGATTAAATTAAAAAAGACTAGAGAACAGCCTGGAGACACCAAGCCTTGGCAGCCCACATAGCCAAGTACTGCCATGAGGGTGAACACCCCACAGCAGCTACAGACACAAATCAGTGTGAAGACTGAAGCTTAGGCTTAAAGGACCTGGTGACTGAAAATATCCATTTCCATCTCAGCAAAAGCATCATTATGTAACAACAACAAAGCCCTTTACAGGTAACACATTTCTGCAGCCCTTAGAGCAGAAGAACAAATGATTTCTAAGTCTATTTAAAGACTTCTCTCAATCATACTTAGACATGTACACAAGCAGTGCTTTCTCTTAAGCTTTCTGAAAACATTTTGGCTTACAGCAAGAGCAGCTCTTCTATACTGTACTTTGTTTTAAGGATTACACATTTCCAAGGTATTTCCTATAAATAAAGCTTTTCTTAAATAAAGATTAATCAAGGGTAGACAGTTGCAGTAAAACCCCATTTTACTGCTCTTAAACTGCAAGACAAATCTTAAAGCATGCATTCAGTCTTATTTTGACTCAAAATAAGCAAAATCTGCAATAGCGGCACTACTGCAGTGCTGAGAGAATCTGAGGCAAGGTTTGTAGGGAGAAGGAATTTCTTTTTCACTTACATGACCTGACAATTAGAGAAATCAGACAAATTTTCAGGCAGGCATCTTTGTCAGGTAACCAAGATGTTAAAAAAAAAAAAAATCCAATCCCTATTAGCTCCCAAAAAAAATAGGAGCGGAGAATCTCTGCCCTGTAAATGTTCTAGTCTGCTTCCACAACATAGATCTATAGTAGGAGAGTCAGAATAGTCCAAACTTAGCATGACCTGCTAAGGGCTTCGTATCACTACTTGGCAGAACATATTCATTTTATATTCTGAATTATAAAGCAGGACAACAACCAAGCAGGTCACCATCATGTTCAAGGGTCAGAGATGCTTTCTGACTTATTAAAGGAAATTAATATTCCATTGTTTTCCTAAATGAATGGAATAGGCCAACAGTGATAGACATCACTAGAAAAGCACAAGAACTCAGCCCAGAGTATTGCCTCAAACAATGGGCACAATGCTTTGCAGGTGTAACCTACAAATTAAAGTAAGTTATAGCAAAATATACCATAGAATAAATCCTATATAACTGTGTGAGTCTTCTGGACTTCAAAGTATCAGTTTCATTACATTTGTTTCATTTAAATAATAACCATAATCTTCAGTTCTTATCAGTTACTGCATTTAAAGTTTACTTTGATTTTGTTTGGAGAAAAACCAGCATCTATTACACACAAATAGAGCAGGACATAATGCTATAATCATGAATGTGATAACCTACTGCCTTCTGTACCCAGTTCAAAACTAGACAAAAATAGAGAAAAAAGAAAGTTTTCTCTGTTCAGTTGCACTTGTCAACTCACAAAAGTTCTTGCAACTCAAAAATGTACAAGACTGCTTTGTATCAGATCACTGTTTAAATGTATCTTTATTTCAAAGAAGCAAATGGGCCTTTTGTTGCAAAGTATTTTCTTCTGCAAACTGTAAATTAACTAAAAAAGGAAAGACTTCTTTTACTGGGATTCTCCAGAACTCAAAGCAGTTATAATCCAGGGAATGGCATGTGAGTACTATCCAAAAGAAGTATTAGCTGCTCACTTGAAATCCAGCTGTGTTATCTGCCATCCTTTAAGTTTTAGAACACATTTTCTATTGTTCATCTTTTATCTGAACTAATCCTTCATCACAAAGTCAAAAGAAGCTGTCACTCTTCTGGAGTGAGCAAAAACATTTCAAGCCCATCAAATCAGTTACTTCTTTAAACCATTTGTTGGTTTATTTATTTATTTATTTATTAAAGATTAATATTAAGGACAGGATGTGAGACTTAAAATCTAAGCCATGGTTCTTGGGGAAGAAAAAAAAATGGACATGCACAAAAATGTTCAATTTTTATAAAATCATTACTGAGACAGAACAGCACTACTTTGTCACATTAGTGGCACTGTCCGTGGCCAAGTGACACAGAAAACTCATTTTAAAGATGTGTAAACGAGATTCTTCAATATCACTCCTAAGATTCAGTACTGGTTTTACAATGACTAATACTTTGGTTATGACTCATTATTCTCCTCCATTTAATATAACCTTGAATCACAGGACTATCAAGCAGAAACAGCTGAAAAGAATCATTTAACAGCAGGCTCACAAGAACCAGTCATGGTCCATTTTTTATAAACTCTTTAAGCCAGAGTCCTTGCCACAAAAGGACGAAAAGACAGAGAAAGGTTCATAGTATACAAGTAGCCTGATGAATATGATGGCAGCAACTATGGCAGTTAGGAACTAATTAAAATATAAGACAGAACCCATCTGAGGCAGTGACAAAGCTCAGTTCCTATAGTACTATGAACTTTTCAAAGATACTGATGCCACAGGAAAATGACACACTGCAAGTTCTCAAAAAGCTTAGATTCCAATGAGTTTTTTGTTCTCTTTCAGACAATACTTGGCCTTTACCAACTGCCTTGTGTCCTATCTGGCTGTTCCTTGATGTCCTCTTTTCCACAGCCTCCATCATGCACCTCTGTGCCATTTCCCTGGACCGCTACATTGCGATAAAAAAGCCAATCCAGGCCAGCCAGTACAATTCATGGGCTACAACAATCATCAAAATCATCGTGGTTTGGCTCATTTCAATAGGTACGTGAGACCTGGAGACTGGAAAAGGAACACAGAAGCTTTTCATGTCCAAAACAATAGGTGGAATGTGGGGAAAATGGAAAATTTGGCCAAGTACTATTGACTGGGAGACTGTAACACTCAGGCTGGCCAAAGTCCACCTCTTGGATCATGCATAACTACATCATAAAAATCTGCCTGAACCACTGCTCCTTATTAAGTTCACCAGAAAGGTCAAGGACTGAGTCAGAGTATTAATCATCACTCTTCTTCATGGTCTTAAAAGTTCAAAACTCAGAAGACAATATCTGCATGCACAGTATGTCTCCTGGGAAAGCAAGATTTCATGTTCCTGTGATGCTATACTTTGTCCCAAACACAATCTTAAGCCTTGAGCAGATGTTGGTAAAATTCTGTGCTGCAAAAAGGAAGTACAAAAGGCTTACTTATTTATAGCAAAGATACAAATGAGTGCCTGGTAACATCCAGGCTAACACTTAAGTATAAGACACTATATAGAAAGGCTAACGTGTAACAAAAAAAACCCAAATAATCAAAAAATCAAACCCTGAAATGTTTATACAAAGAAATTTATACCAACATACAAACTTCTATGCTATCAGTGTCTCTGATGTGCATGTGGCACCTCACCTGTCTTTAATGCTTAAAAAATGAATCCGTTAAATGAGATAAGGAAGTGAAAACATTCAATTCAAATAACTTAAACAAGCTCCAGACATCCTTAGCATATGATCTTGCACAGTATGCTCCGTGTGCAAGACCAAACAAAATTATTCTGCATAAATAAGGCAAATGATGTATAGGAGAATGGGTACATCCACCTTCTTGGCTGAGGCAAACCTCAAATTTCTGAGCTGAAAAAATTTCTGGAAGAGCAGTGATGACAGGCGAAAAGACGCCATTCTATCACCTTTTCTATCACCAACCCCTTCCCCCCCAAAAAAAAAAAAGAAACTTAGCATGACAAGACACTCACAAGTTGACCTTTTAATGTGTGATTTACTGCCATTAAACAGAGCTGTACTTTTCAATTTCTTTTTATCTAACATAAAACTACTCTGCAGCTGAGCCAGGTTCTCGAAATCAAAGGTTAATTTGGTTCAATCTTCATTTCAAATGCTTGTTGTAACTGAACATGTGCTTCTAATTAAGAAAGGGATCAAACTGCTGAAGGGTAACCCATTTTGCTCTTGCTGCTTTAAACCAACTTCAGTAAGCAGAGTAGCAGAGGAATACAGTAAATCCCTATATCTCATTAAGTGGTATCAGAAAACAGCACAAATCACCTTCACCAGACAGCAAGGAACCTGTTGTTTTTGTTGTAATGTCAGACTGCTGGCAAATGAAGTGCTGACTGTAATTTAGTGGTTATAAAAAATTCATTTAAAAGACAAGACTGCTAACATTTTTTTAAACGAGTGGTGAATTACAGAGCCAGCCAGCCTCATTTAAACACTCCTAAATATGTAAGAGACTTTAAACAACAAATCCATCTCAAACACATACTGAATAATTCTGGCAACTATTTAGCTACTTGTATATAGGAAAGAGTCAAGCAGGGTGAAAAAAATCAGCTGTCTCTGTCCAGTCACTTGATGTGGCTAAGAGAAGAGGGAAAGACAAGATTTATGTATTTACAAAATTGCCCTTCAGAAAGTGCAAAGGTTACTCTGGGGAAGAGAAAGAAAGGGGAAGGTGGCATTATGGAAACATATTTCACTGGAGGAAAAGCCATACTAATTCTAATAATCAGAGTCAGAGTAATTAATGTGTTTTACACTTGAAAAGCTGGCTACTTTATCCTGCTTCCTCAATCACTAGATAGGTCCAACCTCCTTAGAAAGGGCACTCTGTTAAAGCTCAGCCTGCCAAGTCTTACAAAGTACTGCTTGCCCAATTACCCATGTGATGCTCTGAACCCTTCACATTGTGTCCATCACTCCGTGCCTGCTCCAGAGCTCAGGAATTACCTTTCCTTAGAAACCCCGAGGCTTCAGGCTCAGTGATCACAAGCAATTACCCTCTGCTGAAGCACTTGTTTTTTCTCCTACAGGCATTGCAATTCCGGTCCCTATCAGAGGCATTGAGGATGGAAATGGCAACTCCACAAACATCACGTGTGTCCTGATGCCCGATCGTTTTCATGACTTCATTCTGTACGGATCAGTGGCTGCCTTCTTCATTCCCCTCGCTATCATGATCGTCACTTATTTCCTGACAATCCAAGTGCTGCGCAAAAAGGCCTATTTGATCAACAAGCCGCCCCAGCGCTTCACCTGGTCCACAGTGTCCACAGTCTTTCAGCGTGACACAACACCTGCCTCCTCACCAGAAAAGGTGGCCATGCTAAATGGCTCCAGAAAGGACCAGGCTTTGTCCACTGACATGTCTATCTGCAGGACATCCACAATTGGGAGGAAGTCCATGCAAACGATAACCAATGAACAAAGGGCATCAAAAGTTCTGGGGATTGTATTTTTTCTTTTCTTGCTGATGTGGTGCCCATTCTTCATAACAAACATCAGCTCAGTTCTGTGCAACTCCTGCAACAAGGAGGTTTTTCAAAAGCTTTTGGAGATATTTGTTTGGATAGGGTATGTATCCTCAGGAGTGAACCCTCTTGTATACACACTCTTCAACAAAACATTTAGGGAGGCTTTCAGCAGATACATCACTTGCAACTATCAGACCACAAAGCCTATCAAGGCCCTTCGGCAGCGATCCAGCAGGATCTCTTTCAGAAGCTCTGTAGCAGAAAATTCCAAGCTCTTTGTCATGAATGGGATGAGAAATGGGATTAACCCCATTATGTACCAGAGCCCAATGAGGCTGAAGAGCTCACCCATCCAAGCATCATCAGCCATTCTGCTGGATACGTTGCTGCTCACCGAGAATGAGGTTGATAAAACAGAAGAACAAGTCAGCTATGTATAGTGGAATGATAGCCATGTCCATACCACATTACTTTACTGTATGTATTATTCTAGATAACTGTGCTGTAAGAGGGTATAAATACTATTGTTTTCTGTTATTTATGCAAGCAATATCTTATAAATTTATATTAATTCCTCTCCTCCAAAGTCTCCTCTACTTTAACCCAGACCCCATGCTGGCAACCACAACTTCATTCCACGACAAATGACTCATGCAGAACTGTAGCCTAAGGAAGAGGGAAATAAATAAAAGCTAAATCAGTTTAAGTATCTGACTTCAATTCTCATCACCTTCAGTCTCTTCAAAGCACCTCTTTGTAAGAAAAGAATTTCTGTTTGAACACTAACATTCTCTCTGGCAAGAAGACAAAATTTTGTAGGTTGATGTTTTACAATGGAAATAGCAGAGGGATACAAGCTCACTGGTTTTAATTTAAATCTCTGTAAACAGACCACCAAACAAGCTCACTGCTTTCCCTCCTACAGATACATTCCTCTGCTGAGACTGAGTATCCACATAGGAGCTTTCCTTGTTCTCTGAGGGTGTGTAAATCACAAGCAGAATCACTTGCTCCAGAGACCAATGTACAAGCCCATTCCATAAGGCACGATTAAAAATTCCATCTGTGGAAACGATCCCTTTACTGTAGGGATGGGAAGAATATTTCACCCACCTGAATTTCATCTCCATTGTATTCACATACCCATAAGCTCCATACTGACAAATTATTCACAGAAGACTACTCTTTTTTTCTTTTCATACTAAGCAAATTAATTATTTAACACAATACACAATTGATCATAAGAAAAACAGGATACACAATACCTGGAACATTCCTATAATTTATATGAACAAGCTTCCTTTTTAATGGTCAGGGAAACTTCAGTGAAAGCGACTCCCCACCCAATGTAGTTCACAAAAAGTAATCACAGACAGAACAGCTACTTCACAAGAAAATAAGAGCAAATATCTAAGAGACAGCAGAGGCAATAGTACTGCATGCACTTACACATATTCACAGTTTAGCTGAGCTCTTAATGATTTAATTGAACTAATGGCTAATTACAGGTCCCAATTTGCACTCTCTCATACATCCTCAAGACTTCACTATGAACACAAAAATTAATAGAAAGAATTGGTCCTCACAATTCATAAAAAGCTACCAGAATCTGTTATTTGGGAAATCAGAAACTTCTGACAGCTCCAGACTCTTTGGGAAAGGAAATTTGATTTCCCCAAAGTACTGGAGTTCTTACAGCAAGCAGCCAGCTCACCATTTATTCAATAGTTTCCATTTACAGTAAAATTTTCAGCTTGGGCTTTGTTTTCATTTTTGATGTTTTCAGCATTCTTCAGTTATGCTAAAATTATGTACAGCAAAAGGCTTAGGATTTTTTCATCTCCAGAACAGAAAGTACTAAAGATAACAATTCCTTCCAACATTTATTTATATATATTTAATTTAAAACATATCTAAGCTCAAAATGGAGCCTACTGTAACAACTGCCAGAGAGTTTCAGGCGAAAACATTAAAAGCACATCCATGGTACTTTCAGTAAGTTGTCTCCTTCCTCCCCTTTTTGGTGGTAATCACTAGCTACTTAAATCAGAGTAAATTCTAACTGCTAATTTTGATTAATTCTAATCAAAATTTGTTAAAGAGGATTCTGTAGTTAAATTCAGAAAGGATGGACTGTGATAACTGTAAAAGATACCTACACTTAAAAATCAAATCAAACTGAGCATTGAGAATCAAATGCTTTTAATAAGACCTAGATTACTTTGAATGTCAAACAGGAAGGGAATAGGAATTAAAAAAACCCAACCCCCCTAAAACTTCCAGGTATGTCCCTGAATACATCACAGAAAAGTGCCTTATTTAAGCCAGAGCCCTGGAACCAGGTGAAGATGCAATCACACCCATGCACAGAGCAAAAATCTTGAAAGTGTAATTTGCAATGCAGGATCCAGCCTTCATGAGCAGTAACACCAAAAGGCAAACACCATTCCTGAGGGGTTATTGCCCACCAGTCAGAAAGCAAGAAGCAGTCATATTTGAAAACTCTCTTGATACTTAAATAAATCCATATTAATTAAACAAAAAAATGCTCATACAGCAGGCAGCAACCACCTACTTTCAGCAGCAACTTATATTTTCTTTTTCCAGCAGAAACATCACACTTGCCTCACAGAATCTAGAAAAACTGAGAGGTAACTCAGTTCCTTTCTGTCTGACCCTGTTCTTGTATACCTGTCAAATCTGCTATCTGTTTTACAGGAGGAGTAATTTGCCCTAAATGTCCCACAGAGCAAGATTCCAAGGCCTCTCTGTAATCAGTACTTTAAAAACCTCCACCAACAGGAAATAATCCTTGAAAAAGTCTCACCCAACAGAGAAGTACTTTCTCAAGCCAGTACACAGGTTTCTCAATGTTAGTAACTGTAACAGAAGCTCAGCATGTTCCAGTTACTGAGTTCAGTCAGCAACAACAAACCTCAATCTAAAGGACTAGTGACTAATCAAAAATCCAGTCTTTCTGCAGGGAAAGAAAATTTCTCCACAGACAGAAACAAATCAGCCAAGGAAGCATGCACATTCCATGCTTCCACTTTCCAAGAGGAAAACATTCCACTTAACATGCTAAGTGCAGGAAGACATTGCTCAGAGTTTGTCCACTTACAAAGCAAACATGCTCAGAATTCAGGTAATAGCCTTGGAAAGCAGGATAGAGCAAGAAAAGAAAAGATGAATATGCAGAACTATGAAATAAGAAAACATAATGGGGAGTGGAGTTCTTGTTTTGGCAACTGTATCTATAAGAACAGATCTGAACAAAGACATCACCTTCATTAGTAAGACATGACGAGAGAGTCACTGCAAGCTCCTGAAAGAAAGCACCAGTTTGTTGTATGGTAACTACAGACAACACTGCTCACGTGGCATCAACAAGCACAAAAGGAGGCTCAGGACTACATCCAGGAGTATTGTCTTTAGGTAACACAAATTTATAAAATATGTTTTTATATGCTGTATGCAAAGTTGAGAGCATTCTCATAGCACTGTAACATTTTACAGCTTTTTTTTTCATAAAGATAGCAGTATAAATAATAACTAATAAAGCTTTGCAGTCATTTGGCTGTAGAACACAAGACATTTTTACTGAAGGAAGGGATCATGCACTTCCCACTTAACACATACAAACAACAAAAGGGATTCCTTTCTCTGGAGCAAAATGCTGCCAGTTCTTTCCAAATCTGACCCACACCAAATCAGCCACCTGGCCAGCTCTATAGTCCCTACACAATAATAATTTAGAGTTATTGTTGTACAGAGACTATAAAACAAACAAAAAAAACCCAAAGTCCATAAAATAATAACTTAAGAGTCACCTAGCTCAACTTTCCTCATTATCACAAAGACCTTTATTTGGCATATTTAATTTATTTTTAAACTACCTAAAAGCAAGATAAAAGTCCAAGCTGATCTGCAACATCCAAGCACTATGGGAAGAACACTTCAGAAAAACAATGGACAAGTATGGTGGTTGTTTTGTTGTTTAATTATTTAAAATACATTAGGAGATATTTAGTCAATGTTCTTTCTGCCTATCTAATTAAAAATTACAGCACAGACATGGACATAAGGACTCAGCAGTCTTGCAGAGAGGAAAATAATGGAGTTTGAAGCCTAACAGAATAAGTGTCTTGAAATGCAAATAAAGGGATTACCTTACAAAAAACGAAAAATAAAACAACAACAACAAAATACACATGAAACAAGACAAAACCAGAGATACCAACCCAAAAAAATCCCAACCTTTAATACACTCTGAGAAACAGAGAAGCAAGAAATTCAGCTAATCCCAGCTATAGTGATGTGATGTAAAATGCATTTTGTGAAGCCAGTCTTAAACCTATAAGCTACAGGCCTTTAGCTGTCAGGAAGCTTACAGGCAACTAGAAATATGTATTATTCAGTTATACTGTATCCTACAAGTATAAAACTCTTTCTGACTACATCACACTAGGCCATACTAGAATCATTTTCAAATGCAAATACAGTTAAAATCAAGTGTTAAGCAGAAGGGACTGAGAAGAGAGGCTGATGCTACAAACTGGAGCTGTATCACCTGCACACAAGAGGCAAAGAGGATTTTTTTTATAGTGCTACACAGAAAGTGTTGCTTTTCTACAGTGGTTTCATCTTACGGAAACTTCCACATTATTGTAAGCTGGTAAAAGAAAACAAAAACATAACTCCCCTACATCTTTTTCTAGGCTGTATCAGACTTAAAAAGTAAAGCAATGTAAGCACAGTAAACCTGGTAAAGGCAAGCTGAGCAGCCTGGGACACTGGAGCCCAAAGAAGCAGAACATTTGCCAGAGTTTTTCTGACTTTTTGCCTTGCAAGCTGGAGCCAGGAGTCCCAGGGTTCTGGCCAGTTCTCAGCATTAACTTAATATTACCCCAAAGCATTAGACTTTTTTCTTCATATTGATGAAGATGCCTAAGTACAACTGCTCAGAAGCCCTCCTTTGCTGCATTTCCCTTTTGGCTCTCTAGGCAACCATTAGCATGGCAAAAACAATAGTCAGGAGAGAATCAACTTCCATAATTTTGCCTTGGCATAACAACATGGTGTTTACTATCAGTGTCCGTTCCCATGAGAAACCATGTTCTCTCCAGTGGAAAAGGAAGACTTCTGTCCTGCAGAAAGGAAGCCCTTTCATTTTACAATGGGAAGCTAGGTACAAAAATAGGAAAGATGGCTTGCTCTAAGTGTCCATTTTTACTCTTATTTTTAATTTTCATGTCAACCCTATTTGTCAAGCCACTGCTATGATTCCTTGCATCCAGGTATTCAGGTCCTTTCCAACCCCTCAAAAACAACATCACACTCTTAAAAATAAGAGCTTTTTACTCTCTAAAGGATCCTCTTTACAAATGCTTTACACAGGTAATGGCAACTGACTTTCAAATTCATTAAACCATGCACAACTGCAGTGAAAGTCTAAGGCTTCTTATTACAGTAAGATTTCTGCTACTATTTCTTTGAAAGGGACCTTCATTCTCCTCTCCCAGGAAAGACTGACTATGACAAGATAAAATGTGTTGGATTGTAAACAAAACCCTTTTAATCTTTCCCATGCAAGAATTAACAAGCAGATATGTTTCACTAAATTCCTCTTCACAATTAAAATGTTGAAAGAGTCACTGGTGCAGATCACATTAGAGTGACTATCAGCCTCATACTCAATTACCCAGATCATCTGCTATCTGCTTTCTGGATAAAGGTAGGTTAGAGGATATAACAAAAACAAACTGTCCGAGTCTTCCTGGAATAAAATCCCAGTTATCTGATTTGTTTGCCTTACAACAAATATATAGCCTTAAAATACCAAAGGCTATGTAAACACAAAGAATACAAAAGCAGGAAACATTACCATTTCACTTGCATCATCCTAAAATGAAAAACTGAACAGAGGCCATGCAAAGTTCTTCATGTTTGGGTAGCCTACACTTATCAGCTGAAACTGCATCTTCCTTTTGGGACTCTAGAGGCTGCATTGTTCCCTCTCCTGCCCTCAGCCTTTTCCCAACAGTATTGCATGAAGACAAAAGCAGCATCCCACAACTCAAGTCCCATTTCCCCATGACTCTCATTCCCCTGGATATAACAACTGCTATGAGAGCACTAAACGTCTTTCGTTCATGCTTGCAAGCTCCATCCCACACTGAAGCTTTCTCCCAGTCAGATTTGTTCTATCCATAAAACATCTACCTCCTCATTTTGTATATAAAGTGTTTAGGTACTCTGCAACAATGTAAAAATAAGGCTGACTGCATAATCCAATCACATCTTACTCTGCAATATCAACAAAGATCAATTCATGATCTAAAGTGACAAAAATTACGATAAAATTATTTCTTTCCACTTTTAAAAAGCAAAACACTTTCAATTTATCATGTTTTCCATCGCATCGTAATAATCTTTCAAAAAAGCTGAGCAGAAATCACAGTTGTTTTAAATGCTGTTTTCCAATTGTCATAAATATTTCACAGATCACTTCATCAGGAAGAACCATCAGTACATAAACATCAACAATAAGGTAAGTTTTCTATCTGTGATCACTGGCAAAAGGACCAGGACTGGGAAAACAGACACACCTTCCAGCCAAACCAATACCTGATTTCTCTTCTTCCTATTTCACAATACAGCTTCTTGTTCAGCCCTGCATCCACACTGCAAGCTCCAAACATCCCAAGCTTTATTAGTGCCTCTGCATCACCTTACAATAACATTTTACTTAGAAGTGTCTCCTGTAAGAGGTGGCCATTTTTAAAAGGATGTAAAGTCTCAGGCTTTTGCACCACACAATTTTGACTGTTTTTTTTAGATGGGAAGAGAAAGAAAAGAAGAGGCAGTTTTGAAACAATTCTCTTGCACCAGAACACTTTCTGATAATTTAATATAGTGGCATGAAAATTATCTTCTCCAAAATATGTAACCAGTGCCTAATTTTTGTATGGCACTAAGCCAAGAGGGGAAAAAAGCCACACCAAGTCCTATAGCCAGCAAGCTGTGCTGTCCATCCCCAGTCTGAACCTACAGACTGCCTCCAAACAGTCAGCAAAACCAGAATTAACAGCAGGAATGCTGCTGGTCAGGGTTCAATTCTCCTTACAGGGTCCTCTGGAAAGCTTAGGGGAGCCCAAGAATAAGACAAGGAAATTTTGTCCTGTATAAATAGGACATGCAACATATTCTGCACTCAAGCAGTGTGATTGATACTGCTCTGCTCACTTGGGTGATTTGCCTGCAGACATTTCCATAGCCAGGGAAGCGTGCATTCAACATCCCAGAGTGAAACTGTTACAGCAGCACTAACCCCTGCTCCCTCAATCCTTCAGGGGATTGTAATTGGGTGATTTATCTTTCATAACACACTGGAAAATTTAATCTTGCAATTCTTCAGTAAAACTTACAAACCTAGACTAGAATATTCAATCTAAACCCTGATTCATAAATTCTGAATAATGAGAAAAACCACATACATTCTTTTGTATATTTTTCCAGTAATTCAAGAGCCCAATAAAAATAAAAGAATTACCATGCTTAAAAAATATAAAAGAGGCAATCTTCAAGTTCAAGTAAAACCTTGTTGGTCTAAAAATTATATCATGTTTTATTGCATTATGTTCTATCACATTTTACTTTGATACTGTGCTGTTTTCATTCCCAACAATAAAAATCAAGATGGGCTCTTGAGTGAGTGTATGCAGGACTGTGTATATGTGATAGCAAGGAAGACTCACAGAGGAAAACAAGGACAGAAAAGCCTTACAGAATGTTCTGCTATGCAGATGCATTACCTAAAATTAGCATTTTGTGATGTTTACAACACTTTTAGTTCAAATCCAAGAGGAAGAACACTTATTCACAGATAGTTATAACAACAGGAGAAAACAAACTGGATATTTATGATACTATGTGAGCTTGTGGGCTGTAGTTCTGTCATGTTCAAACAATGGTGCTTTTAAGGAAATTATCATCTGACTGTGTAACCTCCACCCTTATATGGATTTTACTATTCCTATAGGAGGAACAGACAGAAGCACAAGTCTCAGGCTGCAACAGTGTACAATCCAGCAAACTAACACCTCCAGCATACTCAACCTCACATGAATGTCATGAATTCCCCAAGAAAAAGGTAGACTGCATTAAACAAATGTCTTCTCTTATTTCAATCCTGAACTTCACAGTTCCCTTTCTGGAAACACATACAAAAAATTCAATGAGAACTCTTCAAGGGACCTTCAGTCATGTTTCCTTCACTTAAAATGAGATTATTTTCTGGGATTTAGCCCACTGTGTCTCAGACCTGCTCACTCCCACCACAAAACACTTCATTCAAAAGCTCTGTATACCCAGCAGCTGACAAATCACTGACTCTTGCCAGTATTCAGTGTTGTGTTAGTGGCCTTTACAAGTAAATCTAGTTAAGACTTCAATAATCAAGAAAGAAATGCCTTAATATCTTATTTCTTAAGAAAGAAATATTTTAGCCATGAAATCTGACCAACTCACAACTCAGTTGGTTTTTATGTCTCTGTACACTGGCAGTGTTGAGCTGGGCCAGAGCACACAACTGGTTATCAAGTGAAAAGTGTTGACAACTACTACCACAGCCTAACACAAACCTTTTGCCTCCAGGAGCCAGTGATAATCAGCTAAAACATTTTAGTCCTTGACTACTAAGTAAGGTGGACACTGGAATTTACAAGGAAATGCTCCTCCTTATTGCACAAGTAGGTTCTGGACTGCAAGTCTCCAGAAAGCGAAGAGGCAGGATTAAATCTGAACCACTGCACAGCAAGTAAAAAAGTCAAAGATGATATCACTCACTTCCTCCTTGCTGGATATGGAGAGAACAGGCCCTGAACTACGCTTTTCTAACAAGATGCACGTGGTAAAATGGTTTAGCTCAGAGCCTTGAAAGTTCCTCATTCTGGTAAGAGCAATCCATGTCCAATTGTGTTCTGCAGTTGTTGAAAAGAAAAATTACACTGAAATCTGAGCTCAAAAGCGCTTTGTCACAACCTGTTTTGAAAAAAAATGCCTGAAACTATGGAAGGAGTGCATGGAATTTTCGTTCTGTACACAGATACAGAAGTTAGCTAAACAGACCCCTTGGCTTCATGAGAGGCAGAGATCCCTAAGCAGTGAGGAATGAGCTGTGCTGCTTGGAAGTAATAGAGCAGAAGCACTTGAGAGACACCTGCTGCCCACTGAGAGAATCTGATCTCTTTGCAAACCACATTCAATTATCCTTCAGATAGAGCAGAACGGCGCAGAACAGCTACATCCATGTGGGGAACAGCTTAGTTACAGAAAAACTGACTGCTCATATCAGTAACAAGTTTTAACCCCATCTTCAAGAATCTCTCATCCTGCTTTTAAGGACAGCTACCAACCCAAAAGAAGATGTGAAGAACAATTTTTAAATTACAATTATAGACCCAAGTATGCACCAGCTCTTCTCAGCCACACTCAAAGGCTGCAGTTTGGCCCAGTGCTCAGCTTACACAGATTACTGTATTATCAAATGCAGGTGTAGTCCTTGGGGAGCCCTTCTAATTCTCCAACTACCCCTTAGCCAAGGAACTGTAGGGGAGTAAAAAATACCATTTCAGCAATATGTTTCGCCTTAGACAACCAAAGGAAACATTGTGACGATTTTTTGATGGGCTCATGTTACAAAGTAAGCCCAGGAACGTTTCATGGTTTCACAGTGGATACTTAAGAAATAAAGACTATTTCAAGATCCTCCTTCAGTTTGTTTGTTTTTTTTAATCAAAGTCACAACATTTTAGATAGCCATTAGGCAGATACATTTGTCTGAGTACTGCAGCCCTTAAGAGGCTTGGCACAATCACAGTATATTTAATTTTTAATTCACTCTCAATCCTGAAAATACTAATTTTTCATTCTATTTGTCAACTTCATCTGTCTCTGTTCATGCTATTAAGCCACAACTCCGTAAATCTACAGAAAAACTCATTAAACTTGTGCTGAACATTAAGGAAGGCTTCTGATTCTAAACCAATCTCTGTTTTTTAACTTTTCAAAATCCATTCAATTAGCACTTGAGTCACTTTGTGAAAAAGTAACAGACATTAAACTGAAGGCTGCAACAGTGACCAAGGAAGACATTTTACCTGAACAGAATGAATCCAAGTGACTCCACAGCTGCCCGCCTCACATCATCATTCACGTCACTCACCTACAAAAGGAAAAATAGGACATTCAGAATACAATCAAAACACTTGAGAGCTCTGCAACATTTCAGGCCAGATGGCAGTTAATCAAGAAGTCAGGATTATAGAGAAAGGTAACTAAAATAATGTTCAGCCTTAGCCCAAACAGCCTCACCTGTGTTTGCACACCAACTGCAAGATGATCAAAGAACAGACAGCCCTCACCCTCCAGAACTTATTTTTTCTTCAGCCCATCATCATGCAGACTATTCACTGCAAACCTGGGTAGTTTAAGTTCATGTTTTAATTTTTAATAGTTTCTTTTTGCGTGATACCAGGTTGAAAGTCTAAAAGTCTACTTACCCTAATGTCAGAAGGCCCTGTTAGTTCTACTCATAATACTAAGTAAAGCTTTCATCATTTCATAGTCTCTGATTTGGACCAGAATATTAACACCACAGACACAAAGCCTGACAAAGTGATGTGCTTGCTTCCTGACCAGAAATTTCTTCCTACATGCTCCTAAGGCCACAGTACTCACAGCCACATGCAGCAGGCGCCTGATAGCCTTGTTGTTCCCTGAGCCACAGTATGCCATAGCCACAGTGTACATCCCAGAACGACGGAGAATGGGATCCTGGAAGAGAAAGCATCAATATTTCACATCTATCCAAATGATGATTCAGTAATAGTAACTTTAAATCTGTTCCACTCTTGTGCCTTGAATCTGCCAACAGGGTAAAGGTCAGCCTTATTGCTTAATTGTTTATTTGGACAATCACCAAAGCAGGGTTGTCATTACCAGGTTCAGAGGGACAGAGAGCCTGTTATGCTGCAGGCTGCCAAAGAGTATAGGGCAGAGGTGTCATTCTGCTTCTTACTTGCTATCTGCAATGATCACTACCAGAGCCTTGAGGTCGTCCACCCACAGCAAGTGTCATCTGTTTTTAACCACTACATTCTGTTCTACTCTCTGTTGCTGCTCACATTACTCTGAAGACCAACTATAAGGCTTAAAGAAATACACAACTAAGCAGCATTGTTCTTGTATTTTTGAACACAGTGCAACAACTTGTGACACAGTCCTACTTCAGACCTATGTAAGAACTGGTTTAAAAGAGCCAACCCATCACAGCTGGAGATTCACAAATCGATAGGAAGGTCAGTAGTGTAACACAAGAGTCAGGGATCAAGTCACAGCTCAATTTACCTTATCTCTGCAAAGACTCTCAATGAGAGCATCTGCCTCCTCCATCCTCCCATACATGACCAGAGCAATTCCAACCGCAAGGCCTCGCAGGATCTTTTCATGCTGGGTTTCCTGTGCATAGCCAACCATGTCCTCAATAGCCTGGGCATTTTTAGATCCCAACATAACCAACCCCAGTGCCAGGCCAGCTGCCTCACCTAAAAAGCACAGAAAAGCAAAGAAGTTAACTCTGTTCCCAAAAGTAATAAATGCTGTATCTAGAAAAATCACACTAGACGTAGGCCAATGGATCACTTCTGGACATCACCATGCCCAACAACTCCATTATTCATGGCAAAATGTATTTGTAACCACAATTTAGTACTTTTCTCTACCAAGTTCAATTATTGTTTCCTTGGGCCGAGAGCTACTGAGATAATTTTTCTATGAGCCCCACCAATGCAGCTGTTCTCCCAAGCCTATCTCTCAGCTCAAAAAAAGCACATGGCTCTGGATATCAGCCACACTAAAGAAACAGCATATGAGAAATTAAAGAACAGAGCAAAATAAGGGCCTGTTTAAAAACCTAGCATGTCTTACCAAAACCTGCCACAGAGCCAGTCATGACAGGATCTCTGAATATTACTGATACATAACTAAAGAGCCATAATGATCAGGAAAAGGTCAGTAAATAAAACACAGCTAGAAACAATCTATGCTGCTAACATACATGCTGGGGGAAAAAACCACATGACAAAAAAAGCTCAGGTGCCTGATAAGGCCTCAGATGGTTATTTGCTTTGAAAGCAGAACATTCACCTGTCACTGCATCATCCTGGTATAGATTTGTTTTCAGCAGATCGTACACGTCTTGACGTGCTGTCCCCATGGCAGCCAGCCCCAAGCCCAGGCTGCCACCGTGTCGCACAATCTAGAGAAGCATATGCAAATTCAGTCATCAAACAGGGAACAGTATGGCTTCAGCTGAAGTAGACATCTTTCCATCAATATAAACCTGCAACCTTTTAGCCCCAAACAAACCTAAAATGATCTCTTGACCTGCTAGAAGTACCACTTTCACAGTCTCAGGCAGCAGGTCCAGTGAAAGAGGCAGAAAATAGAAGACAAACAGTTCAAAAGCCCATAAACAGTGAGTTGCAGAAGTTTAACACATAGCACAGAAGACTTTCTAGTAACTTCAAGATCTTTTCCCCCACTGAATGATTTATGTAAAACCATAAATCTGTGCCATGTATAAAAACCACTAGCTAGTAATAGATTTTAAATAAAAAGGTAAAAAGGTACCCACTTAAAAACAGCCTAAAACGTCTTTTATTCTAACAGTGGGTACATTTGCAGTAAGACTACTGGGATCTGTTCATGGAATTTAAAAGAAGAAGCAATCTGAGATTCCACAGGGAGAAAGAAGAAACATGCTGGGACAATGATCTATTCCCAACCTAAAAAGATATTTTTCTTAGAGGTCTACAAACACTAAGTGCAGAAGTAAAACACTTCTTATTGTGCAAGATGCACTAAAACTACAGGTAATGTCAGCAGAAACATTTTGTGGCTTATTTCCCTGACAACTAAGCTGTAAACAGTAACAGTGTCTGAATGCTGCAGGCCCACTAGAAAAACAAAGCAGATATAGCAAGTAGTAAATATGATGAAGCTACAGTCACTGTCAAGTACGTCAGAATTTCCTAAAAATCTTACCTAAACCTTAAGCAACAGGTTGTTAAAACCAACCTTTAACCAATCTTTTAGACCCAGAGGAGGTCTAAGTACCACACTGCTGCTTAATTACCTCTACCCCCCCCCCCCCCCCCCACTAAACCAGCCAGCACCTTCCTGCGTATTCCAAACAGAACAAAGGCTCATTTCTGAGCCCAGTACACACATCATTACTGGCATTCTTCAGCTGGTTCAGCAAGTAGTCAATGATGTCCCCGCCATGGTTGGCATGGATAAGACCCAAGGCGTAGAGGCCTCCTCCCTCCTGGTAGGCTGACCCTGGAGAAGTGTCCTTGGGCAGGTAGGTTGCCATTAGCTGTAATGCTTCTTTCTCATGACCCTGGATGTCCAGTGTTCAGCAGGAAGACAGTGGCAAGTGAAATGTGAAAAAACAGTGAAGTAATATTTAAACGTGTGTTACAGCCATTACTTTTTCCACTAAAATCAGTGTTTCAGTGCTACAAATCGCCATTCTAACTTACTGAAAGTTACTACAGTAAGAAACTTAGGTATGCCCCAAAATCACTTAAGAACCACTTGCAATTTTAATACCTAGAAACTATTAAATCTGTTCAACTCACAAATGAAGAGTTAGAAAAAACACTCTCTCCTTAAGCCATGCACCCTTTTGATTCTCAGCTAAACATACCATAAATTATATTGGATGTCAGATGAAACAATATAAACGCAGCTTCTTAGAGCAAAGACACAAAATATGCTATAGCTGTGCCAGGTACATTGGAGTGCAGGCACCATTTGGAATCCTCATTTCCAGGTTTTCAATGTCCACAAGTCAAGCATTTACACTGAGCAGAAGGAAATGACTGCAATATTACCTTGTGTATGACACCCAAACTGGCAGTAGCAGTAAACTTAGCCCAGTTAGTGGCCCTGGCCAGCCACTCCAAATTGTCTCTAGAAGATGAAAAGAGAAAGGTTATACAAAGTTTTTCATACAGTCTGTTCCTAATCCTGCAAGCAGGGTTTAAGAGCACTGAAGACAGTTTTCAAACTAAAAAGCAGCTCCAGTAGGGAAGGCAGCTAATCATATTTCCACTTTACATTTCTCTCCCCTTCATCAGTCCTGATTTTTGCCTGGTTGTAGTCAAGCTTCTAGACATGGGTGATCTCAGTGAAAGATAGACAACTGATCAATATGCAGCCCACCAATTCTCTGGGAGAAACTTTAGCAGAGTTTCTGCAGCTTTCCTTAAGTCCCTCATAAGGTCAGCCCCAGCATTTCCCTTACAAGAGTCATTCAGTACTGTCAGTCTCTGACAGTCTCTCTCCTGTAAAAAGATACAATATCTCAGAAACATTCTAACTGGTAAACAAAGAGAAGAGAAATTCCAGATCTTCACCCTCCAGGCTGCTCATACAGTTAACAGTCAAAGTCATTTTGTGAGAACAGAGAAAAGGAAACAATTCTCTAACACCATTACAGTTCTGCAGTTATCACTCAGGAATAATCAAGTTAAGAAGGGCAACAATGTTGTTCAAACACGTCTAAATGACATGGGAGCTTCTTTGCCATAGATTTACCTAAGGAACTGGTCACTGGTTGTCCCACAATGCATAAAGGAGTTGGCTATAACAGTTGCTGTATGACACACAGAATTCCTCACTGCATCCTGAAAGAACAAGAACAATCAGTAGCATCACTCAGCAAAAAATCTGTCCAAGGTCTCTAAACAAGCTTGCCAGTACTTTAGAAAAATGGACTGTAACAATCCTCAATGTAACCAGCAATTTCCCTGTAATCAGCTAATAGATTGCTAATACACTCTAACATATCCTCAAGTCATCTTTCCCATGCAAAACGATCCTTTCTGAGAGTTTCTTCCAGACATGTGATTAATCCAATTGCCACTTAACTGGAGAAACACCCCCCTCCAATTCCCAGAACTGAGCACTGCACAGTGAGTGCTGCTGATGTTTCCAGGCTGTTCCCAGAATTCTATTGCAGAATCACTCCTGAACACTTCACCAGCAGGTGGAAAAGATTATCCAATACATTTGAAGTGTTATCTGAAATAGATGAACCCGCTAACAAGCAATCCCTACTACTTTTACTGATGATGTGCACCTTATTTCATAAATAAAGAACTTCTCCTATAGTTTCCAGCAAGGATTTAAGAGTCTAGTTTACCTGGAAGTTTTCATTTGCCCACCCATGAGTAATACCTTCCAAAATCAGTTACTGCATTCACTAACTCTGTCTACATTACGGTATACCTGACTGGTTTTGTCTCCAACATGGAAATACTGGTCTTTTACTACATACCAGGATTCCCTTGCCAAGCTGAAGGTGTGGGCTTACCTAACATCTCAACCAAGATACCAAAATACTGTAACCTATAGTTCTGGCTGACTCCTCCCTTCCCAACCAACAGCATTTGCAATGGATCTGACATGGAGCTGGAGTATAAATTTTGCCCATCTTACTGAGCAGATGAAAAACAAACCCATCAAAACCAAAAAAAGGGTGAGAAAAAGATGAGTTGCTATAAATCAGAAAAAAATAATTAAAATATCAACATGTTAATAGCAGCCTATCAGTAAAAACAACAGTAGCATGGCCAAAACCAACACAGGATGAATCAGATAAATCCAAGACAACCATATTAACAAAGTCTCTTACCTTTGTGTTTTTGAGGATCATGAGGTCTGTGTTGTTGTTTCGTATTAAAAACTGCAGATGTAACTCAATGGCCATTTCCCCACTTAAAATTTTAATCATTTTTGAGATCTGGTCCTTAGGCTCTGGGTTCTTCACATACAAGCAAAAAGGAAAAAAAAAATTCCCTGAGAACCCAACCATGGTTCTGTTAAAATACAATTCATGAGACTCCTCTCTGGTATGCTTCCATCACCATATCCAAAGCCTATCTGGTTTTAGGACTAAAAAGACATTGATTCTGTCCTTGGTGCACAAGCCCAAACCTCCCAGAAATCAAATCTTTTGTGTGCAACAATGCAGGTGGGAGAAGACTCTGCAAAAAGAAATGTATTCTTTCATTGAAAACAAAAGGATATGGGAGACATCTGACATTCTGCAAGCTGCTGTTTGGCCTTACAGAGACAGTAAGTCTCCTGCCAGAGGCAAGCTCTTTTATAAATGAACCTGTATTTCCATGGAAGCTTTCATAGGGCTACAAAGCTACAGTACTTGGCATGAACCTGTGCTGAGCTTCAGCTACATTCTTGTGAGCTACAAGCTTTATTAAGAACAACAGCTAGTAGAACTGGGAAACGAATACATTAATCTTCAAGAGCTCTTTGAGAAAAGTCCCCTTCTTCTGCATGATGGAAGAGTTGAAAATGGATCTGTAGAAACTGATGTTCAGTCTGAGCAGGGTGAAAAGTACAGTGCAGGTCTTTGTCCTGACACTGTTAGCTGGTCACAGACCAGTCAAGCATGAGTACTTCACCTCTTAAACTAAATCCCTCAATTATTTCTTTGTAGCCAGCATTATGAATTGTGGAAGATTAAGCTAAAGAACATTTCTGGCCATACAGATTGTTTTTATGTACTTGGCACAATCAGGAAAGCCAGTGCAGCTGAAACTGATTCAAGAACACCTTTCCTGTACAAAAGCACTGTCAAGGTTCCTTGCTGGGGCAAGAAATTCAACCCCTTTTCTTTTCCTGGTGAAATATAATTTGAAGAAAACATTTCTGTTTGTCCTTAATTAATTTTTAAGTAATCTGTAAGAATCTTTCAAAGATTTCTAGGTTTTGTTTGCAAACATTTACCATGGGAAAAATAAAGAAAAACAGAAAACAACTTGTCTTGGGTTTCACCTTCTTTGGTGGCACTGCTTGTATTCATCACTGGAAATATCAAAACTGCATTAACTATTCTACATTATGAAATGCAACTGGATGTGCATGTCAGAAGTGAACTCACTTTCTCCAAGACTTGGGAAAAGAAACTAAACAAAAAGATTCCAACCAACTGGCCCAGCAACACAGCACCATGTAGGTCCGAGGTAGCTTCATGCCTTCATGGAAAACAAACTATGTTACATCAACATCCCCTCCTGCCATTCCTGTGGAACAGCATCAGTTCTATCCAACCGGAACAGCAGTTGGATTTTTGAAAGAGAGGAAAAAAATGTGCCAAGCTAATTCACTCCCTAAGGTTCTCAGCAGCAGTTAAATTTCAGGCCTTTGTTTTGGGATGAGTTAATTCTTTCCATATCAAAAAGCAAAACACCAGAGCCAGATCCTTCTGTTTCCTTTTTCAAAATTCAGTAATTCTTGCTGAACTCTGACCACTTCCCACTCCCACACAGCTTTCAGTATCTGAACTGCTGGACATTAAGGCAGATATTTGGCCATCTGAGATCATCTGTCACCTTGTCTCCAAGCAAGACAAAAAAGGAATTCCATCCTTTATTAGCCAAACCAATTTAGAAATCCTTGACATACAAACAAAGCACGTAAGAAAAACTAAGTAAGGTCTGTTTCAGAAATATTACTCACAATTTCCGCAGACCTCCCTGCAGCACAAGTGCTTCCTGGCTTCTCTTCTGCTTCCATAGCATCACTGAAATAAAATAAAAATGAAAAATGCATCACTTGCAACAAGTCAAGAACTGTAATTATGGCTGAAGATTGTCCTGAAGGAGTAGCCAAGGATTTGGAGATGATGACTGGAAAAGAGGACTTTGACAAAACAAGGGCTGACTATCTGGAGCTTACTGCTGAGCAGGAAACTCCCCCTCCACTCAATTCTCAGGGAACTTGAAGACAAAGGCCTGGAAAACCCTACACACTTATTCCATCTACAGAGACAGCAAAAACAAAGAGGCTTGTAAGGAATGAACAGACACAGGTGAAGAAACAAGGTCAACAAACAAGGCATCAAGGATAATTATATCCTCCCCTAGAAGCCTTGTGCTTGCCACTATTAGCATGGCTTCTAGAGTGTTGACATGGAAATGAAGCATATTAAGCTGTTGTTAGCACCTTTTCCTAATACTTCACAACTAACATAAATTATACTGTGTCTTCCTTTTTTTTTCCACTGGAAAATAAGAGAGGAAGAACAAAATGCTTGCCATGCCTGTGTCACTGATTCAAAAGTATTTATATCCAGCTCCACAGCTGGATAAACTCTTATATTCAACCAGCCTGGATCAAGGTGGGATTCTCCACCACACACTACCAAAGAAAGTGTGGGGAGCAGGTTGTGCACAGACATGAGAGCTCTGGTGAAAGTACCAGCAAGCATTCTACGGTGATTACAGAGTAGGTGAAGAACTAACTTTTTCCATGCTGCCCCTGAGCTGGGCAGTTCTCCTGTAAGTCACCAAAAGAAGAAATAAAGGCAAGAGAATGGTTAGTGCCAACTTAGATTTTTAGATTTTACAGCATTAGATTTTAGATTAGACTTTAGATTTTGCAGCAGCTTTCTGCAGTTAAGATCTGTGATACTGATGTATTTAAAAACTCAAAGTAGATTTGAAGTAGCTCTTCTGAACTGCAAGTACAAACGGGTCTGTTGACACCACAGTATCATCTAAGCTCACTCTTCCCACAAGCCGTTATGTGAAACCAAACTGCACATAGCTGTGATGAGCTTTTTCTCTGAACTCCCCCCTTCCTTAGCTCTGCAAGTTGCTGCAAAGACCACAGAGAATCAGCATTCCCAAGCCCATGCCACGGCTTAATGAATCAATGCTCATTAACTAAACCCCAGTGTAACTGCCCTGTGCTTACCTCAACTGCAAAGAAAAATCCCTTTAAAAAACAGTAGATTTTGGTAATAAACAATTGTTTTGAGCAAATAGCATGTCTTGCCTATTACTTAAATAAAAGGGTGCAAACCTGATAGCTTGTAAAAAGCAACCATACGTGGAATATGAGGCTTCCTTAGAGCAGGACTGGAGCCAAACAACTCCAGCACCTCTCAATCTACCCACCTGTCTTTCTCTGATCCAGGAACAGTGCCAGTGTTGGTGGATCCAGGCACGGAGGCAATGGGAGTTCCAACTGTGCGGAGATTCTGAATGACAGAAGACAGGAACTGCTGGCTCGCACTTTCATACAGATCAAAGCAAATTTGGTAGGCCATGAGAAGGTTATCATCCTTCACCAATTTTTCCAAGATGTCACTCACAGCCTGTGGGTCATCCAGGAATATCAGGCACTGAGCAGGAGAAAGGGGAGAAAAAAAATTAAAAAATACATTAGATACTTCATAATGAGAAAGCAACACTACCCAAGGCTACACTCCAACACCCTCATCTGCTGCTTCCACAGAACACTTCCTTCAAATAAAGAAAACTTCTCTTTTTCATCGAGGACAACAGAAAACTCAGAAGAGCTTTTACAGAAAAACAAGATGCCCTACTAGACATAGAAATTTCAAAAGCACATTGAAGAAATCATTTTGTAGGGGTGTCTCAGCTGAAATGAAACAGGCATGACACTGAGTCACGTGTACGTGGCACACCAAGACTGGCAAAGATCTGAGAATATCTGAGTTAACTTCTCAACTGGTTGTTTAAACACTTTCAGACAATGGCTTACCAAAAAAGCAAAGCACTGGAAATGTTCTTGAGATGAATAAATAAAACTCCAAGCTGTGAACGTATCATCTGATACTCCCTACATAGGCTTAAAATATTTGTCTGTGTCCTGAAACTGCCTTTGAACGGGTATCTTTCTCTATAAATTGACCAAATATGCAATCTTTACATCTCTTTTTCAAGTTGGTCTCACTCTGATATATGTTTGAAGCACACAATCAGGAAAAGGTATTTTATTTAACTGAACAAAAGACAGAGAACAGGTAGATGTCACCTCAAACACACCTAAAGAAAAGTAACTGCTTATTATCTTTAAACATGACTTTGAAAAGTTTACCTGACACACATTGATGAAATCTGGTTTCTCCAAATTCATGTAGATTTTAACTAGAACTCTCAAGACTTTATTACGAAACTGTTTATTCTGCATCAAAGACATACAGAGCTTCAAGCTATAGGCCAGCATCCCAGGAACATCATTCTGAAATAAAATTCAGGGATATCAAACTTGGGTTTAGACTGACAAGCAGGATTTAGAGAGGAAAATAAAGCCAGGCTTTTTCTATTTTATAAAGCAGACCAAATGTGCATATAAATCTTCACTGTTTTATTTCCTATTTTCAGAAAAGCTTATATATAGGTGTATCAAAGTTTAAAGAAAAAACACTATCAAAATCATGCAGGATCAATATTTAATTCAGTAGTTAAAAGATGCAAAATATTAACTTAAAATGACAGTATCCATGCTCCCTTCACCCTTCTTGTTCAAACAATCAGTTTTGAATGCAGTTTTGAAATTCACTGCACTAATATAAAATGCCAGCAAAACAATCCATGCACCAAGAAAATATCAAGACTGAGAAACTGATTTGGTTACCAGATCTCAGAAAGGTAATTCAAAATGAAGGATTTATAATGGGTAAGCTATTAAATGCATAGGACAACAAAGAGAACAAAGAAAGCAAAGTGGATGCCTTATGATTATCACTCACACTCAGAAATGGGAGACATCCAAACACACCTAAAAGTTGTGAACTGAAAAGCAGTAATAGTTAAAGGATTCAAGCTATGTGTCTGGTATATGATTGAGATACTACAGCATAACAAGATTGCACACAACTGCTGACCTACTGCAGGTAACTATAGGCCCACTTCTCTTACTCCCACTAACAGTAACATCACTTATCTTAAAACCTCAGTGAAAGATTTTAAAGGCAAGGTGCCCCATCTTGGAGTCTGGGCAGGCCAAGACTGCATAGTCACTGAAAATTAGAGCAGCTCACCCACCTACTGGAGTTTCTGATTTTGCTTGCCATTAATAAATCACTTATGCAGCCCTAAGGATCCCTTCCCACAATGAATTACAGCAGATGACAGGCACAACTAGATAAAAAAGCAGTTCTTACATTATGCCAGCATTGTTATCTCTGCCAGGAGCTGACAGGGAATACCTTAAGAAGAGAGCACATAGCCAAGCTTTCTGGAAATATCTTCCCATAAACTTGTACCTCAAGGCTTTTATAAAGGAACTGGGGGGATCTTCCTATACTTGATAGTCCTGAGTGGCTCTGCTTTCCATGAACATGCTGAACTGAACACTCTGAGTTTTATCTTTTGTTCTGTTCATACAAAACAGGGCAAGTTCCACAGCGATATGGATCTTGCACTTGACTTCTAGATCCATACCTGGAAAAGCCTAGCTAGAGGTACCTCCTGTCTCTTGCACATACCGACTCAAGGATGGTTTTCTCAAAGATGTCCAGCCTGCGTGTCTCCAGAGCGATGCCAATGGCCTGCTTGTACTTGTGGTCATCCAAGCACCGCTGGAACATTTTGTTCACTATTCCTTCTAGCCTCTCATCCACGGGTTTCTTCTCCCCTTCTGGCAGCTCCGCGTTCTCCACACACTGCTTGGTGTAGTGGTCGATACATTTTGCTGAAGAGATAATGAACAAATACGGGGGCAAAAGTCAAGTTCCCAGATTTTTGCAGTTTTGTACAGGTGAAGAGATCAGCAAGTGCATGAACATGTTCTAGCAGCAAGTACCATATGGGAAATTACACATTTGTGTAGTCATATACAAATAATAGTGGAAAACACTTCTATTATCTCCCAACAAACTTTGATTTTAGTATTGAAATCAAGTAGGTATTTTACCAATATAGGTAAGGATATGGATACCAAGGATATGATCTTTGCTCAAGTGTCACATTAAAAAATGAGAAAACAACAGTAGAAGACTTCCTAGCTCCACTGCAAACACCAGCTGGGGATACTGAATGCCAGCCCCAGGTCCATCATACCCTGTACAAAGCAAGTGACTCCAGCAGATGAGATTTTTTTAAAGGCATTCAAATTACATCTGTAGTCAACTGCTGACCTGCCATCTTGTTGTGGGTGGATAAATACAACTGTGCCTCTCAATAAGGTATGCAGCTACACTTACCAGTCCATTATTTCCAAAGTCATGCTGAAATTGATAATATCAGCACACAAATCAAAGGACAATAAATAACCAAAGCAATTTTCTTATTAGGAATTCACTATAGAATAAAGGCTAAGAATAGGAAAAAACTCCAGAAATCTGAAGTCATTTCCATTGCAGAATCCCAAAACATAAGTACATATAAACTGGGTAAAATTAGCTGCAGGATCAGTTTAAATGAACACAAAGACAGCAAGAAGAATAGAGAGAAAGAAGGTAAACCAAGTAAAATTTCAAAGTTACAGCAGCTTTGACAACACAAAAGTTTTTCCTTTGCAGCAACAGTTCTTTACCAATGATCGTCTCCACATATTCCGAGTTGTCATTCACATTGAAGAGGTCACCAGCTCCCAGGGCATAGTTCAGGGATTCCTCAAAAGCTCCCAGGTGGTAAAAAACTTTAGATGCAACCAGAGCAGCAAATTGGCGACTCCGAAAACCTTCGTCTTCATAGAGAACTTCACTGCAGAGGAGGAAGAGAAGAGCATCAGCTCTGTGTGCTCAGATCTCTTTAAGGCCACATAACTCAAATACAAGCTTGACTGAACTTGCATCTTTGGGACCACAGCTCCAACCCCACATCCACACACATCAGAGCTTCCTAGGAAATATGGAGCTACATGCTGTATTAGCCAGTGTCAGAATAGCTAATTAGAAAGCATTGTCATTAGAAATCAGAATTACATCCAGTTCATGTCTCATGTTCTTTTTAAGCAGTATTAAGTGTCTTCTCTTACATTTTGTCCACTGACTCAGAGATTTCTGCCCAGAAGTCATTGACAACAGCATTCAACTTGTGAAGAGCAAACTCCTACAAAGAAAAAAAAAAAAGTTATGAGATATTATATATATCTATTAAAAATGCATTTTGTACCTTCCCCCAGTAAAAACCAAGTACATTCTAGAATGAATATCATGAACACTGACCCATTTCAACAGCAAATTCTATTTTAAAAGATCTCTGCAAGCATTCACTAATCTTTCCAAGTCCTTCGCAAATAAAGAGCTGTTCGCTTCATAGGTAAGACAACTCTAGCATTCCTTTCCATGGCCTCTCTCTGATGAATGACTGGCTGACATGTCTGATAGATGAAATTGTGACAACCATTGTGTGGCACATGGAATCAGCCTGTAGCATACAGCAGCCAACTCTATTTATCTATATGGACACAGTACTCCAGATGACAAACCACAATCAGCCCACTTGTAATCAGCTCACAGCAACATCAGGGATCATTCAGATCCATCACTACCTACGTCTGTATCCAAGAAAAACAATTAGGGATGTTTTATCAAGATGTTTTATCAAGACACCACCACTCTGAGTGTTGGCGTTCTGTGGATTCATACCCTATGTAAACTGAAAAGTATCTGTTGCTGTTTTCTTCTTCTCATACTATTACTGTGATTTTTTTCCAAGTAAAAACTGTAACTGTGATTTGTTGTCCATTAAATATATTATTCTAAAAACCTGAGGTGCTCTCCAGCTTTGAATTTTACGTAGTCAAAATGCAGTCTCTGGAACAATTTTAAATAACAAAGCCCCATTACCACCAGAGAGATGGGAGCTTTCATAAAAAGGGACTTTTGCACTGAAGCTCCTGTTTGATCCATGCTCAAAACAAGGAAGTTTGCAATCAGTTATAATTTATTTAAGCCCTTTCTTTTAGCTTTCAGGCTAGATACAATTAGGTGCCCACATGTTGCTGTCCAACCATAAATTACTGAGATCTGCTCCTTTTTGATTTTAAGCTCTCCACATACTGTATTTGCTATTACTCCCTCTCAGATGTAAGAGCTTACCTTGAGCTGCGGCTCTTCTTCATCCAAAAGAGAGATAATTCCAGCTACAAAACAAAATAATAGTTACTTTCAGTTTCTCTGTATCAAAAATAAGCTTGTCATTTAGTTCAAAAGCAACAGAACAGGAAGTGTCTCTGGAATGCTGATTTTAAATCTTCAGTATAAAACTTCAAAGATCAGATTCAAGTTTGTATTAAATAAAATGTAAAATAGTTCAGAATTTATAACTGAAAAGGTACTTTATTTATAAAAAGTTATGCTTCCTAGGGGAAAAAAAAAAGAATTTTTCCATGTCAAGGAAACTGGCCTCATGGATAAGAGATGTACCTCACAGCTTTATGCTTCTGAGTACTGATCCTGTCCCAGAACATTTGAACAGTTACAGAAATAGTGTTTAACTGACATGACTGAGAGGTTCACAGGAGCATAATCTGAAGAACAGGGATAGGTGGTTTCATTGTTAGACTGCAAAGATGCAACAGAAAGGGTTGGAATATGATCTGATCAAAGTCCAACACAACTCACTGCTTTAAATCTATAATCTGTTGAATAGCTTGACAACTTTAAATCTGAGAAAAACCACACGACACTGGGAAGGCCAGCAAGCCGTTGGAGGGCTGAACTAGGCTTCCAGAAGATCTTGACAAATCTAAAAGGAGCATGTGCAGGTCCAAACCAAAATACACAGATACAGAATCTGAACATTACAGAGGGTTAAGATGAAATGTGATCAATAATATCATTTGGCTGCAGTGGAAGGCAGAGAATCCAAACCGCACACAGATGTGTAAGTGAGAGCAGTTCTTGGCAGACCCATGAGGCACCTTCCCTTCCCTTGACACCCACTGGCCAAACTCCGTGCCTAGTGGTGGGCACCACGTTTGACTCATGAGCAAATCAGGGTGTTTGGAGCTGGGCAGAAAGAATCTCTGGCAGTCAGCTCCTGAAGGATGGCTGGAGGTTTGTAACTGGTTGGTCTACAGACACCTGGGAAGGGTACAGCGCTCAGGGCACCTGCCAGCAGGAAGGGAATAATCAGATTTTTGTGTCAGATATTAACAGAACAGTAACACCAAGCTTCAGTGAAGCCTCAAAGAACGAGGTTTGATGACCTGAAAAGTTTTCTCATGTTTATTCCTTTGCCTAACGAACCCCCATTATCAGGTATTGTTTTTAAAAACCAGGTTAGACACACATGCATCAGTAACAGGAATTGAAGGAACACCAACATGGCTCTTAGGCAAAGAAAGCAGATTCAGCACCCATCCCACTTCTAGCTTTTTCCAGTGGTTTCCTGCACCTCTGCTTTGAGGCTTTTAAAAAATATTATTATTATTATTATTATTATTATTATTTTAAATAAGTTCCTGCATTTACCTGATCTATCAGGAGAAAGCAATCTCACTTCTACACACCACCTCCACAGCTCGCTCCCACATACCATTTTTACATTTTTTAAATGCCTCTAAAATAAATTCCTACTTTTCCTCAATCAAAATAAAGACTTAAACAAAACAAAGGGTTCAGGAAGAGAAAGCTACCTGGACACTGTCACCCTCTGCACTGTTTCACTCGCAAAGCCACAGACAGACGCACGTTAATTCCTGGTCTGAGTATTTCTGGAAATACTTCCCATATTTTTTTAAACTATCAAGCTCTCAATAGCTGCACAAACACCGCGTAACATCCAGCTCCTCACACGCTTCATTACCCTGCACTCCTTAGACCGACGTTTCCTTCGCAAGGCATGTGCGTTTCTGAACTCCAAACTCTTTCCTCTTCCCCCTCTCAAGTCCCTGCTGCACCGCCCGAGGCCCCTCCGGTTTTACAGCGAAAACGCGCCATTCACTTGAAGCAGCTGAACCCTCCCGCTCACACCGTGGTAGCCCTGCGCCCCTGCCCGGGGACCCCCAAAGCCACCGGAACCCTCGTGAGATACCGGCAGGAGACGGACACGGCACCGGGTTTCAAGAGCCGGTCGTGCCGGACCGCCGGGCACCGGGGTGCTCTCTCTCTGCCGTCCGGGGGTGACCAGGGCGAGGGAGTCCCGTGACGGGCGGCCCCGCGGAGCCGCGAGGGTGCTCAGTCACGGCCCTGACTCAGCGAAACCCCGGTGGACAACGCCGCTCCGCGCCGCTGCCTCACCGGCAGAGGTGATCATGGTGCCACCCGGCTGCCCTCGGAGGGGAGGGTCGGGGAGATCCGAAGGGTCCGGGGAGGGGGTCGGGTCGGGTCCGGTCCGGCCCAACCGCGGTTCCGCCGCCGCCGCCGCTAGCCGGCCCGGAAGTGCCGCCAAGGGCCTCTTCCGGCGGCTCCGCGCTGCGCCCGGGAAAGGTGCCCGTGTGATCGCCTGCGCGGCACGGCGGAGAAACAGGCAGGCAGGAGCGGGGCAGCCCTGCCGCCGGGGACCTTGTACCGTCTGCGGCCGCTGACGGACGCCTCGTCACCCCCGCGGGTCTCTCGGGGCTCCCCCACAGCCCCCACGGGCTCCTCACGGCCTCCCGCGCCCGAAAACCCCACGCCACTGCCGAGGCCGGAGCTGTGAGTTCCCCACGAGTGACCCCGCCGGTGCCCGCATTTGTGCCGTGCCCAGAGAAGCGGCTGCTTCCCCCGCCAGGGCATCCCCCCGCAGTGGGCGGGCAGTTTTAAGGGCATAGGGTGTCCCATGTCCGTGCAAGGATCAGAGATTTTATCCCCTGGGTTTAACACCTCTTGCTCCCCGCCTGTGTGGCACAAGACAGATGGGATGCCCAGGCTGGTAGATTTGCACCAGGGAAAGTCCAGCTCAGGAGCAATGATGCTTATAGTGCCCAGACCTCGCCAGCATTCATTTCTCCTTGTTGCTACAGAATAGGAAGAAATACCCTATGAAGGGTTTGAATTCCTTGAGGATGCATAATGGTATCAGTTAGTGAAAGTTATTAATGAAAGTTACTAATGAAAGCTTATTAGACCCCTACCCACAACGCCAAGAGGGGCTGCTCCACTCTTGAGGAACTGGGAAGATCTCCAGCCTTCTCCATTGCTCCACCTGGACTGCATTAAGTTCTGCTGATCTTCCGCATATCAGACACGGGTCACTTCCATTCCATCCCAATAGCCAGTTTTTTTCAAGCCAAGATAATTATGAGTTAAGCTACGCATAATTCTACTTTAAGGATAACACCATGGCAAGCAAATAAGCAAATTCTAATTTGGAAATCAAATGTCTTTATTCAACAAGCACATAATAGTGCTCTTAAATTATTCAATCAATTGAACAGCTATCTGGTTATTCCTCCAAATGCACAGATAGTGAAAAAAGAAAAAAAAAAAAGAAAAAGTAATTCACATCACTTTTATTCCTCAGGCAAAGAAAAACAATACTTTTAGTCAAATGTATTCTCACTCACACCTCCTAAAGCCTGAGCAGTTCATTCACTTCCTTCAGTCTCTTGCAGGTGTAAACTTGGATGATTTACCTAAAAAATACTAGTAAATAAATCCAGTGGATTTGTAGCACTTATGGAGGTTTAATCATTAGTCTGTGCTCTTGGGCCACCTCTTCACTGGAGAATGCTTAGCAGCAAAGGCTAAATGCTGCAAGAAAATAAAGATTCCTACTAGTGAGTCCTGCTTGACCCACCTAACCAGGGGCTTTACTGGGAAATACTGACCTGCAAGGTGACCTGGGCTATGCAGGGATGGAGCAGGAGGGAACTTTAATCTCACCAAGATGTACTGAGTGCTCAGTGCTGAAACTGGGGGCCAATAATACAGTTACCCACACCAAGTCACTTTGTTACATTTGTATCTTCCACAGGTCATAAGCACAGAAATCCTGGAGGCTGGAAGGAGAGTGGGTCAGTGCCCTCTCTGCAGAGTAGCATCCCCTGCTCCAGGTAAGAGCTTGAGGGATGCCAAAGGCAAACTGCTGGGGGAAATTGCTGGCTAGAGCTGGCAGGACTCTGACACTTCTGCTGCCAGTGGGGAAGAAGAAGCCAGAGAGAGGACAGACATGCACAGAGGATGCACTTTGGCAACTAACCCAAAGTAGAGGTAGGCAGGTTGAAATTTCTGATCTGAGCTGGAGGAAACTAATAAAGGAAAACCAGTCCCAAGCTTGTCCTCAAAATAAAACAAGATCTCTTTTATGTTACATAAAGAATTTAAAATATATTCTTAGCATTAGAGTAATATTCCTCGAAAACCGAGGTTTTCTAGTTAGTTGTGTTGCCCCACAGGCTACAGGCAGCCCTTTGGAACTACTTAAAGAGATAACTTTTATATTTTTACGTTTATTTATAAAACAGCCACATCTTCTTGTGCTGCAGGCCACCTCCAAGATGTGCCACCATGCCCGTGAAGATGTCCCAGGTAAGATAGCCCTCTCCTACATTCCCATCTAGACACAGCCACACCTTAGTGCCCACCTGCCACCCCTCCAACCCAGGCATCCCTCAGTTAGCCGATGAGCACCAAGACAAGCCAGAGGGACAGCTCCTGCTCCCAAACCCCACTCTGATCTGGATGCCAGTACTATCAGTATCCTTCATGTTATTCTTTCCGCTCAAGCTGGGCTATTACTGCATTCTTCACATTAAACTGTTATACTCAAGCCTTTTCAGTAGCTGGTAGATCCAAGAGCTCACATTTAGTCCCAGTGCTGTCTCCAAGCCACTGTGTTACTAGTTCTATTTTTTGTTTGTTTGTTTGTTTTTGTTTGTTTATTTGGTTTGGTTTTTTTTTTTGGGGGGGGGGGGCTGGGAACTTCCAGACACCAATAAAGCAAGGCAGCAGAATCAGTCTGTCAGGGAGGCCAGCCCCAACAACATCAGCAGTGAACTTTGCTCAGAATTAGAAAACATTTCTCATGCTTCAAACAGGTGGCTGCATTTCACAAAGTCCCAATATCATTTTGCTCAGTGAGGTAGATCGCAGAAGGGCTTCTCAGAAGCCCAGTGCCCAGAAGCAGCTCCAGGTGCCCCGGGGCAGCAGGGCACAGCAGGGAATGGCTCTGGCACAGACCCCAGGGGCTGGCAGCAGCTACAAAAGACCCTGATGCGTTCAGCCAAGCAGCTTTTCCCTGGAGCTGAGGGTCCTTGGAGGAGAGGGTCTGCACCAGCTCCTCCTCCCACTGCTCCAAATCCACTGGGCAGGTCTGGGATGTGGATTATGTTGGATGCCCAGCAGCTCTAGGTGCCTGTGCCTCCAGCAGCTTCTTCACAGTTTCCGCTGGGGGAAAGGCTGGCCAGAGCCACTTCTTCCTCAGGGTCCTGGAGGTCATCTGCAGGGAGCAGAGACAGGTTAAGGCATACCCCTAGGTTAAGGAAAACCCCTCCTCCCAGGAAATGCAAATTAAAATGAAAAAGGAAGCATGGGCTGAAACAATTGATACATACTCACAACCTAAGTTTTTTTTTCAAAACTGATTTTAATTTGGTTTTACAAACTCAACATTGCTTCAGCAAATAGAGCAAAGGCCCAGCTCCTGGCCTGCTAAAGTGTCAGCAATCTCAAAACAAGTTGCATGGCCACAGGATATCGCCTGCCTGGCACTGACAGCAAGATCAGGCACTTCAGTTTTCTGACCATGGAGGGTGGGTCTCTCATATGTCTCACATGTCTCAAAAGTTGCATAAATTAGGCATTTATTTCAGTTGTTTTGTCTGACTCTTATGCTCTGTAAGTATTTTATATATTTAAGAGGCATTTGGACAAGGCCCTTAATATCATACTTTAACATCTGGTCAGCCCTGAAATGGTCAGGCAGTTGAACTAGATGATTATTGTAAGTCCCTTTCAAATGAAAATACAACGTTCTATTCTGTTCTATTCTATTCTATTCTGTTCTATTTTTTTTTTTTTTACCGTGAAGGAGCTTTCCCTCCTCTTTGTGCTTCATAGTACAATCTGGATCTCCACACCACCTACCTCGTAGCCTCCTGCATGAGGCACTCCTGCAAAAAGAACTGCCTTTTTTGCACTGCTGGGAAGTGCAAGCCAAAGTGCCAACCATGCACAAAGCCTGAATGCTATGCTATGTGTTACCTGAACAATTTCCTTTCAAATCAGGGAACTCATGGCTGACTGCCCTCTCCCTCCTCTCTGCCAGCCCCAAAACCAAATGGTTAGGGAACACTCCTTCCACCCATGTTTGCAGAAAACATCACATAATATCAGGGTGCTTCCAATTGATTGCTTAGACAGATAGGAGTTCTGCTTCCAGACATTCAAACAAAATGCAGATCAGTTAAGTAGTCCTTCCAGGGGTGTGTCTGGGCATCAGACTCAACATGGTTTTGTTTAGACAAGCAAAAGGTCAGAAAACGAGATGGCAACAAAGCAGACCCATGTTCTGGTTCTTTTCAGATTTGGCCTAAACCACAGCCAGGGAAGCAAGGTCTGCTGCAGAGCTGGAAATAGCTGGAAGAGGCTACCAGCAAGGGGTTTGGGCACCAGAACCATCAGGGAATCATGAGGAACTTCTGACAATCTCAGAAGAGTACAAGGGAGGGAGCTGAGCATACCTTCATGGATGTTGTTTTCAGCTTTTGCTTTGTAATCTTTTCTCCAGTTCCTCTGGTTCCAAGAAATGCACTGCAGGAAGGATGGGAACCTCCACCTCTCCCTATCTTTCATGTCTTCTGAATAAACCAGAGAAGATGAGTTCAGACTGGTGGCAGGTTAGCCCTGCTGTTTCTTCACCTTTCCCTTCATGAGCCTTGCAACAAAACCATGTCAACTCCATAAAGCCCACTACTGGAAAGCCCAGATCAACTCCTGGCAATCCTTATTTTTGGATGAAATCTCTCTGCTACCCTGAAAATTTGTCCCTGGTGTCAGTTTCTACTTGGCCACCTCACTGCCAAAACCAACCTGGATGTGGCAGCCGAGAGCAAGCAAGAAACCTGGCAGGAGCTCAGCTGGCACACGTGGCAAGGCTGGGGTCTGACACAGAGAATTCCCACAGAAGGAAGTTTTCCTTTTGCATTGTCGCACAGCTTCTACCACATCAACCTGTTTACTGCTCCCTGCTTTATTAAGCAATTCCTTCCTCCCTTGGAGACATGCTGGACATGCTGTCTCGCAGCAGCACACTGAAAACTGCAGCTGTAACTGCTTGCAAATTGCAGAGACAGTGTGGTCAATGTATGGTAATTATTCTAGAAGACAACAAAGTTACTACAGACTTTCAAGCCATTTTAGTAAAACACTACAGCAGCCAGTAAAATACTACAGCAGTGTGTTTTACGAGGTCTCCAAGAGCAGCAGTTCAGCATCCCCACTGAAATGTCATCCAGCCTTTTACCTCCTAATCAGACAACAAATGATAAGCCACTTCAGTGTCCTTCAGTTTATCAAACCATTGCAACACTGAAGGGCTCAGTGTCTTTCTGGCAGTCAACAAACAAAAAACTCCAGTGCACTGCCTGGGGTGCACTGCCTGAAGTGTTCAACTGCTCTTTGGAGGCACAGCTATGTATGGGATCCCTCTGTCTAGGTGGAAATTTTGGAAGGCAGAGCTCACAGAAGCATTGAAAGAAGTTGTCCCTGCCTAAGGCTGAACCCCGAAGGTGGTGAGTGTCCTCATTACACACACAGGTCCTGGGACACTTACATGACTCAGAGCACCAGACAGAGCATCAGGAGTGAATGAGCACACACAAACAAGCTGTAACACCTGATCCAGCTCCTCTTGCTCCTCATTCTCCACAGCAAGCCACAAAAATACATATACTTAGCCAAGCACCACCAAAATGGCAAGGCAGAAAAAGGTATGTAGGGATGCTTTTCTGCCTCTGCAGCTGCTGTCCCACCAAACTGCTGTGACCAGAACTGGACGATTCACTGGTGTCTGAGAGCACACCAGAAATTCTTGCAGCAGGAACAACGTGAGGAAGACAAAAGCATGTGAAAGGTGAGAAGCTGGAAAGAGGACAGTGTGCGCCTCAGTAGAGAGGTGGCAGAAGACAGGCCTGTGCCCTTGCCACCAGCCACCTCAAAGCTCCTCAGCATTCCAGGATTCTGGGCTGAGCTGACAGAAAGAAGCACCTGAACTGCAGCCAATCATCCCCATGTCCCAGGGATCCCAGGAGACCCTGTCAACCCTGTGGGCTGAAGGCAAGTGCCAGGATCCCTCAAGGTAAAGCCAGCAAGACAGCAAAACACCCATGCCCCTGGAAATGCTGGGGACCAAGGTAAAAGTGGGAAAAAATTAAAGAAGGGAGGAGGAAAGGGAAACGGCCCAAGACAAGCAGTGCCAAAGATTAAAGTGTTTTATGTGGCAGCTGTGAGCGCAGAGCCTGCCCGGCTGCCCGTCACCCTTCCTTGACACACAAACCCAACTCCGCTTTTGCCCCAGGGCAAATGCTGTTCCTCAGGCCTGGCTGACACCCAGCTTTCATCTTGCCATCCTCACCCTGACATATGGTCTTACACGCAAACAACAACTTGCTGTGGTTACTTATTATGCAAAATCAGCACAAGCATCTTCCTCCTGCAGGAAGGTCAGGTCCTGCACAGGCCACATTCCAGTCCTGCTTCCCTCAAGAACACATGTCCAATAAGCATGGAAGGCCACCGTGTTATGGATGGCCACAATGTCACAGCTGTCAGCTGCCACATCCCTGTTATCCATGAGCTACTCTAGTGCTTCCCAAACTGCTGGGAGGTTTGTCCACCTAGGCTGCCAGGTCTGGGAACTTCACCAGAAAGAGGCATATCCCATTGGAAAGTCTCTGATCCCACCAACACGGAAGAGACTTCACTGGGGAAAGGCAGATCAGATTGTGCGTGTGTAAAGATCCCTTCAGTAGTAAATGGTCCAATCCCAATGGGAAAAGCCTGACCCCATTGCAGGGGAGATCCCATGAGGAGAGATCAGAGCCCATTAGGATGGGGAAGATCCCACAGGAAAACGTAGCAAATCCCCCAGCCCTGGTACCTGTGGGGTGCTGCAGTGCGGCCCGCAAGGCGCGGCAGGCGGCGGCGCGGCAATCTCCGGGGCTGCCCGGGCTGTACCGGGCCGCCTGCACCGTGCCGGGCGCCGGGAAGTGCCGCCGCAGCGCCGCGTCCAGCACGGCCGCGTCCTCTCCGTCCCCGCCGGGCAGCAGGACGCCCACGACGGCGGGCGGCGGCCCCGCGGGCAGGCGGCCGCGCACGTCCCGCACCACCTCCCGCAGGCGGGTACGCGCCCCGCGGCCCCGCGCCGCCCCGCCGCCGCACAGCACCAGCAACAGCCGCGCTCCCAGCGCCCGGCGCCGGCCGCCCGCCGTCCGCCGCGCCCGGCACCCCGGCACCGGCCCCGGGCACGGTGTGCTCGGCGCCTCGTCGCCCAGGAGGTCGCGGGCGAAGGCGGCCAGCGCGGGCGCCGCCGGGGCCCCCTCCGCCACCTCGGCCACCAGCAGTACTGCCCGCCGGCCGCCCGCCCGCTCCACCAGCGCCCGCAGCTCCTGCAGGTCCGCCGCCGCCATCCCCCGCCGTGCTCCCCGTCCGACCCGCACCTGTATGTTCCCCGGCTCCGCACCGCCCACTGTCCCGCACCCGCCCCGCCACCCTGCACCAGCCCCGGGCACCGGTCCCGGCCCCGCGTAGAGTAACATCCCGAGGCAGCTGGGTGAGAGGATCTCTGCCAGCCGACAGTGAATGAAAGCCACTGTGCCGAGCCTGACACTAGCATGGCGAAGTTCCATCCTTGGCATGTGGTAAATACTTCCCCTATGCCATATCAGAACAGGCTCCTCCAAACCAGTAACATCACAAGAACCTGGGAAGGTACGAACAGCTCAAAGGTGTAAACGGCAAGAATCACCTTGGCCAATTGCTCTCTGAGGATTTTTGGAGCCAAACCATCTCTTGTGGGACAGGTGGAGGAATCTCTGAGTGTACTAAGGGTGAAAGCAGAACCAAAATCCACGTGCCTGTCCTGGATTAGTGATTCCCAAGATGTGTGTTTGGGTACACTTGTGCCACAAATATGGTTGAGCTGTCATGCCTGCTGTCTGCCCATACTCATAGCCATCTGTCCCCAGAGCCCAGCAGATCAGCAGCCACAGCAGAAGGGATGTCCCACAGGCACAGCAGCAATGTGGCAGCTTGGGAAGGTCACAGTGTGGCACCAATTTTTATCCAAGGAAAATACTTCCCCCAGTGTGGCAGGCTCAGCAAACACTGCCCCAGGCTAGCATCATGGATGAGGTCTTCAAGAGAGACTTTCTACCCTGGATCCTAGCAAAAGTAATTTACTCAGGGACAAGTGCTGATAAGCAAATGGGACAGGGTGAAAAGGGTAAAACAGAAAGATTAAGCTCCTCTTCCAAAGATCAGGGTCTGCCAGAGCCCATGCCCCCATGCCAGTGTGGTAGCCCTGAGAGTAGCTGTCAACATGGGAGGTCTACAAAGTCAGACATAATTCAGCAGCCAAGTCTGACCTTAGTGTTGCCCAGATTTTGTTATTTACAAGGATTTTTTTCTCATCTATTCAGAATCCTGTTCACGGTCCTATGGACAGAAGCCCAAGGTGTAATCAGCATTATGAGTTGTGTCAGAAGCAGGAAGGGACAGGAACATGTGCTGGTCTCCAGAAACCCTCATTTCTCTGGAAAACTGACACAAGATCCACAGTGTTTAAACTCCTAATGAGCTGCCAGCACAGCCTGTGGTGTGGTGGCACCGGTTAAAGCCTGACTGATGTGCACACCATTACAGCTCGACTCTCACAGAACTCTTCCAGAGCAGAGTCATGCCAGTGCATGACTAGAGATGTGCCTAGAGATGCCAAGATGCCTCAGGCATTGGGAAGTTGGCTTTCTAGCTGGCCATTCCCCAGGTTTATGAAGATAATTCTTGCAGAGGAGGTATAGAAAAAATTGGCATTTTCTTCCTAACTCAGGTACACCACTGGCGACTTCCGTGCACTGGCCTCGATGTTCAAACTGCCAGCACAGCCACTAAAAACTAATATTTGGGACCACATATAGCTGTTCTTCATGGCCACTGCACTTCTTTAGTTTATTCTGGGTACACATGTAACACTGCCAGCAGAGGCTGGTTGGAAAGGTGAATGTCACCCACAATACCCAAACAACCTTGTTTACATTTCTTTACTCATTAACAGGGGTAAGATCTTACGCATACAACTCCATGTTACTTAAAGAGGTACAACTCAAAACAGTTCAGAGGCAGTCATGAGCTCAGCAGTATTTGTAGTCCCCCAGGAATCTGGAGGACAGATGGAGGCAGCCTATGAGCATATTCCACTCTTGGATCCTCCACTGGAAGATGCTAAAGAAGTGGCAATGAGTATGAAATTGGACCCAAGGACCAAGCCTGCCTCTTCTGGCCTTTTTTCTGGCTGTCCTCAGCTGGGTCCTTCCCTTTGGTTTGAAAACAAGACCCAAGACTAGCTGTTCACAGCCACCAGTGTCCATTTTTTCCCAGTACATACATGCCTTTGACATCAACAGTCCAGCTTTTCTCCACTTACCTTTTGCAGCACCTCTTAAAATTCACCTCAGACCTCACCAAGTTGAGACCACTGCACACAGACACAGCCCCTCCTGTCTCCCTAACCCTGCCTCATGCATTCTCCTACTTCCTTTGCACAAAGCCCCTTCTTGGCATGGCCAAGCTCCCGAGTTCTCAGAACTGCTCCCTTTTATAAGGCAAAGGGCAGATCCATCAGCTTCCCTGGAGTTGCTGGAATGAGCAGAGCAGGTCAATGTGGAACTGCCTGGTTTGCCAGCCCTGGAAATGGCCACAAAGGGGCCCTTTTGCTACACTACAGGGCACTCTAAGACTTCTCTGTATCCACTCAGGAATAGGTGGAGAATGCAGCAAGGGTGCTGCTTGAGAGCACCCATGGATAGCCTTCTGCCTCCTCTCCTCAGCTCTCTGGGTGACCACACTTCTTGTTGCCCCAGCCACACATCCCTGAGGCTACATGACTTGCCCTCGAAGGGCATTCCTATGTTCCCAAGCTCTGACCAGGATTTCAGCCACATCTCAGAGTTGCTTCCCCCTTTCATCTTGACAGTGCCCCACAGTACCCTGCACAGAAGTGCCTGGACACAGTACAAACATGCTTCCAAAGAAGAAACTTGAGAGCAGAATGGGCTATGGCTGGATTTGGGGGTTATCTGTGTGTTTCAGATGCTACAGGAAATAATAGAGACATAGGACCTCATTGTGACTTCTTGCTTTAAGGATGTCCTAATATGCTGATCTTTTAAAGACAAAACCTTCTTCACTCACAAACAGCCTGAGCATGTACATGTCCTGCTTTGACTCAAGGGAACTATTTCTTCATTAGCTTGACCAAAAACCAAAAACCAATGTCCTCAGTAATGAAAGGCAGAATTCATCTTGTGGAAATGCTAGTGGAAAGTCTCTTCCAAAACACAGCAATTGGGTCACCTCATCCAAAAGTCTGCCAAGCACCAGCACCACCCAAACACAGCAAGGTTGTTTTGCTTCATAAAGCCACATCCTTAAGGATCTGGAAAGAATCCATATTTGAAAAATAACTTGGAGAATCCTTTCTCTGACAAACACTGATTTACAGGATCTATATGCCCTCAAATCCCACCCTTTCTGTACCATACTGCATAAACCTGCAGCTTCAGCAAGTTTTGCAGTCTTAGATATAAGCTTTGAAGATACATAAGCTTTGAAGCTTACAGATACACACAGACACAGAGAAATGAGATAAATATCAGGTTTTTAATCCTTCTTTTGATGATAATGAAGATCTTGGGATGACAAAAGATCTATAAAAAACACCAGAGAAAAAATACATATAAACTCCCAATGCAAAAAAATGCAGCTACCTATAGTCCTTTGCCATGCCCACAGAGGATGGGAAATTATTTCAGCTATTATGTGGGTAACTGGACTTAAAAATATTCTACTACTCCCACAGTTCCTCCAATCCAAAATCACCCATCCCAGGAACTCAATCTGCTGGATGTGTACCCACTTGTATGTACAAGGTCAACTCCCTGCTACAAGGAACCCTGGGGAGTTTAAGGAGCTTTGTTCCTGATGAGAACTATGAATCAAAGACTCCTGCATCCAGATTCTCCTGGGAAAACATGGTCTGAGGCCTTAGTCTTGAGTTTCTCTCACTGTTTCAGTTTTGGAACAGTTTGAAATCTAGAGGCTTCTGGCCTGTTCTGATTCCCTCTCTGCTGAGAGTTTTCTTAGGGACATATTTGTTAGGGACATTTTGATAATCAATCAAGGCGTTTAATGCAAAACACAAACACAGTGATTTTTGGTAAGTTTCCCAAGTCAGATTGTTCAGCCAGTGCAGCAAAGAACTCTGAACTTTGTGGCAAGGACATGTGGTGCCAACACTGAAGGCACAGTGTCACCTTCTGGCAGTAGCCATACACTGAATCTCATCCACGCAGAAGGCCTGGGCGGACAAGCAAGTCACCAGGAAGTTTTCTGCAAAGGGACATCCAGCAGGACAGTGCTAAAACCAACCTGACAGATTTTGCTGCCCAAGGGAATTCATTCTCCATCTGTCTTTGATACCTTCTCTTGCCTACATTCAGGCAGAACTCGACAGTATCTGAGCTCCGGGAGCGAAATAACAAACGGCTCCTGGGAGGTGATTTCTAGGGGAAGAAACACAAATGATAGAAGAACACCTGGCACAATCCTTTCAAAGCTAAGGTCTGTGGCCACCCAAAAAGGTTGGCACATCCCTCCAGTGAACTCAGGGTCAGTGAAGCTGTGGAGCAGTTATCATCACAGAAAGCTCCAGCAGAGAGTCAGAAATGCAGCTCTTAACACTGAGCAGCATTTCTACTGCCACATGTGTTTAGGGGCAAGAAAGAGCCAACACCATCTGACTTGGAAAAGGGAACAAACACACTTGGCTCAGACACATTATTCATCCCCATCCCAGCATGTAAACCCTGTCTCATTTCTGGCTCCTATTGCCTGCAAGGTCCAGCTTGTCTTCCCTCTATATTTGAATCCAATTGACAAGCACCACTCCTGTCTACACTGTCCCTCACCCCTGTGTTAGCTGTGTTACCCAGTTACCTTCATGGCAGTTCAAGGCTTCTCTCAGTGCCCTACAGGCAGCTCTCTTTGCCTCCAGGACACCTCCAGGCTGGCCTGGGCTGTAAATTGCAGTCTCCACAGTCAGTTTCAGGGCCCCATCCAGCACACACTGCATTCTTCTCAGTGCGCTCACTGCCTGGTCCAGCTGCTCCTGGGAGTCCGGACGGATCATCACAAGCACCAGCACCTCCGGCAGGCAGGGGAGGAGGTTCCTCACATCCCGAACAGCTTCCTCCAAGCGATCCCACTGCATGAGCTTTTTCAACACACTGGCTTGCCATAGCATGAAAATGAGATGTGGGGGAACCAGGTCCTCTTCTTCCTTTCCATCATCTGCCTGCTGTGGTCTGTGTTTGATGTCCCCTGTGCCACACAGGTCCTGGGTAAAATCCACCAGCAATGAGGGAGCTCTTGACTCAGCATGGTCCACCTCCATCACACCCACCCGCCCATTCCGGCTCCCCAGCATGTCCAGTAGGTTGAGGAAATCCCAGGTGGTTCTGTCCACAAAGGAGGCTGGCTCCTTTGACGTCATAGCTTCCTCTCACGCATCAGTTTACTGTGCTGCTGGGGAAAGAAGTGGAAGTAGCAAAGGCAGTTGCATAGCACAGGTTCAAAACAGGCAACAACTGCTGCTCTGAGCAGCCAACACTGGGTTGGGTGGGACCAAATGAACACAAATATTGGGAGTTTTGATATAAAGATTCACAAGTTGCAGCTATGTGCTCCTTTTGCGTTGGACCTCCCAAAAGAAGGCTTTGTACCTTGGTAGTCTGGTACAACAGAAAGAGATGAAGAGAGAAGGGATAATTACCTACTTTTGGGTATCTTGTATCAAACTCAGGAGGACTACATTGCCTTCTCATCAGCAAAACCCAACTATATGATAGTGACCACAGGCCTACAAACCTGTTGCTACAGTCCACTTTGCTCACTGTATTTCTTCCTCCTTTCCTCTGCAATACCTAATGCTGGAAATCCCATCCATCCTTCCTTGAATCCCATGTGTCCAATCTGTTGGTAGTTGTGGAAGACGAAAAGCCCTACGTGACCTGGGCCAGTATCCCGTAAGGTGCAATTTCTCTCCACACATTAAAAAAAATGCATTTTCCATGGCAAAGGCTCTCCCGCTGTGAAGGACAGCGGTGGCAGCAGACTTAGGTCTTTAAGTGCAGCAAAATTAATTTCTATACCAGAGCTGAGTAGTTGTGTCAAATTTTTAAATTCCAGTTCCAAGTAAAGTTTTGATTTACCCAGCAGTGTGTTCGGCAGAGACAACTACACCTCTTTCAGAAGGAAGAGGATTACCTGTGAAATACCAGCCTGCTGCAGGAGACATGCAAAGCCTCAGAAGGCTCCCTGACACACACTGGCAGCAGGGTTAGACAGGGAGAAGGAAGTTCTCATGCCCTGGGAATGGGGGATTGCACTGGAGTGGGCTTGAGGTGTGGTTGAGCCAACACTTACCTGCCTGACTGACTAGGGATGCATTGAAAATGATGGAACTACTTACTGTATGTGGAACTGCCCTCACAGGGTATCCACAGCTCATTCTGGGACTGTGACATCAGCAGCAACCATGACAACCTGTACCTGCCTCAAACTTCCCTTTTAAACTACCCCGTATTTTGGGGGGATTTTCAGACATAAACTCTGTGCCTTGCACTTCAAGACTATAAATTACTTTTTCACCACCTTATTGTTCAGCAAACCTAAAAGAACTACATAAGTGCTGTGAAGCTGCTCACTGCCCTGTATGACATGCTGGGATAAGGCTGGTCGAGAAAACAGTGTTAACACTTGGGCACCACAGAACCATGCAATGAAAATGTGTTTACATAATTTACACAGAGCAGACACTAAGGGCACACAATTATCTGGGATTCTACCAGAACCACTATTGTGAGATGTGAGAGACTTTGCACTTGCCAGAATTTAGTGTCTGTGTCTCTGTGCTGTCAACACTGATACACTACTGAGAAAGAGGTCTCTGAAAATTGGTGGAGCCAATAAAACCAGAAATATACAAAAGTTAAACAGAGTCTCCATTTTATTTCCAATAAAAATTTAGATCCTAGATGGATACAGCATCTGTAAAACACAAAACCAGACAGAATCATGTTAGAAATCTTGTATTCAAACATGCATTTTGCAGTTATGATCTAGACCATTAATCTCTTCAACTGCTATAAAAGCAATCCCCAGTTTATACACAAAAGGCATGAGAATGGAAAAGCCCAGTATCTGGTTCAGTGACTTTCAGGAGCACTTTGTTGGTGGCAAAGACTCCATGGCAGCCAGCCCTTCTGTGCACGAACAAGAGCTCCCATGGCTCTGGATTTCAAGAATTATTTGTGCTACTCCTACTGTGCTTTTTTTAAGGAACAGTAGAAAGAAAGGAAGGATAGCACCCCTCTTGAACTCCTGACAACACCACTAAGAAAATATTACATCACAGCTCAGGGTGAGAGACCTAAAGGAACAGTCCACTGAAGCCCTTTAGCTAAAACGCCAACTGTGGGAGCTGAGTCCTGGAACTTGAAGAGCCTTTCCAGACAACCTGAGCAAGCATGCAAACCCCGGACAATGAGAAAAATCCTCTCAGCAGGAAGCCAAGAAAAAGCCTCTCTAGGCTCCATCACTATAATCACTGAACCATGGTGAACTCCCAACAGCAACAGAACAGAAACAGAGTTCAAATGTTCCCTCATATTATATGGAATTAAAAGCCACCCCAAAAACTGCCAATAAATATCTTGTTGCTGAAACACACCCACTTACCACCCGGATTCTGTGTCCAATGGCCTTCGCAGGAAGGTTGGAGCGGAACTTGGCACGGACCATGCCACTGTTCCCATGGGCACGGGTCACCTTCCCCCAGATCACACGTGTCCTGTTGGGTTTGCCTCCAGGGGTTACCGTGTTGCTGGGGCAAAGGAAGCAAAGAACAGCTGAGCAGGGCAGTGACAATGTGCTATCTCTAAGGTACCTCAATAATTTAGCTCCCTAACCATCTTTAACTAGACCAATGTCCACTTTTATTTACTTGCAAAATTTTCCGGGCCTGGGATTTTCACTGTACCTTTCAAAGGGGTAATTACAGCTTGTAATTTATCTGAAGTTCCACCAGACAATTATTAGCAGCTTACAAAGCTCAGAAATTTGGAAAACGCATTTGCTAATATGATTAAACTGAAAAATTAACATTATGAAACTGCCAACATCTTTTTTCTCCAGACACACTGAAGGCATGAGAAGAGGCCACTGGGACAAATGGCAGAAATTGCCTTAAATGAAGAGCCATGTGCCACATTGGGAATTATGGTGGTCAAGTTATCAGTCTGATCAATTTTATTTAAGACAATTCTGAACTCTAACAACAGCACTCAAGGAAAAAGAAGGAAGTGGAAATAGTAAGCAGCTGTTCCCAAGGTGTCTAGTCTACCAATGGCAGCAGAGCAGAAGTGACAGACAACGCTCAGTCATAGGTACGCAAAAGCCAGAACACAAATTCATCCAGACTTCCCAAAATCACTTTACTGCTTAACTAACTCAACAGTTCATAGTATTTAACACAAATTTACCCACTTCAATTTACTCCATCAACCCATCTTCAGTTTTTGTCAATCTTAGGTAAAACTTGTTTCTCATCCCATGTGCTCTTTAACATATCATATAGTATCATTATCTCTGAGCATTTGCAAAAGCTGATACAGGAATTGACTAATTTAGCATAAGAACAAAACATTACTTACTTTTTAGCTTTGTACACATAGGCACACCTCTTGCCCAGGTAGAAATCTGTCTCCTGACGGGCATAAACACCTTCAATTTTCAGAAGGGCTGTGTGCTCCCGCTGGTTTCGGAGGCCACGTTTGTAGCCAGCAAAAATGGCCTTGCACCACAGCCTAAAGACATGGAAAACATGTGCAAATTATAATTAATTCCAAAGTAACAAAAGTAAAAACAAATCACAGGCTGTTTCAGCAGAAACTAACTCCACAGCAGTAGAAATTAGTAGAGGAAATAGCCGACTTTCACAAATCACTGCAAATACTTGTGTTCAATGAACAGAGAAAAGCTGAGTATGTGGAACATGAAGTATTTATGAGAACATTGCATTTTCTTGCTTGTCATAAACTCCTGGCACTACAGTGCAGGCTTCATACTAAGTTTCAAATGCTTCAGCATTAGCAGATATTGTTTCCAAAAGTCTACTAACACTGATGAGTAAACACTGCTTTATTTCTACACACTTTATTTCTACACAGGAAGTCTCCTGTGTTGCAGTTACTGCTGCAGAAGATATGAACTGTCCCTGATTTGTAGCCTCAAAGGAGTTAACTGCCAGAGCAACAGCCTGACATCCACTGGACAAAGACATTACACAAACTGCCCAGAAGTTCTTCAGGACGAAGTCCTGCCTGTACTGCCCATTAAAATAATTTCAAGACTTGTCCCACACTGGCCCAAGGGCACACAGCATCTGCCCCAGGATAGCACAGGATCAAACTGAGATACCCAGTTCTACCAGCCATACGTGACTCAGGACATAAACTACAGAGATAAATACTAAGACATACAGCTTCACATAAAGCTTCTGTGATTCACAGAACCATGGAATGGTTTGGGTTGGAAGCGACATTAAAGACCATCCAGTTCTGACTCCCCTTCGTGGGCAGGGACAGCTCACACTACATCAGGTTGCTCAGAGCCCCATCCAATTAGGCCTTGAACATTTCCAGGGATGGGGCAGCCACAACTTCTCCAAGCAGCCCCGGAGTGTTCAGATTTAATCCCTCCACTTGCAAACTCGATCCCTACATCCGTAAGAAAATTTGGCAGCACAACAGGAAATTTACCCATGCAAAAAACACGTTGCTTCCTTTACTCAAGGAAAAGTGCATGTCAAAGCTCCAGTGTATACTGAAAAGCCACAAACACTGTGCTAACACATATATTTTACGCTGTCATTTACTGACAGCCCAGGGAGAACGCGGCACATCGTAACAGCAACTACAACCAGCTCAAGAGACTTCAGAATAGGGACACACTACTGCGCGAATTCTACGAGACCCAGCAGGACACTGAGCAGAGGCACACTCCTCAATGCCTACTGCCTCAACAAACACTCTCAGGAATGTTTCAACAGCGTTACAACAGCGAACCGAGAGCCACCTCGGGCAATCACTCACCTCCCAGTCATGGTGTCCTCCCGCAGACCCGGTCCCGGCAGGCCTGGAAACAACACATAGCCATGAGCCTCGGGCCGGCATCTCCGCCCGGCCCGGCGAGCGGAGAGCTACCCGGGAGCCACCCAGAGCTCCGGGACCCTCCGCTCCCCCACAGCACAGCCGCCTCAGCCCCGCTCCAGCCGAGGGCCCCAATCCGCGACTGGGACCATCTGCCGCGCATCGGCGCCATCCCGACTCGTCCCCGCCCCGGACCGCGCCATCCGCCGCGGCCCGGGAGTCCCGCGCCCGCCGGCGGCTCCACAGCGGGCACAGCATCCCCTAACCCCACTCCCGGCTCGCGACCCCGCTCGGCCTCACCCCCAGCGCCACAAGATGGCGGCGAAAGAGACCCGCGCCGCGATGCCTGCCGGGAAACGTGCCGCCAGGACCCGAGCGGGCGCCCCAGCGCTGCCTGAGTGAGCAGCACCGAGTTAATGACAGCGGTCCAGCGGCCCCGCTCCTCCCGTCTCCCGTTTCCCGTGCCCCTGTTCCCCGGGGAGATCCCCTCAAGAGCGATTCCGGGAGGGGCGGCCCCAGCCCCGCTGCGCAGGCACCCTCCTGGCAGCCCCGCGAGGCCCCCGAGCGTGGTGGTTGCCACGGAGACGGGCGGCACATCCCGGTGAGGGGGGGCGGCCGAGACTGGGATCAGGTCCGGGACCGGGGCCGGGAGTGGGGGAAATGAAGGCGGATCCCGGTGAGAGGTTGCGGGGAGCCCGGGGCGGTCTGTGCAGGGCGAATGAAAGCGGGCCTCGGCGGTGGAAGCAGCCGAGGTGCCCAAAGAGAGACAGCGCGAGGGGAGAGCAGCCCTTGGTGTTCGGGGTTGGCTCCGAGCCCTGCCCGTCGTCCTCTGTTCTCACCCTGACTCAGTGAATCATCTCGACATTTATTTTACTCCTGATATCGCCTTGGAGGCAAAAAAAAAAAAAAAAAACAAAAAACTTCGACGCTGAAATCCATGTAACCAAGTCTCACATTCCTTTATTTTCCTAAATAAGGTCTGGGAGCATATACTTACCCATTTGCTCACGTCAGGGTTATTCACTCCCGGTTTCTGTCGCTTCCTGCACACTGCCAGAAATTCAAGTGCATTTTCAGAGCACTTGAAGTGATTTAGGGAAAGGAAAGTTTCTCTCCTTCTCCTCTTCTTTCCTTGCTCTTTCCCCCTCCACCTTCTCTTTATTCAAAATTAACATTTTGCTCTCCTAATACTTCTAGCAGGAAGCAGAGCTGTGCAAAGTAAGGCCACACCTGTTTTGCCTTCCAAGAGACCTTTCTTTGGTAAAAATGAAGTTACTTGTGATTTCTGGTTCAGCTGCTGCTCCTGTGGATATTCAGAATCTCTCCTTGCCAATCACTTGCCAAACAGAGCTGAGGGAGATGTGACATTCTCAGCTATGCATTTTCTCACTTGAATTCACTGGAGTCTCTTCACTTTACTACAAGGAATGCTGCAAAAAATGCTGCTCTTGAATCCATTTTCATTTATCAGGCAGCAGGGTGGGAGAAATGTACATCCAGGACTCTCACACAGCAGAGGGAGTTGCAATCCCCAAAGGAACATGAGGCCAGACCTTTTATACAGTTGCTTTACAAATTATTACGTGATATGTTTTTCTTACCCTTTAGATCAGCAGGGAAAGAATGTCATCCAAAACTCATGGGGAAAGCTGAATCCTTCACATACTTATTTTTAAAAAATTATTATTAATAGAGTTTACTGAGGGAGTTCAGCAAACACAGCAATGCAGGGCGATGCCTGTGGATGGCCTGAGGGGCACTTTGTTGACATTAAAATTCAGAGCAAGCCGCTGAGCAAGGATATGGATGCAAGAGAAGATACTCACTAGGAGCAAAGCAGCAAAGGGGCTTTAGAGAAACATTCCATCTGCCAGCTTTCTTAAAGCATATTAATATCCTGAGTTAATTCTCTCCTTGTCAGAGGCTGCTGATGGAAAAGAGGAAAAGCTGTTGCATCCTGCTTTGTTTCCAATTAAGTCCCTTTTTCCTATGAGAGCTGCATGTATTATTTCTTCTTCCAAAAATGCTGCTGTAATCATCTGTCACAGCTATCTCCAAACACATCTTTTTTCACCATATTTTTAGCATTATGACTCCACATGTAATAGATTATTCTTAAGTTGTTTAGACTCAAAAAATGGATAATGGATTTCTGAGAAGATAAAAATGAGTAAAACATTGAAAAATATTTTATTAGTGCCTGTTGACTGGAGACAACTGCCTGACTTTCTTAATGTAAAAATACTTCATCTCCACTTCTATCATTCATTCAAAGGTTGAAAAGAAAAGCAATGGGTTTAGTGTATTGTACAGATCATTTGCCTTTTTTTTTTGTTAACGCTATTATCAGATTCCTCTCTCAAGGTGTTACATTTTTAAAATAACTAAGATAAAAGAAAAAAAAATCTCAGAAGCAAAGGGATTAAATCAGTTCCTTCTTCATCCTAGGTGACAATTGAAAGCCCCTCAGAGGAATTAGAGGTAAGTGGATACAAACAGTACAAGTATAGTGAACATATTGATAATGTTCGGAATCACTACTTTGCTGTTATCTTTTCTTGCCATGATTCAAGTTTCTTGAAATAAATCAGGGTGCCTTTACCATTACCTTGTCTGAAAGGCTGTTCTGTATTTTCATCCAGGAGTTAGAAACCTTATCATAATTGCCTGGTTTAGGGGAAATTACTCCCCTTTGACCCAGAGTAGTATTTTCCTTTAACTTAAATACCTCTCCCTGGTATCTGCCCTTCCTATGGATTTACTGAGAGCAGTCACAGTCACTGCCCTGTGCACACTTTCTAATCTTATCCCCGGGGAGACCTGTGTCCTCTTCCAGTACATTAAACACGTGTTGCATTAAACAACTTCCTGCAACAGACAGGGACATCAGGAAATAAATGTGTGAAATCTGAGTTACTTTTGTTTGCTTTACCTATTCTCTACTAACAGATATCAAATAAGCCTGCCCTGAAAAGTGGCACTTCTTTTCTGCCAGCTGTAATTAAATTAATAGCCCAACTGTAAATTACATCTTTTCTTCAACAAAAACAACAAAAAAAGGAGGAGGACAAATGATAATACCTTCAGAGAGGTTATAATAAGTATGAATCTTTTAAAACACTTGCTTATGAAATATCACTGATTTCCAGTGATACAGAGAACAGATGCATCCAAACCTCTTTAATTTTCATAGAATATGGCCATGACTTATGGTAACAGGGGCTGCCTGATGTGTTTCCTTGGCATGCTTACAGGTTGGGCTGTAATGTTTTGTAGGTTTAGGATATGCTTATGCAAAGATTTTATAGATGGCACAGATTCAGTTGTAGGTAGAGCAGCCAAATTAAGATTTTTTTAGTGGTTGTTGCTACTTCCATTGCAATGATACTCAGGATCTCAGCCACCTCAAGCTGCAGTTGTGCTATGTGTTGAAAGAAATGCAATAAATACCTGGTTTGTATGTACAGGCCTTGGAGGAATTGTCCAATGGCATATCAAAACAGTAAAATTCTCAGAGAATGTTTCCATTTTTGTGCAGGTCTTTTCTTAGGTATTTTTGGATTAATAGTGAATTTTCACTTTTCCTTAGATATGCTTTCACAATATTCCATCTGCAGGCAAGGCAAAGTGTATGTCAGAGCAGTTTCATGTTTGAAGTGCAAGTTAAAATAAAAGAATAGAGGAAGTTAAAGATTGTTTACTCAGTCCAGGTATTGGTTCTCGTTTTAAATTTCAGCATCTTAAGATGGTAACAGTTCCTGCTTAGAGGGGACTGGGATCATAAAAGTGTGAAGGCAACACAGTAATACTGAGGAATGAATAGAGCATGAAGGTTTGCTATCTGAGACTTTATAGGATGTGGATTTATTTTTTTTCTTTAAAAAAGGCATCTTTCTTCTGTTGTTTCCCAAAGTCTACTATGAACCACTGCTCCCCCCATAACTGGATAATGAGGCACCTCACCCAGTTTGGGCCCTCCATACCCATTCCCTTCTCAGCCTGTCTACCCAGATCTGCTGTGGGAGGGACCAGGACCTCTTTGTTTTGTGAAAGCTAAACATTCCCACTGTCCCTGAATGCAGCCATCAGCAGAGCACAGCTGCTCTTATAAACAGTGTATGAAAGGTTATAAACAAGGCCAGGGAAGTATATGTAAGGCTGCAAATAAGGCTCTTTCAGGTCTACCTTTAGTTTAAACTACTGTTACTGACATTACTAACTCTACAGCATTTTTTCTGATTGGTATCTTTTATCTTTGTTCCTCCTTGCAAGAATACAGAGACTAAACAAATGGAAAAAATCACTCATCTGGAAGCTCTGATGTTTAGTGCTGTGCTGGAGAACTGTGTGGACCAACTTGCAATTCTTGGATATATCATGCCAGTTCCACATGAGGACAATAACGTATGTGCCACTACTTAAAAAGATGTATATCATATATTTTTAAATAGTTTTTTATATATTTTACCAGCATTTAAAAAAAATTAAATATATTTACTGTGATTCTTCGGTGAAAAAACACAATAAAAGTGACCTAATTTTAATATTTATACTGCAGCATCATTGAGAAGCCTTGGTCAAGAATTTGTGCAAAGGATCCTACTGATCCAAGATGAGGTTCCTGAGATTATAATTTTTAAATCTCAGTGGTTAGACAAGCAAAGAATTGGGGAAAAGGAAGAAAAACATATGTAGGTTCTTCTGTAGATACAGAGCTATTTTAAAAGTAGAAACGTATAGGTTTTTTCAAAGTACTAAAAACCAGGGTAATTCTATTCCTCTCTAAGTCCGTGCCAAAGTTCCTTTTGTTCCCACAATGTATTAAGAAAGATGCACTTCAAAATATATTAATAACTACCCTTCCTCAGTGATCATTAATTATTGGTTGACTTCTGATAGGCATCATAGCTAAGACAGTTGGGCAGAGATATGGAGAACAGAGAATTCCTAATGCTCAGGCAAGGGTTTATTTCTGTGGAGGAAGGGGTTGTGACATATCTGGTAGATGTTAGACATAGCAGTCAGGATGGGACCGTCCTGAGAGGTAAATGGCTCTATGTACTATGGTCTGTAAATACACAGCAGGGTCTTTCCAGTTTTGGCAGGTTTGAAATCTTTTTAAGATGAGCTCATGATAAAAGTTCCTGACTAGGATGGAAATAAAAACTGGGATTCGAGTTTTGACATCTAATGATGTTCACTTTGTCTAATGTACCACTTAAGAATGCCAGAGGAAGTTAAATCATGTTTTTCTACGTGCTTCCTTTCCATATTACCTTTTCAAAAAACCCATGGCGAAGCCACAGCAGCAGCTGGAGTTACAGTGAATCAGGGTGGGAACGATACTGAGACTGTGCCATAGAGGGCACTGCTCCCCTGAAAGACTCCTGGGAGCCGGCCTCAACTGCTCCCAGAGGATGCTTCTCCCTCTCTTATGTGCCAGGAGCAGAACACAGAGAAAGAGTATATCTCTGGGACAGCAGTTGTCCTCCTCAGACACACAGACTCATGTTGATAGACCTACTGAAGGTACATGTAAATTATAGAGAAAACACCTTTGCTTTTCTCTTCAATCACTCCTTTTCACCAAGTCACTTCTTAGAACATAACTTTCTCACAGGTTATAAACCCTACTTATGCTTTTAAAGATGTGAAAACAAATAGAGGAGGAAGCAATTTAGAAACAAGAAAATGGCTTAGGGAAGCTATTTGCTAACTTTGGTGCTCTGTAATTTGCTACTCCTCCCTATTTCTCAGTTTACATTTGGCTGTTTTCATTATATTTGTACATGATCTGTATTTGCAAAGTACCCTGGAGTTCTATCAGACAGACAAATCAATGGCATCATCAAAGACTGACATCTCAATTTCAGTTGAAGACATTTTTGAGAGGATTAATCACAGTGTTGGCCAGCACCTCACTGATTTTCCAGATGGGATGCTCTTGCACATTGCTTCACACAGTGCATGCCCCAGAGGGAGGCAGCCTTTCTGTTTGCTGAATTTTGGGCAATAAGCACTTAGGAGACTACACAGATGGTAACACATGCAGTTTACAAACTTCTTGCTTTTACATATTTGTTGATTATTTTTGTGTAAGTCGCTAGTGTTTACTACCAACCAGACAACCCAGTTATTGCCTGTCTTGAACTTTCCCGGACATTAAAAAACATCTATCAGAACATTAATAAAATCTACATGATATTAAAGCAGTTTGTTTGCCAAAATTAGTTCTTTCCGAAGTACAGTTGTCACCAACCAGCTATTTAAATTTTTTTTTTTTACTAATTAACAATGCAGTTTTAATTGGCCTGTATATGCTTTGCATTCGATTCATTTAATGTAAATTTAACAGTCTAAAAATTAAGCACATAGTCACTTTGCCTTCTTCTGTAGTCACTGATGAGTCAGGCACTGCCAGAGGCTGATCCATCCCAATCCAAAACACTCAGCATGAAGCAGTCCCTTGCTGTGCCCTCACAGATGGCAGCAGCACCTCAGACCTCTGACAGAGCCTTGCTTGATTTGCCTGACAAGAAACATTTTGGAAGTACTCCTGGCATCCACAGCTGCTGCCCTGACCACTTGTTTTAACTTTGCCCCCTGCTCTACTGGCACAAATGTGTGTGTGGTTGTGGAAGGATCTGGACTGAGAACTGGTGCTGCTAAAAATAACTTCTTTTTTTTTTTCCTTTTTGCTGGAAAATGTTTCATCACAGTGAGTTCTCTGTCTGCTTCCCCAGGCAGCCAGGGTGGGGAGCAGGCAGCTGCAGACAGGGATGGGGCTGGCAGAGACTGTGTTAGCTGCAGTCAGCAGTGCTGTTATGAAGTGTTCAGCCACAGAAATGCTGGTAGGCAGGCAAGAAAATGTTCTCTTTTAATGTTCCAGTGTATACACCTGCATTTTATCCATGACACATAAAAAAGAGAATTTCCTAGAAGCAAGAGCTTAGCTGATTTTGTAGTGTGCTTTTGCATTTTTGGGGCTTTTCCTTTTCTAATGAAATTATACTCAATCACAAGATACCTTTCCATGAAGGAGAGAGCTGCCAATAATTTCAATTTTTTCTTTGAATTCATGTTATATTTCCTCTGCTGTTACTCTCAAAAAACCTGCTAAGCAGATAGCAGACAGAAAGTCTATCACCTTTATTTCCACACAGCTCTAGTTATAACAATAATATTGTAGGGAAAGGTAGTGGTGGCAGGCAGTGGGAAATGTCTAAGATGGAGAGAAGGAGGAGGAGAAACAGTCTAACAGTCTTCCAGTTTATAAAACCTGCTGCAAAAAGGAGGGAACAAATTGTTCTCTTTGCCTACAGAGACCAGGACAACAAGCCAGGGGCTCAAATGCTGTCGAGGAGAAAAAACTTTCTCACGGTAAAGAAAGTTGTGAGGTGCTGGCACTGACGGGAAGTTGTGTAGTCTCCACTGCTGGAGGCCATTAAGAACGTGTCAGATTCAGATCAGTCTGAACCATCATCTCCTGAAGTAGATGATTTCACCTTTTTAGGCCTTTTCTAGTCCTATCACTTTAGGACTTTTGAGCCTATAAACCTCAATGAGCTACAACCGTGTGCTCAAAATTAACCAACAGAAATGTTTCTGATCTTCCACTCTTTGCAGAATGTAACATGCATTATCAGCTGCTCTCAGTATAGCTTCATTCTAGTTTATTACTAGTTTTCCTTCTTCTCACATAATGTTGCAGTGGGTTTAGTTCTGCTGTACAATGTGCAAACAGGTCTCTCTTATTCCCTTTTCCCCCTTCCCTTATTCTCTTATTTCCCTTATCCCCTTTCATTCCCATCCAGAAAATGAAAGAAATGATCCAGGAAGAGCTGGATATTAACTCCCCAGAGCTTATGTCAGCAAAGCAAGAGAGCGGGGAAATAGTTACCTCCATGGCCCTGAAAAACATTGAACACAAGCAGGAGCAGGGGAAAATTGAAGATCAGAAAAGCACCCAGCATTCTTCCACAAGCTTCAAGAAACGCACCACTCAGGCTGCAAAGAAGCTAAAAAAAATTTATGCTGACAGGTGAGTGAAGCACCTGTGAGGGATGGTCAAAGCTGTAAAGTTCTCAGTCTTATCTCTTAAAAGCAAAAATACAAATTCCTCACTCTCCCACTGCCAGAGTACATCAGTCTCTGTATGGAAGGAGTTCCTCTAAGGATAGCAGTGGTATCCTTCATAGACCATTTAGTTCTGGCCTTTGCTTGCTTCTGGATGCTACCTAATGACCAGCAGTTTGTTCTGAATGGAGCTCTAAAACACTACCCCGTTGATAATTGTTGCCTGGGTAGAAATCATGCCAGGCACTAATCAGTGCTCATGTTCTAGTACCTGGAGTCAGGTTCCTTTAGCAGATCCCAAATGCAAAGGGAGATCTGAGCCTTATTTTTGAACTTAGTCATTCTGCAGGGCACACAGAGCTTCTGTGGCATTTACAGGCTTTACAGAAAAGGTTATGTAAATAAAGATAAAATATTTTATTTCTTTTTAAAAACAAACTTTATTCCTGCACCTAAACCAGTGCCCTGATTTGCAGAAATACCAGAAACCTTTTAAAGAGATTATGGAGCTGAATGCTCAGTAGGCATTTTTCTGCATCCTGGCTTCTGTCATTTAATGTCATTTCAACAATGGGTTTAAGATTCTAACACAAGTGAGGAAAATGCAGCTAAAGTGTAAATGCCACATGCATCATGACATTCAATAAACTGCACAAACCCATGTATTGCATTGCCAGGTCTCATTTTCCAAGATCCACCTGTCATCACTACTGCAGGCCAGCAGCCTTCTTAATGGCAACATAGTCTGGCACAGCATGGATATGTTTGTGCCTCTGCAATTTCCCAGAGCAGCATGCAGGGCAGCATTTTAAAATCATAAACTTCAATCAACTCCTAATACTGAGTTCTCCAGATGTATAATAAGCAGATACCATGGGAGAAGCACTCCTGGGTTTGATAGGACATAAGACTAGAAAAGGGACCTTTTATTTCCTTACATTTTCCTGTAAACAGTAATGGATAAAAGTGCCAGACACTGTACTACCAGCACCTGTAAAGTACTGTTGTGTTCCTTTTCTTCTTGGCAGGCAATATGCAAGTGATGTAATTACAGTCACTATTAAAAATATGGAGGAATTTGGAACATTTAATAGCCTAACAGATGCTAATGAGAGAGAGAAGGCAAAAAAGAACAAGTTTCATGACATCCTCATCAGGTCGGTGTTGTGTATAGTTCTTCCCTCTTTAAATGCTGAAACTAATTCCCACTCATACATGCTGAATAGGAAATAAAACCCAATACAACAAAAATACAGAAGGGATACTTTTTAAAACTTGAATTATATGGTTTGCTTTGCAAATTGCAATTTTTCCCCCTTGGAAAGAAACAGTGTATGGGTGTCATACTGATACTGATCTGAGCTAGGAATTGCCTGAGCTTTGACCACGGTGAACACCAGTGGCTGAATTAGTGCAAATGCCCCATTTCAATTAAAACATAATGTGATGTAGGAGCTCCTTGATCTTTAACTCCTGTCTCCAGTGAAAGCCAGAGCAGCAGAGAATCTGTTCAAATCAGGGCCAGCAACATATGGCCTTTAGGTTGTCTGATGCCCAGGAGAATCTGCTCTGACCCATATGCTAATAGGCTCCCTTTCCCCAGCAGCAGTGAGGGGATGGCACAGATGGTGACAAGTGTCTTATTTAAGGCTAATCCACCAGTCACTGTGCTGTGATTCTCTTCTGTCCCAGATCTTTCAGGGTACACATTTGTCATCATCTCAGCTCAAAGTGGTGAATTCTTAGCTCAAGCTTTTGTGCTCTAGAGGTTTGGTGTTTTTTTTAGCATGCAAAGCTCTGGTTCAGTCCCAAGACTGTCAGAGAGAATTGAAGTCATCAGACAAATATTTGACCACTTTAAAACTACCTCAGTGTAGCAGCTCAGGCCCATCATTGAGGGTGCAGAGCAAAGCTGCTTTCAGTCATGATTTGTTGGGAGTCCAAGCTACTGGAACAGCTCTTGTGGTGGCTCACAGATCTGCCTCCAGTGCAAGTCCCCAGCTTCAGTGGTATGTGTGACTTCAAGCATGAAACCCAACTCTTCCACTGCCTAAAACCAAGGGATTTATTGTTTATCCATGGAAGGGACAGAAAGCAAGAATGAGGTTAGCAATTGGCTGTGGAGTAACAATCCAATACTGAAAGGCAGAAAAGAGCAGACAAATTATTATCAGAAAGGACATAATCCTTTTTATCCCCTTCTGTCAATCATATCTAGCCATGTTGTACTATACATTCTTTTCAGGGAATGAACTTGATCTGTCTTTCAAGATAATAAATACTTGCCTGGTTTTGTGTAAATACACTGCTCTGAAAGCCATCTGCAGTGAGACAAAGGGGACTCCTTATCAGGAGCTTTTGTTCATCCATCATCCAGATAAGGACTCTGAAAATGAAATGCATGTGTGATTGTAAGGTTGGAATAGGACACTAAGTTTCAGGGGCCAACTGTTGTATTTACTGTTTTTAAAACTAATCATAAGCATAATAGCTTAGAGAAGCACTCTGAGTGAAATAAGATAATAATGCCTAGAATATTTACTGCATCTGTTTTATTTTAGACAGATGAACACTTCTTTAGCTTTTGGTCTTCACTCAGATCCCTTCATGGATCTCAGAACCTGGTGCAGTGTCCTTTGGGAGATTTTAGGTCTGATATGAAAGAAACAACATTCTCATACACATAATAATACAATTTGATACTCTCTGCTGCTCAGGCTTGTTTCTGCATAGAATCATGGGCATTTTTGCCTAAATGTAGAAATTGTGACTCAGTCACAGCCATCTTCCCTCTCCATTATAGTAATTACATCATCCTTAAATGCATTCCAGACTTTCAACCAGAACATCCCCTGTTTTTTTTTGCTTGTTCCCCCTTTTGTTCCCATCTGTCTTGCTCAGTCTGTGCACCTCTTCTTTCAGGATTTACTGATCAAGTCAGTAGTTTTGGTGAGAAGTTTCTCAGGAAATGTATCAGGAGGCAGAAAGTTTCCCCTCTAGGTAAACAGCTCTTGTCTTTTTTGATATATTCAAGTGATTGTATTTTCCCATTTCAGGGAGGAAAAAGGAAAGAAGGAGATAAAGGCACTCCAGAAACAGCTGCAAGATGTCAAGAAACAAATTGATAAAGACCTTCAGGTGAGAGCACTTAGCACTGGTTATCTTGCCAGGGGGAAGCCTGTTAGGAAGCTGGCCTCTGCTGCCCAGGAATGAGCAGTCAGGCCATGGCCATACACAGTGATCCACCACTTAGTAGTACAGAGGTAGAATAATTGCAATAAAGATTTGTATTTGGAATAAGCCCACTAATGGCTTCAAGAGCAGTGTCTGATGGTTTTCAAATGTGAGCTCAAAATGCTCATAATCATGAGAGACTGTGGTCAAATTAGAATATTCCAAAAACTCTGCTGGGTGTGACAAAGCACAGATACCTGCAATCAGTAAGAAAGAGGTTATCTGCAGATAACAGTATCTGAGATTCTGTCATACTCAGTCATGGCGCAGAAGGAAGTGTGCCAAAGGGAGTGAGAAGGACAGACACCTATCACAGGGGCAGGCCGTTTTTGTACCTACATTTTCATCTGGGGAAAGTCTCATTCTATTAATCTATTTTTCTAGGTTTCCAAACACAAACATACCTGCACAAGAGCAGATCAATGTTATTGCACATATGCTGTCAGTTTAATCTTTCTGGAAAGCTTCAGCCCTTCTGTCTGCATCATGCAAAGGGTGTGTGCATGCACAGTAAATATGGGGCATTCTGGAAATGTCAGACTTGCTACACAAGTGCAGATCAATTGAATGGCTTATCACTGGTCACTTTGATGCTTATCAGACAGCTCAGACTTGATGCTCATTCAACATGGAAGTGCAGCTTGGCCCTCCTGAGGCAGGAGATGTGTAGATAGCAAACAAGCAGAAGGCAAACTGGGGCAGAGCTGTTCAGGAGCTGGGGGAAGGAACAAGAATCTGACACTTGGTTCAGTAGTGAGCAAGAGGACAGCAAAGGCTTCTGAAGAAAGAATTGGTGTCACTGAGTTTTGTCTTTGGACAAAAGTGTGGACAGTAATCAAGCCAGGATATAGTTGACTACAGAGAGGAATTTTAAACCTCAGACATGCTGGTGAAGTTTGGTTTGTAGAACACAAAGGTTTTGTGTTGGCAGCCTGGATGCATACACAGTGGAGAGTTTAATTATAAATATGGGACAGTTGTAAAAACATGAGGGACCTATTTGCTTTTCACATTGTCCCTTCTCAGTCAGACTGATGGCTTCTGGGAAATTCCTGCTCTCCCACTCCCCAGGCTGGTGAATATGATGAGTTCTCTATCTGTGTGGTGCTCTTCAAACCTCACCATGTCTATGCACACAATACACATACCCAGTCATGGTTTAATACCTTCCTGGGGGTTGTAATCATCTTGTCTTGCACCAGCAGCACTGTACTGGCACTCTGCAGTCAGACCCACTTCTCTGTGTCCTGTCCTGCACCTCTCCTAGCTCCTGCAGTCACAAAAATGTATGTAGCTCCCATCCTGAGAGGGGGCTCTTCTTTTTGTCCTTTCAGTGCTAATTCAGTTCTTGGGTTTTGCCTCATCAGGTGGGATTTGCACTCATCTTGAATTTTTTATTTAATATTTCAAGCTTAAAAGTCCTTTTCTAAGCTTCCTTATAGTTTCAGCTTTGGTAACAAATCAAAGACAAGACTGCTTTAAAGTACTGCTTTCCTCCTGTGCCAAAAATAATGGTGTCTCACTGTGTCTCCCAAGAGAGAATAATTTCTATTTGCTTCATATGGGATTTTCCCATAGGCAATTTTACAGACACTTGTGTGATTTGTCACCTTGCCAACTAATTAAAAATAAAAATACAGCTTTGCTGACTTCAGAGTACTTTGAACAACAATAATAATGCACAGACCTGTAGACAAAAGCCTACATGGCTGAGGAAACAAAAGCGAGCAAATCTAATCCTGGAACCAGAAAAACACGGCCTTTGTCTCACTGTGTATTTGTATTTTCAGCCTTTCTACCTCCTAATAAGATGCTAATTAATAGTGTATTAGCCTGCTCAGCTCATTTTTCTTTCTAATGTAACACAAATCAAGTGCTAAATGTTCTTTTTTATTTTGTTTTCTCTTGGAAAGCACTGATGTCTCTAAAGGAACTGAAATGGTGCATCTGGTTTTGCTCTTACCTCTCTGTGCAGGAGCAGTGCTGGTAGCTCAGGTTTGGCTGCAGGGGGTCTGTTTGCTGCTGAAGTGTTAATTTTCTAGTTTATATAAAAATACTCACTTTCTCTGGTTTCCTGGACAAGTAAAAGTAGTCTGTGCAGGTTTTGAAACAGATTAATATCATATAGAATTATACAGCTTAACATAAAAATTTAGGAATGTAAAATTTAGCATTCCTGCTCTGCTCTTCACCCAAAGACTTTTTATGTCCTGTAGGTTTTGTAGTGTACTCATGTCATACATGTGTGCAGGTAGTGGTGTCATTTTGTAACAAACAGTAATATTACAGCTACTAAACAGACAGAAATCCAAGCCATGGCACCACAGTACCAGTGAAAACATGTCTGTAACTGTAATTCTTTGTCAGCTGTCATAACACACCCAGATCCACTGTATTAGTGCATCACTCAGTCATGCTTTTAGTAGTAAGATTAAAACCCATCATGTTTCTTCCCTTTTCCTCTCCCAGGAGGACAAATACATCAATGCAGTGTTCTGTGGAATGTTTTAAACACATACACACCTACTGGTGCATGTTTCTACTGGAGATATGCACAGGATAATTACAGTAGAAGGCACAAGGTTTGTGACAGTCCTGAGCTTCACTGCTGGCAGAGCCCCAAGGAGCACTGCAGGATCTGGTGCACTAGATCCAAACCTGGCTCCAGAGGGGCAGGATTTTCCACAGGAGTGCTGCTGCCAACAGGTCTCCTCCCTCTGCCAGCAAACTTCCCCTCCCGGGGCTCTCCCGCAGCTGCTGCCATCGGCACTGAGCTGGCCAAGGAATGCAGAAGCCGTTCTGTTCCCACCAGGTGACAGCCAGCCTTGCTGTCCCTTGGGCACAGACATTCCTTGAGGGTGTTCTGGAGCTGGGACAGTGAAGCAGGCAAAGCCTTACTGAAGTGCCTGCAGTGCTGCCTGTTGAGGTTTCAGGGGAGTGAGCCCAGGCTGCAGCACGTGTGTGGATCCAAGCACATCTCCAGGCCTGGCGAGCTGAGATGCTGCAGCTGCCAGGAAGAGCCTTGAGCTCTGAGCACTTGGTGTGGGAGCAAGGCAGAGCAGGGCCCTCTGCCAGCACAGAGCACAGCACTCCTTCCCCTGCCAAATTGGCAGCACTGGACTGCTGGAGAATTCCTCAGACTGTTTACTCCTGTGGGCTATTTTTGTAACCAGCTGTATTTTATGACTGTAAACATTAATTTCTGTGGAAGAGCTGGGAGATCTTGGTGGCACTTAGAAGAGAGATAAATCAAAGTAAATGAAAACACAGGAGTGTGGATAAGGTCTTCAGCTAAGTGCAGCTGCTTTTGCAGCCAAACAGCATCTATGGGGAAGACTCCTGTGGCACCAGGTGACAGCAGACAGGCCCCTGAGCTGATGTCCGTGAGCTGAGAGATCAGAGAAAATCAACTTGTTTACCTGCTTGTGAAGCGGACTGGCTCCTGACAACTATTTCCTGGGTTTTGATCTTGGTCTCTGCCAGTTTTCTGATAGTTTTGGACACAAGAGATGATTTGGTTTGGCAGATTCAACAGTGAAGTCATCCCAAATAAGCAGCCCAGAGATTTACTGCATCAGCTATGAAAGTGTTCTGTGTCCTGGCGTGGACCTTTGGTATGATAAACTGGAATGAATAAATATTAACTCATTTTCTCACTTTTTGTCCCTGAAGTTCAGGGAACAGCATACTCTGCAGATGGTACCCACAGCTTGTGGGCATTTACTGCTGCATTTACCCTCAGCCAAATGCCAAATGTGCCCCAGCTCTGCAGCACCAGGTCCTGCAGCAGGAGCTGCCCTCACGCCTGCAGCTGGTTTTCCCTGGCCAGGCAGATGCTGCTGTAAAACACCAGTGGGTTTTGCATTTCACTTCCCATCTGCTTTGGATTGTGTAACCAAGCCCCCAGACTCCCCACCTCTAACCAGGATGTTTTACAACGCCACAGACCAAATCCAAACCACAGACATGCCATTCAGTGGAGAAAACAAGAGAGCACATGGGCCCCCATCCTGGCTGAGGCCTGGGGCACAAGAATCAAAAGCACTTTTTTCTTTACTAAAATGTGAAATGAAAAAGAAAATAACCTGGTGAGAAACTCATGCTCTGCCCCAACTTTCTGAGTACTCTGTAACCTAGGCTGAACCCTTATTTTCTGGCCAGTCTGCAGATCTTTAGAAGATAGCAGTAACACACTGGCATCAGCAGTGCTTGACTTTCCTGATCCTCAGTGCCACAAAAAGTTGTGGTTTTTTTTTTTTTTTTAATTAGCATCTCCTCAGTCTCTCTGCTGAGACAAAATTTCACTATGACCCAGGAAGACAATCTCAAAATAGTGGTAGACTCACATCCCCTGTCTACTGAGCAGGAACAAAACTCCTCCCAATGGCCACCAAAATTCCATGCCAGGGAAAATAAAGGCCATGACCAGGCTCCTTAATAAGGCACAAACAGCTCATGTCTGTAGCTGTCTGCAGTCATATGATGATATGGCCATAAAAATAATATCTGGTGTTTGAAACCTTCAAAAACGTGAACATCCTTGGACCCACAAAACATCAGTAGCCAATACCCCAGCTATCCTGAGCCTCATAAATGTATGACAAGGGGTGCAGAAGGAAGTACTTTCCTTTTAACTGTTCCAAACTGTTCTTATAAGGAGACCTTTTCCAAATGAGTCATGCTGCAAGGGCTTTCAAACACAGCACTATTGAGCTGCTTCTTCCTGTGGCTTTTTTCCATGTTTACACAGCTAAGGAATGTGAGGTGCTTCAGAGACAAGATATGTGGGTTTCAAAAAATGCCAGCACTGTGGTATTTCATCTTCATCCTCAGCTGCGGAGGTTTGGCTGATGAATATGAAACCCACAACAGCATGGCAGAGAAGCAAAGAGAAAGGCTGCAATAGAGCAGTTAGGTGCATTCACATTGATTTTGCATAGTTACACAGGAATCTTTGATGACCTTTTTAACTTGATAAAAAAGTGTTCCTTTTACAGGCATTTGACCCAAGTTCCAACCCCAGGGTAATGAACCTTTATCTGTTATTCAGATAAATAAATTTAAAAAAGAGTAAACAAAACAGCAATCCCAAATCATGCAAAAGCACTTTGCTTCCTGAGCATGCTCCAAAAGCTGGACAAACCACTCAGGATTCTGGCTTATGGGAGAACTCTAGGCAACAGAACACTCAACTTTTTGCCCCAGGAAAGCTCAGCTCCATTGCAAAGCAAGGCATGGGGAGAGGCTGGGACCTCATAGCCAGCTTTTCCTTGACACTGCTTCCTTGCCCTGGGTGTATGTTTTCATAATGAAGTGGGCACCATCTACCTGATAAGATTTCAAGACAGAACTGTTTGAAAATACAAGTAAGACAGGATTAGATTTGCACCTGTTCTTAAGGCTGTGTTCATACAGTTGCTGCATAACTAGGAAAAAAAAATAAATCCAAGGGATATAGTGTACTTTAAGATAATAAACTTTGGCTTTTGTGGGGCTGAGACATTATCCTTCTCTTACAGATGCTCACTCACTGAGATGGTATAATACAAGGTGTTAGTAAAAGTAAAGCCTAACTTTAAGTGGTTATTTTTTTTTCATCTTTATCCTAAACATGACTGAATCAATTTATTGACCTGAGAGCAGGCCTGCCTTCTTGTCCCACTCTGTTCCTTACTCCACCCTTTCCAGAGGCAATCACTCCTTGCTGATGGGTTTATTGCTGTCTATATGGGTTACAGATCAAACTAACCTTTGAAATGTTCCTTGAAATGGAGCAACATTCAGGGAAAGTGAAGCCTATAGCTTTGTCTCTTCTGACCCTATCAGGGGGTGGAAAGATTAAGAAATGGTGAGCTGACCTGTTTCCAGGCTTGCTTTCATGCTGCTTTTGTCTCCACTAGAACAGAGATGAGGCCATCGATCACCTCAAAGATAAGCTTCAAGAGAACACGGCCAAATGGAACACAGAGAGCTACTACATGAAGAGAAACACAGATCTCCGGATCCACCTAACCCAGAAAAAGTGCAGCAATGCAGAGACCGCCCTGGAGAAGGAAATCCAGGTAAGCCCTTCCCCATGCCCCATACTGGAAGGCATCTCCATCTAGTAAGGGAAGAGCCCTCCCTCGCTCCCCAGATACCCCCTCTGTTCTCCATTATAGTCACCAGCACAGCTGGTGTTTGAACTGGATGAGGAAACTCATTTGGGGTAATCACCTTTATCTCTTTTGTTTCTCTGTATGATGCTGCAAACAGCCACAACAAGGATGGCATGGCTTTAGGAGACAAGGGAATGCTTAAAGTAATGCCATGGTCAGAAAACCAGACCCAGAAGTATATCCAAAGGGTTGGCTACAAAGCTATTAGCAATCTGAGCTCCCAGCAGTGCCCCCAGCAGATTATATAGATAGAGCTACTTGTGTGGCCATAAAGTGAACTAGACTAGAAAACTGTTCTGGTTTTGCAAGCATCTTCTTTTGACTGATCAAGGTCTGATCTAATTGTCCCTTTTTCATGGATGGCTCAGGAGCAAGGACTGCCTTAGCTGATTTTATCACTGGAAAAAACGTCTGTGGACTACACAGAGCTCCAGCACTTTACTCAGCTTTCAGCAGCAGTGTGTGCACACATAGACACCAACACTGTCTCACATGTGTTCTGTCTGCTCTGATCACAGAATTTGAAGAGCAAAACCGATGAGGAGATTCAACTCCACAAAGAGACTGAAAATTTCCTCACGCAACAATATCACGTATGTGTATGCTACCTATAAACACCATATCATTGATTAGTGCATAAAGGGAAACAGTTATTACTCCATCAAATACACCAGGTTCATGACTGCTGCAGTTTGAATGATTACTTGTCCTCAAATATTAATTAACCCAGCTCTCGCAGGTTTGGGATTTACTACATATAGATACATTTCCTTAAATTTAGAGTTCATGTAATGAATTACATTGTTTATTTAATTGTTATGGTGTTAGGGATTTTTCCTCTCTCAGATAGTTGTATCTGGAATTTTATTTAGACCCTCCTTGGCAGTTGCTGGGGTTCCCAGGATGCCAGTGAAGACCCGAAAGTAAGGGCAGGAGCTTCAGAGACCCAAGGGCTGTGTAGAGAGGAGGGACTGAGGAGGGAATGACACAAACTGCCAGTCCAGTTGGCCAAAAGGCCAATCCAGTCCTTATCTGAGGAAGAATTGAGGTTGGATCATTGCTAATCCACAACTATTGTACACATTTTCAGCAGCATGAATGTCCTTGGTGTTAATTCAGAGGTTCATAGCATTCCTATCATTAGCAGTGAATAATGTTAGCATGAATAATGCTGCAAAACCTCACATAAATGGTATGATGGGAAGAATGGCATGGGTGCCTGATGTCACTGCCACTACAGAATTTAATAGGAGATAATAGGTTTTTAAAAATGTAATTTGAGTGCAAACCAGTGCTATAACTTGTGAGCAATTAACAGTGTGCCCTGCACCCCAGAGCTTTGGTCTGATCAATGCTCCCAGCGAGGGGGCTGCCCAAGTACATGCTGAGCCTGGCTGACCTCCAGCAGCTGGCCCAGCAGCAGCCCCTCAGTGCTCAGACAGCAGCTGGTGGCTTTGCAGGGGCCACAGACAGGAGGATGACCATGCCCTCCATCCCCCTTGCGTGTCCAGCTGTGATGCTATAATGAGATTGATGCCTTTCTTCAGATTATTTTTCCATGGAAGCAATCATGGTGGTTGCTATGGAGAAATTATTGGTGAATAGGAGGAAGTCATCTGGATGACTGTTTCAGAAACACCTGCCCTATTCATGAATACATAGCCAAGTTCACAACCTGAAATAGTGTGAAGTGCTGTCCCCTGGGACCTTATTCCTGGTGTGCTGAACTTAATCCAGAAAGTGGGTAGGTAGTCAGGCACAGGATAAAAGCTCTCCCACTGACAAATTGTGCTTTATGACCCCCCCCCCCCATCCTTCTGTATACACACAAAGAATGGCTTCTGGCTGTCACTTGCTTCATCAGGACTGGCTGCACAAAACTAGCCCTGCAGAGTGGTCTTAGGGGTTTGATCCTTTCAAGATGAGAAGGGAACACTGACCATGCACAATTTTCAGGACTCTCACCACCATCCTGAAAGCCGGCCATGTAATAGTAGCAAACCTCTCATCTGTGCACTCTTTGCACCATGCTGAGCACCCCTCTCTCTCCATGCAGAAGGTGAAAGAGAAGCTGGAATATTGGATAGAGAAGTATAAAAAAGACACTGCTGCAAAAGATGAAGAAATTGATGACCTAAAAGCATTAAAGGCAGAGAACTTGGAAACTATGCAGAGATTTGCCAAAGAGGTAAGACATCAGCAGCATCTCAATGTTCAGCCATGCAAATTTGCATTGGGCTTTTTCCTACACTCATTCAGATAAGGAACCAGGACCACAGAAAAAATCAGTAATTTTGAGGCATAGGCAGTGATTATAGCACTTGTCTTGGGAAGACAGTGGCTGAGATGTCATCTTCTATTTGTCACCTGTGATATCAAGGAGGGATGATGATGTTTCCCCTATAGCTATTTTCAAATACCAGCAAGTAATGAGAGAGCTACTGACAGCCTTTGTGAGGGGCAGAGTTACTGTCCCATCCCATCAGTGTGCCTCCCCTTACTTTGCTGCCTGAGTGTGAACAGATCTGCTCCTAGGAAGATCAGGGTAAGAGGCTGAGACTGGAAAAGGCAGCTCATCCCTTCCTGCAGACACACATTCCCAGCTGCACAGAGCTCTGTTATCAGGGAGCTGATTCTGGGTAGAACCATTCCTGCCCCACTGGGTTCTTGGTTAACTGCTGGGCTCTGATCACAGCAGAACAGCAGCACTGAACAGAGAGAAGCAGCTAGAAAAATGTGTTTTAAAACAGAAGGAATTTACTTGTAAACATTCCTTACCATCCATGGGCTGGAGATTACTGGATGGAGCTGGATGTTTCCCTGCTTGTGGGCTCGTTTTTCACTCTGTACACTGTCATTTCAGTGTCCCAAGTGTGTTTGTACATCATCTGCTGCTTAGCCTGGGGGACCAAGTGTCCTCCCCACCACCAGCTGTTGCCGGGGAAGCCATCAGCAGCCTTTTACAGGATCAGGGGGTTAATTACACGGAGGCCGTGAGAGGTTTCACTTTGGCAGCATCTCCAAGTGCCTGAGGACTGACGGTGGTAATGAGCAACATTTGCCATCTGGATTTAGTGAAGATCAAATAATGGAGATGGGGGGTGGGGGAAGCCGCTACTCACACATTATCCCTGGGCTGCCCTGGAGCTCCCTGGTGCAGAGGGACACCACAACCTACAGGCCTGAGCAGTCCTGGCAGGGCTGTGGGAAGTGTGCAGCAAGGATGAGATCTGTAGGCAGCAGAGGGAAAGAATCCCTGCACCATAGTCCAGAATCCTGCCCTGGCAATTGGCGGGACACAGTTAGCCCTGAAGGCTGGCCTTGCAGTTTAGGGGATGTGTTTGTCATGGTTTTTCCCATCCCTGTGCTTTTTTGCAGTGCCTGACATTCCGGGCAACCATCATCACTGACCGGACAGACAAGGAGGCTAAGAGAAAACAAATAGAGCAGGAAGCCCTGGAGCTGAAGAGTGCCCTGAAGGTAAAGGGGAGCAAAGCTGAGGCAGTGCTAGTGCTGCTCCAGCAGCATCTGGGAGTTAATAATCTGTGCCACAGATTATTAAACATTCCAAACCCTGGACAGGCTTTGTCCAGGCAGAAAACAGCCCAAAAAAGCTGACTGGTGTGTGGTGGCACAAGCAAAGGACAAAGCCTGTTCCTTTTGCTGGGGCACACTCAGAGCGAGCAGCTGGCTGCAGATTTGAGATGGGAAATGAAAGGGGAGCAGCCAGTCTCCTGTAAACACCACTGCACAGGTGATACAGGAGGGTCATGGGGTAATGCTCCTGCTTGTTCCTTACCACCAGCAACAAGTGCCCCCAGCCCAGCTGCAGATGCCTTTGGCACAACCAGGCCCAAAGGCTGCTGCATGGGCTGGGGGCTCTCTTCTGTAGCTGGGGAGCACAGGAAAGACTCTCCAGGCATTGAGCTGTACCAGGTACCCCAGCAAGTGATTTCCCCTCAGGCCTCTCTCTCTCTCTCTCACTTCCAGGTGCAGGCCTGGTGGAAAGGCACAATGGTGCGCAGATTCCTTGGCCCCTACCAGGAGCTTGAGAAGCATTTGAAGGGACAGTTAGCAGAGAAAGAAGCAGGCAAGGAAAAATCTGGAGCAAAGAGATAAGTAAAGAAAGTGGCCACAGATGTGCTCCAAGACTGTTGCTGGCTAGGGCACTGTGGTATGTCCGACAGGACAAAATAAACCATGTAACAGAGCTTGGGCACTTCTGGAGAACACATTTCCTGCAGACACAGTTATGGTGAAGCTGCACTAAAGATCTTAAAGCTGCCCTTGTACAGCCTTTTTTCCCAGCAGAAAGGGGATTTGCCTCAAAGCAGTGAGAAACACTACATCCCTTGCAAAGTGCTTTTTGGAAACAAGACAGTGGGAGGTAATCCTGTTACCAGCTCAGTAACTCAACAGCATGGGATGCTTTGCATCCAGAGTCTCCTCTGCCACCCCCAAAGCACCAGCCATGGCTCTGGGTCAGACAGGGAGGTCAAGGCACCCTCAAATGGGCTCCCTCTGTGTTCTCCATGCCTCCAGCACTGGCATCAGCTTAGCAGGGGAGAACATGAGCAGTTTGCAAGTGTAAACACAAGTGCAGTCACAGCACACGTTTCCATTCCCACAGTCCCGCACAGTGTCAGTGCACAGATGGAATAGCTCCATATACCTTCTCACCAAGGGGAGGAACAAAGGGAAAAGGCAGCCAGCCATGCTGCCTACAGGAGCTGCTCCGTCACAGCCGCCCCCACCAACCCAGCCAGGGTCACTGCACACTGGGACTGGGCTGAAGGCAGGGAGCAGAGCTATTTCTTACCAAAAGGGAATCCCTGCTCTTGACACCATTATCAGTCCACATGCAGGTCTGTGCACAAAGCCCTGTGGCCCGGTTTCTGACTCTCCCATGTGGGAGATGATCTTCTATAGAATCTGCTCTGCTCTTTGTGACCAGCCTGTGCCTGCCCTATCCAAACCTCTTAATGTCCAACCTGAACTGGGCCAAAAGCTCTGAAGTTCACATGAGATGGCTGAAACCATGAGCAGAGAGGCTGTGGCTCAGAACTCTGAACAGAAGGCACTAGTGCTTTATCAGGCAGACTTGGGACACTTGGGAGTGCTAAAGTTTCAGATGAACCACATTAGAAGTGACGCCGTTCCTGCTGGAGCATGGATGCTTGCTTGAAACCTGAACAAGTTCCCATTCCAGCACTGGTACTGAACAAATTCCCTCAATTCCCATGTTCCCCATGCAGTCCTGAGAGCAGGGATTGCTCCAGTTCAGGGCTGGCAGGAACAGAGCCAGGATTGTGCTTTCACCCCAGTGCAGGAAGTGCCTTAGTGCAAACCTGGGACTTAAGTTCCTAATTTTAACTCTTATTTTTTCATGTGCTGCTGACTCAGTACATTTCACCAAAGACTTGTGTTTTCTGTACGTGATGGGGGTGTTAACAGGTGACCTGCTTGGGTGGAAGGAATGAAGTTTATCATTAAACTCTCCAGAGACTTTGAGCTGAAGAATAGCAGGATGAGATGGAGGGCAGCAGATCTCTGTTTATGTCAAACTCCAGGCACACTTCATTAATGCAACCAAACAACTGAAATCTGATGGAGGGCTGCACTTGCTTCTCAGCAGAGAATGTAGTAGTTCTGGAAACAAAAGCAAAGAGGCAAACAGTGGAAAAGGGTTTTCCCATGAAGCTGGGGTGCTGAACCTCAGGTTCCTACAGAAGGCCACTGCAGGGTAGTGATGGGGGCACAGGTGTGTAACCTGACTGAACCCTGTGACCTGCCACACACTCTGGGCTGGGGACTGTGGTCACAGTGCCACCCATCCAGCTCCTCCCAGCCTCCTTGGCTGCACCAGCTCTTCCCAGCATGCTGCTCTCTGTATGAGCCTCTCCTCACTCCACAGAAACCACAGCAGAGTCCCAAACCCAGCACTTCTGAGGAACTGTGCCACAGTCTGTACTGCTCCATTTTTCCAGCTGTGGAGATGGGATCAAAATATACACCCATGGAATTTTCTGCAGGGAAATCGTATGCTCTTTGGAGAGTGCTTTCCTGGGAATTATATGCAGAAGAAAGGCTGGAGATTTGGGATCTGGTTAGGAGGAAGCTTTAGATTGAGAGGGAGAAAAAAAAATACCTGAAGAGAGCTGGGCAGCCTCAAGAGGCAGGAATGAAGCTGTCCTCAGTGGCTGACAGAGTAACCAGGTCAGACAAGGATGCTGGAGCAGCCTGGTAAGCAGGGAAGAGCATCACAAGCATAACACAAGCAGGGAGGGTTTGTGGATCTCTGGCAATTTCTAGGCTTTGTATTTTTATGTTTTAAAAAATAATAAAACTAGTGATGAGGGACAAAAAGAGGACTAAACATTCTGGCTCAGAATAAACCTTTCAAATGCAGCAGGGTCAGGAAATAGGGGTGAGAGTTTTACACTTCACACCCAAGACAGGCCAAAAGCAGAGGATCAGAACAAGGAGAAATGGGACTGGCAGCAGAAACCCCAAACCCAGAATGTATAATTTACATAGAGAAGGAAAAAAAACAAGGGACTGTGGAGGGATGAGCAAAGAATTCTGTACAAAATTAGTATCTGGGAAGGTTAAAAATATCCCCAAGAAAAAGCTTCTGATGTGACTGCAAAATACGTGTAAAAATACTGGGATTTTCCTGTCCTGGTTAATTACGAGAAACAGAAAATCAAAGTAGGTCCATCAAATGCCAACTGGGATGATATGGAAGGGGAATAAACACCTGACACAGAGGATGTGACATTCGTTAGTACAACAGAAAAACAGCAGAAAGAAATACTGCAATTCATGTAAGTTTTAAAACTTTATTTCAAATACCCATGGTTTCCTTTTATATTATCAATGTGCTAGAAGTTCACACTACTGGCAGAATACAGGCGATTTAAAATATACAATATTCAGACACATTTATATGTAACAGAAATTATGGAATGTATTTACAGACATACAGCATGGGATGAAGCTTTAAAATCCTTTACTCTATTACTTACACGTTTACACTGTTTTCAGAAATAACAAAATTAGATCACTTTGTAGAACATCACAATATCTATACAAAATAATTTTTGATGTCCAAATTCACCTTACAAGTCCTCTGTTTCTAAAACAGTCTTTCATAGAACCATTTATAGCCATAAAGGGTAAGAACACCATTTGCAATCCTGCTACCAAGAACAGAGGTGCTCTGGCGCTGTAAAGGGTTGTACCTGGTGGATTTTAAGCAGGGGATGGGGCCTTTACAAAAGCCTCTCCTTCAAAGGGGGGACCCCCAGCTGCTCTGCCCTGGCCCCCCAGTGCCATTAGGGGCTCTCGAGTGCCTGTGCCACTACACCTGGAGTGTGTGACCTTGCAGAGCCTCAGGCACTGCTCAGGGCTCGCCAGGTTTGAGGATGGAGTGTGACACCATGGAGTCAGCGTAGGAACACCTGCAGCACCAAACACAGAGGTGGATCCCTTCCACATCCTCCAACACACACAAATGCCCCGAAGAGGAAAAACCTCTCTTCTTTGCTTCAACACAGAGAACAGAACTTTATACAATTTTTGTTTTCAAATACTCTTTTCATGGGATACAACAAAAATTGCACATAACTACACTGAAAAATCCCAACCCATTTTGCAAGAGAGAACTGAAGTGGCTTTGGTGTAACACATTAAATAAACCGTATGATGAAACTTCAGGTTTGGATTATTGTCCTAAGCATCTGGACAAGATTTAGTGCTTGCCAGCCTGAAAATTATGTTTTCACATAAGATTATGAACGTCAAACTAACACAATTACCTACACTGAAACTGCCAGAGTGAATGTTGCTCACAACAAAGTACCTGGTGCCAGGGACCCTTCAGCCTGCCTGCTCTCCAGCCAGATGGCCATGAGCTACTCACAGCTGTGAGCCACACATGGCAATTGGAAATGACTCTTGCAGGTCAGACTCAAGCCCCCACTCCATTAAAAACTACTGTTAATTAAATGACAAAATTTCCACCAACCTGAATACTGTTAAGTTTCACTTTCCTTAAGTGCTGGAGCAATCACCACGCCCTTGCAATTCCATGAAGGGAATGGTTTTCTTCAAGCAGGGGTATTTAAATAGCCCACGATGGGTTGTGCTGCTAAATGCAACTGTCCCTGTAATAACAGGTGACCTGATGTTGGAAACCAGTATGAAGTCAGTGCCTCCCTCTCTCTCGAATTATGTGCAGGGACAAACACACCAGGAACATTGTGTCTGTGGTGTTGCCTACGAGTGGCAGCATCTTCCCCCCAGCAAACTGCAGCAGACACTTCAGACACCTCTGTGGAACCCTGTCAGAATGACCAATGCTCCTCACCAATGGCATTAAGTGAAATACAAAATCTACTTAAGGGGGCTAGAATGCTTGTGTGGAGCTGCTCCTCCTATGACTACTTTGGGTTCCTTCCACTTCCATTCCCTGCAGGGCTCAGGGCACAGAATTCACCCAGCATGAGGAGGTTCCACTTTGCAGTTGGGCACTCTTAAAGACCTTACAGCTGTTCTTCACTTGGAATGTGACCAACCAATGCCAATAATAAGCAACTGGAGTAATTATGAGAAATAGGGGATTCAACAATCACCACAATGGACCTTCAAAGAAAAACATGAAGCAAAACAAAATGGAAACAAAACTGCAAATCGAAAGGGGGAAAATGCAGCTAAGACCAGCTCTTGGCAGCTCCTACAGCAGGTTTTACTTCTGCAAAAAATGACTTTTTAGCTATTTTGTTCCCATTTCTTCTTCCTTTATCTGCATAAAATGCTCTCGGTGTATTCTGCTTCAAATACATTCCACACAGAATATGGCTGGTGCCTCGAGTTGCTTTCAGAACCTCAATGCACCATGTATTAGTAGCATAATGTTCATGGATGTTTTAAACTGGGCAACACCTGACAAAGGAACAGTGTGGGTGGAAAGCTGGATTTTGTTTAAAAAAAGTTAACTGATCTGGTAGTGAGCTTGGCCTTGTCACTAGGACCAGAGCATACAGACCTGTCTTTATTTTGCGTATCAGCTTTCCAGGAAAATGCAAAATTTGTCAGCTGCCTCTCCCACCTCTGTAGAATGATCTTCCATTTTTACATTAAGGAAAGAGGAATGAAGTAATAGCAGTTCTGTAAAACCAGCACATCTCTACATAAAGTCCAACTAATAAAGGGTTTTGCTGAAAGCCTTGTTTAACCCTTCAGAGTTTCAGAGCTGCCTTAACTGGCAGAGCTTCTAATGACCAGCAGGGCAGGCTGGCACTGTTCCCACTGCAGGAAAATCTACGGGATTCTGGTGATCCCACAAAACCACCAGAAGGGGATGTGAGGACAGGGGCAATCTCCCCCCACTGCTGTTGGAAAAGTGTTCAGAAAAAGACATGCTAAAACCCAAACAGAAAGTGAACCCAGTAAGAATGCTGATGGGATTAATCCCATTTTAACAGATCTGACTTAGTATCTTTTACTAAGGTGTTTCTGGCAGAGAAAACATGCAGTAATTTTTCCACTGGCAAAAAAAAAAAGTGTTGTCTTTGACTTTTAGTAATGAGGACCTGCAAAGGCAAGTGACAGCCACGTGAGGTTTGACCCTGTTATCAAACACTGCAGGTTAAGATTGTGTGATGCAATTTTTAAAATATTATAATAGAAACAGCCACTCTTTGGAGGCCAAGAAACTCCACTTCTTTGCACCCTGTGGGTAAGGAAAGAAATTTAATTCCCTGTGTGCCCACTGCAGCCACACCCTTTATTTTTTTAAACGAATTCCACTAGGAATTCCTTTCCAAACACTAAACCCGTTTCTTCATCCTGCAAGGTCAGTTTCTACAGCTGGCTCCAACAGCCAACTGGAATTCCCTGCCCTCCTCTCCCAATGAACTCTCATTATTTTAAATAAGGGGAAAAAATATTGGTAATAAAAAAATGTTACTGGAAACTGTTGTGATCTCCAGAAAAAATGGAGAAATGAAGTAAAACATTCCTGTCAGGAATCACGGAAACTCATTTCCTTAGAACAGAGCTCTGTGTGTTTGGATGCACTGCATGAGCAGTAAAGTCTTCAGGTCCTTCTGCTTAGCCAAGGTAACCCAAAAGGTCCCGGAGGTCTTTACACAGCAGACAAGTGGTGAAGTGGCTGCTGCTTTGGGGGTGCCAGCTCCAGGAGCGCCTGGACAGTCACAGCTACCTGTGTCAAACCCTTCTCTTCTAAAATATGCAGAGGCAAACATAATTGCTCCTGAATGGGGAACAAAACAAAGACAAAAACAAAATGGATGAAAACCACTCAACTGAAAAGAAAAAAAAAATTAAGCAAAAGGTGACTGAAATATGAAATGTTATGGACAGGCAGCACACACACATAGGGGTAGGACATGAGATCTCTGCTTGTGACAAAGGAACCATGACCTTGACTACTCAAGAAAGGTGGCCTTGGGCTAATCTCTTGTGCTCTTTTAATAGAAAACTCTACAAATAAGAATATGAAAAAGGATTGTGGGAGAAAAGGGGAAGAGCAAATTGTCTTCCATCTCTGCCCTCACTGAGATGGCAGCAGTTTATGAAACCAAAGTAGATGAACTTGAGGAGGGCAAAGCTTTGCTTCAATACGATCAATGTGCTACAACAGAGAGCAGGAGAGGAACCACAGCTTCTTTTGCAAATCACACCTTTTGGAGACAATCCTGTTCAGCTACAGATGTGAGGGAAGCCCTGCTGGGGAGCAGGGAATGAGTCACTACCACTCACTCAGGTCCCCAAAGTGCCCCTGCTTAGTGGGCAGCCCCCAAAATCATCCTGAGGAATAACAGTAATACACAACATGCCAAAAGAGGTTTCAAACTGTTTATTAATAGTTGTGCTATTCTCAGTCTAAGATGTATTTAAAGCCTCATCCTACAGAAGTCCTTGACACCTCCTGGCCATCCTCACTCCACAACAGTCAGGATACATGTCCAACAGTTCTCTGTATCCACAGAAAATAACTGAAGCGTGTCCTTCCTATAGGGCTAACAGAGACTATTTTTCATGTGCTTTTTTCACATCAACTGGCATTTCTCCACTCCTTGAGTCTTTACTGATTTTTGAGGTTAAAGAAATCCTTCAGCACAGTGGCAGCCAACACTCCTCCCGCAAGGTTCCAAGAAGAGAAAACAAGTGAGCCCCAATTGCAGTTCTCATAGAAAGCCATATGCTCAGGCTAAAATACATTTTTCTTCCAGCAAATGTATATTACTTTGAAAAAAGTGTGCTTTTTGAGAAAATACTTGTAAACTTGAGTAAACATGCCTTGTCTTTTTTCTTATGTATGCCAACAGATAAGGGGGAAAAGCTTTGGAATGACTCCATACCACAGACAGTAATGACAAACAAAATTTAAAAACTGGAAGGCACTGTTTGTGTAAAACCCCTTGCAGCTTTTATCACAGTGTTCATTAGAAGTTAAGAAACACAGGAACCGAGTTCATTTTAGTTCATACCAGTAAGCAGTGCAAAAATAGCTTACTTAAAAATAAAACAATCTCCCCCTGTCAAAAGTCCCTTCTTTACTCAGTGATGTTTGGCTTGGACAGAACACTTTGTGTGACTTGGACAGAAGGCAGCAGCTCTTACTTGCTCCTTTGATAAATACTCACTTCATGGTACAAGAGCTTGTGAGACCCACATACACATACCACATTTTTACTGGTACTGACCATATTTGCAACTGAACTCCTTTGTACCTTAAACTGTGCTTCAGAGATGTTCCAGGTTATAGCTAGAATACCAACACCACTTGTACTGGGCTTCCGAGCCATTTACTGCACTTGCAGATGTAACAGAAATGTATTGAATAGACATTTGGAACAGCCATTTCCTGAACACTTACCTGTCACTGGTCTCTGAGCAGAGCTCCCTGAATGGATCTCCACTCTGAGGAGACATGGTCTGTTACACACATGGTGAGTGCCCTGAAGTTCTGAGGTGTCCCTGAGACATTAAAGCATTAAAGCACCAGGATGCTTTCCCTGGGGAGGGAAAGGATGTGAAGCTTTATGGAAGACTACCTGAGTTTTGTAAAACAGTGAAGAGTGCTTCTGCAGCTGGAATTTATATTTGTGCAATTTCATGACACTAGTGTTTCTGAAAATGACAGAATAAGAGGAAGAAGGGAATAAGCATGGAACAAGCTTGGGTTGGGGTGCCCAAGACTGAGTGACAATTCAAGAAGTTTTTGGTAAGTCTTATCCAGATCACAGTAAAATGCTATGACATTCTGTAACACCTGACAGGATCAGAAAGGTTTTTCTTTCTGCGCCATAAAACTTTTCTCTTAAAGCTGTTGAAGAGCTTAATTTCTCTAAAATTTTTCTGCTTGAACTGTTATAAAGTTCAAGTAGCTCAGGATTCATTGACAGTTGTTTTAAAAATCCTGACCCAAAGTAACACAGCAGAATATAAAGAATATAAATTTGAGAAATCAAATGCTCTCAGAAGCAGGATGAAGGACTGGGGGTAAAAAAGCCAAACCACTTAGAAAGTTCTGTGGACAACACGAGACCATGTCTCCTAAGACTGTAAGATCGCACCGAGAACATTGACACTGAAAAAAAACACTTCACATTGTTTAACATTTTTCATCAGATAATCCTCAAGCAATTTACCAAAGTGGTTGCATTTCCCATTATACAGATGGGGGAACAGAGGCACAAACTGACACTGCAGTTTTCACTACACCACTGGTCAGCAGACTACAGCATGCACCACATGTCCTGACCTCAGCCCTTGCTCGAGCCCAGGGATGGCACCTCCTCCCTTGGAAAGCATTTCATCTGCTCAACGTGACACAGCAAATGCAAATGGGAATTGGTCACGGATGGTGCTGTGGGTGCACCAAGGTGTTTGCACATCGTACTTGTCACCTCTGTCCCATCCGTGGGAAACAAAGCACTTCATACACACAGTCTTGGCAAAGCCCAGAATCTGTTCCCAAGCACTGGAGTGACGGAGGGAGGAAGCAGCACCACTATCCTTCACTAGAGAAAAAAGACCCAGCGATAGAACATACAGAGCGTTAGCATTAGAGTACAGTAAAACACCACAAAGCCCCAGAGCTGAACGGAAAGGGACACAAGACTGGATTCTTCTGAATCTGTCCCCAGGGAAAGAAGAGTCTCAACTGTTCTTTTAACGCTGAGGTTTAGCTGGAGAATGTCAGAAGGGGAACAAAGATTGTCCTGTCCAGAGTGTGTGAGCAGGAAGGGAAAACAGACAGAAAAAAAAGGTCAGTCAGTTAGCCATAGCAACATCCACGAAGCAGTTATCAGACATCTCAGATACAACCTACACATTTGAGAAGCACATCACAGCTGGTTAATTCTCACACAGAAATCTGCAAGACTCCCATTGCAAAGAACTCGATGTCAGTGTTTAGTGTTCAGTGAGGTGCCTGTCACCTCTCTGGCTCCAACACAGAACTATTCCTTGTTGTTAAAAACAGCAGTTTACACAAAGCCTCAGTGAAACCCATTTTTCTCCAGAAATGAAGAGGTTACAGGTATCTGAGATTCTGCTGGCATTGAGTACTCACCAAAGTTCAGCTTCCACATGTAACTTAAATGGAAACAGCAGGACAAGGAATTATGTGTAATTGATGCTAAATGCAGCATCCTGCAGAAATATCTATTACTAATTAGAGTTTAAGAGTTCTGTAACTATTCCCATCGTGTGTCTCTTGTCTCCCTTTCCCACAGGTAATGGCTAATAATCAGTGAAATCTAGATGCATGGATCAACCTGTTCAGCTGAGGGTTTCCTTTGATCCAAGGGCTTTAAAACCACCAAAGTCCTACAGAAATTGTGGCTCTGCTGTGGCCTGTAATTAGCCCTTTTGGAAAGTAGCCTTCCCCTTAAAAGACAAGTATTCTTACATGGTTCCATGCTTTCAGATAGCCTGTTATTTTTGTAATTAGAATGGAAATGAAATTAAAAACCTGCAGGCAACTTTTCAAGAAAAACATATACTATGCTGCCATGCCATTCTTATATTCAGGTATCTTATGTTCACATCTCAGTAGAGATGTAATGCAGACATGTGAGGGCAGCTTTGGAGTTCGGGGGAGGGGGGGCATTTTACTAAGTTTTCCCAGAGAGACACCCTCCTTGAACTCTTTCACACTAAGACAAGATATATGAGAAAAACAGGAGGGTTCTACACAGTAGGGGTAGTAGATGAAGCAGCCTGGGTTTACAGGGGATGTTTTTCTTGACTGGCTTTTGCGTTTGTTTGGTTTTGATTGTGGGTCATTCCATTGATCTTTGTACTGCAATCCCATAAAAAAATGTATCTTCATACGTCAAGGAGCTATAAAATAATATATAAATAGGGAAGCTGCGATAGAATTGACAACTTCCCAGATGAATTTATATTGTGCAGTTCTGTTGGGATTGAAAGTCGAAAGGTTTTTAGGGGGCTAAAGCAGTGCAGAATCTCCCAGAATTAACGATCACTTATAACTCCCTAGCCCCTTCCAACATGATTCACCACTGAGCCATGTGAAATTGCTAGGCAGCTCAATAAAAAAGTCATCCTAGAATCCCATTGGCTCAAATATCTACAAGTGATCTGAAAAGGCCAGAAAATCTGGCATGAGTGACTCAAGAACTGCCTTTAGATGTAGCTGGGAAATGAGTCACGGGGTCTACTTCTCCCTTTCAGAATACAAAAGAAACACCAATGCTCAGCAATGTAAAAACCCAAATCAATTAGTGCACTGGAAGGAAATTAGGAAAAAATATAATGTATTGAGACTATTTGTACTGAGACAGCTGCTGAATAAGACAAAGTGCAAAGGACAGGACAGCATAAAACAGGATAACTGGACCAACAGGGTAAGATGGACTATTTAATGTGTGTCCACCTCCTAGATCTTACAAGTTTCAAAAGGGGACAAGGAAGACAGACTCCTACCATTGGTACATAACAAAAGAACTAGGAACTCTGCAAAGACAGCTACCATCAGAGAAAGGCCAATAATTCTGTGACTTGTTGGTAAGACAGTAAAGACATTCAGGTAAGAGAATTATTGTGAAGGAACATGAACAGCTTTGGGATTAAAAAAAAAAAAAAAAACACATGCAAACCATCATCCAGATTTTATCCCACTTTTAAGTTGTCACATACCCAATACTGAGAAAATGTAATAGGTTTTATAGAACCTGCCAGTTCTAAAGACAGACTTGAAGTCCATCAGCTATTATGAATTTGATGAACAGTATTTAAGTGAATCTGTACAAAAATATAAAATCTATATACTACACTCTGATAAACTGTATCTGCCTTCATTTTGCTCTGGAAGACCATGCAAGGTAACTTTGATCTATACTGCAGGACAGCTTGTACCTGAACCGTCTAAACTTTTAATAATTTTGTTTTAATCCAGTATTCCAAAGAATGTTTTATTTTCTGATGCACCAGGTGAAACTGCATCTGAAACATTGTATCAGGACAGCAGAAATACATACCTGAGGCACTCCAATCCTTCTGCAAGCTTCCAAGAAATTCTCCACATTTCGTCTGCACTTTGCCATTGTAAGTTTAGGCTGCAAAGAAGCAAAAGCATACAGTGTTCTTAACTGGCAAAGTTTTAAAATATTTTTATTTTTTATTTAAATAAAACTCTTAATAAATCTCTTTGCCAAAAACACTGTGCTGACATAAGCTCATCTAATTAAAAGCAGGCTCTGCTGAAGTTTGCTTTTCTTAGAAAACCATCCTAGTTTTCAAAGCAGTTTCATGAAAAGCTAAGTTATGAATGCTGGATGATTTTAAAAAAAAGGGACACTTCTAAGCCCTGCAATATTTATATACATAGTGTTATATAAAACTGGCTAACACTTTTAGTGACTACAGTATAATAATTTTTAAAATGTCTTTTGAGGAAATGCACATCCATGGTTTCCATGCTGTGATTGCAGAGCAATTTAATGACATAAAGCAATCTAGAGTCTGTTCTGGACTACTATAATGCAAAACTATATAAATATCAAACCATACTTCAATTAACAAAGGGGTAAAAATATAATGGCCAGATGAAACCAAAAAATAATGTCAGAAAACTGGAAATGAAGCTTGCTGCTTGTCAGCCTCTTGTAGATGTGTTCAATGGAGCTGTTTGGATTGCACTCGCTGGCATTTTTTCAACTGAGGTTTTTGTCTGCAGTCAGCTTTCACACTTCTTCAGACATACCACAGCACAGGCTCTATCTTGTTCCTGCTCTCAAAGCTTATTCTCTTCTGGCTCAAGAGACACAAGCTCCCTGCTCCTGTGAACATGCTTTGGAGCAGCAGGCAGCAGCCTCCAGGTGTTCAGCACTTCTGTAAGTGATGGGGTTTCTTCTGTCCCCTTCTTGTGCTGTGTTTCCCCACCAAGGAAGAAGGTTAAAGGCCAGCACTGAAGGACCAAGGGAGTACAAAGATCACACTGTGCCTGGGGCATGACGTGCTGCCTTTTCTGCTCCTGGAGCCATGTGACTCCAGGCTGCCTCTTCCTTGGGATTCACATGACAAAGCCATGATTTAATTCCAAACAGAGAACATTCAGCTGCTCATCAAACCAGGCCATTGAAAAGATCTCACTGATGCAAGTCTTCTGAGCAGTGACTCCCTACCTTTGCTTGGGACTATCCCACAATCTGCCTAAAATGTTGGTGTGTCCAGTTTAGACCTTCTCAAAATAATGGGGCCATCTGCCTAGTCACATTGAGTCCCAGGGACACAACAACAACACACTTGGCAGCCCTGGAAGTGCCAGTTCAGACTCCAATCAACATGAAGACTCACTCCAAAAGAAGGATAAGTGAGGAGAAGACTATATGCATGTTTCAACTTCCTTATTCATGCAATTTAAAGGTGCATAACAAGCAATCTGCCTGTCCATATTACTTTCAAGTAGCTGATCCTGAATATTTTCACTGAAATTTCTGACTTTCATAAACACAAACTAGATAAATAATCTCACAGATTTTGACCTTTCTCTAATTCAGTGCTTCCCCTACAAAATAGATTGCAATACTTCCCTGCTCTCAAAAGTCCCGACACGGCCACCTTATTTTTCCCTGTTATCACAAAGGTATGATGGGATTTGTTTTGTTCCAGGAGATGCTGCTCTCCAAGTATCTTGAGTGTGTTCTGCTAAACTTCCTAAGCAGAGGAATTTGTAGTGCTGTGAAGTGGACACAGGAATCAACTTGGTCTCTGCCTGGTTTCCCTGTCTTGTGTAGTGGGACCCTACTTGTTGTAACTCCCTACTGTGTTTTCCTGAATTTCTCAGACATTTTGATTTTTTAAAATATCCTATTTCAGTTTTTGTGCTGAGCTGTCTCATATTTCACTAGTTTTGAGGTTCATATGCTTCTAACATGAAAATGTTAGAAGCAAGTTCCTTGAAATGAAACAGACCCAAACAGAATTTCATTCAGTGACAATACAGACCTATTTTAAACAGCACAGATGATTATTTTTTGCCACATACATTCACTGAGGAGAATGCTGAGTTTAGTGTCTGGATTACAGCACTTCACAGGATGTCACTTGAGACGGCTATAAAGTAGTGTCACTGTCAGATACTTACAACAGCAGGTGAGGGCACGTGGATGCTGGGGACAGAGCGGGGCCGCACGTGGTTGGCCAAGTGGCACAGAACGACGCCGTCCGTGAGAGCCGCGCCGAGGTCGCTGGGCAGGGACACCTTCAACCGCGACTCGATGTTCTGTGGGAAACCAACAGGGACACGCAGGGGGAGCTGAGAGCTGCCTTCTTCCAGCTGTTCACTCTGCACAAGTTTGTACGAGGCAGAGTTCCTGCACTGCAACTCTGTCCATCCTCTTGGCATTTCCAAGCAGCTTTCTGAATAATCCCAAGAAAGCCCTGTGCGCTACCGTGGCCGAGGGCTGGCCACAGTCTGAGAGCAATTGAGTTCAATGAAGAACAGTTTTCATTGTACAGCACAGTGGACTAATACAATCATTATTCAAAAATAATGGAAATCAGGATCTAGGAACAGTATTCTTAACCCTACATATTCTCATAGAATGGCTTTGCCAAGGGAAGTGAAAATAATTTTCTTTGTGGGTTGGAGGACAACACAATTAACAAATGTCAAGACAATATTTTTGCCTTTAAATAAAAACTGAACTGAGTAGAGTTGCTTATTTGGCATAAGCAGTCCTTTAAAAAGAAGACAGTTAGCATTTGTTTAAGAGAAGTAATAAAAATTAAATTCAGGTTTTTAAACTCATTTAAAAGGCTATGTGAATGTCAGCGAGTTGTAATACTGTATCTAAATTTTTAAGTATTTAAAAAGAAATTAAGCTTACCGGGCGAACAGAACAAGAGAAAGACTACATTGAAAACAATCTGAGATAACATAAGAGAGGGTCGGCAAACACCATCAAGTTTTGTTTTATCTAAGATAACCTTCCTCCTTTAGAGAAAGGAGATTGTCCTTACTTCTTCCCAAAGAAAGGGAATTTTCTCAATCTGGGATGCTTATGACTTTTGAGATTAGTTTCAATAGGTGTATTTTTATTGGGAAAATTTAAACAATTAATTTCAGCATCTCAAGAAATCCCTTCATGCTCCACAGAAAGATATGAGCAGTACCTCAATGCCATGTGGCATTTTCAATATTCCTGTTTATTGTCATTGTACCTGGGCACAAACCAGGAGTGTGGTGCCCCTGGCCAGACAAAAAGCATAAATATTAGAAACATTTCTGGCTCAAATGTTCTGTACTTAACTAAGGATAAGGCAAGAACCAACAGACAAATTTAGAGTACATGAGGAAACCATGATGGCAGCATGACTGGCAGCAGTCTCTGCACTCAATTTGCTTTCCTGTCAGCTTTACAGCAAAAAATAATTTTAAAAAAGACATTAAAAGGAGAAAGTAAAGGCAGCTTTCCAGGGAGCTCCTTGCAAGTGTGAAAGCTGATAAGGAAGAAAGGAAGCACATAAAAAAGCAAAATCACCACACCTTCAGGAGCAGGAGTCGACACAGTTTATTATACAGAATTTGAAGCTGACTTTACCTACCACAAACAACCAAGTGAACACCACTGCACCCATCTGAAAGAAGTACATAGCTTGTACCACACCATTTAATTTTGGTCAACTATATGACCCATACTAGTTTAGTGAAACTGGTCCATAAGAGAAAGGCAGATTTAGCAGGGTCATAAAACGCATTTCCTGCTGTGTTCACCTTCTTGCTCCTGGCAGCACTTACCTTGCGTAGCTGCTCTATCAGCTCCAGCTCCTCTTCCCGCTGTTTGCAGTTCTGTCTCACTCGAGGGTCTGCAGAATCATTAGCAGGAGACAAGGCACAGGTAGAGGATGAAGCAACAGCTAAAACAGCAGCATGAAGGAAAGAAAATCACTAAGCACAGTTTGGCTCTGTGTTGTTTGCCACTGCACAAAGTTCCAGGATGGGTACATTACATTCCTTTTCACAAATCTGTTTCTTACCTTTGATTATTAATCAAACTAACGATCTACCAACCTAAAAGAGATTTCAACACAATTCCCTCAATGTTTAGATTCTGATCTTTCTGTTTGATAACAGTCATGCACAAATGATGACAAAGTTTTGCCACATGGAGCATGTTGAAAGGGTTCTGTGTTTCTCCAGAAATTGCAATTCTGTTACAGGCTACTGGGCAATGCAAGAAATATCAAGTCGTTGAAGGCTTGTGTAGCAAAGGTGTAAGTGCAGACCAGGATGAGTGATCTCACACTTCCACAGATATGACAAAAGAATACTGGACAGCTCCAAATAAAACCCTGTTTGTTCACAATGTATGTGAAGTCATCTGTCTACAAATGGAATTCTGAAAGTAGTTTGATGATAAAGACCTGAAGTAACAAAATACTGCAAGCCCCAAGTAATGCAGATGTCAATATAATGTAGCAAAACTAGCTGATTTCTGAGCTAGATAACCTACCTTTCTTGGCTTCATCCCTGACAGCTGTTCGGAAAAGGAAACTCTCAGGTCGCTGGGAAGGGTTTCTATAGGAAGGCGGGGCTGCATGGCCAGGATATGGAGGGGAAAGGTGGACTAAACAAATGTGGAAAGGCACAGGAAAGGAAGGAGGAAGAAGGAAATGGTTAGAGTTTAAATAGGAAATGGGTACAGCAATGTGGTAATTAAAAAAAACAAAACAAAAATTTTAATGTAACGATGACAAAATAAATTACAGCCATGCATGATAAAAGCAGAGCAGGAAAAGGCACTTCCAAGGACACTTGCATGCAAAGCACGTTTCACATACCACCTCCAACAACTGCTCTGACTCTTGCTGAATGCATCTGTGTGCCAAAGCCTCTATGAAGGCCTAAACCAGCCAAACCCTGTGCTCTGCCTAAGGACATGCTTCATCCCTGTTGTCTCTTCCCTTGTGTTTTTCTAAGGAGACTCAAGTAACTGGGTAAATTCTCACACACAGCAGTGCCACAGACAGAGGTGGGAACAGATCCTCCCCTCTCTTCATAGAACAAATAAGCAAGCAGGCATTTTCATTTTATTTTTCAGAATTTTTTTCCCTTTCCCTGTTACCTGTCTGAGTGGTAGGTGAGCCAGGGGAGATGGTAGATCTGTCATCACTCTGTGAACAAAAAAAAAAAAAAAAAAAAAAAAAAGAGTATGAATGGTCCTAATCTGGAAAAACTTTGACTACATTTTAATTTGCTGTGCTTTAAAAAAAGCTCCATCCATCTAAATATGTTTCAGAAAAATAACCAGAAATAAGAAAAACCACTGTATATTGTTTCCCAAGTCTTATCTCTGCAGAGACAGTTTTCTTCTTTTTCCTTAGGAAAAAGAATGATAAAACAGCATTGATTATGCAATAACAGAACATTGTCAACTCTTCTTTCCAACCCAAAATGAGAAGTATTCTTTGCAAAGGGGATACCAAAAACCAGGTATTAAGCAACATGCAGAATTGGCACTACAGCAGCCCCAACAAAGATACTCCTCTTTGACAGGTCTGCTAATGCAGAACTATTTACTGAACGTTTTTTCCCAGCGAAACACACTGTGTTTTCATACACAGACTAATTTCTTGTGAGAAATGAGTTCAGCACAGCAGTTTCCACAGAAAAAAAAGGAACAGGCAAAGAATACAAGTGTACTTTTGATGAACTCAACTTGATCAAGAGTAAATGGTCTTGTACAGAAAATGCAACATCAAAGACAACCAAGAACCCCTTGAAGCAGAGACTGGTTACTATGTTTCATAGATCAGGCTTCCCCTAGACACAGCCTAAAGCTAAGCTGAGGTAATACCTACTACAGTTTAATCAGGTCATTCAGGTTCATACCCTACCTGAACCTTTGATTAGATGCTGACAGACTAACACCTGTTAAAACTGATGTGTGGATCTGAGATATTTTTGTTGGGTCTAGTGGTGAATGGTAACAGCAAGAGATACCTTGACAGGACTGAAGGTAGAGGCACTAGGCAGGGTAGTAGCACAGATTTCTTGGTTGAACCCTGAGAGTGACTGAATGCAGAAAGAAAGAGAAGGCAGTAGCAGAGTTAGTGAGTAGCTGATAGGTCGTACACAAAGGTGGAATGCAGCGACGTTAAAAATGAAGAGGTGATCACAATCACATTCTCTGAAATGCTCAACAAGCAATAAGCAATACTTGTTGAACTACAGTTAAAGCCTTCCTACCCTCCTGAACTTTCTGGGAGGTACAGTGTTTCTTTTACATATAATACAGTGATATTAAAAACAGAATTAACAACAGTGAGGCAAAAGTTTCTTTAGTAACACCTATGCCATCAGAGAAGAAGAAATTTTACCCTACAACAGTCCATTATAGGCCACCACTAAAAATAAATAGCTTTCTTTTTAGTGTTTTGAAGATGTTATGCATGTCTGAAAAATCAGAGAAACCCATATAGAAGAGGCTCAGTAATACACACTTTGTATCTGCCACAAACACTAGCAACTGATCCTTGTGATTACACACAAAATAAATGAGATTCTGTAGGTAGAATCTCACTCTTGGGGAAGATGTCAGTGTCAGGATTTACAGTGTTGCCACAAATAAAGTGCAGTCACATTTCAATTATGACCAATATCAAAACCAGCCGAATAGATAACTTTTCCTGTTTATAGAACAGGGGCCGCAGTTGTGTCCATCTGTCATTGACAGGTGGATCTAGAAGGCAAAATCCTGCATCTCACTGAAAGCACCATCAAAACTGTAACCTTTGAGGACTGAATGGCTCACTATGCTTTCTGAAACAGCTTTCAAAAAGCAACACAACAGTTCAGCACACAAAAGAACTTCAAACAACATCTAGAAACTCTATAGGTACTGAAAGACATTTGGGAGTTAGTTTTTAAAACATTTGCAACTATTCTGTCACTTCAGAACAGCACAGCCAGAAGGACAAGAAGGAAATGTTTACACTCGGGGCAAGCCTTAAACACAAAAGATTTAGGCCCTGTACAGACTTACAGGTGATCCTCAAGACTGCCTCTCTCTCCAGAGCAGGGCAGAGCCAAAATGGTATTTTTTTTTTATTTTTAAGAGTTTCAAATATCACTTGACTCAGACAACACATTAGCTAGCACATGAGAAGAGTAAAATAAACCAGAACTAGGTGGGCTGTATCAACATCAATCTTTTCCTGTACGAAAAGAGCAGGGCAAGCTTGACACAGACTAACTAAGAAGTGACCACTAAGAAGTGGTCACTATGCAGGCACCCAGCAGTGGGCAGAGGGAAGGGGACACAGCACAGGGAGGGACAATCACAACACCAACACACTGCATGCTCTTCACCTGTTTGCGAGTGCCTGGCCTCCTTTTTATGGTATTGGTGTTATTGTCAATCTCAAACACAAAGAGAGGCTCAAAGCCATTCTGTCAGGTACAGTAAGGAAAGAGAGGGAAGAAAGGAAGAAGTGAGGCAAAGAACGACTGTGAGAAAAGGCAGCCACAACACTAAAGGAGTCAGGATGCTGCAGTTCAGACTTACAACACCCTCTGCACATGCTGCACGCAGTTTTTAGGTCTAGCATTGAAGTCACAAAAATTTCCCTGTGCCAGAAACAACTGCAGATACAGGGAGTGCCAAAGGAGAGCCCAACCAGAACTCTGCATGAACCAAATAAGGATATTTTAAGGGAATTCAGTTATTAAACATTTGAATACACAAATGAATGCCAATGGTCTGAGAGAAAACTCCAGGGTACAAGTCTGTGTGTGTGAAGTCCTGCTTACTTTACCCATACCATTATTATTTGTAACACTCTGGGGCTTACCTAAATGCAATCTTAACTTAAAATGTTTCAGAGGTCCTATGTGCTAATATTAATATGACAGCCTCGGGCCACATTTAAGATCACAACAAGAAAACACAAGGAAGGGAGCACAAGGCAGCAATGACACAAAGGTTGTGAAGAGGTCACAGCACATGCCTGATGCTTCTGAAGTACCTTGTGGGCTTCACAACAGAGAAATTAAGCAGCAGTGAGAGATGTTTTGGTTTGTTTTTTTTCCCCCCTTCGACAATACTAACCTTGTAAGGAACAGTATAGGAGAAAATAAGAAGATATTAGGAGAAAAATGAGATTTAGAAGCAATGAAGACTGAAATAATTAGCCAAGTCTGAGAGCTTGATACCAGCTCTACAAGTAATCTCTGTTGCAATGAATGGAACTCGCCCTGTGACAACAGCAAGAGGTTTTGACCAGCATAAAAACTTCTATTTTCTCGGAGAGGCCAGTGCTACATTTCTTCAACAACATTTTAGTCTGGTTATCTATCACAGGTCAGCCCAAAGAAATCCATCACAGTGTGCAATGAAGTTCTACAGCCAGACTCCACTTCAAATCACATTATGCAGAACTACAACTAAACGGAACCATTAACATTCACAGAAGGTCTGGGCTGTCATTCTGGGACTTCAACTGTCCTGACTTTGTTTATAAACAGAAGGAAATGGTCAGAGTAACTTGTGCAACATGAACACATTTTAATTTTAATTAGTGATTAAAGACAACAACAAGATGACCGAAACAAACACAAAAGATTTTAAAGGAGATTCACAACTTAAATTTTTGTTAAAGCAGTAACAATGCCAAAAGAGCAAAGTAGCAAAATAAAAGCTCACTTGCTTTCTAACTACATATTAGATTTAGTACTTTTAAAAGCTTTTCCTTATGTCCTCAGAAATTAGACCTAGCTAAATGTTGAACCCATAAGGATAGGAAAAATGTCAAATGAAATGCAATAGAATAAAAAAGGTAAAAGCAATGTAAACTCTTACGATTTTGTAAAGCAAACTGACGACCATTTCCTTGATGTTGAACAAGCTTTTACCATATAAAATACATTTGTGTAAACAAAAATTGGGTACAAATTCATGAGCTAGTATAGGCCTAATGTTCCAGTTACAGTAATTACCAGAAACAGCTGCCCTGGCATATGTGTTCATTAGGCACAGTGTGGATTTCCACCACAGAAGAGAGCTGCAGATCAGAAATCCCAGCATTTCATATACTATTACAATTTAGTGCTGCTGAAAAATCTGAGGAACCAAAAGAAAAATGAACAGAGACATTATTGCTTTCAATCCATCCCTGCCAGCCTGGTCACCCTTTTTGTGAAGTAAAAGGATGTAACTTGGTTAAAGACAAAAAAGAAAACAAATAGCAATGGAAGCCAGTTTCAATGTAGTTTCTGAAAATTCTGTATCTTAATTTACAACAAAAGTCATGTGATCACAAAGTGAAATAGAAATGGGGCTCTTACAGTTGTCTTTATAAAATGCATTCCAAAGATGAATTCACTGACAACAGAGAATCATCTCAAGCCAAACTACTGCTGCTCTCCTGCTTTTTATGACCTAAGAATGAAAGCACATTTTAATATGCTCATTGATAGTGATTTCTCTAAACAGCTATATGATTATTTAAATTTCTCTCTAACATTTTAACCTTTTTTCTCTCCCACAAAGTGCTAGTCTTATGAAAGCAGAAAACCCAGAAAGTCCGACTTAAAACACAGTAAGTATTTTAACCAACACACTCTAAGCAAGAGCACTGTCTAAAGAAAATTTAGGCAGATAATGGAAGCACATAAATCAAGAAAATAAATTCTAGGCATGCAGTCATGCAACAGCAGGCAAATCAGGTGTATTTTTAATTTTCTAGACATGGATTATGACATTAATTAGATTTTTTAGTTATGCTACATTGCTAAGATGCCACAAAGGAAGAAATAGCATAAAACATGAATTATATGCATATATAAAACATGCATACATGTTTTTATTTGGTAAATGTTCAAAATAGATTATTTTAAGGACATCTGCACTAATAGACAATGAAACTATATGAGTATTTCATGATTTGTAGCATTGATAAGTAGAACACTTCTCTCTTGTGCCAAGTATTTCCAACCCCCATGTGCAGGGCACAGACAAGTTAAAGTGGAAGGCTGTACTAAACAATAAAATTGCTTACTTGACACTGAAGAGCACATCAAATAGGAAGTAAGCTGAATGGATAAGAAATCAAACCAGAACAACCAGAGGTGAGTTCTTCATTTTACAAACTGTTCTTTACTATCAGTAATTTTCTTCTGCTCCCAAACAAAATACAAGCTTTAATTACTTTGTGGAAAAACATCACTGTATTATTAGCAAATGTCTGATAGCAAAAGTGACAACATATACATAACTTCACAGTTCACAGATAAGCTGTTTTTCAACTGAGATGTCATGTTTTATGCTATTTAGATTAGCTCTAAAACAGTTGGTCTAATCTGAGACAATCATAACATGTAATTTCTATGCTCTAGAATCTGCCACAGAAAAAGGCCATTACGTGCAGGATCTTACCACTAACAAGGCACTATCATCAGTATGCTGAGACCTTCTGGATGGAAAGGGACACTGGCAGGTGGGAGAGATGGAGCAATGTCAGAAACACACACAATGTCAGAACACACGCCATGTGAACAGACAAGACATTTTGGAACGTGCACTGCTTGCTTATAGCACTGTGAGGCTCTTTAAAACAATCCATGAAGTATCTGCAACTCTGTAGGAATAAACAGCCTCATGACCCAGGAATCACAGTGCAGTCCTATCACTTCAGGAATCAATTATTCTGCTTTCTGCGTTGTGTCAAGCAAATACTGAACGCTATGCATTCATAGTGTTTACTCTGGTAGAACAAAGGCCCTTTTAAATGAATAAATTAAGAACAGAAAAACATAAAGAAGAAAAAGGAGCAAAAACTATTACAATTTCTCTATGTTTTGGTAATTTTCTAACAAAGAGAGTTAGTTGGAAAATGCTGCTAAAGAACTACCATATTTATTATAATATTAAAAGTTTTGATCTGATTAACATTACCAAGTGAATTATCTGGTTTTGATTATAAAGATTATATTATTATAAAACTACAGGAAAAAAAAAAACCCTTAAAAAATATTGATTCCTTTTTCTGACAGCTCTCAAAATTCTAAAGCTTAATATTTCTGGGATAACTGGTGATCTGGGACAGAAAACTGGGAGAAAACTGATCAATGAAGGATGATTTTAACACTGCAACTTGACTGAATGGTCCTGTTAGAATATAAACTGTACTGCTCACAAGGAGCAGGTTACAACGGAATATGAAATTATTTTTTTGCAGAGAACATAGAAAACATACAAAAAACAGCAGGACAACACACTAGGAGAGGGAATCTACAGGAATAGAAGAAAATACTAGACTGACCCCATTAGAAAAACCCCAAGCCAAGGCTTAATAATATGTGAAAAAGTGTTTTGAGGTATTTCCCACAATGAAAAAAATAACTCTGATGGAGATCTAAGAATTTAAGTGCTGACATTCCTACTAATGCTCTTATTGGACTCTTACCTCACTATCCATTGGACTTTGTTTCTGAGGACTTAAGGAGACTTTCTGCTAACAGAGAAAAAGAAAAAATTAAACTTAAAATAATGTCACAGAAAAACAAAAGCTTACAACAAAGCAGCATAACTTAAAAGTATTTTAAAACAGTGGTCTTAGCTTTTTAAATAGAACATGCACTGCGAAAATTGCAAATTTCACTAATCTGGTATTAGTCAAAAAACAGCCTTTATTCCACATTCAAACAAACAAACAAAAATTTCAAATTATGCATATGAAAGACGCATAATAAACCCGAAATACAACCCAAGGGAGGAATTTAACTGCTGAGAATAAAGTGGTCATGAATAACAAAGGCAACAGAAGAAAAATACCCAAAAAGCCCAGCAGACTCATCAACGAACAACATGCATCCTATAAGCTTAATCTTTAACTAAAAGACTGAGCTGAATATTTAATAAGCAGCTTTACTAAAAAATAGTGCCAGGGGCTTGAGAATAGTTGGTGCTAATGAAAAGCCTAGCTTCAGGCAGCTAAGACCCTTTTCCTAAACCAACTTTATACACTACATATAAACTGTCTGTCTCCCTGCTGACCACCAGAAGCCCAAAATATTAACTGTAATACTTCTTAAATTTGTGATGGTGAGATTCAGGTAAGTGACCAGGGCAGCAAACAGTAAAACAAATTTAAATCAACTTCCATATAAATAAACTGGCATGTTAAGCAGAAGACTTCATATTGAATGCAGAGAGACAGGGAAGACAAAGTGCTCAGAGTGAGTGCCTGATGTACCATAGGTCTGCACACATGCTTTACCCAGAAGAAACATATTTTCATATCACAAAATAGCAAAACAGATTAGGTAGCATTATATTTTCGCTTGTCTGATTTTTTCCTCCCTGACAAATTTATCTTCAAAATTAAACTGCCTCTATGCCTTGTCACATACAGGCCTCTTTGTTCTTAAACCAATCCTGTCACATCTGTGTAAATGAAAATGAAGAACATGAGGCGAAATATGCAAAAATCAGAATTCTTTACAACAATTATATTTTGAATAAATCTTCCATATTCCTCTGCAGTTCTAGCTTTGCCTGTGTTAAGCTACAGCACCAACACTTAATGGACTTAAATGCTATTTGTCCAAATTCTTTATAAAGTGCCAGGAGCATAACACACAAGCAGTAATTACCATATCTATTAGTTATAATGAAGGGATTTAGAAAAGATAAAGTATGAAGCAGGTACTAAAAGGAGGCACCTTAATGAAGTCAAAGACAGCTTCTCTCTGCATCTGCTTAGTTCTCATCCTCTCCTCCTCGTACTGAAGAGCTGCCAGCTGGGCCTCCCGACGGGTGCGCTCGATGTGCCTGCGGTGCAGCTCACAATCTGTGTTAGGCATCTGCAATCAAACAGGGCATCAGGCTGTGAAGTCTGAGCTGCAGGTGGGTTATGGAGAAACAGCTCACGTCTTATGGATAACACCACTTTGGTTTTACATCAAACTCAGTCAAAACAATTTGAATTCTATGTGTTACCTGGGTGTGGTGACTTGACAGCGAGAGAAAATATGGTGAATCAGGCAGGGGTCTGACAAATGCAAAAACAGAAAGCAAACAGACTTTTAATCTTAAATCTAAAAATTCTACATACGTGAATTGTCAGTGACACACATGTATCTGATCAAATCAGAAGAGTAACTGTCTACTAACAGCTATGATGATGAAGATTTAACTCACGGTGATTGACATATTTTGTGAAGTAATTTCTATTTCTTCTCCTGAATTGTAATAACATTTTTACAGCACAAGATGTACCAGTGGGATTGTACATTTGGCCTACTACACTGAGATACTCAGCACTTTATACACATTCGCTAAGAGTAACCAAATCAGGAATTCTTCCCATGATCCTCATTTAGAGGAACAACTGCATAGTATGGTTATTTGAGGGAGGGGAAAATAATAAAATTAATCAGCAGAAACACTCAAATCTCTTTTTCCCTACCTCTCTGTCCTGTCCACATAACTCCTTAGTACTTGGTGTTGCTCTCTGTCCTGCATCAAATTTAGAGTTTCAGGTCTTCGTAATTCATCTGTATCCCTGCAGGTAAGACACCAGGTGGAAGGGGATTTGGCCACTGATGCGTATAGACTACTGTCAGATTAATTCTACTCTAGATTACAACTGTTTTTGTGAGAGAAATGCCCAAACAATTAGCTTCAGATAATCATAAAAGTGAAATTTGGACTAAAGAAATCACATTGTGATACCAAGTTAGATCACAACTATTGCAATTCGTAATTAAACATAACTTGCTGAATTAACAATTATTTCAAAATACATGAAGATGGATTCTCTCTTAAGACAATGTTTGGGTTATTGCAAGCCTTATTCTGCTCTGAAAGAGCAGAATTATTTTTAAACAGGATTCTTTGGAATTTTCAGCACACCTCACCAATCAGGTGACTGCCAGTGACACAAGCCCTCAAAATCACAAGGTAAACAAGAACCCATCTGGCTCTTATCCGTCATATCAGCAGTAAGAGAGAAATTTTGCAGTCAATTCTTTGCCAGAAGACAGCTGTTAGCACTGAAACAATTCCCAAGGTCCACAGCCTACAGCATGTACCCTGACATGTTGCTGCCTAGAAACAAAGTTGACGGTCAAGGAGCTTACTCTTGACAGCCTAAACTCTGTGACCTCCACTCCTGGGGCAGCCATGGAACACACACACACTTAACCATGCATTTCCAAAAAATGTCAGTCCAGCTGGCTGTGTGCACACTTAGGGCCTTTTCCTCATGGAGATGAGACATGGAAGACCCATATGTTACAGGTCTCTTCTGTTACTTAAATTAGCACTGAAGCACATGACAAATCCATTACTTGGAGCTGTTTTGAACAGACAGGACTGGGTTCAGCTCAGTGCCAAGGAGTGTGTTCAGAGCAGAGTACACACAGATTTGTTGCATCAGGCATGCACCACAGTCTGTCCAGAGGCATAAACTGTATTTATTTAATTGAATCAACTAATATAAGTACTCTTGAGATGAAGTCTGTGTTACATCCAACTTTCAAAGTTTTAATGGCTCCAGCATGCTAAAGCAAAAAAAAAAAAAAATAAAAGAAGAGGCAGCCTGCCAGGGCATTTACACAGAATTACTGTGGAAGCACATTACAGCTTGTGGTTGTCACAAAATAAAATATTTGACTAATACAAGCTTAGAATACAAAAAATTACTCATTGTCATATGGCTGTTCTTACACAATTTTGAAGGCAATAACAACATCATCTGGTTTTAGTGCCTTAATAATTTCATTCTGCTCCAGCATAGTAAGCTACAATTCATTCAGATGATTAACTACTTCTGCATGAAGATCTGCTGCTATCCTTAAGTTAAATTTTGAAATAAATGGATACCTTACTGAACTACGTCCTTTATCATTAACATCTGTCTATGTAAACAGCAGCTCTCCCCAGCCAACCAGCCTTCTCCTATTTCCTTCAGATTTATCATGGAAACCAGTGTTTGCAAAGTCTAATTATCTCCATGTTAACCACAAATGTTCAAATAAAAAATAAGTAAACAAACAAGCAAAAATCCAAATTTTCAAACCGAAAGCACTTGCTTTTTTGGGGGAGAATACAAGAGAACTGCTATGTCACTTTACACCTGACTTGTGGACAGGATAAGGAATGCTGACATATGCTGAAATAGTTATCCTCCCTTGTATCAATACAGCTACTGAATCTGTACATTTTCAGCACATTTCAGAATATCCATTAAAATGTTGCCAAAACTCTGGAAAAATTTATAGACTAATTGTGGTCTCATTTGCTCTTTCAATACCATTTTAGAATCCATTAAAAATGGGTTTCTACTGACAGTATAAGTAATGACATACTTAGGACTAGCAGTTGTCTTTTCCAGCACTCCCCTGCGACCCCAAACATTCCAAGTACGACTGGGCTGGTTTTCTGGGGAGTCCTTGTAAATTCACTTGAAACTCCACAGAATACTGAAATGCTTCAGTAGCATAATAAAAGTTCTATCAATTTCCACTTGCAACATTTTGCTTGTTTTTTTATCTTTTATTTGCTTATCTTCTTTTCTTTTAACTAGACATACAAAATTCTTTTCAGAAATCTAACCATCCCTCACTGATACTCTGTCCAATTCTGACCTTTATTTTACAGTTAAGCATTCTCTCCAATAAGCCCAGTAATCATTAAAGAGCACTGGCATACTTCTTCAAAATAAGCAACTTGTTTTCTGAATTGATACCCATTCTATCCCTTCTGCTGATGTAAGCTCATGATTATGGCCCAGAAAGGCAGTTTTTAAAATTAATCTTCCCACAATACCAAAACCAGCAGGAGTCAACCAAGAATGTTTCCCCATGGCACATAAGATACTCCACAGTATCTCTATCCCTCCTGCAAACACCTTCATCCCTTTTGTCCTCTATGTAATACAGCTTAAATCAATTATTTAATCGAAGCACAAATTAAATCACAAAAAGCAGATATTAATAAGTTTTAAAATATGCACTTTAATTATGCAGATTTCTTTAACCGATTTTAAGTTGAGCATTGGCATAGAACAGTTATGCTTTTCACTCACTGCCATTATTAGAATTCCAATTGTTAATCTGGAGCAATAACTTATCAAAAAAATTATCATACACATTTCTGGTGAAGCAACAGTAAACAATGCCATTTTCTAAACACATTCAGTAAATACATGCTCTGCACTCATCACAAAATTGTTAAATTATTATTAGCACAGTAATTCTTACCTGTTTTGATGTAAGTGTCGTCTTGTATCCTCTGTTCTCTGAAATTCTCTGACAGATACAGGCTTTACTGGTGAGCTCTAAGCAAAAAACCACAAAAGATTAAGCTGGCAATTTATTCAGAACACTGTATATTAATGCCAAGCAATTTCTTTGTAGAGCTACATCTGTAACTATGGGTATTTAAAATACCTGACAAAGAAGCAGAAAACACAAGACAGGGATGTTCATTACCAATCAAGCAAGCTCACTCTTATTTTTTTTTCTCCAATTTAAATAAATAATAGTTTCAAGATTAAATATGCCTGCTGGTAACTTCAGAAGTTTAAAACCTTTGGTATTAAGAATCATGGAGAGAAGTTAATGTAGGTATAAAATTTGTATTGAAATGTAAATACATTTTTTGGAGTTCAACTCTACAAGTGTACAGCAGTGACAACTGGATTCTCAGAAATACGGAATAAAGCACTTGATGGTCTTTCATGACATTCTAAAGACAGGTCCCAGAAGGACTAAGAAAGCAAAAAACAGGATTAACAAGAACACTTTAGGTTTAATTTGAGCAAGGAAATAATTTATCCTATTGGGAACAGAGACATATTTAAAAACTTTCACTGACACCCATTACTGTAGGAAAACAGAAACTTTTCAAGATTAACTTGCCAATTTTCACTCATGCCTGCTGCTCTATTGCAGTCAGCCTTCCTAAGCAATAGAGTATTTTGGAGTGTCTTTTTAGAGAAACTGCTCCTTCAGCTAAAAGCAGTTTAATTTTTATGACTAGACAGACCCCAAGGAACAGCTGTTGTGATGCTGAGCAATGCCTTTTCCTTATCTACAGCAAGGAGTCCTTGGGTTGCTTTGTCTTCAGTTGACTTTTCTGAGTTTTGCTCTTGCATCTGTGCATCAGCTTCTGTGATTGGATATTGAATTTGTGAGCTTTGCAAAATGAATGCATCTCTCATATCTGTGTCACTGATTTTAAACACAATAATATAAAGTTGACAAGACGGGGACCAAGTTTGTACATAAAAGCTAAAGATCCACTTCTCTTTTTTACCCTTTCTTCAAATAGCAACTATCTTTATGCTTCAAAACAAAGAGAACTTTGAAAGAACACATCTGAATCACAGCACCACAGTTACTGTTTAATCAGAGCAGCCACAAAGATTTTTTCATTCTGTACAGTGAGCCACTGAACTGCCTAACTGTACAGAGGTATTAATTAAGACTGACAGAACACAGAAGGAAACATGATGTGGCTAAAAATCTAATTCTATAGGCTGAGTTTCTAAGGACTCTCTCCAGAAGTGTAACATCCAAATGACTTAAGAGGGAAGGGTTTTCACAAGGGCTTTGCTGGGGTGTGTGAATGAACTGAAGTAGGAGCAGCACCTCATTGGAGATCCGTCGCTGGTCAATGTATGCCATGAACTGGGAGCTGAGGCTGTCTGAGTCCAGGCATTTGGGCTGCCTCACCTCTTCCTCCTCCTCCTCTGTGGCACAGCTGTCAATGTAGTCGATCTGATCCAGATCATGTTCCACTTGACAAACATATACAGAGAAAATACCCACAATTAGATAAGCCACAAGAGGGGGAAAAAAACCCAACAATGCAGCAAGGAGGAACCAAGGCCCTGCTTTTTCAGCCATCTGGGAAAGCTCATCCTGAAAGCTCTTGGATTTTGCCAGGCCCACTAACATTACATAAACAAATTTTGAAAGAATTATAAAATTTGTGCCTTTTAAAAAGCAATGAAGAACAAGTATCAAGCAGGTAGTTCCATACCGCTGACTGCAGATGCTTCTGCAGTGACTTGAAAAAGTAAATACTATGATTTCCTTTTCAAAACAAAATCAAAATCTTTCAGCTAATATCAAGACTGTACAATGACCTGTGTATATTTTGGAATAATTTCTCTTGGTTCTCTGTCAGAAAAATCAGAATGGATATGACAGATCCAGTATTACTACTACAGTGAAATAAGAGAGCACCACGTCTAAGTTATCTGGATGCAAATACAATAAATACAAGAAATACACGTGGAAATAATGAACAACACTACAGAAAACAACAAAATCCTTCTAAAACAACATAAGGCATCTGCAATTTTATTTTAAAAGAAGAATGAAAAAAATAAGTTAGGAACCACTGAAATGAGAGCAAGAAACAGCACAGTTTGGCTGGTATTGATTTTCCTTTGTGTGGGAGATATTATGTAGGGCAATTTTTTCACTTGTCACTGCTTTTCCACATTCTCCCCAGGGATTCTGAGAGTCATGACATTAGGCAAACGCCCCTGGTGAAAAATACTGCACTGGGGATGCAGGGGAAAGCATAAGTTCCCTTTCAGAGCACTAGAGCCTTCTTTCTCTTAAAACTCTCCCCAAACTTGCTCCAGACTCTTGCAGACAGTCTTCTTTACTCCCCCGCCTCTTTCCTGCTCCTCTAAAACAGACTTCTCTTTGCTCACCACACAATCTAGCAACTGTTACTGCCAAAGCCACCCCCTCTGCTACAACCATCCAAAACTACATTCCTGTATACTGCGGCTTCATTTAATCTCCATCTCAGTTTCAAATCTTAAAAAACCCCAAAGAGCCTAAGCTTCCCTTCTTTCCAGGTTTGCTTATTAAATAATGATGATGATAACAAAAATAAAAATACAGAAAAGGTGACAGATATTAGTATCTCTGCAAGGAACACAAAACTGCAAAGCATCTGGATCTCTGACAGCCACATGCTATGGTTTGTGCCCCTTTCAAATACACCTAATCATGAACTGATCATGCTCCAACTTAAAAGTCTGTGAGGCATTTTGAAACCCCTAGTGTACAAAAGCTAAAGAACAAAATAAAGTCAGTACTGGAGGCAGAGCTGGCAGCACTACCTGTTATTAAGGCTGCCCATAGCGCCCCATGACACCATGTCTTCATTTCTTCTAACTGCCAGAATTTAACTGTTTGAACTGAATGTTTCCCCATTAATGTTTGAAAGAGTGTGAGTCAATTATAAAGTTTAAGGTATTTCTAGAAGGTGGCAGAGAAAACAAAATTGTGGCACAGAAAGACTAAGACCAAGAAAAGAAGATGGCAGAAGGTAAAGATGGGGAGAAGCAGGGAAGAGAGAAGTGGGAACTAGGCACAGGAGATTAGATGTATCTGGGAAGAGTGACAGAAAAAATGAACTGCAAGCATCATGGAAAATGAAAAACAGGGAGCAGCTGAGAAAGAAGAATCAATAGAAGTATATGCAGATGAGATCTAATAATAAGTAGTGCAGAACAACAGACAAGAAGGAATGACTGAAAAAATAAACCTGAAAGATCGTTTAAATTAAAGCATATAAATGAAAGGAGACAGTGGGAGCAGCAGACCACTGGAAGTTAAAATGAAGGAGGACTGTGGAGATCAAGAAATACGTAAAGCACGATTACCTCCTGATCAACTATGAAGGTGATTCTGTAAGACTGCAGGACACCAACTGAGAAAGTGCAACAAAGCACTGCCACTCACCAACACCAGCCCCTTCTGGATGATACTAAAGTTTGCACTAAAATCCAAAAGTGGAATGAGACAGTTGTACTAGTAGGAAATATAAAATTCCCGGACAAAACTGCTCATCCTGTTCTGACAGCAGTCAGCACAGAGCACTGACACTTACTTTCCCCAGAAGCTCAAACAGCAAAACTCCATGCACTGAAATTCAATATTCCAAAATACCATTTGAAGCATTTGGAGACTTTAACACAGGACAAAGCTGACAGTTTTAAGAAAAAAACAATTCTGCCACTATCTGATTTTGCCTTTAACATCCTTAAAACAACATAGGTCTAGGTGAAATTACACAAAGCCATTCTGTTTATTTCCCTCTTTAAACAAGCTACTAGCTATAGGAAACATTCTGGAACTCTAATAATGATGACAATAAATAATGTTAGCCAAAGGTCACTACTTACCTCCACCATTAGTTACAACTGCACTCCCTCTGTTTTCTTGGTACTGATTTTCTCTCCTCAGTCTCTGCTCTTTAGTGATCTCTGCCACACGTAATGGGAGATCTGAGAACTCATCTGTTGGCTTTGGAAAACAAACGGTGAAGTCTGGAAACATTTCTCTTCAGAAACATAATTGTGTAATCTACTACTTCTTGATCTGTCCTTGATTTGTATTTCAACTGCCCTGTTTTACAACCACAAAACACTACTTTAAAGCAAAAGACAAAAAAACCCCAAACATATAGTTGAGCATTCTTTAGAAACCAGCTGCCTACAGTTTTGATTGCAGTATCTGCACTTGACTGAAAACATCCCAGGATGGAAAATCCTAGCACCTTCTCTAAAATCAAGCTAGGAGTGCAAGTATGGAGTATAGCTCACTGCAACACTTTAGTTCTTGGCTATTTTCTAGTTGCCCCAAGAGGAAAAGGTAACTTCTTCCTGGCATTAATAATTGACAATCTTTTTGCTAAGAGATCCTATTTTCCTGCTTCTAAATACAGAACAGTTTTTAACATTTTAAACAAAGAAAGAAGAAAAAATTTCCAGCTGATTTCCAAAGCTGAATTTTCATGTTCAGATTTATTTTATTGAAACAACTTTTCATGAATAATTACAGTTGACTTAGCATTGCAATATGATACTGTTACAGAGTTTTAAAAATGAGGAACGCTATTTTTCTCATTTTTTATGCTCTAGTAAATTAACCTGTCATGCACTGTTATATACATTTCTGTTAATACTTCCAACTTGGGGTCTGTCCTGTATAAAATTAACCTTGTTTTTTTCTCCAATTAAACAAGCAATATTGGCTCAAGACAACCTGCACAGCAGCACATGCATGCTACCTATGGCATGTGCTTCCAGATGCACACATATAGTTCTCTTTCCTGTACAATACTGCGCTCAACAAAATAAAGCTGTAACACTTACTTCATTCCCTGACCATCTTTTGTCTCCGCTGTCCACACTGTTGAAGCCAGAATCGAGTGCTCCATACGGACGACTGGAATAGAGTTCCTCGTGGCTGTCAAACACAGTTTTAGTTACTATGATACAAACACCACAAATTTTCTCAGCTATTACTGAACGAAAGCAGAATAAGCCACCAAGCACACTTGCAGTGTGTTCACAAGCTCAGCATGTCTGAACACCTCACAGGGCAGGAGGCATGTGCTGACAGCTCACCATCCTTGTCAGTCAGCTGTCACCTGTCTCTGCCTGGCCTTCAGAGCTAAGCTGATTCAAAAGAGAGATCTACTCTTCAAATGTTTCCCAAAGAGAAATTATGACAGAGCAAATTGCAAAGTGGTCTCTTCTCTGTATACTAAGTCAAGCTTTCATTTTCTACTACTCATATGTTTTGGTTGAAAAACTCTTGTCAAACCTTTACGTAAGTAAGCACAAATATGTACAAAATCACTAAAAATACAGAATATACTACTTCTACTCAAAAGTATGCAGCATGTATTACATAAATGTCTTCTGTGTCATAATTACATAAGAAACTGCAGTAAGCTGAACAGTATTTCAGATACATTGTAATATAATAACTGTAGAAGTACAGTTTTCATTTACAGAGCTTTGTCAATGGCATGTCTAGACAAAGGCATTAGACACGTGCCCAGTGTTACAATACACATAACCTAACAGCCATACAGTTCTTTAAATTTCTGGGCTTAGAAACTATGTAATTCAGCAGTATAGCTATTACAGATGTCAACTCTGGCAACTGCTGCAGATAGCCACAGTGAAAGACACAACGGGGCTTGTCTGATCCATTGCAGATGGCATTTCACAATGGCTCAACTGTCCTATTGGCACTCAATGCCCCAGGGAGAACTGCAGCAGTAATTACTACATAATGCACAAGGAAGAATGAATTTCAGGAAGCTAATTGCTTCACTCCATCATAACTAAATTGCAGGTCATTTTCTCACTGGCATTGCTCTCAAGTTGCTGCTCCCTCTGAAATTCCACTTTCAGGAAAGTATTTTCAATTATTATTATTATTATTATCATTATCATTATTATTTTCATACAAGGCTGACAGACTATTATCAAGGCCTATTTTAGTTTTCAGATAGACATGAAATAACCAAGAAGTACCAGGAAGGATGGAGGCTACAGATGAAAAACATTAAGCTATACATCTGTTTCTATGCAGATGTAGACTAGGACAACTCCTGCACCTCCATGGAGTTTCAATTAACTCAGAGGAGTTCCACTTATACGGCCCTGCATTTGAACAGAAAGATCATTTGCATAATAAACTATCTGAAAGAAAAAAAGCAACTCCCTTCTCCTGGGTGGGAAGAAAAAAAAAAAAGACCACGAAGTCACCCAATGTAGTTAAAGAGCTACTAATTTGAATAAGTGACAATAGAACCATACTTAACAGTTTGTAGAACTTTCATATATTATTAAAACATGGGTCAAAGACATACCTATCTGCAGTATAATTCCATTTTAAATGAATTAATATTTTCACCATCTCCTGAGCACCCTATTGTAAACTGAACAATTACTGCAAATTAAGGAGCTCAAAAATGAGGAAGTGTTTTGAGACAAATTTTCTTTTAGACTCCCTTTTCAATTGGACAATTTGAAAAGCTTTACATCTAACACTAAAGTTATCTGGAAGCTCAAAAATATGTAAGCACTGTGGCAAGGACTTCTCTTTTTTAACAAGAAAGCTACTTTCTGTCTTCCCAACTCTTACAACTAAACCCACCTCTCCAATGCTACACACTTTACACATTTATAATCATACAGCAGCCATCCTAAAATCATGGGACTTAAGATTTTCATTCCTCCCTGACCAAGAAGCCACAAGGAACAACCATTAGGCATTTGGGCAGATCAGAGCATTTTGGGGCAACTATAGCTTATAGGAAGCTGTGTAAGACTTGAAATTGAAGGATGAGAAGCCAAATGCCTGCTAAGACAAACAATGAAAGACAATACCCGGTGCCATTTCCAAGTCACACCAAAACCTGCATCTTTACCTCCTGCAAGCAAGAACAGTTGCCCAAGTCCCAGAATATTCGCTACACTGCTTCACCCGTGAGTACTTAGTATTTTAAACCTCCTAGCTCCAGACTATGTCAGTCTGCCAACAACTGCTGCACAGCTTCAACAGTTCTGCCTCCTCTCAATCTCATTCCCTCCACCACCAACCTGAGCTGCTCTGAGTTTCACTGTTGCAAATGAGACTGGCTTGTTGCAGCTGAACAAAACTTGCTGGGAGATAAAATTCACACAGCTTATGTTTAGAAAAGGACTGAAACATACAGGGTTTCACTCTGGTTAAACAGTTTGATATAATTCGACAAGGCTAAAACAATCACCTAGCTGTGCTAGAATCTCCAAGCCACAATTCCTGCCATGATGTTTCAGAGTATCTTGTTTTATTTGCAGTATCAACAGCCTTGCTATTAAAAATGTTTGATCAAGAGTGAACTGACAGCATGACACAAAGTTCCTTAAACTTTTAAGAGTCTCTACCACTCAGGCTCTCAACCTGCATGGTATTACACCAAGCTGATCAGATAAACCAGCAACGAAGTCTAGGTGGACTGACTGATACCTTATTTCCATTGGTCACCTTTGAAGATACACACAAAGCTCTTGTGCCTTGCCTGGAAATATTAACTGTATCACAGCTGAAAGATTTCATTACTTTCATCCCAAATTACATAAAACTATAACTGGGGATTCCCTCTTTCACTGGGTCATTCTACCATTTTCTTCTAGTATGTGCTCTGCTCCACGGACAGTTCCTCCACAGGTATGTGAAGATGGAAGGAATCACCTGCAACACTGAATGCCCTAAACAGCACAGTAACAACAAATAATTCTATCACCATCTCTTGTCTCCTCTTGGGTATAGAAATAAAGCTAAATCAAAGCCAGTTGAAGCTCATTTCATACTCCTGAGTCTAGTAAAAATTCTAGAGAAAGCATCCTCAACTAGTTCAGCCCTTATTTTAACATCTACAATTCCAAGCTATGAATAAAATACATTAACTCTTCTTCTCATTTCACAAAAGCAATTTATGAAAATTTCCAGAGCAATATGCAAATACAGACAACAATAAATCAGTAAGCACACAGCCCACTCAATTTTGAATTTCTCTTAAACAAACTTAGAGCTAAACAGATCATGACATTTTCTCATTGAGAGCCTTTTCTTTCCAGAAAAAGGACAGCATCCTCAGTATTATTCAGAAACCATCTTCAACAGCTCCTACTGGAAACTGATTAACCCTGGACATGCTCATATGCTGACCTCACCTAGAACAGTAATTTATGACATTCAGTGCTCATGAGGAACCACTCTGTCAGTCCCTCATGCAAATTCTTCTTTACAAATCTGACTCAATGATTTATTGTGAAGCCCCCTGATTTGTGTTTTATTGCTGCTAAGGCAGCAGTACATCCTTCAGCAACTAACTCCTCCACACCTTATTACTACCTTCCAAGACGACTGAAGTAATTTTTATATATATTCAGTTTCGTACTTCACTGACTCCCTTTCTTCTGTATCACATAACAGAAATAAATCTTAACTCCTGCTTTTTGCTAGACATCTTAATTTAGCAGCTGATACCGCTGACTGTTCCAATATTTGTGTTACAATGCCAGCAGCAGAGCCAAGTGAAAGCTTGCCAAAAATAACAGTTTACTAATGGGGTGGAGATCAGCATTTACACCTGTGGTTTGAGCACAGCCGTTATAAAATTCTGTACAAAAGGTTAAAAATCACAGCTTGGATACGATTCAGTAAGTCTGTGAAAAATATTAAGATCTTGTAAATTGAACATACATGTTAACAACACAAGAGCATACCTCCTGTATTGTTTATTATTACTCTCTTTTTACTGCATGTCAGCTCTGACACTGCCTTTCACATGACACTGCCCAGATCACCTTCTGAACCACTTCTCACTTCTTATACACTGGTACCTTACTAGAATGCATCATGAAATACCATAAACAATACTATTCAAAGCCACCTCAATGCACTTGCCAAAGAACAATCCTAGATCTGTTTTTTTAAATAAACTCAAGGTGGAGTAACAAAATTTTCCTGAATGCCATTAAAACTGGAAATGTGGCTTGTTCAAAACTTACCATGATCCGAATCCCATGGGTCTCCTATCATAATCAGGCAAGTCTGGAGCTATCTTGCATGCTTCTATGTTCAGGTATTTAAATATATGAATTTTTCCTTTTATACATATCTTTAAAAAATTTAAAAGAAACTAAAGTAAGTATAATTTGACAATACATTTTCAAAGTACACTACAGACATTCAAGATGCCATTGAGAATAATAATAAATGAGCACATTTACATAAATCAACATATCTTTTATTCTAGTCTCACTGCATTTTTAGAGGAACAGCTATAGTGGAGCATCACGATAGACAAATGGAAGCTGTCCTCCAACTACATCTGGTCTGCAGGCAACTTTTGTCAGCTGGATGCTGAAATTTCATCATGCAAACAAGACACGAGCATATACAAGTACTAGAATTTATACCCTTGGCATTGGAACAGATGCATCCTACCCATGCCCAGATTTGAATGGCAGTGGCAGACTGCCAAAGCCAGCTCAAATTTATAGTCAATGAAGGCAGTAACAGCTGCCTCTGCTTTCCCAAGGAAAGCAAAACCCCACTCAAACTACAAGTTTCAGCAAGTGCCCCTCTTGACTCTGATGCAGCAGCTCACAGTAGAACCTGTAATACTCAGGGACTTGGGTACCCACACTGAAAATCAAATTAGTCATTAACAATATTGTAACTTTTAACTCAAAGGCCAATTTGAGTACTCAGCTGCAAAGTGGACCAGCAAACTGCAGCACTGAGACATCAGTCAAAATTTTGACATTTGAGTGACAGAAAATCAGTCTTGCCTAACAGAGCTTCCTCTCTCCTATGCTGAAAGCAGAAATATTCAAGCCAACATTAGTGAAACTTTTTGGCATATTCCACAGCAGAGACCATTAATACAGTGAAGAGAAGAAAAGGGATTTTTCAAGCTGGGCTACATACTTAACACTTTTAGACAACAGAATGTATTTAAAGTTCTCTTGTTCTTGAATAACAAATATGTAATATAATCCTTATAATTTAATTTAAGTTCATAATTTAATTCTGCCCTTGTTAGATGAACTAGTCATCTGATTTTCTAGCAGCATTTACCTGTGCAGGGGGGGACTGGAGAGGGTTGTTTTCTAACATGATGGTCTGAAGATGTCTGAGGTTCCTATAACAAACTGGTATTGTTGTTATTTTATTGCAGGAGAAATCTAACCGGATCAAAGGCAACTCAGCAAGCTCTGGAGATAGAAAACAAAGAATTCAGAAGATTAAAAAGGTGGAGAAAAAGCAAAAGTATAAAAATATGTGTTTCACAAAACAATTAAGCTGCTTCCAGCTCTCATGGGAAGAAAAAGAGACTGAAAACAGAGAGGTGTTTGAAGTTTCTGCTGTTAGAGCAGACAGCTGTTTTCTCACCTTCAGGTAAACGCACCAAATTATTTCTTCTGACATTTAGGTCTCGCAAGGATTCCAAATTGCCAATCTGTGGAGGTATTGTCTGTATTTCATTACAGCTCACATCCTACAAAGAGCAAAGAATGAGTTACCACTGTGTAAGTCTCTGTTAACTCAAATATGCAGCTCTACTTAGGGACTGAAAGAAAAAGACAGCTATTTATATTACACCTCAGATCCGTATTCTCATTCAATCTCACTGCTGACATGAAGCATTGTTCTCATTTTAAACACAAGGGGAAATAAAAGCTTTGAAAGATGAAGCATTCAGATGTAGAAATTTATTTCAAGTTACTCCATAGTACTTTAGACAGCACAACTTGCTACATAAAAGCTTTCTGCCAGAAACAAACATAGCAAGAACTCTATCTAAATCCAGCAGGCCTTCCTTTCTAGAACAGAGAAGACATTTAAACTGACATGATCACTTGCTCTCCAGTGCATCTTTCCCTCACATAAAATTATTCTAAAATCTCAGAGTATTTAAAACTCTTTTCTAGCATCTCTATACAAAACCAATCACAGTTAGAGACACTGTGGCAGACAGAGATCTTGCTTAGGCCAAGAGCAGAACAGCAATAGTTGGAAATCAAGTGTATACTCACAAGCTCTGTCAGCTGTCTGAGCCGTCCAATTTCTTCAGGTATTGAAACCAGCTTATTATTACTTGCTATCAAAACTTTTAGTGGTAGATTACAGAGGTGTACTGGCAATGTTGAAAGCTGGTTTCGACTTTTGGACAGAAAGAAAACAAAATAATCAGAAGTCTAACAGGAAACTCTCATGCAATCAAAGACATAAAAAAAGCACACTCCATTTAGATGATCAAATCAGTTTTTATTCAATTACTACAGAAGGAACTCCATGAGGCTTTCCTTCATTATTTTATCTAGTTATGTGTGAACAAACTCTGAATATCAAGTATCAAGGCTGATCAGATGCTTTTGAACTCAGTGGGGAGGGATGTGATGCTTTTGTGCCTCTGATAAATGGCCATGGTCACAAAGGTATATGTTTGGGCTGAATGCAAAAGCTTTCCTCATGGGTAGCACTGCAGGGCAGCACACATGAAATGCCAAAGAGAAATTCATGAGACACTGAATATTTAAAGTGTACTTCTGATTAAGTAAGGATAATAATGGCTCTGCACCTACTAGAGATACAGCATTAGGAAATCTGTATCTCATTCATATCCTGTACATAAAATTTTCACACAAATAGAAAAAAGAGATACACTTGCCAATTTAGCATGCTTAAAACACCAGAGAGAAAGAGCCTGAGACTTTGCCAGTTTCTTAAGAGAAACTTTCCACATCTACTAAAAGAGCCTCTACAAATGAAAGATGCTGCACACATTTGGATTTCATCAAGAGGCCAAGTTGCAGCAATTTGCTTGTAATGCTGGCAGAGAAGTCTTAATGCTTGAGAAAGATCTTCCAAAGCCACCAGTACAGTGAAGGTAAGGGGATATTGCATAAGCCTTATCCAGCTGCTGAGAGCTGCTTTGCAAAAGCTATGCAAAAGCTCTACCACCTCTTTTCAGTCTGCAGTCTGATATTTCACATGGAAACTACTGACATTTATTTATTCCTTCAAGCTGGAATTAGCTTTCATCTTCATAGTCCTCCTCCACAAGCTGCTGCTTAATCCTCATGCTTACTGATCCAACTAATGGTTAAGGCTGGTTCAGGTTGCTTTGATGCAATGACATTCAACATAACAAGTCAGCATTACTTATGGATGCACCAAAACGTATAAACCTAGACTACTCACGCTAAAGCAAAATTTGTAAGACAACTGTTACCTGATATTTAGAAATGTTAAAGACTGTAGGTTCAAAACAGCCTCTGGGATATATCGAATGCAGTTCTGGTACAGATTAAGAGTCTCGAGGGAGACAAAGTGACAGGCTTCTGCTGGGAGCTCTGACAGTCTGTTCCGCGACAAGTCTGAAGGGAGGGAAAAAAGAAAGACTCAGTAAAGCTGCCTTAGAACTTCACTAAGTTTCTTGCTTGGCAAAGTTGTTTTGGTTAAAGAAGTTTAACCAAAAATACCTACCAAACGTTTATACTTGGAGAATCAATATTTTTCCTTGGACAGTTCCAATTACCAGTCCACAAGCATTACTCTCCTTCACAAGCTGCACTGTGATAAACAAAGCAGTTTCAAAGGGCTCTTTTTTTCCTTTAAAGGCCAAGGAAAGCTGCTGCTTATAAATGCCAAAGGGCAGTTCCCAAAGACACACACCTACAGTCCTCACTTCCTCACAGACACAGCTCTGAGTTCTGACAGAAGAATTGCCCAACCTCCAGGTATGATAAAAGCTCAATACAGCAGGGCTATGATGGATATAAAGTTTAGAAGGGTGCACTCAGGTAAGAAAGCATCAAAATCATGGAAACTTCTAATCCATCAATACAAAAAGTTACTGGGGGAACATAAGGAAACCCCTTCCGTTCACCAACAAAAAATCTTAAGAAGAAATAAATTAAAAATTACCCCCTCCCCCATACACAAACACCAAGTGCTTCTTTCCAGCTGGTATCAAGCTCAAACATGACCTCAGCTTCAACTCATCCAAACTTGATTTGGAAAAAACAACACTTTAAATGAATGTTTCTGACAGCTCTAATAGCGGGAGTCAAAACTACAAAATTATAGAAGTCAGCAATAAGTTTAAATTGCATATCTAGAATAGTTTTTATTATTTTGACAGGAAACAGGTTGAGATCTTTGCCCTACTTTTCTACTTATTGTGAAAAATAAAACATTTTTCCTTTTTTCTTCTCCCCTTTTCTTCCAAGAAAAACCTGCACTTAGAGATTGCTAAAGACAGGCTCTATAAAGATCTTGATCTCACCATTTGCTAATCCAGATAAAATATCAGATAAGTGCATCAATGCAAGTAAAGATCATTGTGATGGATCCTGCTTCCTGCTACAGACAAAGCAGAAATTTCCTACCTCTACAGCTTGTCCCAGGTGCTTTGCACTGCCAGGGTGTGTGAGAGAAACTGATCAGAAATACAGCCTTTTTCTGATCACCTCTCCCACAAACCCTACGCCAGGAACAGGGAAAAATCTTGGTACAGGCAGAAGAATCCCTATTTTGGCAGCAGAGAATATTGTTGGCATTTTAAAGCACTCACTGAACTCCAGCTTAAATGGAAGCAGCAAATTAATTGGACTGATCAGAACCTGCTTAAGAATCTACAGGTAACAAAGGAGTCAATAAAGTAATTGTATATGTGCTGCAGAATACAGCATACACTTCCAAGAATTTATGCAACGGATACTTATTTTGCAGTAGCCATTTCCCAGAGTGCTCTAGTATGTCCTAAGGTTCTTTCTGCTTTACTTCCATAGTTTAATTCTAATTAATGATTTAGTGAAAACGACAGCACACTCCGGCCCTTCCCTGCAGCAGATTTAAAGCAGTTTTAGTACTGTGCTACAATGTGGTGTCCAAAATTGTGACATTCTTAGTGGGATCTCTGCGTGCCAACATTGTAAAATGTAACAGGAGAAGAGAGGTTTTCAATCATACTGTTCCAACTTAAGTCATGTATCCTGAAACATTTCTACCAAGTGCAGCTAACCACACTGGAATTATCTGCCATCCACTCAACTTGCTAAGAGATTTCACAATACAATTGTATATTACCATGCAAGAAAGAGAGAAGAATGCAAATTATTTTAGAGAAAACAAGAAACAAACAAGAGTAATTTAGAAAAAATATTTATTTTCCACTTTGACTTGATGTTTAACCACCTATTTAAAGAATTATTACAACACTGTTTAATGTATAAGGTATAAAAGTTTCTGAATGCCACCACTTCTCTCACAACACATGAGCATCATTCAGCTCACAGCTTTATCCCTCCTTCACACAGCTGTGCTGGCAAAGGCAGCTTGAATTCTACCCATTTTAACAGAGAAACAGGCTTCCAAGTAGCGAGCCCTATTTTCTGGCAGAAAAGTGACAAAAAGTTCCTTTCTACTCTGTTTTGGAAAGGGTTTAACCACAAATATGAGAATTCTCATTCACTTTTTGTTTCACTTTACCTTACCAAAGAACTATTTAAAAACTATTTTTTACACATTGTGCACACCATGAGGCATGAATAGGTCAAGAACTTCTCATACTCTTAACTATGATTTAGTATTGCTACAGAAATAACTCCTTGCAAAAATAACACTAGGTATGAAGAAATGAAAATACACTTTTTAAAGCAACAAACAATCTCAGAGTGTGATAGAAAAGGGACCCCAAAGCTGGTTAGCACTGATGAATAGGTTTTTCCAGACTTCTCTCAATCTACAGTGATTATTAAAACTTGGCATTCCTATGTAGCAGTAGACATTCAGTGGAAAACAGATTAAATCAGAGCTGAATTTTGATGCTGCAGTATAGTCTCAAAATGGGTCTAACAAGTTGTAAGTTTGGTTAATAAATTTAGAGCATTTTTACTCATGAAGGCCATGAGAATACTGTTTCATAAACAGCGTCTGTGATTTCATGGGCCCAAATGGGAGCCAAGATCATAAAAACAGGCAAGCACCAGGCAAAGAACACTAAGCTAAAACAAGAGTTAAGAACTGAGTTGAGAATTAGACAGAAGCAACATACGACAAATACAACGTGAATTCTGGACGTGCAAATTCAAGAACTGCTTTTGGTTATTTGCAATCCCTGCCTTGCCTCCCCCAAACCTCCAATAAGTATTTATATATCCCAAAATACAGAATACAGCATCCCTAAGATTCAGTGACTTATTTTTATTTTGTTCAGTTTCTCTGGAATCCTTTCCCATGCCAGAAAAGTAGACCTTAAATGTGACCAGAAATAGGGCAGAGTACAGCAGTCACTGCACAAAACAATTCAGCAATTCCATTCTTTCTCCCATTATCTTCCTCAAACACCTGAAGCAGGGGCATAGCTGTAACAAAACCAGAAGATACCAAAAGCATTCCAGTAACTGGTTTTATATTCACAGATTTGCTGCCCAGAAGCATAGCACTAGCTGGTGTCTTTTCAAAAGAGAAAGTGGAAGTGAGGTAAAGGAAAAAACTAAGGTATTTTATTTAAAATACCCAATTAATACCCTGCCAATTAAGACTTGTTTTGATCATATTCTCTGCTACTCTATGCATGAAATAACTTTAACAACCAGAAAACAGAAAGGTATTACAGTACAAATTATTGTGTAAACTAAAATTACTGCAAAGATTTCTACTTCTCAAACAAAAAAACAGATGTTCTAGTGAGGTATTACTTAAATGTTCATGTGTTTTAACAAGCAAGAAGTAATTGATGTGATGCAGGTTATTTTCTTTAACATGTAGGTGCACATCTTTGCTGCTTCTCATACCTTAAACTGCAAAAAATAAATTACTAATTCCCCCCAAAAAGCACAAATATTTAGTTTCACTATGAATAATCATATTAATTAATCTAGCTACTATAATTTGAACTAGGATTAACTCATTTGTGTCCACATTTCATGGGTTAAAATCACTGTTACCAGAAATCTTAAAAAAAAAAAACAAACAAAAAAACGCTCTCCTAGTTTACTAAAAATGGATGTGTTTCCTTGAAGGCAAGATCATGTGGAATTTTGGCAAAGGGGAAGCATTCTTTGGAACTAGGCTCTTTGTGAAAGATAAAAAAGCCAACAGTACAGATACAAACTGAAATCCCAGAGCAGTCAGATCATCAACCTTTTCCATCGTAATTGGGATTCTGAGGAGAAAGCCAGCAAATCCACTGTTAAATGTGACTAGAGATACACTATGCTTCAAATTGCATGATTTGGCAGTAAATGCAAACTCTTCCTCCTCAAAGAAGGACATTCCTCTAACACCAAACATTAGCAGGGCCATGTTCACACATTTTCAACTTAAATCTCTCCAAAGGACAATCAGTGATGCATAAAGATGCACTGTGCAAGGTATGGGGTACCCACTACATACACTGCAAAGAGCAGGAGCTGCAGCTCAACTGTTGCTGACAGTCAGACCAGCTGGGTGGTGCTGAATTCCAATTCATCACAAGATGCTGATGGGATCAGTCCACTAATCCTGTTGAGATGGGAATAAGGCTTCTGCTCTCATTCTAATTAGCTACAACAAAGGAGGCCAGTTCTAGACCTGAGCTTTGATACAAAATGTTATTGATAAAAATCTGCCTTTTGTCGCCAGAGATCTGCACGTGTTCCCCACACAATTTTTTTTTGTTTTTTTTTAATTCAAACCACCAAAAGCCCATATTTTGGCTGTCTATTCAAAACTGAACATCAGCAACCACCACAATACCCACTGGCCACACAGATGTAAGAGACTGTGACACTGTCAGCTGTGGGCTCCCACCCATGATGTAATACAGCTCCAGATCAACCTCTTCACAGCTGTGTGATGTCAGCCATGAACCTGCTGCAGTGATGCAACAAACTCTGGTATCTGTGAATTGATCTGAATCCCAGTGGTGACATTGGTGGCTACAGACTGCCCTCAGCTAGGATGACTTCATTTGTATGGCAAGCAAATGTTCTGTTTTCCCAAAAACTGTGAGACATGTGTTGTACCTGGAAAGCACACTCATCACATCAGACAAATCTAAGACATATGATCTTGCAGATGACAGAGGAAAATATATTTTCTTATGAATAAGTAAAGAAGCCAATCAATGACCAGGAGGCTGACAGCCAACACAGCAACAGAAGGCAAAAGGCAGCATGAACTGCTTTAGGAGAAGAAGGTACAGCTGTTTAAGAAGAAATACCAGAATCTGGAACTGTGTAAATAGCCTTATTTTTTTCCTACATTCACAACTTAAAGACCAGAAGCAAACTCCACAGTTTCACTCTGATAACAAAACCACCATCACACTGAAGAAAATCCTTGAATTGAGTGATGTAGTCTTGATGATATGGAAAGCAGCTCACTAGAACAGCTCATTTACAACTACTGCTCCCTGGAAAGTGATGGCTTAGGTACAGCCACCTCTCAGATAATGTCACTAAAACCATCTTTTGAGGAACTTGATGCCATCTGATTGCTCAATTCTGACATTTAGAATCAACTCTATTAGAACAACATTTCCAAATGGATTTGAGGAACATTGTTATCCAAACCTCAGTTCCACCTTTAGGCTGTCACTCATTCTATTAGCCAAATAAATGCATGCATCTTTATCCTGGTTTTATGAAACTTTTTTTTTCACTTCTCAAACACTTCAGAACTTGATAATCTAAGAGCAACAATGTTGTGATTCTGCTGACTTTTAGGAAACATTACCATAAAGTTACTAAGAGAAAATTAATATAATGAAAGCATAGTCCCAAGCAGATGAGCTACTGGTATTATGGTACTGACTTTTCTTGCACAAGGAAAACAGAAATCATTGTAAGAGAATACCTCTGTGATATACTTCTGATGCTGTTGGCCCCTGTACACTGGGAGTGTTTTTCTTTCTAAACACTGAAAATGCTGGCATCTTTCGAGCTTCATTTCATACCTGGAGGATTTCCTGACACAGGAGGGGTGACTTTACCTCTTCCTGCCTGCTGTGATACAAGACTACTGCTTCTGCCATACCCTAATTTAAAACAAACCTCAAAAATGTCATCTCCTGACTTACCTTCTACCTGCCAGCCCTGCCAAACCTGAACTTTTCCTAATTATTTCCCCAGGCATCAAGATAACTTAATAGGTTTACACAAAGGGTAAGGTGACATTTACTGAACCAAAATGCATTTGTTCCCACTGTGTTTTCCTCAGGTAAACTGCCAAGGACAGCCCCACTGCTCAAGCCAGATTACCAACAGAACAGATTTAATGAAAAATGTTTTCATCAGCATTACTTCTGTAGCCCTGTAATGAAATACGGAGTTTCCAGTTTCAATTTCCAGCATTTAACGAAGGAGGATGAGGTTCAGACGTGATCCATCCATGATACACTGATCACATTTCCATTCTCAGCAGATCCATGCTTGATATGCATGATCACATTCCTACTTAGCAGCAGCACCAGCAGCACTAAACTACACTTTAACCATTTCCATGAACTAACAGTTTGTAACCAAGAATCTCCGACCTGCTGCTTTTGGCACCATGTGCCTTGGCTGTGATTTCTGCAGTTCCAGAAAACAAGGCAAAGGTCACTGGTTTCTTCCAAATGCGGACTTGATGGTATTACATTTGGAATACAAAGTGACCATCAAAACTTGCTCCACCAACCTGAGAATTCACTGCATGACATGAAACACAAATAGAAGATTACACATCCCACTGAAATGGGTCCTCTGGATTTCTCTGAGTACTGAAGACAAGGTTTGTAGCTTTTAACCAAGGCTGCCTAACTGTCCTCTATAAAACCTGCTTCAAATCGTTGCCAAATCTTTGTCAAGTTTCACATGTGTGAATCAAAGTTTCACAGATGCTATTTCCTCTGGCTACCTTTTTGTTTTGGAACATTCAATACAAATAACAAAGCTTCTTGCCAATGCTTTTAAAAAAGGAGAAAACCCCTCACTTCTCTGAAGAACTTCCACAAATCCCTTGCTTGAAGCAATTTTAATGAAGTGAGAACTATGGCCAAAGCCTTCACCCTTTCCTTCAACACCTAGATTTACCAGATGAAACCTGGCTGGTTTTTTGTTTTCTAGCTCAGAAGCATCTTAAGAACAGTCACACAAGGGAGATTTGTAGAATCTGGCTTCCAAGTTACTTGAACTACGCTAGGGTTTTTCAGCAACTCTTTTCTGTTAAAATACATCACATAAAGAAAAAAAAAAAAAAAGGCAAGTACAACCCTCTTACCTGGCCTAGTCTCTGCATTATTCACCATTTGTTCTTAAGACTAGAAAAATCTGTATACAAACATTTGTAAAAACTTTAATTATATGGAGTAAGAAAACTCAATCATACCTGGGATCAAAGAGGAAAACAGAAGATTCTAAACACCAACTCCCATTCTCCTTCCCTTTTTTCTCTCCACTTGATTTTAATGCGTATTTGCTGTAGTTTAGCTTTCTCTTTTACACATGAAGGAAAACCTCACAGGTGCCACCATAAAAAACACTGACAAAACACAAACACGTATTACAGTCCTGCCCTTAATGTAAGCTGCTGTGTGACCACTGACAAGAAAGCACATTTCCAAGGACAACATGATGTTTTGCTGGAGCAGAACCGCCTGAGTACTGCTAGAGGATAAACATTCCAACGAGAGTAACAACTTGGAATACAATGCCACTTCCTCTGCAAAATGATTTCATTTTCCTTTTGCAAGGAAAAATATTGTTTATTAAAAACAAAAAACAAACAGTGACAACTACTGAACACCATTACATAGTTGTTCTTGTGTGGTTACTGGAGAGCAGGCAAGCGTGACAAGCTCCAGTCCCTGCAAGGAACTGGAAACTCTTTGTATTCCAACAACTGCAGTTGCTTTTCCTCTAATTGACTCTAGAGCAGAAAAATCTGTGGCCCAAATGGATCAAACTGTTATATCAATTATTATTTATTCATTATTCAGTGTAGACCCTGGCTCCACAGTCAGCCACTCCAAGCCACAGAGCAATTCCTTACTGGCCATCTGCTACCATCCTCTCCCTTGCACCAGCACTCCTGCCTGTGCAGCTACACTGCCAGTTTGGTCTCATTACTGAGAACAAATCCTGAACAAACAAAAGCCACAAATAGTTTTCAGCCCTTCTGAGGCATGATCCAGTTCCTGCTTCAGTTGAGTAACCTCTAACATCAACCTAAGGGAGAAGACGAGAACGTGGCTTTATGAGTATTGAAGAACAAGACCAAGACTTCTGGCAGTAGCTGGGATTTGGCCTAGCTGGTTAATAACAACTATGAAACTGCCTTCTTTTTCTTTGGGGGGGGGGAGGCAGTTTCCTTAACTCACAAACACTTCTAATAAAACGGGTCTTTTCAGAGTAGCAAATACAGGACTGTAATTTGCTCCCAAGTTTTGCTCATTATGGGTACGTACAAAGCATGGCATGTCCTTGTGTATACACACCATGGTATTTTAAGGATGGCACATAGTGGAGCTAAGCAAACACTTTGGGAGTGAGATGAAACCACTTTTCAGATGAGCAGGGAGAGATTTTCAGTAGCTTTAAAAGGAAGTCAGGTGACCTGGCAGCCGGGCCTTATGACTGGCCAGCAAACAACAGGACAGATTAGACAGAATTACAGACAAACTGCAACTCATGCACTGCTACAGCACAGATGATGCAAAGTGGAACTGTTTAACCATGTCTGAAAACAGGAATTAATTCTCACCCCTTCACATGGGGTTTGCAGCTAAAGAAGTTTTTACATGTGCTCTGCTTCCAACTTCCCAGAAACACCCCTCCAATCTTCTTCTCTTCCAACAATTTCATTCCCTTTCCTCACTAAACTTGGCACCCACCCAGCAGCTGGACTCTCCAGCTCACCAAGGCCAGTTAAATCTGGGAAGCTCAGTTCCTCGCTGTCCAGCAGGCACTGCAGGCCCCTCTGCTTTTTGGATGCAGAAACACAGACACACAGTGTTTACCTCCAAGGAAAGCAGCCTTTAGACTACACCTACAAAGCTGGTACAGCAGCACACACCCCTCAATTGATAAAACTGCATTAAAAGAAGCTGTTTGGGTTTAACACAAACCTACTCCTTGTTGATTTAAAACTAAAAAAGTCAAATCATAGCATGAAACTCTCAGGTCTAGCTTTTTATACAGTGTAACAAAGACAGTTTAAATGACATCTGAAAGCCTTGGTCACCCCCACTCTCTGGGATCCAACTTGACTGGTCTAAAATTATCCCCTCTCTTGGGTCCTCCCTACTGGCCCTTTGCTGTAAGCTACTGATTCTGCAATGCTTGTGTGAGCATTTCCCAATTCACATCAGGCAGAAAATCTGTCAAGTTAGCGCACATGATTTTTGAAGCTGTTTAAACTACTCTTGCAAATTTTGCCCGAAGCTAACTTGGGGAGGACTTACATGAGCTGTCTCTCCAGTGGATATATGAGGGCAGTGACTTTCTTTGGCAGCACAGTTTCCTTAAATTAGCTGTTTTCAGCACATTGACAAACAAGTTGAAGTCTTGCTTTAACAAAGAGTTGAGAAAAGAAGGAGAAATAAAAAAACGTCTTTTGATAGAAAACCTTTCATCAAGATTTTCTAAGCAGACATTACTTGGAATTTAATCAGATCAAAGTCTGCATTCCTTAAGCATTCCATTTTCTGGTATGCAAGTGTCTTGGCTAAAACAAAGGAGACTAAGCTCAGTTTGAAAACCTCTCACTGCAACATCTTCACTTGGAATCATAACACGGTTCACATGTACTGCTTTGATTCCCAGCAAACACAAAACAGAATTTACCTCTACTGTATTTATTCATCATCTATTTTTATCTAAGACATGTGCTTTTCTCAGTTCTCACACTCAGGACCATGGAGAATAAATACCAGGATATGGACATACTCCCTCCAAAAACATCAACATACCTCCCGTCTATGGACTCTCCCAATCAAGAAACAATTCCTCTATTTCCTTGACATCTCTTCACTCTCCCATGAAGACTGCAAGCCAACTGATGGCTCAAGACTTGAGTACAACTTGTCATGTCCACAGGGGCAGAACTAACCTGGCTGTCAGCTCATAACTTACAGCAACTTATTCTTAGTGATCTGGTTTGTAGTGCAGGTGGGAGTTGAGCTGCCATGCAGAAATGGGAACGAATGTGGCAAAGGGCTGTAAAAAAAGTTCAGCTGAAGACATTATTTTGCAGGCTCGAACTGGGATGCCGAATTTGAAAGTCAAGTCACTTAATACATATTTTTATCTTGTTTTTAATGAAAAGCTTGCTAATGTTGCTACACTTGTCCTTACATCATGGTAAGTTGTATGCAAAAATAAACTTCAGTACAGGACACAATACAAGCTGCCACCTCAAGAGCAAGGGCTGAGCCAGTGAAACAGGGCTCTCAGCAAGAGGACAGAAGGCTCTGGGTTCTATGGGGCAACTTCACGTTTCCTTACTTCTACAAGTTAAAAGTACCATGTTTTCCTCATCGTCCAGAGACTGGTCAGCAAGCACTCAGAGGGCTTCAGGGTCTTCACACACATCATCTCCTCAAACCCATTTCTCTCTCTTTTCTGATTTTACATGGAAAACATGGGGCAGGAAGTGTGAATGAAAGGCAGTGCAGAAGCAGATATGAAAAACAGAAAAGACTCCTGCCAATAAACTCTGCTGCACATACAGCTTCTCACAAAATAAGACAGGAAATCAATCACATGATAAATATTAGTGCCTCCATTTCATGATAAGACTTTCAGATACTATACTAGACACCATAGCCTGTAGCTTAAAATCCACAGCCAACCTTCTGTTATTCATAAAAGGAAGGCGAAGGAAGAGTCAGATACGAGGACAAAGCAATCCCACAGGTTAATATAAAACGTAATGCAGAGAGTGTACAATCATAGGCAATGACAGTCCTGACAGAAAGGTATCAAGGACCTCTAGGCAGGACTGAGCCAGTCTAGAAAAACCCTGTAAGACAGTACAGTGCCTCTGAACACATTTACACTGCCCATGGTGGTCCTTCCACACCCATCTTAGGCATCCCATGTACATCGATGGCAATGATAAAAGACCCTCAACAATCTGCTCATGGCTATCAGTCACACCCCAAGAGATCATGAGTGAGGAATATTGTGTGGTACTGTCACTTTGCTAGATGTTCTGCCCTGGCTTTCATCTCAGTAAGTAAAATATTTCATATATTTAGCCATTCTAATGGCTCTGTGAGTAAACTGTAACTTAGGGAAGGATAACTTGGAATAGAATAAAAGCAGGAGGAATGCGTCAGTCAGGAGGGCTGGAAACATAAAATGCAACTAACAAAGACTTCTTATCTATATATCTATCTATCAGTCATATATTTATTTTGCTAAAAGCTTTAATTCATCTTAATACTGGACATAAAATTCTCCATCTACAAGCATTTTCACATATAAATATGTCAGCTAATATAACAGCTGCTATTTACCTATTGTCACATTAATTCTGCATATTCCCCCTATTATTTCACCAATCAGTTAACAATGTGTTATTATAGTCCCTTTTCCCACAAGTTTAAGTAGAATGATAGAATAAAGTCCACAGATGGACAGACAATAAAGAAAAAAAAATGCTATTGCTGTGCATACATTTCAAAACATCCGAAGGGAAGAGCTAGAAACAAACCAGACTGAAAATTCAAAGGGCCTAAAAAGCAAAGTGAGTAATTTCACATAAAAAGGCCAATTACTTTCAGAGAAAGGCAAGCATTTCTATAAAATTTTATGCCTGTTATTACTGCATTTCTCTGACACTCTTAATAGAGTGCCTCTGTATTTATGGCACTCAGATACAGCTTCATCAGACTGCACAGTAAAGTCACCAAATGTCTCATATCACTGCAGACACTGATCCATCTTCTGCAGAGCTATATTTTACTGAGGAGAAAAGTCAGTAAAGTCCAACAGTCAAAAGTCCTATGTTCTTTTAATGGCTCCTTGAGGCCATCTCTCATGCTGACATCATCCCTTACAAATAAAGCCTGTTACACTTTACACAAGCAGTGTTTCAATTTCAATAGGACAATTATTGCCAGAATTCCAGAAAAAGAGCTCGAGTCTTTCTAAGTCATCTGAGCAGTACAAGCCATTTTATTGTCAAGAAATAAAATAACAGGATAGGATATGCACGGAAAATATCCCATATCAGAGGGAACAGACAAATGAAGATATAAATGGCAGCAACTGCTAAAACATATGTTCAAAATATGAAATAAATTTTGAATCTGGAAACCATAAAAGTCACCTTCAGTCAAAAACACACCATGCAGATATTACCAGGGCTCAAGGGCTACAGGACTGGTGGTCACCATCTCATACATCTTCACTTTTTGAAAAAAAAAAAAAAAAAAAAAGAAAAAAGCTAAGCTTGCTAAAAACTAGTAGCAAGGGTATCAAAATGATTATGTTCTTCAATTAGTATTTGAGGTGAATTGTATGCTCTTTGTTCACAAAATAACATTATGAGTGTGGAAGCAAACACCTTTTATAAAACAAAATCCAAACTCATCTGACCACACTGAAGTTTTTTTTTCTTTCAAAACCAAACCATACTGATTCCTCTTCAGGGAAATGCTTAAGTTGAGGTTTAACAGCAAACATTGCTCTTAAGCTGGGATGAAAATTAATCTCAAACTGCAGTAGTCACTTTGAAAATTTTTGGCTGGGTGGTTCTATCCCTCCAGCTACTCCCGTGAAACAGTTTTCTGCATGTACAACTTTTATCTATACCAGCTCACTGCAAACTGATGAAAATGAAAGCTAGAAAAATTCTTGACAAACACTGAGCCACAGAAGAGAAGCTGCGCAGCCACTGCCCACACTGCACAACAATGATGAGAATTTCACTTCCAGAGATCTGTTATTCCATTTCATAATGATTACTTCAACTGCTGGTATTTTTAGCTGTACATGTACATGAAACTGTAATTTAAAGTGTACATTTGAAAGCATATAAGAATTTCAAATGGAAAAACCTCCAAGTAACAGAGAAACTGCCTCACCCCTGCTAACACAGGGCCACAGGCAGGACACACGAGATGTGTGAGAGCATTCACTGCTCCTCAGCAACACGACACTGCCTTCTGCCCGCTGCTCCTGAAATACTTGACTGAGTTCCAACAGAGCAGGGTTTCATTTTCCAAGACGGCTTCACAAAGTTACCAGTGAGGGGAAGTGTGCAGTAAATTAACTCATCCCCCCCAGCCCCTTAGATAAAGTTCCTTCAGGTACAAAAGGAATCACCCAACGAAAACAAAATCAACTTTAAAAAAAAACCACATAAATTTAAAGCAAAACACATTTTAAAAGCTTTGAAAATGGAGCTAAGCCTATTGTCAGATTGCAAGTCCATGTGCAAACCTCTGGATCCATCTATTATTTTTTCCTATCAAAAATTATGAGTGTTGTTAAAACATACACTTGATATTTATTCAATCCACTTACCTTTCCCACAACTTCACTAGGATAACAGGCTTGAGTACAAAGAGGGTCAACAGCCTTCAGCTTGGGTGAACAGGAGGCAAATTAATAGTCAGAGACTGCAAAAATATTCCAAAGAAATCTAACCCCAAATAACAGAAAACAGTCCCAATGCAAAAATCACTCCCTGGATTTTAGTCAATAGATTTAATGGAAGTAATTCAGCTTTAACAACTTCTTAAAGTCTGCACGGGCTTTGGGGGGAGATAAGAGAGAAGTGCTTTGATGCAGCAAGGTTACTGGAAAACTTCAGAGTCTTGGAATTACAGATCTGATATTCACTGAATAGCAAATAAGCCATTGAACCACGCACAAACTGGAAGGGCTGGTTAAACACTGAAAATAATTTGCCCTGATATTTGAACAACATCATAAGAATGGCACAGTATTAAAAGATTCATCTAACTTCAGTATAAATATGGAAGTGATCAGCAAAAAAAAAAAAAAAAAAAAAAATAAAGGTAGGAAAATGTGAGTCAAGCAGGATATCTGATATTATATTAAAAAATAAAATTATGATAAAGCACTAACAACAGTGGCAGTACAGGGTATTTCTCTTGCCCTGAAAGTAATACTGAGTTCATTACTGTAATCAGAATATGATGAAGAAAATATATCCTGAGATCAGCAGAGGCACAGAAATGCATCTCTACTTCTAAGAGAAGTAAAATAAAACTCCCTGGCCACTATAAAAAAAATGAGAAACTTGTGAGAAGTCTCACCACAAACCATATTTCAAAATAAAACTATTTTGGTTTGTATTTCTCCTGATAGTATTTAAGAAACAAGAATCTTTTATTTACACAGCACCTACAGCCAACGAAGAAACAACTGTTGCAACTGTGACAAGAAATACTAAGTAAAAGAGAGTACTGCATTTCAGGGATGCAGAGTCAGATAACAAGAGTGGCAGGATCATAAGACAAGTAGCCATAAACAGACCAAAAAAATGAAAGTTTGCCACTGGAGTTTGACATCGCCAGAAAAAATTAATACCAACATTACACCCAGAATGACTCTTCTTCACAACATGCAATTTTATGATATTACATAATGTAGTCACATAGCTTCAAATCATCTGGCACAGAAATAAAATACAAAGGCATATGAAAAACCTGTTTCAATCAATTCACTTATATGCGATATAAAACTTGAAATGAGATTTAAAAAGTCCCCCACATAAGATGGATGACCTATAATTTTTTTTCCTCCTCTCTTCATGGAGCACAAACTCTGGTTTCCAGCTTCAAAATTAAATGCTTTTGCCAGAGAAGTAAAACAATACACCAAACAAGTTCTTCTCTAAATGCCTCTGACATAAGGATGTGTTGTGGTGCACACAGGAAGGAAGCAGACAGTGCCACACAAAATAAGGAAAGCAAGATACAAAGAATTGGGAAATGCAGCGATAGGATTTCTTTATAGTTCAAACAGGCAAATCTGAAATGCATACTGTAAATATGAACAACGCTTTTTTCTAACATGACTAAAAAACAGACACCAGTGTTCAGCAGACTGAAACACCTCCAGCTGAGGAAAACTGAAGTATAAAGTGCTTCTCCAAGGGTGAAGTGGCAGCCAGGCCACAGACTGGAGAAGAGAAAATCTCAGGGTTCTACTCAGGCCTTTTTGTTTGTTTGTTTGCTGCTGTTATCCCAAACAACTGTCAGGTATCAGACACATTTCTCCTGACTATACTGAGAAAGCCCCAGGGACATGTGCTGTAGATATTCATTAAAAGAAGAAGCACCTTCCCCAAAACAGAGAGAACAACACCTCATTTGAGTTATCCCAGAATCCATTCATACAGCTTGCAACGCATGCTTCTAAAAACCCCTGTATTTCTTTTTATAACATTTTCAGCACAGTCAAGAATTGAAAAGAACTCTTATCACATGGCAAGGATACAGCTAAAGTTAAGGGGTTTTTTAAAATCACATTTCTATATGAAAATCTAATTAGAGAGAAAGAATAACAATTATTATTAAAACAGTTAAAGGTTCTTTTTCCATTTATATATTGCAAATCTGGCAGCACTGGGGCAACAACTGCATTATTGATGAAAATCTGTAATTTTGCCTTTTGTTTTATGCATCCAAGAAGGAAAAATGCCTTTTAAGTGAAAGGAATATAAACTGAATAGTATTTAATTTTATTTATATGTGGAAAACTACTTAAGCAGTCTGATTACAAACTGATAACATGTTTTTCAAATGGAATTTCCAGACTTATTTCTTAACCACTACAGGGTAATACAGGGGCTGTGAGCAGAAACTGCAGTGCAAAAATGTTGATAAAAAACCCAAAAAGATACATTTCTCATTTTACCATATTTGTGAAAGCAGAGATGGCAGATGTTTAAAATATCACATCTGTATTACTCAGTTACATAATTCACAGCCAGATCATGAGCTGAAATGTGTGTGTGTAATTTCCTTCATCATGCTCAGAACACAATGCCAGTTCTGAGCTAATCAGCAGTGAAGGTTTGATGACTGTTACCAACAGTGAAGCTCCTGGGATTTCCACACTAACTTCTAATGGTAATTGTAACAACCTGACACACAGCCATCCCTGAATGATGTGACACAACTTGCACCCAGCAGAACAGAGTTATTAAATATTTAACATCTGAATATTTGCAGTAAGTTTACAGCTCTAATGGCTGACCTGCTGTTTTGGCATAGATGGGTTCCAAAGATAACTTTTTTACCTTGCTAAGCACAAATCTTCACAGTCCTTTGCAAGCCAGCAGTATGAAAGGAAATAGCAGATATTTTATGGCTCATAACCACATTCAGTCGTGGTCCTCTACGAAAACATTTATTCCATAGCTGAGCTTGGAACCAATGTAATGACAAGCTCCTAATTGTCCTGCTATTATTGTGCTCAGTGACTCTCAGTCCCTGAGAACAGCATGACTGACACTAGCTCAAAGACCAGTAGAAGCCTTGGTCTATGACTGAACTAAAGGTCAATATATGTGACCACAAATAATAGTAATCATTAATTAAGCACATTCAAATTATTACTTGTCTCATCAGCATCCTAAAATTATTTTTTTCCTTGGCTTTTAAAAGGTATTTCTCCTGGTATTTAAAAAGGTATTAACCAAATGTTAAGATACCAATTATTCATCTTTTTATCACGGTGACATCTTGGATGAGAAGACTGGAGCTGGTGATGAGAGAGGCACTTGAGACCAGGCAAGATGAACAAGAAAAGTAGAAAGTGTTAAGACATGGAAGCTGGGCTAAAGGAGACAAAAAAACCCCATAAAAACAACCAACCAACCGACCAACCATAAAAAAACAAAAACCCTACAAAAACGTGGGCAGAACAGACAGAACTGAGACAACAAACATTGCTGGGAACAACATGTGACATGGACACAGGAAGAAACCTGTGTAGAGCATAATCACCTGGCAGAACATAATCACCTCCAGAACACCCAAACACAGAACCTAAGATCTGCTCAAACTATCACCTCTGCCCTCAAACATCTGTACAACTTGGAAGTACAGCATTCCACCCTACAAACAGGTTCCAGGGAATGACAGCCTCCTGCTATCTTGCTGGCTCACCTAAAAGAAATGCAAAGGTTTGAACTGGCCAGATGAGCCACGCAGATGCCAGCTTTATTCCATTTAACCTTCCTAGAAAATTCAGACTGCATCTCTGACTAAAACTCAGCCTGAATTTAGAATTCAGCATCAGGAAAGCAACCTGAAAACACAATGATATTTCAAACAGAGAAAACTCAGTTAAGAACACTGCTAAATCAAGCACAAGGATGATACAGTCTATCATCAAAGATGCCCACAGAACTTTAATTGCTTGTTTCCTGTGCATATCTACCATCCACATGTCTTTAATTAAAAACCACATACCACTTTTCATTCTTCTTCAAAATTTTTCTGTTTAAATAATTTTTTTCAGACAAGATGAAGTTACTGTAAGAATCAGGACTGATCACAGTCAAAGTCTTATAAAAGAGAGTGCTGTTGAAAAACCATTGGGGAAAAAAACCAGGGAATTACACAAAGAAAAAGGGATTGTTAAACTGAAAGTAGTGAACGCTGCTTTGGAAAAACAGATTGCATACTGTCAGTGCCATATATTTCCTTCATATTACTAAGCAAATTTTCTAAACTCATATTTCAAAAATACAATAATTAATCATATTTCTTCTAGTTGTTGGGCTTGATTCCCAGTATTTCTGAGGAGTCACCAAGACATCTGAAGTTATTAAAAGCTACATTTAAAAATAATGACTTTAAGTTCAGGCACTAAGTATTTTAAATTTTTAAATAATCAGCAGATGCTTTCAAACTTTGTACCATTCCAAGCTTCATATATATAAAATGCAGTAACATTACCATGCTTCACTGCGCAGAGATTACATTAAAAATAGTGTTTCAAAACTTTTCAATAGTCTGGAGCACTACCCCAAAAGCCCAAGGCAACAATAACACATTTCTGTATTCAAAGCTAAGTTTCAACAATAAGCTGAATAAAGAAACTAAAATTCACATGGGTCACCGCACAATGTCTGGGTGGTGGGTGGAACTGAATAGATGCCCCCCTAATCCTCCTGCTCTCTGCAGAGAGCATATTATGGTCACAAACCATATGTTCCAGCAGCCAACACCTCGGCTGCATAGCAAATTAGGGGGTTTTGGCATTTTCTCACTTTGGAGTGCCTGAAGCTCATTGGAAGAAAGTTATGAGTGTAAATACTTTAACTTTCAAATCAGCCACATTATCAGCTAGATGAGAACAAAGACTCCTCACTCCAGAAAGACGTGGGCTCTCAGTGGAAGCAGGAGTTTGTAGTGTGGCATTGTAAGTGAGGCTGAAGTCAAGGATTATTGTGACAGTTTTGGGGACTTCAGGCTGAAACATTAAACCCTCTTCCTGCACAAATATAGAAGTAAAACTTAGGCACAACAGCTTTATAAAGAAGAGACCACAATTCTGTTCCCTTTGCATCTTCTCTAAATATCTGTAATTCAGGCAATTAAGGCAATACTTTTAATTCTGATGCACTGATAAATCCAACCACTAGACATTTCTAACATGAATGAACTTCCACTCCTTCACTTTGAAGAGAGGGACACAGCAGATGAAGAAGAAAGCACCCTGCACAGCACATGGCTGCAGATGAGTACACAACTGCAATTCATTCAAGCTGTTTGGCCAGCATCAGAAACCATGAGATTCAAGCCTGATTAGTTATTACAGAGAGAAGAACCCTTGAATTGAGTTATAGCCTTTTGTTAGCTACCATGTAATTTTATTTTTTACACATGGTACATAATTTGCAGTGTTTGTTGTAACTAATTCGGTACTGCTGGTTCTTCTGAATAAACTAATTACATCTACTCATTCTAAACATGAACCGGAAGTTTAAAACTACTTACATAAAATAATCTATTTTGCCAAATGAATGCACAAAAGCCAAACCTATCAGCAATAACATTTCACTGAACCAAACTGAGCTCTATAAGCCGTACTGTAGAATAAAAAATTCTTACTGAGTCAAAGGCCAGCACACTGTTTGACAGAAAATGATTACCAAATTTACAGCAGGTCAGTGGTAAGAGGTTACAAAACAGAGTTAAGGTGTCATTTCACAACAGGTATGAATGAATTTAAGCTTACACACCTACCAGAACAGACCCTCTCATCCTTATTGCCCATGAAGTTCTTCCATCCTTTCCTTTTGCTGGCATTCACATGCAGGTCAAAATGCAGTGAGCTGTCCAAGGATTCGATACAAGTAGTTATTGGCTGGATTTTCAGCCAGGTAAGTATGAAACAGCTTGCTGCAAGGCACTAGGATTGCTGATGTTGACTGTGCAGCAGGAGATGAAGACAGAACTTCCCCTTTTGGCATCAGCACAGAACTTGGATCATATTAGGCTGTGTATTTATGATGGCCTTCAGGGAGCATTTAACAAGGATGAATTTTTTTACCTCCAAGCACAGCTACAGCCATGGGAGAACAGGGCTGGAAGTGCCATGAAAGAAACACAGGTATTTCCTTTTTTCCCCTAAATTCTAATTTGTCCTTCATGTGACTGCAGGGCTCAATATCTCCAACTATGAATCCCTACCCTCTTTACTTTTTATGTAGTTAACATTTATCTCCAAAAATATAACTACGAGGGCATATGCAAACAGGACAGTATTAAAAACAAATTAAATCTGATTATGATGGACTCAAGGAAGGGGAAAACTAGTGAAGTAACTAGAAACACATGCAACACCACTGACGACTACTTACAAGAGCTCACTGGTAGTAAAATTTGATGGTGGGACTTTATTGTTTGTTTTAAAAGATAAACTCGTTAAACAAAGGCAATCTGAATGTCACATATTGCTTTTATTGCCACAAGGATTAGAAACTACAAGCTCAGATTGCTTTTTCCCAGTTGACATAAAATGTTAGGCAAAAAGACTTCCTGTGTGCCAAGAACAGTTGAGCATTACTGCAGTTCTCAGGTCCCCATCCAAACCCAACACATTCCAACAGAAATGAACTATAAACTACCACAGCCTACTGCTCTGTTTTTTCAGGGTAACAACAACCATAAAAACAAAACAACAAAAAAACCCAGAGAACTGACCTCAATTTAGCAATTTACCAAAGCACCACACAGACAACTCCATTAGACCAAGAACTGCCAGTATTTATACACAGACCACATGAGATCAAGACTTCCTAATAACAGAAACACAAGAACAACAAAAACAAAAGGGAGTGATAATCAAATTAAACAAGGACTGACACATGTAGGAGCTAAGACCAAAAAATGCAGCTGGATGGAACAAGCTGGATTACTGTCCAAAGTCAGGGGAAGGGTTCTGATCCTCTCTCCTTCTCACTCCCACAGCTACTAGAACCTCTGGACAGGGCGTTTCTCTTTGGGGTTTGGTAAGGACACAAATGCAATCACGAGACTCTGAACGAACCTACTGATATATCAGGTTTTGGGCTTTAATACTGAAACTTTAGATAACCTAAGTATCAAAACTGTAAACTCTGTTGGCAGACTGAGACTTGAACAAACTGTAATTCCAATTCTTTCCAAGTTACCTTAAAGATCACAACAAGTCTACATTCGAAATACAGTAACTGAGATTTAAAAAAATTACTTTTAGCTGGTTTTGACTGTGCTGTTGTGGCTTTAAGAACAAACGTTTGGGTCACAGGGCCACTGTTATCTGAGCCACGCTGTGCTTCCCAAGCCATTGTACGTTTCATTAGGCAGCACCAACTGAACTCCTAGCAGGAATGAAAAACACCAGTGAGATCCTTCACTGCAGAACACTCACACACTCATTGCAGTCCTTCTGGATGCATGCAAGCACTTGGCATATAGAAATTTTACTGACACTATGGTCAGATTTTACCATTTCTATGGAGAGCTAGTAAGAACAAAATTACAGAGATGCCTTATTGGTAAAGCCATTGTAAAGGCACTGCAGGCCATTTTATTCTTCCCGGTCAGAGTCCTTCCATCCTTTTTTGCTACTAATATATTCCAGAAACAAGACATAGTGAGCTGCATGTAATTATCTTATTCAATTTCCATGCAATGAACATTTATTTTATTGCATAAACCCACTTATTCCCAACTTCTCCTTTAAAAATGGAGACAGTGAGTGGTTTAAGTAATTACAGCTGTCATGGAGGGTTTGACAAATAACTTTTCTTCTCAATGTATGCTTGAGGCCACTGGGAAAGCTGTCAAGTAATGACATAAGAATCTACATTAACGCTGGCAAAATGCAAGTGTGCTTCCTTTCACATTTAACTCAGGTTGTTTATAGCCCTTCCTTTTCCAATTCTGTGGTCAAGAACAGAAGTGGAATGAACGAATGGGTTGTAACTGAGATAAAATGGGGAGAGATAATGAATGTTAAAGCATATCCTTCATTTGATAATGAAGAAGTTTGCTCATTCTTCAGCACTGATGAGCTCTGTAAACCTAAGCCACTTCCTAAAAGACCAATTAAGCTGTAAGGGAGGATTATAAAGGAATGAGATACTCTTTCAGTATCTAAGTTATTAGTTATTACAACACTGCATTTCTTGCACATCCCTCACACATGAGAACATGACAGGGGTCATTGCATCACACACTGCAGGGAATTACATTCCTGCTAATCCATGCCAAAGCTTTCCAGCACAGACTATCCCATCTTCAGCTTGATTTCATATGTGATCTTAATTCCAGTCAAAGTACAAAACAACTATAAACTCACTACTGCTTTACTGCCTGATGATGTTATATGCTCAGTTCTGAGAGTAACCTTAAGCACTGATCTTGGTTTAAAGAGTCACATGTGGGTCTTCATCATCTGGAAGAAAGCAGTGCCCAGAAGCAGCCAAGGCCGTGACATGACTAGACAATCCACTTTCCAGTGAGAAGTTTAAGGACTGAAGAAAATTATTAATGAGGAACTTTATTTTACCATCTAAATGAAATACTGTATTCAAAAGTTCAAAAATAAAGTGCAGCAAACCTCACCTGTTTTTGCTGCTCTGGTGACTGTTTACTGAACGGTTAAGAACGGTACTTAGAAGCTATTACAACTTGAGCTGGTATTAGTCAAATCTGAACCCTTACAAGGTCCAAAGAAAGGTTATCTTTCCATTGAATTAATACCTGAAAATGCATCTTATGGCTGACATCACCCACCATAAACCTCAAAATCCGCACAAGGGCACCCAACTAAACTTGATCAAAGCTCTGATCCCTGACACCCTGTTCCTACTGACCCGCTTTGCTGGCTCACCAGTGTTGAGAGGAGTTTCCAGGCTAGGCCAGTGGCTCTACTAGGGCTCCAGGCACTGTGAGATCCTGGTCTTCTGGCAGGGTAGTTACATTAATGAGGGATGTGATTCATCCCCACCTCCTAAGCATCAATGTGGTCACACTGACATGCAGTTACTTTTATTGCTACTAGAATGGGAATGAGGTGTATCAGTATATGATTCACGCTAGAGATGTGTCTGTTCAGGCACATGAGGAGGAAGGTTTGCACACTGCTGTTTCATATTAAGGTTTGCAACTGAATTTGTAATTTGGGAGCAATTTCAGTAATTTTTATGAAACACAGACATGCAGCACCTCATGCATTTGGAGTCTGGCACAGCATGTAGGGTGGCTCTTGAAAGTCTACAGTGTGGGGTGCTGTTTACTTTTAGTGTTTATAACACCTAACACAAAATACATTGTATTATATTATTTGTGGCTAGTCCTATATAAAAGAATTTTAAGCCTCCCATGAACAAAACTTTGCCCAGCATTATTCAAAACAAATAAGTCACAGAACAGACCACGCTAAAAAAACCCCACAAGATTAAGTTATTCACAGAAGCCTTCAAAACAGAGAATTGAAACATGATGTGCATCCCCACACACTCAATAAGCTTTGCTTTTTACAATTTAAGAACAGTTCTAGCTTTTTTCTAAGGTTCATTGTGATGAAAAATGCACAAAAGTGTATGGCATGAACTGCTGCTTATTAGCATTTAATGCTTCTTGAACAACTACAATGCAAATATTCATCACAATAGATGGGAACCTTGGTGGGAACAAGAATTCCCACAAATTGTTTAAGAGTACAGTAAAAGAATAGTGTTATAAACAAAAAGCCCAAACTCCTCACAAATGTGTATGCTACATTTGCTTACAGATTAATCCACTACACATTCACTGTGCAACAGCACTTGCACAAATGAAACAAAAACTAACCCAAAAAGTTATATCCTGAGACAAGAAGCACCTTTTAATGTATAGATACATTCAAGACATGCAAACGACTGTTGTCAAAAGGTTTGCTAATTTTCATGAGAGTTTCTTTAGTTAGTGAGAGATTTTGGCATAAGTAGGAGGTTACAGAGTATGAAGTCAAGACAATTTAAAGAAGGTTCCATTTTGAATTACTTAACTGACAGTATTACCAGCACACTTACTAACAACATGGTAACTTGAAAAAAAAGTTACACTGGAAGCTAATTTCTAAGCTTTCAAGCTACAACTCAGTACTAGAAAATCCAAGTTACTAATTTCAAAGCTAAAAACAGATGGCATGCTGACACCTTTTAAAGCTACTTTGACTTCATTTATACAACTGCACGATCAAAATTGACTAAATCTGATCTATATAATTTTCCCAAGTCTCATCTCTCTATTTAGTACAGCAGTATGCAAACACAGATGTATTTTCACTTCTGATTGAGATACTTACAGTCACAGAATACGTTTTTAGTCTATTCTTATGAATACATTTAAGGAACAGAGAGAATAAAAACCTTATTGCTTCCTGCACCTTGTAAAGTAATTAATAATCTTTAATATCCTTAAATACACGTTATACGCGAGAAAAAAAGAAAAGGGCTGTGATTATATTCAGTGTTTTTCATATCTTTTTTATGGCTGTTTGAAGTTACAATAACAGAAGCATAAGACCTTTTAGAACTTATAAGAAATAGCTTCTTTAGCATACACGCACCTGACAGGTCTTCTTGGAAAGATGTTTACCAGTGTCAGCAGGAGAAGATGAGAGACTGTGAGGGTGCACACGTATATGTATATATACACACTCACATAGAGATGTATCAGAGCAAGAACAACACTGGCTAAAAACACAGCAGTAAGCAGCAATGCTGAGAAAAACCCCACAACGCTTTTGAAAACAATTCGCCATAAAGGAAACATTTTTACGGCAGAGATGATAAAGAAAAAAAACCCCCTACATATGGGAGAGATCTCATCAAGCGGGCAGAGGAAGAACCCTGCCACAGCTCCTCCATCCTGCCTCAGCCGAGGAGAGGAAGGGCGGAGAGCGAAGGGAAGAGGCGAAACCAGCTTCAGTTTAACGAAGAGACAACAAATTGGTCGCCTCAGACTCAGTCCTGAGCGGAGGGCTGGCTGGGCAGCCAGGAGCCCCAAACTCTCTCCGAGAGCCCCGCTCCCCTTCCCCGCTACCTCGCCCCTCTCACCAGCCTGGGTGGTGTCGCTGAGATCGTGGTTGGCGGCGCTGGCCCGCGGATAGTCCCGGAGCTTCCTGCCGCTCAAACTGAGGGTCCCGCTGACCGCCGCTTCTTCTAGGGCTCGGTCTAAGGAGCGGCTCCAGGAGCCGGGAGCCGAGGGACCAGGCGGAGCGGGACAAGCCGCGGGCATCGCGGCAGAGCCGCCCTCCGGCGCCGCCATTTCCCCGCCACAGCCCGGCCACACGGCGCATGCCAGAGCGCGCGGCAGGGGCGCATGCGCGGCCGCCACCCGACAGCGCCGGGAGCGCGCGGGCACCGCATCCGTTCGGGCCGGGCCGGGCCGGGCCAGCCTCGCTTCTCCAGCCTCTCCTCGGGTCAGCCGGCCTGCAAGGGAGCCACCCTCCCGGACACGCCTGGACACCTGCTGCAAATGTTAGAAATTCTAGTTTTCCCGACAACGTGAGATGTCAGAGGATGGTTTCTGGGTGCGCATCGCTCAGAAGCTGCTGCGTGTCGGGCCCGTTCCGGCAGCAAAACAAGAGAAGAGCGCAGAGAGCTCCGCTACATGGGAAATGTAACAACTGCTTCACGTTTTTTAACTTAAGGATTGATGGCATTAAAAGGCCACACCCTTCGTGACATCTTCATTAAATGCCATCTTGCCGAGCTGCTTCCACTGAACCCACCTGATGCTGCAGCCAACACACCTGAGGTGATACTGAAGAACAAAGGCTGTCAATAATCAAGTAGCAAGACAATCACAAAATGTCACATCAAGTACATTTACAGGCAGTATTTTGTCCGGCATTGCCAATTAATAGCAGCATTTCCACTGGTGTCTCCTGCTGGCACAGCACTCCCACACCCCACGGAAGCTGCTGGGGCTGTTCCTGCAGCACAAGGTGTCGATCACAGCGATTCTCTCTCGCTATTAAGACATGTCACAGCAACAATCGGTGCTTGGGCTGACACAGCTCGTACTCTCACCACACCAAACCAGTAAACTCCGCAGTGCTACTGAAACACTAATTAGTAGCTGACAGGCAAATGCAAGTGAGCCTCTACAGTGCCGCTCCAAGAAGTGCTCCCCTGTCCGGGTGTTAAGCTGGGCAAGGAGTGTGAGTCCTCTTTTACGTTAGGTTGCTTTCTGCTGTGTTCTTCAGAATATTTAATAAGAATTTGTTCAATAATATCCCCTTGCAGGCTCTCAGAAAATTCACATAACCAGTATATTGCCCAGGTGATTATAACAGGAACAAGACAATATCAAACCTGTAACATTTTATTTAAAAAAAATTAACAACTTCAGAATAGATCAAATGTAATAACTTCTCCAAAAATACCAAAAGGTACAGTGTAAAGCATCTTCTCATTAAATACAAACTAGCACTTTCGATGCACTGCATCAATGTTTTGCATCTAGGCTGATGCAAAAGAATATTTTTTGTTGCATCCTGCCACAGGGAAAACGTATACATTGAAACAGGATGACTGACTACACTTGACCTACTCAAATTCTAACAGTGGGACATTTTTTTAAAAAAATTTTACTAGTAATTGAGAAAGAAACCTTAACACCATTACATTTAGTTTGCTTCTGCTAAGGTATATTTTTCAACATTAAAAATAAGGGTTTAAGTCCTACTTAACATCAGAGTGCACTCTGACTTCAAAACTTAAAAAAAAAGGCAAAAAAAGCCCTTCTGCTATCAAGTTTTCTTCAAGGTTGAAGATGCCAGTATATGCCAGTTAACTGGGAATTTGAGACAAAAATACAAGGAAACCAACTCTGTCAAATGTAAATTCTTCAAGAATGTGAAAAGGAGTTAAACGTGCTTCAAACACCATAAACATTCCCAGATGCAGCAAACCAGGCACTCTTCTACCTGATTGTACCTAACCCACCTCACCAAAAAGCAGAGCCAAGATCATCAGCGCCTGGTCTGGAAGCAATTCTGAAGAGGTGCCTCAGTTTTAGGAATTATATAAATACAGATTGAGGATGCCCCAGTTGTTACTGTCCTGCAGATGCTGATGCACAGAGCTATGCTTAAAGCAGGTTGCTACATGTTCTTGCCTAATGCCTTACATATGCTGGCAAACTGAAGGCTTTCCTCCAGCAATGTTCCTCAGTTTCAGACAATTTCCAGATATCTGACCACTATGGATCAGCGTCACATCTTACCTCTCTTTGGTATAAACAAGCAAGTACCACCATGAGATTGCTTGCCTCCAGCTATTTTTAAGAGTTAGAGAAAATCCTCTGGGGCAAGGTATGCAGGATGAGAATCCTGTATCTGGGAGGGTAAGAAACTACCATACTGCTGACTTCCTTGTGAACTGCTGTATTTTTTCCTATCACATTATTCAAAAACATGAAGTTATTGCAGTAAGTTTGTGAAAAGACCTTTCAAAAAGAAATAAAAATCAAAAGTTAAAGAAGGAAAGGAGACTGATAAACTCAATTTACAGAGTAGGATGATGAAGTTGAGCTATCTGAAATATAAAGAACTCCCACACTGCCTCTGCAGTATTCCTCCAATATGGTATATGATCTGGACCACTTTTAAGGATAAGAGTAGAATAGTCTCCATCCCCGTTACAAATTTTGGGTCTCAGCTAACAGCTTTATTTGTGAACGTGAGGAGGCAAAACAGTTTTCAAGAAAGGAAAAAAAATGGAACTTCAAAAGCACAAAGTAGTACAGAACCAATGCTCCCATGAAAAATGCCGCTACATCGCTACCAACGTATCCGCGGACTGAGGCTCTGTGCTAAACTGGAGTCTGAGAGTTTAAAGGCAGTCCCTAAAAAACCCTAAAATGGGGTTTGTAATTAAACACTTAAACAATCTTTACCATAACAGAGGGGTCAAAGAACTCAGCTGGGCAATAGAATCTTTTCCAAATAGGTGATGGTGCCACAATGTCAGATCAATTTCTGTCCACTTTTTCTCTCTCTCAGGGCATCAAGTCTTACCATTCCAAGTAAAAGTAATAAAGAGAGATAGCTCTGCCACCATCTGGAGATTTCTAGTGACGTATTCTGTATTCTTCTGCCCACTTTTATTTCAAGGTTTTAGGTAGGTGAGCTCAGTGCCCAAGTGCATCTGCCAGGTTAGCCCACTGTTACAAAACGGCTTCCTTTGTTCTGAGACAGTGCTGTCCTCTGCTCCTTCAGGATCCCAAATCGTTCATTCAACGTCATACCTGTCTGAAAAATAATATAACCAAAATTTTAAAGGTGCTGGGTAAATTTTATCAAAATTATGGAGACAGAGTATTTTTTCTTCAGTCTGTGTAGTCACTTGACTCTTAGTTGCCTCACTTGGATTCTTTGTTACTTTCCACACCATTTAAAAATTAGATTGGACTAAACATCAAAAGCTTGCATTTTCAGAATTCATTAAGAACACATGGTATATAATGTCAATACTCAAAGCCTACTCAAAGTATTGTAAGGTAAACTTAATACAGACAGACTGAAAACCAGAATTTTTAGTACCCATTTCCCCACACAAATTCTCTGCAACTTCAACAAATGCAACATTTTCACTGTTTTAATGCAGGCTGCCTCAGCTAAGGCAGCAAGCTGGAGTCTAATCCAGAGGTTCAATTAATTTTACACTACAGTAGTAGACTATTTTTGACATATTTCTGGATGTAACAAATGCAGAGGGATGCCTTGACTCCAAGCAGTTTTCTATAGCTGGCACTAAGGAGGTGATTGCAAGAACAGCACCTAATTCTGTCACTCTAAAATAATTCCTTTAATGACAGCATAAGGATCACTGCACCAAATCAGCTGTCTGCATGAAACCTGTGAAAAATTTCTCAATTTCAAGCCTTTACATGATCACATTTATTTTTTTTTCCTAGATGGACAGCAGAAGTTGCCTTATAAATTTATCTGCCAGGGTTTCAGGCAGGTCACACAGCTGAAAGCAGCTCATCCCTGAATTATTCACAGTTGCTGATGCAAGCACAACAGGAACACCAGAAGCCTTTTAGAAATATTTAACATTTTAAATCCCATTCAAATCATGTGGGCATGCAAGACATGAACTAGAAGAACAGGAACAGTGAGTTTATCTACTTGCTTGAAGTTACACAGTGAGTTAGTGGAAGGACTGGAAGTGGAAACAAGTAGTCACCAGTTCTCTCTGTCACTGGTGAGTTTAGGAGGAAAGTGCCTCACTGGCTTTTATTGGTCTTGAAACTACTTCCACAGTTATGAAAATTGCATTTACCTGTTTTCCAACACTATTTATATCAAACTGCAATGGAACCCCTTTTGGAATCTTCTTCTCTTCAGATTGGTCCCTCTTCATCAGAAACGGTGGCACAGGACTACGAGTTAATCGTAATTTGTGGGAACTGTGAAAGAATGTTAAAAAGGACAAGATAAACATGTGTTTTATGCAAGAAAGCCTTAATGCTGATAGAGGCATGAATTTTTCATCAAACCATTTGACCAGGCTGGCTGAAGAGCTGGAGGGCACAAATTCAAGAAGGTAAGTCAGGCAGAACTAAAAAAGGGATCATTTGTTATTGTTATCAGACAGGAAGAGTCCCAGTAGGAAACCATCTTATTTGTTAACTGCAATTCTACTGACAAACATGTAATTTGCAGTTAATTAATCCTATAAATACAAAAAATAAAAACTGGTTGTCTTCCTTACTGATAAAATGCTACCAAGGAAATGCTACTCAAGACATTTTTAAAATATACCACCTATAAACAACAGTACCATCAACTTCTCAGACACAAATACAGCAATGCTCTCTTTAAGCATAAGTCCAGCAGTATTTTTATTAATCAGGGAGTTACTGTTGCCATCACTCATCAAGTAGGTGCTCATTCATTTCCACTCAGATAGAGGCAGAAAACAGCTGTGACATAGCCTGATTTGGAAAGGATGGGCAAGGTGAAAATCTACCAGCCCACCGCTCTTCCACTCTACACACCGCATCAAGCTCCTAACTGGGAGATGATGTGTGAGATCCAGCTGTGATATTATTCAAACACTGCTCAGAAACACTCAGAAAGGGGCCAGACATAAAAGCCTTCACAAGAAGCTGTGACTTTGAGGTCACCTGAAACAGTACCTGCAAGGAACATTCTAAATGATTCAAAGCAGCAATTTTGTTTATATTCAGAACATTTCAGAATTTAATTGAAAACTCACATTGGGCTTATGATTGCTCCTGGGTTGTCAATAGACACAGTCAGGATCCCTCCACTTGTGGTAGAAGTTCGCCATCTAGTTTGAAAACACAAAAATTACTTATAAAAATTGGCAGAGATTTCAGTCAGCGTATCTTTAAAACTATGTTCAAAATATTGGCCGGCAAAGAATGTACTTTGTTTGTACTTTTGTTTGTACAAAAACAAAGTTTTTGTGATGCTGGCCAGTACAAAGGACACACTCTATTGACACCTGACTATTGATTCCTGTACTTTTTACATTACCTACATCTATTCAGGAGAGCACTAAATCACATGCTGTCGAGGTGCACCAGAACTACAGCACTGACCCAAGAGTTCATTTTTTTAAAATGTTCAGTTTCCTAGCTCCAGATGGGGCTAAAATGGCCCACATGGCAAATTCAAGAGGTGACAGACTGCACTCTGTAGCACCTGCTGCTTTCCTCAGCCTGTTGTGTTCCCAAGAAACAAGCTCCTGCAAAGAGCCCAGCAGGCACAGAATGATATGGGGAGAGTTTTGGGGGAAGAGCTGAGTGGCCTCATTGGGCTCTGCTTTTGTTATTTCTAAACTGCTTCACAGGCATATATCCATATTAAATAAAAGGAAAATTACAAGAGCTCAGAACACTGACATTTGAATTTTTCTTCCAGTCTATGCAGTATTCATGAGTGCCAGAGATTAGGCTGATCCTCTAACCACCTTCCTCCTCATTTGTGCAAATGTCTTATGCAAACCAACTCCTCCTGGTTAAATTAGAAGATAATTTAGGAAATAACTGAGAATAGGGGGAGGATCACTGTCACTCTAGTTGGTGTGCCTGGAGGGGAAAAAATCCACACCCCCCCCCCCTCTATTATCATAGCCAGTATGTCTGAGCTAAAATGAGAATCTTATGTGCTACAAAACTGAAGTTTTCCAAATTAGATACTTACTGACGAGTTCTCTTTACTGTCTGATTATCAAGATCATCTGTTGACTGCACTTGGGCCTGCACCTGAAAACACATCAATACAGACACCAGATTTGAATACTGTTTCAATTCCTATTGTACCAGCTGGAAATACAGAAGTTCAAAAACAGAAGTTTAAAGCTATTTGTACACGCTGCACAAACAGGGTTGTACTTTCAGAGGGACTTCAAAGACAAGACTCCTATTACCTTTCTAATACATTGAAAAGAAATTACTTTAAGAATGCAAAATTATTTAAACAGAACTGCCAACAGAGAAATGGTAATATTTTGGAGGACTATGTCAGCCTAAGATACATCAAAATGTTATTACACTATCAAGAAAAATCTGCCTAGTTCCTGATCCTGTCTGTTATTTTGCAATCCATCTGGAAGACAACAGCTACTTACAGTCACAACGATGACAGATGTAGAATGAGGGCACAAACAGAAACCAAAACTACCACTTTTCATTCATTGTGCACTCTAATCTCTCCATCCTAATAAAAGTAACTAAAAAATCTTTCATTAAATAAAGTAACTGAAATAAATTACCCCAAAATAAGTAAAAAAAGCAAACGAAATCATAATCAGATTCTAAAATGTGTTTCTGCTCTATTATTCACCTGAAGGCAACTTCTGAAACCTGGACAGTACTCTCTAACATTACTTTTAAAAGGAAAAATTAATACCTTGCAACTACCCTCAAGCACTGACAAGTTCCATGCCCCTCAGAATAGCTCAACTACACTGGAATGTGAAGCAAGACTCAGTGGATTACAGTAACTATGAGCATGAGTGCACTTCCCAAGAAGAACCCGTGGCTATTTCCCAGTGCACCTGAAGTTTCTACTCAGATCTGATATTTGAAGTTGATTAATATCAGTGTTACAGGTTACCTAAGAACCTGTGGACCAACTGCCTTGTTCTTTTCAAAATTCTTATTACCTTCAGGCCCCTTCTAAACAGGAAAGTTGCTTGACGAGTATCTTTCTGCTGATTTAGTTTGTTTCCAATTCTGACAAAAGTGGATGGCATGTTACTCCTGTAATATATATTAAAAAATATCATTATAAAAGGCTCCACAGGGAACACCTTAGAGAGACTACTATAGAAATCAAAAAAGTGCTCAAAATATCCATAAGGACATCTGTAGTGCTGCCTGGTTGAGGCTGAATGCTTCAGTTGGGATACAGTCCTCATCCACTAGTAATGAAACACATTACTCATAAATGAGAAATCATTGTTTTACCATAGACGTCTACATCACAGAACAATATGGTCATTAATTCAGTTTTTCATTTTGCTCAGTATCCTCCAGCACTTTAAACATTGTTGATTAGATGAAAAAAAAAATAAAATTGACAGAAATAAAGGTTTGTTTACAGTTTCCACAATATGGTCACATAGTGAAACCTTTTATCATGGAGACCATTTCAGTTGCAATTTATAACAAGTGTTAATTCCAGCACAAATAAAACATGCTATGGCTTCCCTGAAGCTGCAGATGGCACCAGATTCCACAGAGGCATTCAGAAAGTTCACTACACCTTAGCTACTAACACTTCTGAACTACCAAAATCCACAGCAGCCATTTCCATACAGAATCATAAAACACAGAATGGTTTGTGTTGGAGGAATCTTAAAGATCCCCTAGATTCAACCCCCCTGTCATGGGAGGGACACCTTCCACAAGATCAAGTTGCTCAAATGTAGGCTGTCTGTGATTTAACTGAAGGCAGAATACCAGGTGCTCTACATCATAACAAACATAAGGCTTTGTATCGAGACCACGTTTGTCACATTCTTGGCTTCCAGATTTGTAGGATTTCACACACAAGGTGGTCTTGACCATATTGCTACTGCCAGTACCTACTGTCTTCTCTCAGCCTCAGTCCTGTTAAACAAGACTCACTATGCAGAGTTGCCAAGCAGTGTTCAGAAAGCAGGCTTGGTATTTTACCTCCTGTTTAGCAGGGTTGGCCTCCTGAGGGCAGAAGCTTGTTTTCTCTGCATTTCAGATTGTCTCTGCAAGTTTGTTTTCCTTTTCAAGACTGGGTAATTCCGCTGTGTGTTCTTAAAAAACAATAAACATATACAGCATAACGTATACTGTACACATTTTCCTTTCAGTTTCCATTTACAAACTGTGATTAGAATGCTCACCTTCCACAATCTAATGTAATTTGAAAATACCTTCCACAACTTCATAAATTCTATATTCTCCACATTCTCAGGAGAAAACAAAAAGCAACAGACCTTAGCAGTTATTTTTTCATTACCCTATCTCCCTAAACTGACAAAAGTCCATGCTCAGCATGTCTTAAAATTGGTGTTCTTCATAAATCCAAAGGCAATCCCCATTCTACAGTACTGAATGAGATGAAGCAGGCAACAATGCACTGGAGCAGTGCAGAGAAGGAAGCCTACTGATGGAGTTTAGTACTTTGTGAAAACTTCCCATTTTTGTAACAGCACATGCTTAAGCACCTGCAGGTTGGCTGAATCACTGGTCTCTAAGAAAACCAATTTTCATTGTAAAAATACAGTAACTCCCTCCATACTTGCACAGAATATACTTCTGCACTTCAACTCTCATGACTTGCAACCCAATTAAATGTTAGGAACTATTTTCACACCTAGTCATTTTCCAGCCCACTCAAAACAAGAACTCAGCTAACATATTCCCGATTTGATAAAAGCTTGTACTATTTGTCTCCCTTTTATATTTCAGTAGCACTCTTCTGAAGCACTCATGTTTCATTTTTTTAACCTGTTCTGACACGAATCACCGGGGTTGCATTAATTACCTTCTCACTCAGTGGCTGTCTGTTCAGAGGACTGATTCCTTTGTGGGCACCCACAGCTTTCTTGGCTGCCAGGCCAGTTATGACTCCATAAGAACGTTTCTTCCCTGCAATCTTCCTTCTGCGCCCCAAACGATTCTTACCATAACCTGCAACAAGCACAGAAAGCTCAACAATTCTTCCTGAAAGAAAAAGATAAATGCTTTAAGACACCTTGCAGGCAGCACAAGTTATTTGGCTGCACACTCAAGCCTTAGAGCAGAGGCCACCACTTCACTTGACAACAATTTGGTCACTCGTTTAGCAGGTCTGGTCCAAACCCCAGCAGAGCAATGATCAGCTTCTCATACAGGGCAATTTTGGTTTAATTCATTGCATTAATTTCTGTTGAAAATTTCTTATTTGACATGTTTACAGGGAGAACTTAAGAGTCTTCTAGCACAAAAAAATACCAAAATACTCTGAAATGGAACTTCATCAAGTACTGAACAATATAAAACCAAACCAGAGAGTCCCTCAGCTTCTTACCCATTCAGAAAGCTTCAAATTACCAGTTTAATTTAAAAGGAAAAAACCAAAACAGCCTCAAAGATTATTTATTTATTTAAATCAGTGGTTCCCACTGATTTAGTGACTGACTAAATGACTTAGGAGGAAAGAACATAGCAATTGGCCCACAAAAGCACATTAAACAGCATATGAATTATATCACATTTGAAGTGTTTTCAGTTAGAAGTCTGCATGGCAGTGCAGCCAAACTGAGGACTGAAAGCAGCTTTTGAATATAAAAGGGTTGTAAGTCTTAGGTCTGTAGTATCTCCAGTTACCAGAGTTTGATTAATCCTGTCTGGAGTAATTTAGCTTCATGCTATGAATACCGACCATGCTCTAATTTTGTCCCCAAGCACCCTCCCCTCTAGAACCTCAGACTGCAAAACAAATTTAAGACTGAGGAGTCAGCTCTCCAGCAACAGACACATTTAGTTTTAACATCTCCAGCTTAACAGCACTGATAATAAATCTGTGCTTCCTCATGAGACAAAAGCCATGACACTAGGTAAGCCACTGGTCAGAACCCAATTCAGAACAATTTGCCATGGAGAACTGCTGAGTATACACATTCTGTATCTGGTTAGCAAATGCTCTTCTTTTCCAAGGGAAAAGCTGAGAAACAAGGCTGCTTAGGCTGAAAGGGACCTCACAAGCTCTGTAAACCCACCTCCGTTCAAATAAATGAAAACCTCCAAGTTAGCTCAGGCTGCACAGGGCTTTGTGCAGTTGCATTCTGTGTATCACCAAGGACAACTTTTATTTAAATGAACAATGCTCATCTATCTGTTTTTACTCCCAAAAGCTGAACAGAATCCCAGCTCAAGTTCCTCACTTCTTCCCAGAAAGTTTGGCAGCCACTTCTGAAACCACAAAGAACTGAACACTGTTGACCATTTGTGGTTTCTGCAGTTGGCCACAAAGGATTTGCTACTTTTCAGAGTAACTTCAATAGCAACTGAGTAGCAATAAATCTACTGTTAAGCTACTAATAACTACAATGCTCACAAGAACTATTCAGTGACACCTTCTGCTTAAAAAAAATATAAAATATTTATTTTCAATTAGAGAAAATGTGCTAAGCTATACAGGAGGGAACAGCTGGAACTATTCACAATGTTACTAGATGTCATGAATCCGGAAATTTTGCAAAGAAATTGTTTGTTTTTTCCTAGAACACAGGCAGGCAAGCTGGTAAGGTTCCAGTAGAGAAAAGTAACTGCCCAAGACAGTAGTATTTAGAGTTTCATGTTCACAGATCAAATTTCTTCTAAAATTCTAAATCTTAATACTTGTTTCTTTTGTGCTCTTTTGATGATAAACAATTGCACTTAACAACTACAGTTATAAACAGAGCCTACATGTTTGATAATCTACAACTTAAATTCACTTACTCTTCACCCACACAAATATCCTCACACTTGGGCTAAGAAATGTAAATTTTTTCCAGGCCTGTCACCAATTTATTAGAGATATACAAGTAACACAGTTGTGTGGGCCTACACAGAAACCAAAACTCCTCTGAGTATAACAACATTACCCTGATCCCTAAAGATATTAGTGTCTTAGACACAAAGGAGGAACTGCTGCTACAACAAACACTAAGCAAGACAAAGATAACACAGGGATCATTGTGAGTACACCAGACAGATGTCTTTATTTTAAAGGAATGCTACTAAACAAGAAATTGCATATGTTAACCTAAACACCTTGCTAGCTTATACTGAGGTGGTAAGCTTTCTTACCACACAGTGTTCTTCCATATTTTGATCATCCTGTACAAGATACTTTTCAAAACTAATTGCAAGCAAAACCAGTCTGCACTTCAAGCAGGAGCTATCCATGTACTGAACAAACGCCTGGGAATAATTTTTAAATGTCTCCTGTTTATCAAACAAAACCCTTGAGTTACTCGGGGAACTTACAGCAAAGCTATTATTGCACACTATTCCCCTCCTCACTCCCTGCCTATATGATTTATTCCTTTTTGTATTCCACTATAAAAACACTGGCTTAAGAAGGCTGAGACAGTACTTCCCCTGCATCTCAAGCTCTTACCAACTCACACTCTGCACTATTCATTTAAATATTCCTGAGCCAAGATCACAGTCTGCAGTAACAGATACTACGGGAGGCCTATAAAGAGAATTCTACCCAGCAAATATGAATATGCTTTTCTTTTGCACAAAGCTCTGAGCTCTGGCAAGGCCTCCACATCTCCCAATACACAGGCTTTATTTGGCATAAGCACTCGTGTCCATCTCTGAGAAGGGGAAAGGCATCATCACAATTTCCAAAATTAAAATTAATTTGAAGAATGAGAAAGCAAGCCAATTCTTCCTTGAGTCATGGACAGTCCCTCAAGCATCTAAGATCCCTGGTGGCCAAACACATGAATTACTTTCTCAGACTGAATCAGAAACAAAACCAAGCATAAGTAGATTAAAAATACCCCTGAATTATAATCACAAGACACTATTTGAAGGACACGTGAACTAACCATGTCAATTCACACATTTCATTGTGCTACCTTTCAGCTCAAAAAAGATAATGTGGAATCCGTGTTATGTTTGGCACACACACCTTTCTGCTGTTGGATTCCCCACTTGGAGCCTTGTGAACTGAACTGTTGAGCTCGATTCTGCTGAAGCCCTCTTTTTATTTTGGGAGAATATTGCTTTCTCTCTTCTTTCTTGTTCAGCTTGATTATATCATCTACAAGAAGAAAGAAGAAAAATTGATATACTGTATAAAATTTAACATGCTAAATAAAAACCCCAAACAGCCTGGAGCCACAGACCAGTCAATCCTGCAAAGGCAGCACATACAAGTTAAGGTTAAGAAACATTAGCACTAAAAACATCCAGTCCCTGTTACATCTTGTAGAACTTACTTTTCAATACAATGCCCCAGCAAGAGGGAAGCAGTTGCATACATCCAGAAAATGCAAGACGCATTAAGATCATAGCATTCAGCCCAGCATTAAATTTTAATTTGGATGACTCCATTAGCTTTTGTACACTGTTAAAGAAAATGTAAATCCAATCTCATGCCCAGACTTTGCAGATTCCAGATAAAATGTCAGTTCCAGCTCTAGTTCTTTCACATTAAGCTACCTTAAAAAGATCACAGAGACAACTCAGGCCATCAGTTATCTTCAGATGTTCACCAAGACTGAAATGATGAGGGGAAAAAGCAAGCTAGACATCTCTCTGCAGGAATCTACAATCCAAAGCAATCACCTTATCTATTGTCCAGGGAAACAATCTCAGACAAGTCATTCATCAGTTCAAAAATATGTATAAGAAAGAAGCTGATGAAAAATGAACAGCAGGTCTGTCCAGTGCAAATTAAGCTACACCAGTTTGATCTCCTTCACTGACCTGGTAGCCAGCTCAGAAGAGAAGAATAAAGCAAGAGGTGTGGCAGCTTTTATCTGTCAGCCTGTTTACAAGAACACATTAAAGGAAACTGTCAAACTTTATCATGAGTGCACAACTGATAAAAAAAATGTCATGTTTCAATAGGGAGCCTCCCAAAATATATGGACAGTCTTTTTTCAGTCCAGGGAAGATGGAAATGGGTTACTGTGTTTGTGGCTGAGTTCAAATGGACTCATAAGGGGTAGAACAGAGAAAACAGAGTAAAAAACATAAGCAACAAAAATCACAACACTGTTATCCAACGGTTTACATGTTGTCAAAGGAAAACTAAGAAAATGAATTCACTTTGCGGCAAAAATCTACTAGGACAAGAATACTGATACAGGTCACTCAGGGTTTGATATCTACACAATCTTCTTTACCAAAGGGGTTGTCCCTGGAACAAGGATTTCAAACTATCCTTTTATATGCAAAGGAAACCAAAGCCACTTCAAACACAGATTCATGCTTGACAGTTCATCTGCTTCATCTTAAATCAAATTTCTGCAAGTTGCTGCACACAAGGTTAAAACTTTTTGAACAAAAGGATTTAAGTTTCAGCTATTCTCTTATTTGGGTAAATGAAGGACATTGGGGACTCCATGCATTTGTTAGAGTAGCCACACTGAAGCAGTATTCTATACTGTGTGAGATCAGAGACCACAATTACAGCCAGAATAGAAGAATTATCTGGGAAGAGTATCAAACTGGAAGCTCAGCTGCCCATAACACAACCAAAACATGTTTAATCTTTATTACTGTATGAGAATTTACTCAGCATCATGATCTTAAGTTTTCCTAGATTAAGGTCATGCCAGTTTCTTTGATATCACACTAGAGGTGGGACTGCATCTTCTCTTTGGTTAGACCCGATACAGAGCTTTCACCTGGGGACAGCAGCTTGGGTGACAACGTTCTCATACACCCAAAGAAACTGAGGGACACACCTACTTCACCACTTTAAAACAACATCTTCATGATACTACAACAGTCCTTTGCAGTCTGCTATTAATTAATGGCCAGGACATGTAGCAATGACTGACTGAAAGGTTCACTCAGACAGGAAACACTAGACTAGGTGAAAATACAACAAGCTAAGATCAATAACTCTATTAGCAACCCCGAAAACAAAGACTGTGTGCAACAGGTAAAAACAGCTTTAGTATTCTATGAATGCTGTAGCACTACTCTACATTCAGACAAACTCTAAACATCATTCCACGAGTTACCTCCACTGCCCAAACAAAGAACTCCACTGAACTATTTACAGAGGGATAAACTATACAAATCCTCTTATTTTATGGTGGCCCACAAAGAGGCCAAGTCCACTATTAATAATTTCAGTTCACACTCTGATTCTGATAGCACCAATCTATCAGGTTCTGGTAGTATCACAGAGCAGACTTGAAGTGTAGAAAACCCACCGATTTTTTTTTTTCTAATAAAAGTAAACTGGAAGATGCAGTCCATGAACACACCAAATTGTCCCTGACTGTTAAGAGAACTCAGTACACAGCACCACAACAAAACTTCTCTGAGATACCTCACTGAAGTATCTACAGTGTGGATGTCAGTTTCTCTGACACGCTGGAGAAACACAGCTCTGCAGATTTGTAATGAGTCTGTGCAACTTCCTAACACACACTTCCCGCAATAGGAGGGCAGGGGACAACAGGGTAGATTGTCACAGGAAACTACGTGGTAGAGGCGACGTCATGCTTGGTGTGACTGGTCTTATACTGCAAAGAGGTTAGACGGGAGACTTGCCACTGAAGACTTCCAAACCTGAGAAGAATAAAAAGGCCAGGCCAGCTGAGAGACCACCAAACCTCATCCATTCCTGCAGTTACGAACGCCAGGCGAGGCCCTCGGACGCTCCCCGAGGGTCACCCAGCCTAAGGCCCGAGTACCGAGTGCCTCACTGGGCCACTCTCAGGTCTGCGGCCTGCTCAGACCACCAAGCGGCACAAGAGGGCCGCGGCTCTTCCCCGCCAAGCACCGCGACCCGCGGATCCCCGCCGCTCCCGGGGACAGGCCCGGGACTCGCCCCCGTGCCCAGCCCCGGCGCCACCCTCGCCCCTCCTGCGCTCTCGCTGTGGGAGGGTCCCGTCCTTTCCCCTCGCCACCTCCCAGCCCTCGTCGGTTCCGCCCGCGCCAGCCCCGTTGGTTCGTTCCGCCCCTCCCCGTCCCCGGCGCTTAGTTCAGCCCGAGCCCCTCGCCCTGTCGCTCACAGCAGCCGCCCCAGCCCCGCTCCTCACCCAGGGACATGTCGATCTTCTCCAGGCTCTCGCCGCCGGCGTGCCGGGCCCCCGCCGCAGCAGAAGAGCCCGGGAGCGGTGCCGCAGCCCCGAACGCGTTCATGGCCGCCTCCTTCAGACAGGACCGCCCCCAGCTGGGCCTGCGCATGCGCAGCAGCTCCGCCCAGCCCAGGGCATAGACGCCCGCGCCGGGGAGCGGCGCAGCGCCCGCGGGGCACCGCGCCTCCTGGCGGCCGGGAGGAGCAGGTACACGGGCGGGGGGCGATGGCGATGGCGATGGCGGGGGCGCGGGCGCGGGCGCGGGGACCCGCTGGGTGCTGGCGGCCGCTTCCAGCAAGCGGCTTCTCCGGGGACAGTGTCCTTGGGAGTAGGGCGTGGCATCGTCGGCCTGGGCCCGGGGAGTGGCGGAGGGCGCTGGGAAGCGGAGCTGTGGGCAGAGGGCGGGGTGCAGGGCAGTTGTGCCTTAGGGCCCGGAACCCTGGGCTGAGTGCAGACCTGAGGGGTGCTCAGAGGCGCCACGGAGGTGATCTGAAGCATGAAGCACCTCTCCTGTGTAAGACAGGCTGAGAGATTTGGGGGTTTTCAGCATGGAGAAGAGAAGGCTCCGGGAGATCTTATCACAGACTTCCAGTACTTGAAGGGGTCTCTAGGAAAGACGGGGACAGATTTTTACAGCAGGGTTTGTTGCAATAGGACAAGGGGTGATGGCTTTAAACCGAAAGAGGGTCGATTTAGACTGGATATAAGGAAGAATTTTTTTTTTCAATGAGAGTGGTAGAACACTGGCACAGCTTGCCCAGGGAGGTGGTGGATGCCCTATCCCTGGGAACGCTCAAGGTCAGGTTGGATGGGGCTCTGAGCAGCCTGATCTAGTTGAAAATGTCCCTGCTCTGGCAGGGAGGTTGGACCACATGACCTCTAAACGTCCCCTTCCATCCAACCGTTCTATGTTGCAGGGTAGGGAAGGGTGAGAAGCTGACTATGAGATACCTTTGCCTGTGACCCCCGTGCAATTGAGAGAAATAATCTGTTCTGTGAACAACAAAACCAATGCAGGGTGGTTTTGAGCAGAAGTATGTTTTCAAACATCAAACAGCAGAGTTCAAACTAGATTTCTATTTCAAAATACCATATAAAGCTTGAAATTACTACTTAAACCCAGAACAGTGTGTCCATACTTTGTTCTCCTTGGGTTCTTTTTAGAGTTCTTATCTTCACCAGCATTTGGTCAGAATCATGTGATTGAGACATTCAGAAGAGAAATTGTTTTTTTAACAAGGAATCTAGCAAAGCCTTTTCCTCCTCCCTGTATATTTGCATTCTTTGGAGCTGTGGGTATTGGTGGGTCAGCAGTACACATGTGCCTAGTGGGCATCTGGCTGCTGCTAAACAAGTTACATGTAACAGGGCTTTTTTACACAACAGCACTTTCTTCATTTGACACTCTAATACAATTAAGGGATAGTAATTATCTGTGGAATCTCTACATCTTGCTTGTGGTTGGTTGAAGTTGGTCACTGAGTTCCAGAGACAGACAAGGAATGAGCAGATGGACTTACAAGGTGATCACAGAGGATGAACTTCCTTCAGAAGCCAGGCAGTAAATGGTGGAAGGAAAACCCACATCCCTTTCCCCTGCTCACAATGGTCACCTGGGGTTACTGTCCACGTGTCCCCGAGTTGTCTCTGGGGCTGTGCTAAGGCTGCTATCCTAAAGGTGCCTTCCTTTGCCATGACCAAAGGATGGCTTGTTTTAGGGCCTGCCTGCTTGCCTCCAGAGAGGGAGCTCCATACCAAGACTACAGGGACTGTACTGCAAGTGCACTTGGGTAGGGATAATTATTTCCATACATGACCTTGCACACACCTCCTTCCAGCAGGAACACTCCCACATTTCTTTAGTTGCCCACATATTCCATATGCACATTTGCTAAAATAAACACTCTGTGGCAAGTGTAATATCCCGAGTACCTGACACACAATGAGATCCAGTGTGTGAAATCTGTGTCGCAGCTCTGTCCTGCTGTGCTGAGAGCTCCCTGCACTGAAATACTGTGCAGGCCTTAAGAATGGGAGATCTTTCCAGGAGTGTTACCCTGAAAGGCAAGAATAAGAGCAGTGAGTTGAGGCTTTCTGTCCTGTACTACAGACTATTAACAAGGCTCTGCTCTCTCCATTTGCACTCTGTATCCATCTCCTTTTAAATTAGGCCAAAAATGTGTTTCTGGATGTTCCTCTCACTGCTTCCTACTTTTCCCTTCAGGCAGGAGAAACTTGTGACCACAGTGCTGGAGACTGACAGTTCCACCCTGTTTTCTTCTCTGTGTTCTCCATGGACAGCAGAAGTTCAGACACAGAGTTTTGGACCCACATATTTGAAAATTTTTGATAACATCTTCCCCCAGGTGAGATTGGATGACAAATGATTGATGATGAGTAGGAGGTTCTTATAATCAAGCTACGTTTCTAAAGCAAATATGCTATTGCCAGATTATCAAGAACTACTAAAAATAGAGGTGCCAAAAGATACATTGTTAAAAGAGCATTAAGTCAAATTCCAATGAGGCTGTAGGGTCCAGTTCCATCTGGGGACTGTGTCACACCGATAAACAAATGCTCTGTTTGCCCCAAACAAACACATGAACTGCAAAGGTAGCAGATGCCACCTGTCTTCATGATAGGTGGAAATCAGACAAAATTGATTTTACCACATCCATGAGTTGTGTTTATTATACAAACAAGACACCAGCTGTCTGCTGCTCAGCACAACAGAAAACCAGGCACGAGTTGTGATCCTGAAGAGTATTTTTTTTCTGTGTTCAAAATGGTTTGGGATCACGAAGGCAACCATGAATACATCAGCTCTTGGTTTGCTGTGTGGCTCTTGGGAGAGTGTCGGCATCCAGACAAGTGACAAAGCTTCCACGTGGCACTGAGAGCTACAAAGAACCAGTATTTTAATTGTATAAAGTGCAGTATGATAGAGCTGTGCTGAGTGTGTAACACTGTGTGCTTAAAGCACCCACAGGCTGTAGTAAATTTTGGGGCTGGTTCTTTCCTGGGCTTTTCCCACACCTTTCCTGAGCACCAGTTGTCTCCTCACAAAAGAGCCCTCATGGCTTGTCTGCTGTTTCAGTAGGAGGAATTGCAGAGTAGATTTCACCTGCTGAACATGCAGAAGCTCCTGGGATGAAGTGTTAAAATTGCCAAGCAGAAACAACACCCAAAGGATTAAATGCTAAGTGTACTCAAAGATTTAAAGCCAGAGGGGACTGTCTAGTCCAAGCTGAATGTTGTGAGCTGTCAAATATCACACCTGCTTTGATCCCATATTTATAGATATATATATATAACATACCTTTCCAACTGTTGACCTCTATTTGCATTCCTAAAATTTTTCACTGGAGGATTAATGTCCAGTTTAACCTCAGTGCAGACCCAGAAGCTCACGTCTGTGTGTGACCACAAGCTTTTTACTGATGGTTTTTTTATATGCTCTCTAAATTGATGTGGGCATTGGCAATAGTTAAGTAAACAATGATTATAAGTAACGTATGCAAAACAACATAATGAAGCAGGGGAAATGGATATTTTTTTTTCCCTGAAGAAATTTTAAAAGTTACTGTTGAGCAACATCCATGCTATTTCTGACTTGTGGAGCTAGAAGAATCTTGTTATTCCTGATGGAGGAGCTAAATTAGATCTGTTAGTTTTATCTGCATGCTCCCTTTCACCAGATATGATCATCTAACAATTGCAGTAGTCCAGATGACTTGATTTCCTCCAATATGTTTACTGTGATAGCCAACACAGTCTGATGCCCTGAGACCTAACATGCTGTGTACAGGCAATGTTTTCAAACAGTGCAGTAGGCTGTATGAAGGGAAATTTCTGCCCAACAACTGAAGTTCTTGTTCCACACTTGTATACAATGGTGCTGCATGAGGAGTCCTGGTCTCTTCATTAAGCACCTTCCGAAAAAATACATTATTGTTGTTGTTATCCAGAACACCAGTATAGAACCTTGTACCCCCATGTGCTGCAACTGGTAAAATGAACCACATAGAAAATGACAGCTTTTTCATGTATGCAGCATATAGTTATCCTTTCAATTAACAGTTATAGGGAATTTCCATTGTACAAATGCCTGACTTTGGTTTCCGAGGCACCAGACAACTCCAGAGACGGATTTAGGTTTTATGTCTGATAATAATTTGTCGTTGACTATTCTCAGTCGAAAGACAGCAGCATCACTTTTTCCTTTTTGAAGTTTCATTTCACCGCATTTCGGTGGCAGGCACATCTTACTCTGCCGTATTTTTCACATCCTCCTTACAGTGGGCGGTGGAACAGAACCCTCTTTCCGTTTCTCTGTCTCTGCAGGTGTGATCAGCGCACGAGCTGTCCCTCACGGGACACATTTTTGTTTGTTTTTTTTTCCCTTGCCAATCGCATTCTCCTCATCACGTCCGAGGCAGGACTTGGTGAGGGTTATCTCAGCAATCATTTTGGGTTTTTTTTCCCAGCGCTTTGAAGTCGGGAGGACACCGAGAGCTCCGGGGCGGGGGAGACTGCGGCAGACTGCCCATCATGGCGCCCGAACGCCGCTGTGCACGGTGGGAGCTGTAGTCCGCCGCGGCACTGGGTGAGCCGGGCAGGCGCGGTGCACGCAGGGAGCTGTAGTCCGTGGGTGCGGCGGGGCGGGGCGGGCGCTCGCCCCTCCCGCGCGGCGGTGTCGCGGTGGCGGCGGCGGGGCCGCGCGCGCCCGGGATGGAGATCGGGCCCCACGCGGGGCACGCGGAGAGCAGGTGGGGCGGCTGCGAGCGTCCCGGGGGCGCGCGGCGCGGGCGTGGTGCGCAGCGGCGGTGCCGGGGTGTGGGGCAGCGTGTGCGCGCCTGGGCCGGCCGGGTGCTGTGTGTGCACGCGTGGGGTGCCGCACACTCGCGCGGGTGTGTGCGTGTGTAAGCGTGCCTGGGATGTGCGTGCAGGAACGCGGGTGGCAGCAGCGCCAGCGGGAGCGTGGTGCCTCGGCAGCAGTAGGGATGCGCAGGGGATGCTCCTGGAGAGCTCACGTCCTGAGTGGGTGGGTGGGTGGGAGTGTGTGCACAGCCAGCGCCAGGGCACAGGTGTGGGGGTACCTGGGGGCGAGCAGGGAATGAATAAACCCCTCGTGAGCGGGATCGCTGCTTGCAGAACGTGACACGGGCCCCGCCTCGGTCCCTCGTGGGAGGAAGCACGCAGTGGGTCGGGCTGTCAGAACCATCGCCCACCCACGGCCAGCACATCGTCTGCTCCATGCCTTGGGAAGGAATCGTGGTCCCTGGAGGGACAGTGACAGCCACGGATGTGTACCCTCAGTACCTGATGCTCTGTCCCCACTCTGTCCCCGATCAGCCATGGCCAACACTGCAGCTGCCAGGCCTTTGCTTCACAGGCCTTGAGCTTAAGGGTGAAACCACCCCACCCTAACGCCACGCTGCCACCGTTCAGGTGGCTCTGCAGCTTGCTGCTCTGGGATCCTTTCTCCTGTCCTTCCTGGCAGTCCTGGCATCCCCTCTTCTAGGTACTGAACAGAAACTTCTTTATCTCTTTGTTCCTGAAGGGCTAGGTTCTGCACCTGCACATGGCTGGCAATGAACATGGTGACGTCGGCTGCATGGTCTTCATATGTACTTCAGGCCTGTTTTTTTTTTTTTTCCCCTTGTTAGCATTTGTGAGCAGCAGAGGCTCTTTCCTGGAGGTGTTTTGATGGCAAGTCCTGTTTACTTCAGGTTTTTATAGGTGCATTGTTTTTGCCATGGTGCTCACAAGCTCAAGGTTGAATGTTGGATGGAAATTGGAAGTGTTGGCTGGGAAGGAAAGAGCAGCTGAAACTTGATATGGGAGAGAAGCATTCCTTATCTGAGGGGCTCAGCCAGTTGCTCTATTCCTGCTTGCCATATCACTGGGAAAACGCTACCAAGTGCTTTTAAAGCTATAGCACAGGTTTAGGGTGCCTTCTGATTTGCACGGTTCAAGCTGTTCTCCCTCTTTGCTAATGCTCCTGACACAGCAGGTTCCAAAAGGTAAAAGGAGTTGACTGTATTCACTGCTTTGTCTTTCTAGGCTCATCTTTGTGAATTTTCTTGCCTTTGCAAGCACAAGTCTTGCACTAGCAGACTCTGCCATCGTGTGACTAATAGGGCTGGGGTGGTGCCACCCCCAGCACTCCTCCAGGGACAAGGAGGCCATCTTCCCTCATTGGTGCTGGCACATGCAGGAGCCTGCTTGTTCTCCTGTCTTGTCTGGGTTTCCCACATGGGCCTTAAACTGCCTTGTCCTTTATGTGATGTGGTTAGCATTTTTATTCCCAGTGAGGCCCCATGTCACACTGGATTGTAGCAGTTACCGATAGTGATAAGAAAGAGATTAGTGGATCTGTCTTCCTGTGGATTACAGGAAATGCAGAGACAAAAGTTACTGTGCTGAAGTCCATCGTTCTGCCAGCACGGGAGAGGAAAATGAGGCTCTTGTGCTGGATTTTTCCTCCTAGCAGCAGGTCTGAAATGCATTGAGTGGCAGGGCTGTAATGCCAGTGTCCAGGGAGGATATTGTCCTTGGAGGCAGGAGGGCTAGTGCTGTCCTGCTGGGCAAAGAGCAGGGCTCTTGGGGTGGTGCAGAGGACATGGTAGTCCTAGGGGGAGCAGATGGGCCAGTGGTCAGATAGGCAGGTTAGCAAAGAGCTGCCACCTCTGGCACCAGCAAGACCCTCAGGGACGACTGGGCCAGAGGAGAGGGTTCCTAAAGGGAAACTGTGCTGTGGGCAATGGAGGGATGTGAGCTGCTGCTCTCAGGGAGGCAGGCTGCTGTGGGGATCTGTTTTGTCTGTCACTGCCTCTGGCTGCCTGCATGCTTGTCACAGGCAGGTCCTGTGCAGATTGAAGCCCAATGGACGGTACCCCCAGGTTGTGGTCATCTGCCTGTGAGAGACTTAGCCAGATGAGCTGGTAAAGCTATCTGCCATGGGAAGGTTAAAAAACACCTTTAATCCCTATTTCCTTCCCTCATCCTTTGCCAGTGCAGAGCAAGAATGCATCAGCAAGCAACACCTCTGGGCTGTGTTTGCTGGGGACACCTTTTGTAGTCATGCCCCCATTTCATATCAGTGCCAGCTTTTAGCATGAATTCAAGTTACCCTGCGTGTCCCTTTTCCAGCCAGCCGGCTCATCTCTTTCTGCCCATCCCTGCTGGGCTGGCAGACCTCTTCCGGCTTCCTCTGCCTGTCAGCCACTCCCCTTGATTGCAGATGAATTGCACGAAGCCTGGCTTTCTTTAATCCCTTTTCCCAGCAGTGCTGAGCCTGCTGGAGGAGCAGACGGGGGAGTCCAGGGAAGGGGCTGCTGGTTGTCTGGGAGATCTGGAGACAGCGAGGCAGGAGAGGCTCTGTGCAGGGCAGGTTACGTGGCATCTTCGGTTTCTGCAGGAGGATCTGACAGCCAGCACAGGAGTGAGTGTCCTTGGAGATTTGTCAGAAGTCCCTCCATAACCTCAGCATCCTTAGCCCAACCTCTTTAGTGTGCTAAGAAGGATCAAGAGAGTCTTCCAAGTGGAGGTCAGGATTCAAACAGCCATTGCTGGGTGCCTCCTGCAGAGCACAGGAGGTAGATACACAGCAGATGATATTTGCAAGAAAGATGAGCTTCATTATTATTTTTCATTTATGAACACTGGCTACCTGTGTGATTCTGCTTTTGGAAAGTCCAATCCAGGAAATCCAAAACCAATCAGGGTTTGGTTTTATTTTATACAAAGAAGTCAGCAGCATGACTCCCTGCCTCTGCTGTGAGTCACTTTTGCTGCCTTGGACCAATAGAAGTTCCTACCCTTACTGGCATAGAGGGGCTGAGAAAGCCTTGGAAGAGCAAGCAGTGTTCCCTGTTGTCAGCAGTAGCAGCATTAAGCTATTATTTGTTCCAAGGCTGGATTCTGTCTTTCAGCACTCCAGTAAAAGGTTCAGTTATGTTTGGGACAGTTCCTGATGGCAGGTTGATGTTGCTGTACTTGAAGATGGAGTTTGTTGTGGTATAGAAAGGAGACCCAGTGCCAAGTTTGTGGAGCTGGTGGTTGAAATTGGAGGCTGCATCAGAGATTGTCTTCAAGGAAGGAGAGGGATGGAGCTGAGATCTCACTGCTGCTCCATGCCCCCTGCAAGCACCCTCAGCCCTTCTGGCTGGGGGAGCCAAACTCTGCTAGATCAGGAGACCAGAAGCATGTGTGGGAAGGGGAAACTCTGGTCTTGTTCTGTGACCCTCTGGGGTATTGCTCACTTTGCCCTTATTGTAAATTGGGTGTTTTCATGATGTAATATGAATTTACCTTACCCCATGCCAGGCTTTCTGTAGCACTAGCAAAGGAGAATTCTCCTTATTCAGGAAAAAAAAAAGCAGATTTCTTAGTAACGCTCTGAACACCAGCAGAAAAGGGAACTTGGGCTTTCTCCATCCCTCCTGGCAGCTAAAAACCAGGCTCTGTCAGTGGGAGGGGAGCAAACCCTGGTGCTAATTCAGGGTTGCCCCAGATTCCAGTCAGAGCTAAAATTTGGTTAGCTGTGCTCTTTCAATTGCCCTGCCACCTGCAGCCAGCTAGCTATATGGGTTGTCATTTCTTCAGCCTTGTGTCACTGTGTGCTTTTCAGCATGTTCCAGCCCAGAAACAGCTGGGGTTTGGGTATCAGAAAGGTCTTATGTGTCCAACTTTTGAACTGCTTTGGGCCAACAAGTCATAGGATACTTACTGTCCTACCAGGATTTAATTCATTTTTGGTGGGCTCACGATCACCTCTGCAAAGGTGCTTTAATTATGTGGCTTATTCTCTGTGTGCTTCTGTGTTCAGTGTTTTAACATTTTGAGATTATTTAGTTCAAGGATTGTTTACCCTTAGTTTCCCTGTGTTAGGAAAGACCCATGGATCCTGGTTTCCTACCTCTTGAGATGCACAACTCCTTTAATGAGAGCACTCATTTGGAAAGGCACATCTCTGCGTGTGCTACCCTCACATCCTTGTGTGCATCACCTGCTTTTTATAGCATGAAATAACATGGGAGTTCCCCTGACTCACTGACTTGGGATATCAGTGGCATGGCGGAGCTTTCACTTGCATTTCCTAACTCTGAGTGTTAGAAATATCTTAGGGAGGAGCTGCTGATGCTTTGAGCTCAGTGGCTGCAGGTGTTCTTTGACCAGGAACTGCCAATTCCTCTCTGGGCATCCACAAAGAACATCTGCATTGCTCAGGGCAGGGATGGGAAAAGCCATACATTCAGCAGAAATGGATCATTTTTTGTGTCTCCCCAAGCTATATCTCCTCCAGGGAGCTGCCTTTGATTTGTATCTGTGCATTTTTCTTCAGTCTCTTCTGAGATAAAGTCCTGCACCTGTTGGTCTAAGCACAACATAAACATACATGCTGGCAGGTCTGGTTTAGAGCTCTGGTGCTGTCAGGGTGACATGCTTTGCTGGTGGGATGGGTTGGCTTCTGTGTGATTTAAGCTTAGGTGGGCAGTGAAAATAGTGATGTTTCCCTCTTGAGGAAGGGAAGTGAATGGGGAGCTTGAAGTAGAGCCAATAATTAATGATCTGCTTGTTCAACTAATCAGTTTGGCAGTAGTGAACAAATCTCAAAAAGAGAATATTGGAAAAAAGAGAAAATAGAGAAAAGCTTTGTTTTAATTACCAGAAGTATGTGGCCCACACTTTGATCCCCAAGGGATGAAAATTAGAACAGTTTAAAGTAATGTTATTTAAGTTTTTTCCTTCTTTTTCCCTTGTGTTTTGGAAATCCAGCTTGGTTTTGGCTGTGGGAGGGACTAACTGCTGAAACACCATCTTGTTTCTTGCCTGTTGAAAACCTGAACTTTCCTGCTAAGGTGTCAATTACGGTGCTTTTGTTACAAACCCTGCAGAGACCTTTTTTTGTTGTTATTTACTCTCCTAACTGTACCTTGAAACATTCCTGTTCTTCTGAGAAAGCGGCTCCTATTTGAATATATGTTTTTGACAGCTGCTGTTCATCTGGCAGCACTGTAAAGCAGCTTGAGTGGGAACCTCAGTCATCCAAAGCTTCCTTCCCCAAAGCTGCTTTTGCATAGTCAAATGATGTTATCTCTCTGCACCATCGATCCTGCTTTGTGGTAGATAATGGTGATTTCTTACTATATGCAGGGCAGCCAAGGGGGATAATACTGATGAACTGTTGTGCATACTCTAGAGATCACCAGCAGCTTGCTAATCTCTGTCCATAACATCATAATGTTTTTCCAAATTGTGCCTACTGCAGGTCAGGGCCCAGAGAGTGGCTGTACAGCTGGAGATGCAGATGAAGTGTCATCTCCCTGGGAGAGGAGCAGCTCTGTATCCTGACATGGCTGGAGCTCTTGATGTGATGTGCATTGCTCAGGGAGTGCTGCTCTGTAAACAAAGGGATGCTCGATGTGGTGACCCTGTGGTGACCCTTCCATACAGCTGCTGTGCGCCTGAGGGGCTGCTTCTCTCTTAGAACATGTCAGTGAAGCAAGAGCCTGCTAGAAAGTTAATCCCCAGCTTTTTTGGCCCAGACTGAGCATGTGGTACATTGCAAGAGCATCAGTCTGTTTTGTCTGTCTCCTGGTAGTGGCAACCACTCATCAGAAGAATCATTACAATATGGCCTGTTGTCCACAAACCATGTGTGGGAGACCACAGGGATGTGCAGTGTTTCAGCTCACCTTTGCTAGCTTCTGGACCACCAGAGGTTTCAGCCTGAACAGAGTTTCCTTCGAGAGAGCGCAGTACTATGTTCCTGTTGTGAAGCTCCTCTTGATGTATCTCTGATATATCTCACTGTGTTCCTCTGCAGGAAGGAGCACTGGAAGCTCCTTGGCAACCTGAAGACCACAGTGGAAGGTTTGGTGTCCATAAGCAACCCAAATGTCTGGTCCAAGTATGGCGGCTTGGAACGGCTCTGCAGAGACATGCACAGCATCCTCTACCATGGGCTCATCCATGACAAGGTATGTCTCTGTCCTGCCAGCATGACTGTCTGTCTGCCACAGCCTCAGTGCCTGTCACAAGCAGGTGCTGCAGCTCACTTCTGTGCTCATAGCAGAGTGGGCACAGTGCTTGTAACAGGGTGTGAAGTGATCCAAGCAGGGACTGAGCTTGCCTGGTAAATGCTGTGGCTGTCAAGGGGGCCTGGGTGCACGTTCTTTCTACCTCATCTACTTTCAATATGGTTTTTCTAAGTACTTGTGCCCCCCGTGTTGAGGCCAGCCCCTCTCTCATTTCTTTCTGCTGCAGCCAAGCGATTAAATTGCATTTGCAGTGAGTCAGCCTTGTATCATCTGCACTTGGACAAGTCCCCAGCGAGGCCTGGCAAGAGAAACCTCGCATTTTTACTGTTTCTGGTTAGCTGTGTTAGTAACAGGAGCTAGCAGCCAAACCCGTGCTCTGCGTGAATGGGATCACTCTTTCCAGGCTCTTGTTGTGCCTGCAGTTGCTCACTCAACCTTCCCCCCTTCCATGGCTGCCTGGAAGAATTTCTCTTTCCCACTTGTGTGCAGAGGCTCAAAGATCTCCCCTTCAGCTTGCAGTTACCAGCCCAATTAATTTACAGTGGAAAGCTGAAGCAAGGCTGCAGGGCTTGCCTGGGGATGGGCTTCCCATCAGTGGCTCTGCCACCCAGAGAGAAGAGAATGGCACAGAGGAGCCCCAGGCAGCTTGCACAGGCCAGCTGGGTCCCAGATCAAGAAAACTGCACCTATGCAGTGCTGCACCCAAGCTAATAAACCTCCAGGAAGAGCCAGACTGGCAGGTTGTCTGAGCAGGGAGCTTTGCTCCCTGGATTTATTGAGTTTGCAGACAGCATTAGTTGAGGTGCTGCTCTGTTCCTGTTAGTCACCAGCTGCATGGACCGGGGACCTTCTCTGTGAGATCAACAGGGAGAGGAGCTACCTTTTCTGTGTGAGGAGAGCAGTGCTCCCTTCTGACAGACTTGCTATTCACAGGCTCCAGGAAGTGTGGTTTAAATGATTTATACTTGTCTGTCTGTTGGTAACAGTTCATGCCAGACCTGCAAAGCAGGATGGTGTGTTACCTTCCTCAGTGCTTTTACTATAGGTAGAGACAACTCTTCCACTCAGGAATGTCTCCTCTGATCAGGCAAGGGTGGCACCAATCAAGCTATAGGAATTGCAAAAGGAGGCCCATAAAAATACAGCTTCCTAACAGCAGTTGGCTCATAGTTGCTCCTGCAAAACATTTCCATTTACTTTTTATTTTCTTGGCAACTTCTTTGCCTGCAGTTGGGAATTAAAAAACAAAAAAGGTGAAAAAATCCATATGTACACATTAAGAAAACTAGGGTAAGAGATTTTTAAACTTTTGAATTAATTTTATTTGTTTGTCCAGAAAATCAAATTCAGTCTAGAAAACTAAAATTGCCATGTTAGTTTTCTAATGTTGTAAAACAAACTAGTCCCCTGCCAAACCAAATAAACCAGCAAAACAGAAGCCATTCCTGTGTCACTTGTGAAAGAGGAAATAGAGATGGAAGTAAAAATAATGAGCTTTTTGGTGAAGAGAGACTTTTTGGGTTTGTGTTTACAACCAATAGGGTGGACAGGAAAACAGAAACTCTGTTGCAGTTCCTCTCTAAGGGGAAGAATAACTAAGGAAATGCCTTGTTGTCTGAATAAAGCTGAGGCAAACAGCATGGCCTCTCATGGCACGAAGGGACTAAGGGGGATGCGCTCATTTAACTGGCACCTGGGTGGTGGTACCTGACTGTGCCTGTCCTGGGCAGGTGTGCTGCAGACAGAAGGATTACTGGCAGTTTGTGAAGGACATTCGCTGGCTGAGTCCGGGCTCTGCTCATCACCTGGAGAAGGTGGGTTCTGGGGGGGTGGCCTGGAGTGCCCAGTGGGAGGGGAGAGGGCATGTGGGTTGGTGCCTCACTGTGGGACAGTGGTGCCTGGGCTGTTGTGAGAAAAGTGGCTCCATGACTTGTGGAGGCTGACACGGCCATGGTTTTGGGTATAAGCCATGTCTTGGGAACTCAGTGTGGCTTGGGCTGAGACAATTGGCTGCTTATTTCTCCCAGTCCAGTCTCCAGTTCTGCTGGGCCGGGTGCAGCAGGCATCACCAAGGGAACTGGCACAAGCAGTGCTTGTGTGCGCACAGGGGTGATTCATGTATCTGTGCAGATCTCTAAGGGTCTGGGCTGTCACATTTCTGGGTCGTGACTTCACCATGCATTTATTTTCCCATTCCTGACTTGTGCCAGTCACTGGCATATGGGGATGCTGGTCCTCGGCTGCCCTGAGCTGACATCCATGGTTCCTGCCGTGGATGGCCACAAAGGGCTGGCCACTGGTGGTTCCTGTGTCCAGCATGCTGCTGGGGGAATGGGAGTGTAACTCCATCCAGCTCTGCAAGCAGCAGCAGCTCAGGCATTGCCATAGCTTTTCCCAGTTAATGTGTCAGCAAGAAAATTACTGTCACCACCAGGGCCAGATTAGATTTGGGAGTAGGGGGTCCCTCCAGGTTAGGGGCAAGGCTCATGGGTGGGAGAATGTGCAAGAGAAATTCATTATTCTGGTGGCTGTCAGAGGACTTTGGTCACTGGCTGACCTTTGAATCATTGTTCTTGCTTGGTGTTTTTGCTTCCCTGGTGGCTGGGGAGCTGCTGGGACATGCCCTCTTTCCTGCTCACGGTGACTGGCATGGGAAAAGCTGCTGTTATCAAGGGGACCAAAGCCATGCGGTGGAACAAGCCCTGCTCCCCTTCTTGCCTCTGCCTGCCTTAACCTGTGCCTGACATCCCTTTCCAGTTCATCAGCCTGCAGGAGAGCAGCCAGCGTGACCCCGAGGGCCCAGGGGACCAGGCCATTGCGCAGCTGTGGCTGCAGCACAGCCTGCAGTGCCACTGCCTGTCAGCACAGCTGAGGCCACTCCTGGGGAACCGGCAGTACATTAGGAAGTTCTACACAGGTAAAGAGCAATGGGCCTTTTCCTTCTTACTAGGAAAATATCTAGCTGGTCACATTTCCAAGCTGTGTGGGAGTGAGGGACGACAGCAGGAAAGTTGGTTTGCATGTGAGCAACAGGTGTGTCAAACTGTGCGGGTGAGAGGGACTCCCTTGAGCAGCACTTTTTGCTCCCCAGATACTGCCTTCCTGCTCAGTGATGCTCATGTGACGGCCATGCTGCAGTGCCTGGAAGCTGTTGAGCAGAACAACCCCAGGCTTCTGGCTCAAATCGACACCTCCATGGTAAGCTGAGGTCCCAGATTTTACATCTGATGCCAAGTGTCTGTGGCTGTTCCCTCAAGGTCACATTCAGGGCATGTGGAGCCCTTGGACAAGGGGCTGGACTTGGAACTAGTAAAAGTTGCTCCAAGACAGAAGGAGAATGGGGAACTGTCCTTGTCCTGCCTGTATGACCTGTAAGGGGTCAGGGTGGGGGAGATGGCTGTGTGGAACCTGTACTGCTGGAGCACCTTGGTTCAGGCTTGCACCAAGGATTTGAGTAGAGGACCTGAGGACCAGTTCCTTGTAAGAGGCACCTTTAAAGCCCTCTCCAGCAGTCCTAGGCTTCAGGGCCAACATCCCAAGCTGCTTGGTTGTGAAGGACAGTCACCTTCATGAGAGGATGGGCAATGCCCCAGGACACCTGGGTGCCTACTCCTGCTCATTATGCCAGTGACCCCCTCTGCAGCCCTGTACCAGCTGCCCCTTCTCCAGAGAAGGGAAACAGCAGCTGCCTTCTTTGCACAGAGTCCCCAGAGGAGAGCAATCATTGAGGCTTTGTTAAATGGGAGCTGTGTTCTTTCAGCTGGCCGGCACGTCACTCCCGTCCCTGTGCGCGTCAGACCCTTCTGCTGGGACAAGAGAGATGTCTGATCACAGTGGTGAGGGACACAGGAGCCATCTGCCGGGAGCACTGGGCTGCCTGAATCATTTTACTGAGAGCCTGGTAATTTCCCAGTGGGAATCTGTTCTGTAGCTGTGAACAAAGAGCTGCTTCCCTTCTGTGCTGCTGTGTTTTTCCCTCCCCATCCTCACATTTCCAGGCCTGGCACCTCGTTTGTGGTTGGTGACCAGGCATTTGTAGGTTGATCCCTTTCTGTTGCTGCTCTTTTGACATGTAGTCCCATAGATGCTGATTTATTGATGATGCCACTTCTCTTCAGCTTACCAGGAAGAGTGACAATCCATCTCCAGTAACCAAGAGTCAGAGCCTGACTGCCCTCCCTGCATCCCCATGCATCCCTGCTGCCACTTGCTCACAGCAGCGCTGCTTTGGGTCCTTCTCTAGCCTCCAGCATCCAGCCTCCTCTGGCCTCTCAGGTATCAAGGGTAGGCTGGGGAACTTAGGGTAGACCTGGAAAAGACTTTACTTTTTAATCTTGTTAGGGTAGATGGGTACGGGAGACTTCTGGCCATGGTAGGAGGGAGGGATTTGCCTGTGGTGGGTGGGCATGTTGGTGTGAAGCCACAAGCTTATTGCCATAGGCTATGTCTCCTTGTCTCCTTGTGCCAGAGTGTGTGAAATCATGCTCCTGCCTCTATCCAGACAGGAGACCAGTGAGTTCTTGTGGCAGCTCCAGCTCCAGCCAGCCCCAAGAGCACTGCCCATCCACCCAGTCCTCCTCCTTCAGCGAGGGCAGGTCGCCTCTGGAGCAGCCCAGCTCTGTCATCCGCTTCCATGTCCCCTCACCCAAAGACCCCTTCTCTCCAGCCAGCGAGATGAACTCCAGTACCACCAGCCAGAGTGAGGACACTTGGACGGGGAGTCAGGATGATCCACAGAGTGATGTTAATGATGGGCCTGAGTACCTGGCCATTGGGAACTTGGGACGCCGGGGCCGGGCATGCAGCAGCACCAGCAGCAGCAGCTCCAAGAGCAGTAGCTCCAAACTCTTCTCCTCCAGCAGCTCCCAGAAGCTGGACTCAGTATCATCCCTTGGGGAGCAGGGGGCAAGTGGAGGTGGCAGCAGGGGCCTGAGCCTGTTGCGCCGGTCCAGCTTCTCGGAGGGACAGTCTTCAGCTCCACAGGGCATCCTCAAGAAAAGCCACGTGCGCTCACACTCTGACACCAACGTGACTTCTGGGAAGTTGCACGGTAATGGGACAAGTTTTCTGCCATGGCTTTTGGGGGTGGGAGTCCCTGGTACCAGAAGGCGGATGCCAGCCGCTCCCTTGATTCCATGGATCACATTGGGAACAGGGACAGTGGGCAAGTGGTTGGTCTTTTCCCTTAGTTTTTCAGCTCCACACTGGAATGATGGGATGACATCTTGCTTCCCAGAATGCCCTGGGCTGGATTGTTACTGCTATTGCCAGCTTTTACTAAAATCTTAGAAAATGGCAGCAATGCTGTGGCATCAGCTGTTCTTCTCCACTGGCCTGCTTGGCTGGGATATGGGACTGGGGTCTGGGCTCATCCGACCGATAGGATGTCATCCCACTGGTAACCTGGTGGGTTCTGCTGTGGTCTTGAGTGAGTGAATACATGGGGATGGGGAGAATGGGGTGTGAGTGGACAACCAGTTTGTGGGAGTTTGCCCTGATGCTGCCTTCACTGGAGAAGTGGAGGTCCTTGGTGAATAGTAACCAGTCTGTCTCTGTTTTCTCTCCCTTAACGCTGCGTTTCTCCTCCTCTGTCTGCCCAGGAGGCCTCAGGGATATCACCATTATAATAGAAGATCCAGTGGCAGGTTTGGGAGCCAGTATAACAGCCCTTCATTAGTGATCATTGCATCAAGTTCAGGATTGCCATCAATCCATTAGTGTTCATTTAGAAAACAACAAAAAAAAAATCTTTGCTCTGTCCCAGCTGATGCTTTGAGGTGTGGTCTGGTTTATGCATGTGACCTGACTGAAGAGCCCAGCTTGGTTTGTGGAAACAGTGGGCCAGACCCAGAAGTGTGTCCAGCTCCCCTGCATGGCGTTAGGGAGTGCTGGCCACCATGCTGAGCTGCATCCCCTGCTCTTCCCTTCACCCACTGTCTCAGAAGCCAGGAGAGGTTTAATCTCTTACCTTGTGAATAAGGGCTGGCAGCTAACCAGGCATGGGCTTCAACATCCCATTTTTCCTTTTATTTCATGGATCTGTGGCACAGGAAGGTTTGACGTTGACTGATTTCTAGTCTATGTACCCACAGCTGAGACTCCTGGATGTTCTTTTGTGCTCAGGGCAGGTTTTCTGAGCAGAAATGCTTGGGGTGCTGCCGTCCCTTTGCCCCACGTGCAGAAAAAGTCAGCAGCTCAAAATAATGGGCTGTTTTGTTTTGCATCCACTGAACAGTGGCATTGGGTTTGTTGAGCTCACATCTGAGTGTTGAGGGTTCTGTGTCTGGAAGGGCTTCTCCCTAGGGATGATGGGTGTTCAGAGTGATATGTCCAGCCCTGTGTCCAGCTCCAACAGATGATGCTGAGCACTGCCTTGCTTTACCTTTCAGCAGTAGACTCTGTTGTATATGGCATCCCCAGGCATCCACCCCATGAGGTGGTTTCTGTGTTGAGGTGGCTGCAGGACACCCTGTCAGGCTGCAGTGAGTAGCTGTGAGAATCTCCTACCCTGACAAATCTCTTGTCTCCCAGCCTGTGGAGTGAGTTGATCCCAGGCTCTGTCTTGGTGACTGCTGCTTCATGGCCTTGACAGGGAGAGGCTGGTATTGGTGGGCTCAGGAGCCTCCAGCCACATCAGAGTTATGGCAGAAAGCTGGGAACAAAAGTGAGTAGGAGGTTGAGAGGACAGGGTTGCCCTTCTGTTATGCTCAGGATTGTCAGCTGGCACCTGCCCTGCATCCAGAGCTGTATGCTCCTGTCCCGCTCCAGGCAGGGTGTTTCCAGTCTCCTTCAGCAGTCCTCTGTTACCCAGCCACCCCATCCAGGTGCTCCCTGGGGCCATGGCTCTCTGTAGAGCACCACCTGTTCTTGGTCTCTGGTCAGGCCAGCTCCTGGCAGTCTCCACTGGCTCAGTCTGGCAGGGAGTTGCACTACAGCGCGTGCATGGGGCAGAGCTCTGCCCACATCCTGTGTAGGTCACCTTGAGCATTGCACCCAAGCTCCAGTGCTGTGTGTGGGGAGTCCTGGCTTTTAGTGGAGCAGGAACATGTCCTTCAGATGCCTCCTTACACTGATGTCCAGGCTGCGTTACAGAGGAAGGATCCCTGCAGATCCTTTGGCTGCTCATGTTCCCCTGTGTCTCCTGTTCTCTGTTCTGGGGGATAACTCTGCCCTCAGAATGCTCCCTCAGGAAGAAAGGGCTGGCAAGAGGTACTTTCTGGAGCCTATGATGTCCCCCAGTTCTACTCTGGGATAAACAGAGGAAGGCTCAGGATGTGACTGTTCCACGTCTCTCATGATCTTCTCTTCTTCATTCCCCTTCTCCTGCCTGAAATGCCTTTCTAGTTTTGCCTCCTCCTGGGTTTGCCCTCAGCTGTGGCATGGAGCAGGAAGATGTCTCTCTTTTATTTCCATCCATTTGTGCCTGTGTGTGTGATGCCAAGCTCCTTTCATTTCACCCTGTGCAGTGGCAGGGCACCTCTGAGGTACTGAGCTGTGCCTGGTGTCATCTTCCCTTCCAGAGTCCCATGGTGATCCAGGTGGAGGGAGAGGGCCTGTCTCTGCTTCCACACAGAGCAGTGAACTGAGCACACCCAGCTCCCTCTACATGGAGTATGGTGAGTACAGCCAGCCTCAGTGGGGACACTCTGTCCTGGTCAGGTTCCTCCATGGGCTGCAGAGGCCTCAAGTGCTGGCACCTGCTTGTGGGATGCTGTCTAGGTGCTGGCAGGGCTTGGTGGCATGGAGATAGCAGGTCCTTCCCTCATACCTGTGTCTTGCTTCTCTTAGACTCCGGACAGTACCTGAGCTCAGGGGAAGGGATGTTCAGGAGACCTTCGGAAGGGCAGTCCCTCATCAGCTACCTCTCTGAGCAGGACTTTGGCAGCTGTGCAGACCTGGAGAAGGTGAGGGAAGCAGCAGCAGCCTATGGGCATTGGGGAATGTGTCTTACTGCAGGTTCAGGAATACTTCTGCTATGGGGGGGATAATGCCATGGTACTGCCTGTTGTAGAACTGTGCACAGAACTCCAGGGCTGAGCTCCTCAGTGGTGTCTGGTAGCCGAGGTCTGTCCATCTGTCATACATATGGCAGCAACATATGTATGACAGATGTCGTACGCCATGTCCTCAGGGACATGTGCTGGATGTGTTGCACATCCTCTTTGTAGGATGTCTCTTGTGTTTTGTGAGTATTCTGATGCCCAGGAAGGCTTTGTTTTCTAGGTCCTTATGGAAGAGCCATATTTTGACAGAGATTAGCATCTTTCTGCCACTATCCTTGAGTAATAAGCTCTTTCCTGGCATAGGTGTGGAACAAAATTTTACCAAGTCTTCCTAGTTTGTCCAAGGCATAGCCTTGAATACTTTTGCTCTTGCAGGAGAATGCCCACTTCAGCATCTCAGAGTCCCTGATTGCTGCCATTGAGCTGATGAAATGCAACATGATGAGCCGGCAGCTGGAGGAGGAAGAAGAAGACAGTGACAAAGAGATCCAGGAGCTTAAACAAAAGATTCGCATTCGGCGCCAGCAGATCCGCACCAGGCACCTGTTCCCTACCTGCCAGGAGATGGGCTCAGACAGTGAGTGATGTGTTTTGGACTCATCAGCTAGTGGGATGTGGGTTTTCTGTCCAATATGCATATCCTATAGCTGCCTGCCTCCCTGCCCGTTCCTTGGAAACAGTTAAATTGCTACCAAGGTGGTGCCATGATTTGTGGAACTGCCGCTATTGAAGACCATAATGTGACAGATACCATCCACCGATAACACTGTTGGCACTGAGTTATGGAATGTCATTTCATTTTGAGCCCATAGTGTTTTCCATTTTTCCATCCTTGAGCTCCATTCCTCCTTTCCCTGGCTGTACCTGGCTATCCCTATCTCCCATAGCTGTCAGTGACCCTTCAGAGCCCTTCCACTGATGACCTGGCTGTGATGCCTTTCTCCCAGGTCTCATGGCAACAGACAGTGGGTCCCAATTCAGCTCCCATGGCTCCATGCGGCTCTCTGACTCTGGCTCTGCAGAGGATGTGGAAGAGTATGAGATCCGAGGTAGGAGGGAATGACTGTGTTGGCTGCTTTCATAGAAACAGACTTCCTGGTGTGGTTGTGTTGGGATCAGTCCTGCTGAAGAAGACCCTGTCCCTCTTGCCTTCAGGATGACTTTTCCCAAACTTGTGGCTGAATTCTGAGTATAAGCAGGGCAAGTTTCCCTTATGCAGTGGCATGACATTCCTTCTGAATCTTCTGTAACCCTGTAACATTCTGTGCCGCTGGCTGGTAGGTGGTTTCCATTTCATTGCCTGGTACACATAGCTGCTGTCACACCTAGAGAGGTGGGAGAGCTGCCAACCTCTCTTCTCCTCCCCAGGCAGAAGGAGCCATAGCTCTGACCACTTACCTCTTGGATGGTGGGTATTGGTCACATCCCCACATGCAATGCCTGTAGTCTCTGCTCCTGGCAGCTTCGTTGGCTGAGCTTATCACCCACAGGAGACCAGCCCATGTCCCTGCGTATGCGTTTCCTTCAGAGCCTTGTTCACGCTCTGGAGTGGATGACACTTCTCAGCAGTACCTCCATCTCTCTTACTTTAAAAAGAAGATGGAGTTTTCTGGTCTTCAGCTTTAAACTTCTGGTCTCCTGACTATTGACAGCAACCTCTCCTTTTAGTCCTTGAGGGTGAGGTTTTGGGCTCAGTTTTGTAGCCCATGGAGGAGTGTGTGAATTCAGTTCTGGGCTCTCCTGGTGTGAGTGCTGCTCTTGTTTTGTGCCCTTTTTCTCTGGCCTGGCCGAAGCACTGAAGTCAACTGTTTTGTCATCACCGTGTCATACAGATGGTAACGATGGATCTAACCTGATTCAAATGTCCAAGAACGGCCTCTCAGTGTCAATGGCTTCCTTGTTCTCAGGTACCCTGCAGTGCTCCCTGGGCACGCGCGCGTGTGTGCAAGGTGTGTATGTGTGTGTGCATGGGCACAGTTCTTAGAAATCTACCTGGCTTCAGAACTGGCAATTAGTTCCAATATCATCCAGATGTCAGCAAGAAAAGCTGTGGCAGGGTGATGTAGTAGGATTGAGTAGAGCGGATGCAGAGTTCTGCTGTGGGCTCCATCCCCCAGAGCATTTTGCCATGCAGTATTTTCGATGTATCAAAAGTGCCTGCTGTGGTGAAGACCTGTTGTACCTGGGGTAGGACTTCATAGGACAGTGAAGCTCTGTAGATGCTGAGCCTGGGCTGAATGAGAGCAGAGTCCTCTTTGATGTGGGACCAGGTCTCCGTCCCAAGTGCCTTGGAGAGCATTATCCTGCTTGACTTCACAGTGTTGGTGTGCCATACCTTTGATCTGAAGCACAGCCTTACTGTTCTGCTCAGGCTTGACTTGGAGTGGAATCCTTCTAGAAGGAAGTTCTGGAGGGAGAAGTAATGAGATCAGACAGGGCACAGGCAGTTTGTTCATGCTGAAGGTCCTAATCACTGGGATCACATGCAGCTTAGTGTTTTTACTGTTTAAAGTAGTACTAGGTAATCCTTCTGGTCTGCTGGCCGTGTTTAAATAACCTTCATGTGCTCTCTGTTTGCTGTAGCAAGAGAACAGCATGCTGGGCTGCTGCTGATCTCTCCTGTCAGGTGTTCAGCACCAGCAAGTTGTTCCTGCTGGGTTTGCTGGTGCTCAGATCTTTCCTGTCAGCTCGGTTGTGTTCATAGACCAGGTTGTGATCCTGGCTGAAGCTGGCACATGGGGTGATGTCCTTAGATTTGGGGGCTGTTCACAAACTTCCTGGGGACTATCCCACTTGATAGCATTAGCAGCAGAGATGTTTTGGGTAGCTAATGAGGATTTGGGGAGTGTTTGCAGCTAATGTTGGGAAGCGAGCGATATCAGGATCCCAGTATTAGGTCCTGTGGAAGCCTAGGGTCAGATCTGACTCCCTCTGCCATCTCTGAGACCTTGTCAGTGCCTGAGTGTGCTGGCTCTGCCTCCCCATAGCACCTGGCCCACTCTGTGCTGTTTGTGCCTCCCTTTGCTCATGTTCATCATAATCTAGGACCATGTGGGGCCTTCCTGCACAGAGCAGAAGGCACCAGAACATGGCAGGTGTCCTACAAGGTTGTGAAGCTGTTTGCCTGAATTTCCTGTTTTTTGCAGCTGGAATTCAGTTTGCATGACATAGATACTGGATTCCTTAACATTAGGATGCTTTCCTGTGCCTGTTTTAGCAATGGATGTCGAACAGTGAAGGCCTAGTGTCCAAGCTGAATTCCAATAGTGTGAATCTGTAAATTTGCAGGACTTGCTCCCTTTGTTGCTAAGGCAGTCCTACTCTTTATGGAAAAGCTTGGGGCACTCTTTGCTCAGCCTGTGATTCCCTTGCATCACAGGCTGATTCCCTTGGCCTCAGTGTGCAGTTGGTGCCTAGCTGGGAACATGTGGGCTCTCTGCAGATTTGTGTTAGTCAACCTGGTTGGGGTACAGGAGCAGGGACCCTGAGCTGTGCCTCCCCATTGCAGGCACTGGGGCAGGGGAAGCTACAGGCTTTTATTTGGGGGTGGTGTGGTCACTGCAGACCATTCCTATTGCTCCCCAGAGGTACAAAACAACACACCTACTGGGACAAAGGTTGTGACTTTGGCCACTCTTCTGTCCTGACCTGTAGTACTTTCCCCTTGCATGCCTCCTTCCCTTTTCTGGGAGCCTTATCTGCCATGAAGCAGGTTTCTGCCTGCTTCTGTCTGTGTTGTACAATTGAAAGTGTCCTGACATAGAGGTCTTCTACTATTAAAATGGATTCCCTGTTAGGGTTTAACCTGCTGGAGTGAAAGAAAGATGAGTGGTGAAGGTACCACTGGGTACTTCCTGGTACCTGAGCTGCAGGGCAGCCCAGGGCTCTTTGGGAGCTGATGGAGGGGTGTAGGGAGCAGGACTGCAGTGTCCTGCACCTTATCTTGGACCCCTCCCTCCTCAGGAGATGAGTCTGTGACCTCTGCAGAGGGCTGGCCTCATGGCTGCTGGCCCTTTCTCTGCAGGGATGCTGATGTGTCTGGGCAGTGCTGGGCACAGGCTAGCAGCCCTGGCTGTGCAGTCACTGACCAGCTGTGGCATGGCCATTGTCTGATCTTAGAGGTTACAGTTGAGTAGAGAGAAGGGCTCTGCATCCCATTGCTAATCCCTTCCATCCATACTGTGTGTAGAGAGCTACTAAAACTTCTTGCTAACCCTGCAGTCCTGTTCTCTAGGCTCCTGTGTGTGTTCTATTTCAGGCCATGTTACTGCTAGGACTTGGTGTGTGACCTGTACCAGCAGCCACTTGTCTCCCCCAAACTTCAGGCTGGCTGTTCACAGCATCTCACCATGCCTTTCCCTCGTAGTTCTGACAGCCAACTGATTAGACTGCACCCCTCCTTGTTGCTCAGTGCCACTGGTAGAAGTTGATGCTGTAGTTCACCTGCTTTTGAACAGCTTGATGAGTTTTACCTTGAAGCTTTGGTTTCAAATTAGTGTATCCCCTTTCTGTGTCCCATCTGTTCCACCTTGTGTGTTTGTGATTCAGATGCAGACATCAAGAGGAACCCAGACTCCAGCAGGAAGTCCTTTCTCTCCTCAGACTCCATGTACGTCTTCAACCTCATGGCAACGCATCTTGGTACCACGTTCTCTTTCCTACCCAACTCTGCTCTTCATGTGCATCAGTTGCTGTTTTGCACTGGAGTAGATATCCCTCCCTTCGTCCCTCTTGGGGAGGACCCCTTTGGGGACCCCTTTACTTTGTATGGTGAAATACAAAGCTGTGTCCATGGCTGGCAGCTGCTTGGGAAGGTTTGTTACTGGGAGAGCAATTGTTTCTGATTTATGCAGGCACTCCTGTCACTTTGCAGCTTCCCTTGTGAACAGGCACAGGTTTTGCCAAGTGAGTTAAATTTTGCTCGCTCTTCTGAGCAGTTGTTGTGGTGCCATTAGCTGGCTTTGCCTGGGGGCAGCTGCAAAGACAGAAATCAATCACATGTATTAATTTTAAGCCTGTGTAGCAGTGCAGAATTAAGGTACCAGAGTTGAAGGGAGGATCTTTGACTTGAGCTGGGACTGGCATGGGGCTGCAAGGAGAGCACAACTGTGAGGTCCAGTACTAACAATTCCTTTGTTGTCTAGATCCCACTCCTTCCTCAATTCAAACTCGGCAGAGGCAGTGGCCATGGGCTTGCTGAAGCAGTTTGAGGGCATGCAACTCCCAGCTGCCTCTGAATTGGACTGGCTGGTCCCTGAGCATGATGCCCCACAGAAGGTAAGGCTGTGAGTTCCTTTCACTGATTTCACTTGATCTTCCCTGAATCCCTGGCTTCGGGGCACTGCTTAGGGGGCTTTGCTTGTCCCAGTGTTCCTTCCCTTTGTGGAGCTTGAGGAGGAGGTTTTTCTGGGCTTGGAGATGGATGCAGCCAAACACGGTTGTGCCACTGCAGCCTCCTGCAGCAGTGTCTAGATCCCTGGGGACAGCCTTTCTTCAGCCCCCAATTCAGCTGGAGGGGTGACTTGGTGCCTGGCAGTTTTTGCAGGGCTGTAGCTGCAGGTTTCTGGCAGTCCAGCCAGGTGCACTGCATTTGCAGTACAAGATAGGGATCTGACCCTCTTGCTTGCCCCTCCCAGCTCCTGCCCATCCCTGACTCTCTGCCTGTTTCTCCCGACGATGGAGAGCACGCTGACATCTACAAGCTGAGGATTCGGGTGCGCGGAAACCTGGAGTGGGCCCCCCCACGACCACAGATCATCTTCAATGTTCACTCAGCCCTAACGTAAGGACCCTGTGGCTGGGAGATCTCAGGGGACCTGACCTTTTCATCCCTTTCCCATCAACACCAAGGTTGCTTATCCTCTGGTTGCTGGGGTTTCCACGCTCTGAGGCTGGTAAATCCACAGTGGTCAGCACTGTGAGATGGTGAGATGGAGCCAGTGCCTGGGCTTAGTGCCTTTGGTATGACCGAGGACACAGTGGGGCTTTTTCCCTTGGATGTGTTGTCCACATTAACCTCCCAGGCCTGTGCTGGTACCCATCTTCTGGTGCCAGGTACCATCAGGACTGGGTCATGCATGTTGTCTTCTGTCTCTGGGCAGGAGGAAGGTGGCTGTGGCCAAGCAGAATTATCGGTGTGCAGGCTGTGGCATCCGGACTGATCCTGGTGAGTGTTGGGAGCCTGACCTGTAGCAGGAGAATGGTGGGGACTAACCTGAAAACAAGTGGGAAGATGCTGAGTGAGTGGGTGGTGATAGAGCTCAACACATGGTTCCTGGAGCAGTGGTACACTGCTTTTGCCAGCTCTGCCTGCACTTTTGCGTGCACCATCCACAGAGGAGCCTCCTCTTCTAGGAGGTCACAGAGTTGGTGGAGGCAAAGAGCAGCCAGCCTGTCCTTTAGAGGGCATTGCAGATGTTGACTCTTGTAAGGCCGAGTTTTCTGTTGGGTCTTCAAGCTCCCAGCAGGTTCTGCAGCTGCAGATCTCTTTCTTGAATATGTGGGTAGCTGTGTCTGCATGAAACTGGACTATTGGTCCCAAAGGCTTTTGCAGCCAGAGGGTGCTTGCAGACCCCAGTGTTGAGCACTCTGGGCTGCAGATGCCAGCAAGGCAGAAATCCTTGCTTGTTGGAAATGCTGAGCAGTGTTAGGAGTGCAGCAGGGGCCATGCCTGGGCTGACCCTGCCTGTCTGCCTGGGTTTGGCCAGATTACATCAAGCGGCTGCGGTACTGCGAGTACCTGGGCAAGTATTTCTGCCAGTGCTGCCACGAGAACGCCCAGACAGTCATCCCCAGCCGCATCCTGCGCAAGTGGGACTTCAGCAAGTACTATGTGAGCAACTTCTCCAAAGACCTGCTGAGCAAGATCTGGAGTGACCCACTCTTCAACGTGCAAGCTATCAATCCTGGACTGTACCAGAAAGTGAAGGCTCTCAACCAAGTGCGGGTAAGACCCTTTCCATGCCTTCCTGAGTGGAGTTTGGGTGAGGTGGATGACTGCCAGCTGTAAACTGTATTTCAGAGAAGCTGGGGAAAAGCAGATATTTCAGTTTTGGAGGCTTAAAACCTTATCACTGTGTATTTCCATTAATTTCTTCTGATTTCTTCAGTAGCATAGGAATGTCAAAAGGAATTTCTGCCTGGTATCCAGCTGGGCTTCAGTTTATCTCCTGGAGCACATGACAATGGTTATGCTCTACTTGCCCTGTGTGATGTAAACACTTTGGAAACAGGAGAGCAGCAGCTGAGGAGCAGCAGTTACTTCATCAGCACAGGGAATGGGGCAGACCTGCTTGACCGAGGACTGTGCTCTGTTCACTGATTCTTTGTCCGCCCTTCCTCTCCAGCTGCTGCGAATCCAGCTTTTCCACATGAAGAACATGTTCAAGACATGCCGGCTAGCTAAAGAGTGAGTCCTGGGCTGTTGTGCTGTCCTGGTTCTGTCCCCTGGCAGTTTGCACTGGGAATCTGTGCAGCTTGTGCATTGACTTCTGGGGAGAGAAGGGGCTGGAAGGGGAGAGAAAGCAGAGTGGAGTCACTTTGCTCTGAGCTCTGGTTTCTGTGTCCTTTCAGCCTCCTGGACTCCTTTGACACAGTGCCTGGCCACTTGACAGAGGATTTGCACCTCTACTCGCTGAGTGACTTCAGTGCCATCAAGAAAGGGGACCTGATGCCTCGTCTGACAGAGCTACTGAAGGCAGGCAGCCTACACATTGACAAGTGCATGGTAAGGCCTCCTCTGCTGCCTCCTGCATGGACTCTTGGGAGCAGGCTTTGCTGCAAAGATAACTGATGGGGAGGCTTTGGTATGCAGGGCAGCCACCAAATTAACTGATTCAATGCTAACTGTTCCTGCCTGCTTCACAGAGCTCCTACCCAGCATGAATGGGGTATTGCTACCACATTTTGGTTCTTCCCTGCCCCTGACACAGGTAGATTCAGCCTTCGTGTGCTCCATGCTGAGGAAGGGCTGTCCCAGAGTTAGAGCAGGGCACTGTGGCCTGCTGTCCTGCTCTACTCTACCTTCTGTTCTACTTGCCATCGAGATGAGCACTTAGCTGCTTCTTCCTTATCTTTTGTCCTTCCAGCTATGCCAAGCCAAAGGCTTCATCTGTGAGTTCTGCCAGAATGAGGATGACATCATCTTCCCCTTTGAGCTCAACAAGTGCAAGACATGTGAAGGTGAGATACTGAGGAAAAACAGGGAGGGGGCAGACCCTGGGGCCGCCAAGGTCTGCTTCCAGTTTGAGTGGCATTTGTACTAGCAAGAGGTACAGAGCCATAGCCAGCCAGACCAGAGTGCCCCTGTGCATGGCCTGTGTCTGCAGTGTGTTACAACAGCAGCAGATCATCATTGTAACTTTTCTGGCATGGTAAAGTGTGTAGGTCTTCTCCTGACCACAGTCTGCTGCTGCCCTGGCAGCTGTGGACAGTCAAGCTGGGTGTCTGGGAGCCCTGGCTTCCCTCCTGTTGTGGTTACAGGACAGGCTGCAGCCTTCACACAGCTCCCCTGTCCCTGCTTGGATGGCTGGAGCTGGCCTTGCAGAGCAGACAGAGCCTGAAGGCTTTATCTCTGTACCCTTCCTGCCTGCTAAGAAATCCCTAGGCTCCTTCAGGAGACATCCTTGATAATGCCTAGTATTAATGGCCGAGTAGAGCTTGGCCCTACATCTTGGGACCAGACTCTGAACAGGCATAAAATGGCTCCTGATAACATGCAAGCCTTGGTTTGGCAGGTGCAGTGCCAGAGAAAATGTTGGGCAAAGTCACTGTTTCCTTGGAGTATCAGGAAAGCTTGGGGAGGGATCTTGTGCAGAGCAGAAATCCTCTCTCCTGCGTTTACAAAGCTTCATGAGCTAGTGCAGGGACCTGGGGTGTGGAGTGTCAGGCAGTCTGTCAGCACTCAACCATGCTCTCCCTCACAGACTGCAAAGCCTGCTACCACAAATCCTGCTTCAAATCCGCCCCCTGTCCCCGCTGCGAGCGTCTTCAAGCCCGGAGAGAGCTGATGGACAAGCAGAACATGGAGTCCTACATCTCAGACTGCGAGGACAAGCTGGAGCAGCCAGAGGCAGTGGCAGCCACATGAGCACATTGCAGCCAAGGAGCACATCAAGGGTTTATTTATGTGCATGGTCTTCATCACCAGAGACTGAGCTATGCAGACTGGGGATGAGGAGGACTGTTGGGAGGCCTGGAGCACTGTCTTGAAGGGATCTCTTTTCCTTCATGCAGTAGTGCTGGGCTGAGAAAGGAGCATAATCCACCATGTGGATCTGCTCCAGGTACCACTCCCACTCCCTGATGCCTTTGCTTGGGGGGAGGCAGCTGCTTCTGCCTATCCTGCAGGCAGAACAGGGACCTTTTCCAAGCAGTTGTTCATGCTGGACCTGGCAGGGTTGTGTTGTCCATCCCTGTGCCCTGCTCCAAGCTGAGCAGAGTCCCCTGAAGGGTCAGCACTTCCTGCTCATCAGCTGTATACTTGGAAGCTCTGGTCACATCTGCTCCTTGGAGGAGGGAGGTCTCAGTCCTCTGATCCTCCATTCTGCTGCTGGGGGTTGTGTGCATGGAGGGAGGGTGGGGTTCAGGGTTGGTTATATATTTAACAGCTCCCTTTCTCAAATGTGCTGTGGGACACTGCTGAACAGCAGTTGCTCCCACTCCAGAATCAGACAAAGGAGGTGGCAATGATGAAAGTGCCAGATTTCCCTGTGCTGCAGAGGGACGTTGCCCCTGGAACAGCTGCACAAGTGGATGTGCTGATGGACTTTTGATAGGCAGATCCCCATGGATCCACGGAACTCTACCTCCATGGGATATGGTGAGGCTTCTGACCCTACTTCCTTCTCATGCTGCCAGTCTTACCAGGGAGATATGTTCTTCTTTAAGAATGACATGGGACCTCACTGTTGGCACAGGACCTGCCTTGTGTGGAGCTGCCTCTGCCTGAGACCTGTGGAGATGCAAGTGGAGGGTCATCCCTCCGGCTGCATCACCAAGCCTCTGTCTAGGTTTGTTGTTTCAGGTGTTTTTTTTTTTTTTTTTTTTTTTTTTTTTTTGTTTTGTTTTGTTTTTCTGCTGGATTTGGTTTAATTTTTTAACGTGGTTGTTTGTATTTTAACTGTGTGTTCCCCCTCAAGGAGGTGATGCTTGAAATGCCCTCTTAGGGGGCACAGGATCTGCTTGGGACTCACCAGTATAATCTCCAGGGCTGTCCTGCTCCTGGCTCCTCACCCCTGGATGAAGCTGGTCCCCTCTCCCAGCAGGATCTTCTGCTTCCCTTGAGAGAGGAAGGGTCCCTGAGCCAGGCAAGCCTTGAAGCTTCCCAGCTGTGCTGTGGTGGGATGGTCAGGCAGCCTGCTTGCAATGGGGATATCTGGGAGGGAGGAGTTTGGTACTGGCGTGCTGACAAGGACTGGTTCCTCACTGATGCAGAGCCACCTGCCACAAGTGAGAGCTTTGCAGGGTCAGGGTCAGACCCAGTGGGACAAAGTGAGCTCTGTCCACAGTTGAGGTATTTCTGCATCATGGGGGGATACTTTAGCCATGGCATATCCAGCAGCACCTCAGCACAGGTGGTATGTGGGGTGTTAGGAAGGATGGTGTGGCCTGTGTATATGCAAGGAGGGTGTTGATGGACCAGGGAGCACTGGCAAAAGGTCTCAAGGGGCGGTGACTCTCAGCACATGCCCTGATTCGAGGCTGGGATATGACCCCTCATGGGCCCTTGCTGTGGGGGTGGCAGTGGGGAGATGAGGTTGGGATCAGGAGAGGTGGCTGCAGGCCTTGCCAGTGAGTGCTGTGCTGCTCAGCAGCATGTCTTCCCTGCCTGCACCATCCTGACAAAGTCCTGAAAGCAGGGTTCAGCTCCCCACTTGCTCCCCTGGGGTTTTTGCTGTCTTGTGTATTGCTTCTGCTTGTTTTCCCCAGCAGAGCAGCTGCTCTTCTGCTGACTCTGTTTCTGCCAGCCCTGGGCTGCCAGATGCTGGTCTGCCTTGGTCTTGCCTGTCCCCAAGCCAAGTGCTCCTGCTGCTGCTTTGGCCTGGAACCCTGTTCCCTGGAGTTGCCTCAGCAGCACACCTCCATTTACCCTATTTTGTTTGAAGCACTTTAATGTCATGGGACAGCAGCTGAGAGGCTGCCCAGATCCCTTTCTAGAAGCACTGAGTTCTTTTTGAGAAGAGGGAAGGAATTCTGGCTTTGTTAGGGTCTCAACCCTCCACCATGGACTATCTATGGAAGCAGCAGGACTCACAAACCTGGCACAGGTCTCCAGGGCAAGATTGTGCCCAGCACTGACACTGCTGCCCAGCACTGACTGCTACAACACTGGAATTGGCCAAGACAGGGAGCTCTTTGGGAGGGAGAGCTGGGGGCTACCCTGGCCATCAACTGAAGCCCTCACAGCGTGATTGTTATTGCACAGCAATTAAAGTGCCGTCCTTAATAAACTAAGTTAATGAGGAGTCCAGTTGTGTTATGACCTTGTTTAAGGTGGGGTAATGGTTTGTATGGTACCTTGGGGTGATGGGGCAGGCAGGCCATGCTGCTGATGGCAAGGAGCAGTGGAAGGAACAGCTTGTGCAGCTGGTGATGCAGTCACTGGGAGAGGGTTATTGTCACTACCACTTCATTTGGCTTGTGGCCTCTCCCTGCAACCTGCCCCCTGGACTTGGCAGGAGGTACAAGCCACTGAGTGAGGGACTCTGTACTGCCCCTCTCCTTCCAGAGCCTGCCTTTTCTGTTGGCAGAGGGGCCCGGGAGCCTGGCCTTGGCTGCCCTGCCCGTGCTTGCATGCCCATTCCATGCCACCTGGCTCTCCCTTCACAGCAGTGTTGTGCATCTCCCCATAAACACCATCAACATAGGTGATAGAAACTATAAGCTTTAAAACAACTGTTGAAAGACACGTCTGACAGCCCAGCACTGGCTCCACGAAGAGCCTCTTCCTGGGGGTTTTTCCCTAGAAACACCCTGCTCATCCTAACTCTCAGCTGTGCCTACCAGCAGCAATGGTGACCTAGCCTACTCCTGAGGACAGTGGTTGTAGAAAAGGTTTCTGGCAGGCACAGGCATGCTGAGGATGGGCTCACAGCTGCCAGCAAACCTGTGGCAGCAGAAGGGCTCCAGCAGCTGCCCCAGTGTGGCAACTTGAGCAGTGGATGATGGCAAAGACCTGCAAAACCCTGGAGTTGGCTGCTGCTACACGACCCCTTCAGTATCCCTGGGTGGTCCCTGCCAGCTGGCAGCTTGGCAAAGGCACATCTGCCCCAGCCCAGGGGATCACTGGGGGTGTGTGGGGGCATAGCGACGCTCAAACTGGTCCACATCGAACTTGCGCTTGCAGCCGGCGTAGTTCATGTAGCGAATCTTCCCAAAGATGGGTCGCTCTGCCCAGCCCTGGTCATGAATGCCACAGATGGACCACAGGCAGCCTGCCAAGCACAGGGACGGAAGTGTCAGCACTCTCCCTTGCTCAGAGACACCCAGAGAGCAAGTGGGATGTGGGTGCAAAGCAGAATGGGCTGGATTTGCCTGCAGAGTCCCCACTGCAGCCTTGACCATCACAGCTAAGCCCTCGTACCCCATGTCCCCATCCTGCAGCTTACCTACATATCCATTGGGGTCCCTCCCGTCCAGCTCATAGCGGTCGTTGAGGTAGATAGCAAACTGCAGGGCCTCCTCAGGGGAGTGCGTCCACTCCAGGATCTTCTTGGCCCAGTACATCCGCAGGAAACCATGCATCTTGCCCTCCGAGACCATCTGCAGCTGCAGGGATAGAGACAGAGACAGTCATAAAGGTCAGTCCATGGCAGGTCACCTCTGCGCCTCAGAAAAAAGCTCAGCATTTTGTGGAGAAGATGTAGGGCAGTACCTGGGCAGCATTCCAGAGTGGGTCATGTGTGGTCCCCTGCTCCAGCTCCTGCAGACTGTACAGATAAGGCCTCTTGTCTTTGGCGTGTAGCTTCAGGGTGGTTTGAGCCCAGTCATAGGCACCTGTGAGCAAGGGAGGAGCAACACTGAGCAACCTGTTCTGCAGGGTCCTGAGAACTGAGCTACTGAGGGCACTGTGCCCTAGAGGCACCAGTCTTGAAGAGGGCACTTGCCAGCTTCTGTCCTGCCACCACAAAAGACCAAATGATGGGACATTAGTGCCCCCACAACCCTTCTCCTAGCAGAACTGGGATTGCAAAGTTGGAGTGACTAGTTGGGTACCCAGCAGGGCCCAGGTGACCCAGGAGACCCAGGATGGTACCCTGCACACTGTCGTAGTTCTCATTGTAGTAGCAGAAGTTTTCAGCCAGCTCCCGCCGCACCACAGCCTCCTCCACAAATGCATCCACTGAGTCCTTGTAATTACGCCGGTGCTTCTGCACCTCCAGGATAGCTCTTTGGGTGGAAACCTGGCCTGGGGACATGGGGAAGGAGCAAGTCAGGCTGCCGCTCCAAGCCACAATGCTCAGTCCTGCTGCAGAGTGGGAATCCTGGGATACTCACCAAAGTGAAGCCATGGGGACAGGTTGCTGAGAGCCGCCTTGTTGGGATCATTTCTGTGGGTGCTGAAGGATTTCAGCCTCTCTGCAATGAAGGACTTCAGCACAGACATCCCTGCAGCTGTGCCAGGGGTTGCCCACTCCACCTCCTTCACGGTGTGGTCCACCTGCAAGCTCGAATAACAGGCCTCCCAAGCGATGGGCTGGGTGGCGACCAAGCACTGAGTGCATCTGCAGAATCTTTTCAGCGAGGGCTGCCCTGAGTGTTATGCTCCCAACCAGCCTAGTCCCCAGTCCATGCCAACCTCCTTTTCTTCACTAGCTCTCGGCATGGCAGAGATGTTCGAATTGAATTAATGAGGTGGGAACCTCCCTTTCCCCAGGGCATCCTCATCTCCACACCATCCTCATTCCCTGTCAACCCCTCCCAGGATCACAAAGGATCTGTGAAACAGATCTGAGACCTGCCCATGAATGGGTTTGGAGTGTCTCCTGCTGGTACCTGTGCTGGGCAGGAGGGCAGATATGGGTGATGAACAACAGGGGGAAACTCGGTGAGGAACTCAGGGAGCTGAGCGTGGATCTTGCCCCGGATGGTCCTGGCGCTGTACTCCTGCTTGGGGGAGGCAACCCAGCACGGCACGATGTTGTGGGCATCAACCTGGGAAGCAAAGCCGTGAAGAAGGGTGTGAGAAGCAAACAATCCTGACAACATGACACACATGCTCTTTGCTCAAATCACTCCAGTGCACAAGACACAGGAGACAAGCTTGTCCTACATCTCACCAGTTTTCCATTCCCAGAATGCTGGTACCCACCTGTGCAAATGGTACATCCTCTGGCAACCGCTCCCTGAGGTCCTCTACCCACTGTCGGGGGAGGCGCAGGGGACTGAAGTCTGTCACCAGCCCACCCACGCCATGCTCTGCCACAAATGTGGGCAGCACGTCCTTGGCATAGCCCAGCAGCAAGTGGAAAGAGATGTTCAGCTCTGCACACTCCTGCAGTGACAGGGAAATGGCTGTGGGACAGTTCACAGCTCTGCAAACCCCACCCAACCACCATCTGCTGAAGGGATGGATCTGCCTCCCCCCTTCCCCAGGAGCCCTGTCCCACCCAGCACGGAGACCCCTGGCTGTACCTCCGCTACCTCCTGCAGGCCCCTCAGCATGAACCTGTAGTGGCGGATGGTGGCCTCTAGAAATTTGGGCACCAAGCAGAAGCAGACGTGCAGAGGCAGCTCCTGTTTGAGGGCCAGGCGCTGGGCGTAGAGGAAAGCCCAGTTATCTGGGGGGAAAGCACACGGGGCAGCGTCAGGAAGGTGCTTCACTGGCAGGATGGGAATGGGGTTTCACAGGAATTTTCCCCTCAGACCTCCCTGTAGAGAGTGAGGCCAGCACCAAAGTTTCCGAAGGAAGGGACCATTTTTTACCACTTTTACCACCCATGGGAACCCCTTCCACTAGCTGGTTCGCACCTTGAACTCGCTGATCCCGGCACATCCAATAAAGGATGCAGCGAGCATCATTCTTGAGGTCTGAGACCCGCGAGACAAGGCGAACCCGCTTTTTGTTGTACTTGAACTCTCGAACGGACGGGGCCGCCCTCCGACGGGCGTTCTGTATCGCCTCCTCTTCCTCCGTCCTCCGAGACACGGGCGGCACCTCCGTGACCTCGGCCTTTCGCTTGCCTTGTCCCCGCCGCATCCTCTGCACCGCCCGGAGCAGCGTGGCTGCAGGCGAGAGCAGAACAGGCCGTGCTGAGCTCCCGCGCTTCCCGGCGAATCCCGGGCCCGGTCCGCCCCCAGAGCCCGGGGGATGCCGGTCCCCTGCCCATCCCGGTCCTCGGGAACCGGGGAATATCGGCGTTACAGCCCCCGACCCGATCCGATCCGCTCCGCTCCTGCTCTCGATACCTGGGGTCCGAGTCCCGGTCCCGATCCCGATCCCGATCCCGATCCCGATCCCGATCCCGATCCCGATCCCGATCCCGATCCCGATCCCGATCCCGATCCCGGTCCCTCCCTGGCAGCCACGCGGCCCGGGAGTGTTACACAAGCCGTGGGCGGGTGCGAAGGGCGTGCCCACGGGCGTGGTCGTGTCCCGAGGGGCGCGGCTCCGCCACCGGGACCGCCCCCCGCACACGGGCCCAGGTGCTGCACCGGAGTCCCCGGCGCGCCCGAGGCGCTGCACCTGCGCCGGGAGTGGTGTCAGTGCCCGCTGGTGCCTCCCTCCCTACGCCCGGGAACAAGGAAGCAGTTCCAACTACCTTCAGCCATCACTCGGTACCGTAGTTCCTCGCTGGCACCTTCCCCACGTCTTGTGTCCTCAGGTCCCCCACCTTGCCAGGCGCTGGGATGCTGACTTTGGACATGACTCGGGGTACGGGAGGGCTGCACCTGCTGCTGCTGAGCCTTGCTGTGCTGGATTTCCCACTGGGTAAGGGCTGAGCGGTATGTGGAGCTATCTATGGGGTAGGGGTGAGTGAGGGGCATCGTTCTTCAGGGTGGTGGGTGGCCCTGGGGTGACTTCACCCACAGAGGTGAAACACTTCAGGTGCTGTTTGCTCTCCAACATCTCAGCCCTGTCCTAGTGAGCAAACAGGTCAGTGCTTTATAGAACACAAGCAACAAGCTCTATTTCTTTTGCCTCTGATGTGGGTCTCCATCTGGTGAGACAAGACCTTAGGCCCAGCTGGACCCCCTTGCTGAGCCTTAGTCCTTGCCTTTGCTACAACCTGCCCAGTAGCACCAAATGGCCCTGTCCAGATGGCAATGGGATGTACTAGGCCTGGAAAACTTCAAATGCCATCCCAACATTTGAACTTGATGCAAAGTAAGAGCAGTTTTGAATGGAACACTGGGAATAAACATGCAGCTTGTACATCCTGAGAGCCTGTAAAACTACAGCTGTAGGTCCCTTCCTGCTGCACCCCTCAAACCCCTCCCAGAGCTTTTGTGGGTTGCACCAGGTGTCTCATGGACTTGCCCTGAGCTGCAAGCTGGGATTTGTTCCTTTGTGGGGCAAGTTCCACAAAGCATTCCCCTGTTGCCATTATTTACACCCACCACTATCAGTTCCTGACTATCTGCAGCACAGAGGGTTTGTTTAAATTGCCGCTGCTGCATTTCCAGACAATCTCACGGTCACCAGTTCCTGCTTGGCTCTTCCTGTCAGACGAGTTTGTCTGACTTCCTCCAGGGATGGGTGAAGATGGTGGAATGGGTCTTAGGACTGGCTCCTGGAGGAGTTTCTGCCCTGAAACCTGGATGGCCATGGCTTGTTCCTGCTTTGTCAGGCTGGGGATTTATGTGGTCTGCCTAGCTGATTGTCATGTTGCTGTTCAGGGAATCCACGTGCTTGATCCATGCAGGACAGGGAATCCCCACTCTTGATGATCCATGGCTGATGCAAGACTTGGGCAGTTCATGGCAGTATTAATATTGCACCATCCCCAGCACAGCCATGGTTCCCATCTTTCACTGCCAGCCCTTGGGTGCTGTTTCTCACCTCTTTGCAGGAACCACTGTCCAAGATATGACAAACCCTGTATCCCTGTCTCTCTCAACCTCCTTGACACCCACAGAGACCATGGCACTACTGCCCAACACCAGTTCAAGTACTGCAGCCACCTTCCCTTCCTCTCATCCTGCAACCTCCACCCCAGAGATACCAATGGATGCCTTCACACCCAATGCTTCTACAGCTCAGCAGATCAGCCCAGCAGCCTCCAACATCACCACACCACAGGCAAGGGGCAGCACAGCTCACAGCACTCCTGTGTCACCTGGACAGGGACCCACCACCACCAGCAATACCCCAGCAGGGCTGGGATCCACCACCAGCAGCACACCAACCCTAACCTCCGTGGCCATGACCTCCAGCTGTGACAAGACTCCCACTTTCACATCTGTGGGGACCAGCACGACCCTGGCTGTCAGCTCATTTGGAGTTGAAATGAGCATGCTGCCTCCCCCAACCTCTACTCTTCTCTCCTCCACTGGCACCACACTTGGCACCAGCACCCACCAAGGGCCAGCCATGACCACACTGCTCAGCAGCATGTCCCCAGGGACCAGCACCACCTCTTCTTCCACCACCCCAGAAGTGACAGACACTTCAGATGGGCTGTTGATGGCCCCATCAGACACCACTGCCTCCCTTGCTACCACCACGGAGCTCCCTGGGAGCATCCCTGTCCCCAGCCTGCCAGTTGTGACCATGCCTAAGACCACCCCTGGTACCTCCACCCCAACAGAACCAGAGACCCCCAGTGACACTGCAGGTGAGTGCAGCTACAGGGCACCCAGAGGGCAGGATCAGGGTAGTAAATCCCCACAGGATCTCCCATCTTGCTCAGCCAGGCACTTGGATTCTTCCCCCAGGGGCCACCCGGTCTCCAGGCTCTTCAGGCCAGTGGGTGGGCCCCGCGCTGGGGGGGCTCTGCTGTGACAGTACTGCCGTGTGGCTGTCCCCAGCACTGAGGCTGTATGTATACACCCCCTAGCAGATCTATGTACCGTGTACCCCAAGGAGTGTCACTGTACCCCAGCAGTCTCCCTGGCACCTGTCCCCTGGTAGTGCTGCTTACTGGGTACCTGTGTCCCGTCAGTGTGGCTGTATCCTGGTGGCTGTTGCAGGAGTCTTTATCCTGGGACTGCAGATGTACCCTGGTGACAGCCCACTCTGTTCACCTCAACCAGGACAGGGAGACTGTATCCTGCCCCAGTACCCCTGGCCATGCACATATTCCTGGTGTCCCTGTATCCCAGCAGCACTACTGTATTCTCACACATACAATACACCCTGGCCTGATACCTGCAGTGTGAGAGCACCTCATCAGAGTGCTGATGGCCTCTGTGTGCCTGTGCCCTGGCAGTGCCCCCATGTAGCTGCTCAGCAGCAGGGTGGCCATGCCCTGACAATCCTCCAGCATGCCTGCCTGCCTGCCCTGCAGAATGCCAATAGCTGGCCCAGGGCCTGCAGGCACCTCTGAGTGCTCCTGTCCCTGACCCTGAGAAGAAGGAAGCAGCCCCAGCTGTGAGCAGTACACTTCGGCTGTGACACGGGGAAGTGATGCCTGTACAGACAGCCCAGGGGACAAACCCTCAGCCTGGAACACGCCCTTCCTGAGCACTGCCTGCTCTCTTGGCCAGTTCCTCGAGCTCAGACAGAACTGGCTGTTGTCTCCTGAGGGCGTTGGTGCTGGGAGCCACCATCAAGCATCACCCCTGTGGTGAAGTGCGGGGCTTCAGGCAGCCTGGCTCACCCCGGGCTTTTTTCCGTTGCCATCCTTCCCACAGCAGGGAGAGGACGGCCACAGGAGCCAGGTCTGTGGTAGTGGTGGCCTTGGTGGCCTGCCCTGCACACTTTTTTGTGGCTGTTCTGGGTCCAGCTGTGCAGTTGATGTTTGCTGGGCATTGCGCCAGTCCCTGAGAGTGTCCGTGTCAGGTGGAACCCACTGCCTCGCTGCCAGCATCTGGAAGGTAAAAGGACCCACCTGGATGCTCCTCTTCTGCTGGGTGAAGGAGACCTGGAAACCCCAGTGCTGGGGCTGTGGGGAGCACTCAGAGTGGTGCCTGTGGGGGTTTGTCAACTCCCACTCCCTTGAACATGGCTGGGCAGAGAGCAGGGCTGTCCCTGCCCCTGCCCCTGCCCTGGCTCCTGCTGCTGATGCTGAGCCTCACCTGCCTCGCCGTGCTGCACCTGGCTCTGGGTAAGGGCTGAGTGGGATGCCATGCTCTCCACAGGGTGGGTGGTGAGTGGGGAGCATCAGTCCCCAGGGTGGAGGGATGGCATCTATGGAATGCAGGGGGGTGGAATGCTGTGGGGACTGTTTCCTGCTTCTTAAGTGGGAAATGGAGATGGACTTTCTGCTTCTCCTTTCGTGATAATGAGGCCCTTCTGTGCAGATGCTCACCTGGCAAGGGCTGGGATCAGACCTTTGCCTTCTCTGTATTTTTATTTAACCAGCTGCTGTGTACAGGGAGGGCATGGCTGCCAGGGGCTTTGGAAGTTTCTGTCTGGGTTGGCTGAAAGCAGATGGCGGCTTGTGATTCTGTTTCACACCCTCATGTGAGCAGAGCCCCAGACCCACTGCATTTGTGCTGGGATCACTGGGGAATCTAGTCTGGTGTCCCAAAGCCACCACCTCACAGACACCCTTTGACAAAGGTCCAGACAGCAAGGCTGTCCTACCTATCTTTTGGAGAGGGTTACAGATCCCTGGGCTTTTTTTGGGGACTGCACACTGCTCTGGCACAGTCCATAGTGGAAGAGAGGACAGCTCTCCTGTGTCCCACCCTCTCCCTCCCAGAGCTTTTGTGGGTCACAGCACGTCTCTAACGTCTCATCCTGAGTTGCAAGCTGGGATTTGTTCCTTTGTGGGGCTGCTTCCCTGTTGCCATTATTTACACCCACCACTATCAGTTCCTGACTATCTGCAGCACAGAGGGTTTGTTTAAATTGCTGTTGCTGCATTTCCAGACAATCTCACGGTCACCAGTTCCTGCTTGGCTCTTCCTGTCAGACGAGTTTGTCTGACTTCCTCCAGGGATGGGTGAAGATGGTGGAATGGGTCTTAGGACTGGCTCCTGGAGGAGTTTCTGCCCTGAAACCTGGATGGCCATGGCTTGTTCCTGCTTTGTCAGGCTGGGGATTTATGTGGTCTGCCTGGCTGATACTCATTGAAGAGATCTGTGTTTGATCCATGCAGGACAGGGAATCCCCACTCTTGATGATCCATGGCTCATGTGCAGCTCTGAGTTCCTCGGGGAGCTCACTGTGGTGGTGATGCTGCACCATCCCCAGAACAGCCATGGACTCAGCCTTTCACCACCAACCCTTGTGCATCTCATTGTCACAATTCTTTGCAGAGACCACTGCCATGGGTGTGACAGCAACTGTGTCCCCACCTCTCCCTACTTCCTCAACACCTGTGGAGAGCTCAACACTGCTGCCTGCCACTGACTCCACCACCACAGCCACCTTGCTTTCGTCCAGCCCTGAAACAGAAGTCTCTACCCCAGAGGAGTCCAGCACATCCGAAGAGACTGGCAACACCTCACCTCTCAGTGTGTCTCCTCCCACCACAACTACAGAAGATTCAGCTGAGTCCTTGACAACCCTGGCAGACACCACAGCCAGCCCTGTTAGCAGCACATCAGACCCCAGGAGCACCTCCTCTTTAACTGACCCAGACAGGACCACTCCTGACATATTCCCTTCAACTATGGAGTCAACTCCAGGTACCCTGACAGTATCTGGGACTCCCATTGCAGCTATGGGTGGGTTCAGCTGGGGGGCACCTGGAATGCAGGAACATGCTCAGGGTGACGAATACCTATAGGAATCCCATATACTTGGGTGGCTTCACATAGGCAGCTTCACTTAGGCCTGTCCCCAGCTGCAGGAGCATCCTGTACCTCTGCAGACAGCACTAACCTAACATTGTTTTGCCCAGGCACTGAGCCCTCTTCCCCTGCCACCAGCTCAGCCCAGACCTCAGAGGCTACTACCCTCAGCACAGCTACAGACCTGTCAGTGCTGCCATCAGCCTGCCCCTCTGGCTCATCCAACACCAGTAAGTGCAGTGCCCGTGGGCATCACCACCCCCAGCATCAGTGCTTGAGGCCAGTGCTGGGGGTCCTGGAGCCCCACTCCTCTTGCTGTGCTCTCAGGGTGCAGGTGCTGATGCTTTGGGATATACATGGTTTGCTGTACAGTGAGAGGCTTGTTCTGACAGTGTAGTGTGTCCATGACACAATTAACCTGGGAGGATGTTCCATGTCTGTGCCAGCAATCCTGGGGAGAGACCTCCAGGTCCTCTGGCAGAGCCCAGGGTTCAAAGGCAATAACCGGAGTCCTGTTTTTAATCCTAGATGCATCTCACCTCTTTCTGTCACTGCGGCTAACCACCCCTCTGGACCTGGGGAACACCACGGTGCAGGAGCTGGTGTTGTCGAAGGTGAGGTGTGCAGGATGAGATCCCACCCTGCATCTCCCAGCTGTGGTTCACTTAGTCAGGGAGGGGAATGGCTGCATCTTGCACTGAATGTCATCCAGAGCCCTTTCAGACCAAAGGAAGACCCTCGTTTGGCTGTTATAGTCTGGGATCAGTCCCTTTCTGTGTGGAGACAGGGGGTAGGAAACCCCCTCTGGCACAGTTTGATGGCTGTTCTTTCCCCCCAGCTCCGTGAGAACCTGCAGACAGAGTTCCCGTGTGCTGGCCTGTCACTGGCATGGCGAGGGAAGAGGAGGACTTGACCACTGCTCCTGTCTGGACTGCCTAGCCACCTGCTCCCAGCTCCTCACTCCATGGTGGTGCAGGCCCTGGGAAATCTCATACAGCTCCTCTGAAACCTGGGGCTTCCTGTCCTTCACTCTGTACCCCCAGAGGACTCCCAGTCCCCTCCTGCCCCCTCTCACAGCCTGTCTGAAGAGCCCGAGCCCTCCCACCACCCTGCTCCAGACCTGGTTCCTGTGGTGGGATCCCCTCCAGCTCTGCTGGGGGGCTGGGAGAAGGGGACCTCACGGGACTGGGCTTTTACATCTGGGACTGAGCTGGATCAGCCATCAAAGCCACTCTGGGGACAGAGGAACGAGAACTGAAGCCCCCAGTACTGCTGTGCCCAAGGCTCACCTGTGGTATTGCTGATAGAGGAGAACACCCACGCCGGGCAGTAAATAGAAATTCCATGTTTTCTGTGTTGAAGTGATGACTTCTTTATTTTCCAAGTTGCCTTTCCCAGTTTTCAGCTTTGCCATCTATTGGAGGTAGCAGTGAGGAAAACTGGGTCCCGAGAGCTGTGTGTGGAGAGACGGGCTCAGGGCTGTCCCCTCCCACCAGAGGCTGCTGCAGACATTCCCAAGGATGGCTCAGCACCCCGGCAGACTGCTGGTCTCTGCTTTGGAGCTCTCTGCCCCATGACAGCTGCAGGGGCAGCACTGTGGGCTGTGGAAATCCCATGGGCTGTGCTCTTTCCCTATTTTTTCCAGTCCCCAACTAAGGAGATGGCTGCAACGTCTGTCCCCCTGCAGCAAAGTAATTTATTAACTGATTAATTAGCCAGATAAAATCCAACTGAAGCAATTATTAGCCACCTTGCCTGGAGATTGAAAACTGAAATAATTAGCAAAATAGCCTTGTTGCGTGTCAGGGGTTGTTTTTGGCTGATCCCTGCTTCTCACTGGCAGCCCTCACTGCCCCGGCACAGGGAGGGCTGGGAGAGGGTGTGTGAGACTGTGGGATTCCTAACCTGGGGACTTCTCTCAGGCTGCCTGGATTGTCAGCTGGCTGGGAAGGAGCCAGCAGCTGGACAGGATGGGGAGAGACACCCTGGGATCACCCAGCTGCCTGCCAGTTCACAGGGCCTGAGAGAGGCTGAGCTGAGGCTGGAGGCTGTGCCCGGGCAGCTTGTCAGGTTGCTCCCATTTGGGGCACCCCTTGCATTCCAGGCTGGCCCCTTTGCTCTTTAGGATGCTGCCTGGCTTTTGTGGGCTTGTTGGACCCATTGAGACTGAGAGAAGTCCCTTAGCAGCTGGGCAAGGAACTGGGGAGCAGGGCAAAGCCTATTGGAAAGGGTCCCTGTGCTGGCTGCCTGGTGGGGTGCTGGGAAAGAAATCCTTGTGGTCTGCCTACGCCTTGGAGCTGGGCCAAGAGTCCTCCCACATCGCATCCCACTGGACTGTTTTCTCCGGCTGTTGAATCCATAACTTCAGACCCCGGGACATGGCCGGGTGCCAAGGCTGGGGTAATGGAGCCAAACTGCGTCACAAAGGGAGGAAAAGGTCCTGAAGTGCTGGGATGAAAAGGTGACCAGGGTACTCACTGTACTCTGCTGGCCCAGCTGCCTTCCACCATTACTGTGGTTGGGGGGCCATGGGGGGAGGAGATGCTCTGGTCCCCTCTGCCCCAGCCTGGGAGGGAGAAGAGGGGCACAGTGGCAGGATGTGGCTCCCCTGGGAGTGGTGTCACTGCCAGGCAGTGGAGGCACAGAGCTCTGACAGACCCCTGGCACTGCCCATACTCTCTGTGCCTGCTGCCCTTGAGGTGCTACCTTCACCCCATGGCTGCTTGCCTGCCCCAGACCACTGACCAGAGGGGCTTGAGAGGCTGGATCCAAGTCCTGCTGCTTTCCCAGTCCACAAAGGAGTTCTCAGCCTCTTGGCTGTAATACACTCCAATCTCTCAGCGTTGTCCAAAGGAACAAATATTGTGCCCAACATGACTGTCACCTTTGAAGGACCTGGCAGCATCATGGGGCGTGTCTCAAGTTCCTTGTGATTCAGGTGTCCCTTCCACTGTCCCCCTTTCCTTCACCCCTGCTAATGGCTATAGCCCAGCTCCCCCTCTTTGGCAGGAGAATGTTGCAACACATGCAGCGTGCCAAGTCATCCAGAACCTGTGGAGTTGATGGATAACCTGGTTTCCCCCATTGCCACCCCTGAGCCCTCTCTAAATGCCCTTGCCAGGAGGCTGGAGGGGAGCCAGTAGGAGATGCTGTGTTCTCCACAGGACTGGAACAACCAGCCCATTAATTCCAGGAAAGCTGATAAGGTACTGTGCTGGGCCATGCTCTGCCATGCTGGATGGTGCAGAGCCCCTGGGTGCTGGGATTCATGGAATTGCCCCCTGGATACAGGCTCCTGAAGGGCTCCAGTGCCCACATGATGCTTTGGTCTTTGGTAAAAGCAGATTAATGACTTTTACAGGAGCCAGCGCTTTGCCAGGACCTTGGTTTCAGACATAGCAAAAAGATCAGTAAAAAGCATCTTTCCAGAGTGGTAACAGGGTACTGTCCTCAAGATGAGGTGTCCCGTGGTGGCTCTGGGCTTTCTTGGGAGGGTGTGCCAATGCCTGAGTAAAGGGATGAGTTTGGTTTGTCAGCCCCATGACTCCACTGGGAGATGAGCATTTCTGGGGGACAGCATGGGCAGGAGTTACAGTACAAGGGTCTCCAGACAGTGCTGGCCTCTGTGGAGCATGGACAGGAGCTTGCAGGCAGGCTGGGACCAGCACCTTGTTTCAACTGAGTTTTTTTCCTCTATGCTGAGCAGCATGTTTGCAACTATCCCTGTGGTTCCCACCACATTTTGCACCTCAAACACCATCTGGATCAACACTCTCCAGCGTCAGCATGTATTCCCTGTTGGGGTTGCTTTCCAAAGTGATACAGCATCGTCAGCATGGGCAGGAACCGCTCTCCCACGGCAGATTTACATGTCTCAAATCCTCCATCAGCTGTGGTGTGGTCACTGCTCAGGTGGTCACTAATGGGCCACTCACCCCATGATGTGCAGTGCTGGTTGCAAGACCCCCATGCACCATTCCCCTGTTCCCCCAAGCTTTACACCCACAGTGGCATTTTTGGTGGGCAGGTGTTTAGTTCCAGGTGAGCGACGCTCCCCCCTGGTTTATCATCTGTGCCCTGTTCCCAGTGCCAGGGGCAGTGTGTGGGTTTTACAGGATGGGGTTTGATCAGCCGTGACTTGGCCTCCCCTGGCATTTCCCCATCCACACTGCCCAGTGGTGGCTTGGGGTGACACTTCATGTGCTGCCTGCCCAACTCTAGTGGGACACTGTGTACTGCCTAACACCCCTCATAACACTTTGCAGGAGTTGCCTGGGGGCATTTCTGGTTAAGAAGTGTTTAATTGACTACAAAACCATGTAGTGGTGGGAGTTTGCATAATGCTGTTCACAGGGGAGCTGGCAGCAATTTTCAAGGGGGCGTGCAGGAATTGCTGCTCCAGGAGGAGGAGGGGGGTGAGACATAGGGGTGAAGTGACTCAGGGGATCCCCACAGCAGGGAAGGGGGTCTGGAACTGTTCCTCTTCCTGCTCCATCCTCTGGGGATGCTAGTCCAGCCTTGCAAAGAAGCTTCCCTGGACTATCTACCCCCTCCCAGCACCCCAGCACAGTTGTCTCCAGACTGAGGTGCAGGTTTCAAACCCCACTGCGGTATGCTGGGGCTCTGAAGAGGGATCTCCAGTGTTTCTAGTTGCAGCTGAGCATGGTGGAGCTCAACTGACACTGCAGGGCCTGACCCCAGCCACACTTCTCCCTGCTTTATAACCTGCCTCTGCTCCCAGGGAGCCAAGCAGAGACTTGTGTCCTGCCTTGCTCTGAGCTGAGACATGGCTCAGCTGGTGATTTTAGTGTCCATGGTGTCCTCACAGGCATGGTGACACCGGCTGGCATTGCCCTGTCACCACCACATGCTGCTCTGTGGCTCCATGCCCTGCATGTGGAGCAGGTTCTGTGGGGTCTCTGGAGTGACTGCCATGCCACTGTTGGCAGTGCCACACATTGCTCTGGGTTCAGCTTCACCTTCTGGTGCTGGCAGCCCAGGGATCTGCACGAGGCTGAGCCCAGGTCTCTGAGGAGATGTGGGTTCCTGCAGGGTGGGCTTTGGGTACACCCCAGCCCATGCCCCAGCTGAACAGGGCATCCAGCCCTTGGGAAGGGGAGGGCTCAACGGGAAGGGAAAGGTGACAGGGACATTGGAGGGAAGGGACTGGGGGCGGGAGAGGACGACCTGCCTCCTTCTGCCATCCCATAAATAGGAGGGAGCAGGAGCACCTGTGGGACTCCAGCTCTGCAGGAGAGGCAGACAGGGAGGGACAGAGGGAGCTGCTCCTTGCTGCTCTCTCCTCCCTTTGAGCTTCCTAGCGCTCTACCTGTGTGGACGCCTGAGGCATGGGGACCAGGGGATGGACGCTCTCCACCTTCCTGGGATGCTGCACATGGATTCTGCACGGTATGTCCTATATTCTTCTGCTAGCCCATGTGCTACCAGAGCCCTGCCAGGGTGCAGCAGGTACACCGTGAGATGCTTTTCACTCCTGGCTGTACTGGAAACTCCTCTTACGACCAGTCCAGCAAGGCATTGGAGCCAAAGAGCTGGAAAAGCATTTTACAGGGCAGGCATCACCCCGAGGGGCTGGTTGCAGGCGTGGAGCCATGGGAGAGATGAGAGCTCAGCCCGGAAGCCTGCAGGCAGCTGTGTACCCCTCTAGCAAAGGAGCCAAGGGAAGCCAGTTGGCAGAGCAGGACCCAGGGATGCTCCCATCCCTCCCACATCCCAGGGAAAAGCAAATACTGGTGCTCCATGCTGGGACCCCTCTTGCACAAACTTCCCACGAATGGGTGTGTGGGATAGATGGTGTTTCCTACTCCACATTGAAGAATTAAGATAAAACAGGGATTTACCAGGGTGAGTGGGCCAAACTAAACTGGGGTGACTTGACTAATGTACTTTGTTTTCCCTGAGATGGGGATGGAATCTGCTGAGCTCCTTTGGCTGAGGAGGCTGGTACAAAGAGCCTTTTCCAGCCAGGGAAGACACTGGAAGAGCCTACCAGGAAAGGGAATGTGGGTCTCGCAGAGGATGGACCCCTGGAGGACTGGCCTGGCACAGGAGCTAATATTAATTAATAACCCTGCACAAGCTATCTAGGAGCTAAGGAGCTGAGCCAGCGGTGAGGTTGGAGGCACCTCTGCTGCAGGGAGATCTGGCTGCCTGTCAGGGGGAACCTGACGAACTGGAGCACCGGGGTTGGGAACAGGCTGGGGCTGTCAGGCTGCGGCAAAGCCCTGCTGGATCTTGCCATCGGGGTGCCCTTAGTCTCCCCTAATTGAAACTCCCTAAAGCCAAGCGTCAGCAGATCCACCCGGCTCCTCACAGAGCCAATGGCGGCAGCTTGGTCATCCCAGCCTGTATCCCTGTCCTAAAAATAAGACCATGTGAAGCGTCACCTATGGGTGCCAGTGGTTCTGGGAGACACGTCTGGGATGTGGGCAGGTGGCTCCTCCTTTCAGCAGAGTTCCTGGATGTGGGTTAGGATTTTGGCAGCAGGAGGAGAGAACTGTAAGAAGGTCTTGATCCTGGGAGCTTGCAAATATTCCCTCCTGGGCGGGGAACCCCTGGTGCCTTCACCCAGCTGGAGGCAAGAGGGATAGGGGAAGGAGCAGGCAGGCGCCCAGCCCAGGAGAGTTTTATTGAACTTGCTTTAAGTGCAGCAGATCACAATCCATCTGCAGTCAGGGAAGGCTTTCCTAAGCCTTGCCTTTCCTGTCTGACAAAGGGATTTGGGTAAAATTATTTAAATGTCCCTCAGACACCCAAAAGGTGAAAAATCACAGAACCCCACCAAGGCCCCAGAAGCGACCATGCTCAGAGCTGTCCCTGCAGTGATGGAAAGAGGTCTGAGGGTTGCCCTGAGGTGGCAGAGCTCCACAGACACGCTCAGGGCTATGAACTAGACTTACTGGGCTCCAGCTCTACCTGGTCACCAGGATCCCAGTACCATCCCCAGCATGACTGGATGGGGTTTCAGCAGCTGCTTTTGCCTCCATGCTTGCACCAGTGTCTCTGACCTGTGGTGAGCTGTGTCCAGTCTGATGTCCCAGCTGCTGATGCTGAGGATGCAAGAGGTGCTGTGCAGTGCTGTACCCAAGGCAGCCCAGACTAAACTCCTCGGCTTTTAAATCAGCGCCTTGTAAGGCTGTTGGATGAGGCAGAAGGGGTTTAAGAAGTGGTGGAGCTCTGTGATTCTCATAGAGAGGTGTCTGAGCCTGGAAGGCTGTCAGCTCCAGCTCCCACTGTAACACTCCACTTTGTGCTTCTCTGCAGGGCTTGGGGCTGTTGTTGCTGTCCCCGTCACTACCAATGGGCCCTTTACTGTGGGAACAGCTTTTCCCATGACAACAGAGGACAAGGGGCCCCGTACTACCCTCCCTGCAGAGATGGGCATCACAGCAGCTGAGACCTTCCCTCCCTGGACTGAGACGGACCCAGTGATGGTGACGAGTGAATACGGCTCTTCAGTGCCAGCTTTGGTGAATGGGACCAAGACTCCTAACACGACTCAGAGTACTGAGGGAAATTCAGCCTCTCTCAACACAGCCACCACTGCTGCCATCACCACACAGTACCCCGCTGTCACCCCAGAAGCAGCACATGATGAACTAGAGGTCACTCCTGATGTCCCTCTGGGGACCACCCCTGTCCTTGAGAACATGAAGGAGGACATCCTTGCAAACAGAGGAGAAGACACAGACCTCAGTACTGCCACTACATTCCTCTACACCGCCTCTCCACTGGCAGTCACCTGGGTGCCAGAGCCAACTGCTGGTGCCACTGTGCTGCTGAGCCGAGGGCTGACCACAGCCAAGGGAGCAGTTGAGGAAGGTGTAATCCTGCCTGAAGCTATTCAAAGTGAAGCCAGTGCCAACTCCTCGGACCCCAGTCCTGATGCTGGGGAGCTGCCTCCAACCCAGCAGGATGGAGCAGTGGGCGGGGTTGAGGGCATTAACCCAGAGCCAGCAGGAGAAATGGCCCCAGCCGGTGACAAAAGTCCTGGAGATCCAGGAGATGAAATAAATGGTGAATTCAGTACAGCCAGCTCATCCCACCTACCTCCAGAGAGCCCAGAGATATCAGGAACAGTGGAAAACCCTGGGAAGTCCTCCCTCCTCCCTGGCCAGACACTGAGCCCAGACACTTCGCTGGCACCATCCAATGGTGGGGATCAGGATGGGCAGGGAGTTCCCGGGATGTCATCAGACTCTTCTGGTTCAGCCTTGCCACCTGCAGCCAGCAGGGCACCAGTGGCACCCGAGGAAAGAGAGGACAGTGCCACCTCACTGCCGGCCCCAGGGGTTCCTACTGATGCACAGAGTGACACAAATCTCCCAGTCTCAGCCACTGCACTGCCCACAGGGGATGTGGGAACTGTGGATCTGGCCAGTCCATCCCTCCAGCCTGCCCCATGGCAGACCCCCACTGGAGAAGAGCTACTGCTACCTCCTGATGCTCTGACATCCCCCACAGACACCCCCAGTGCTGCTGGGGCTGCTTACCCAGCCTCAGAAGCTGGAGCCAACACCCTGCCTGAAGCTGATGGTGCAGCAGGGACATCAGCAAGTCCTGACCTCACTACTGGCCCAGAAACAGCTGTGTCTCCATCTCTTGGGGAGCCACAGCCAGCAGGGATACCAGCTGGAGCTCCCCAGGAAGCCAATGGACTTGGCACTGGCTTGGGTTCAGATTCAGATGCCCCCAGCCCAGCCCCTTTTGTACCTGATGGACTAGCATGGCTCAGTGCTGGGATCCAAGGTCAGGGAGCTGAGGGGGTAGGGGACATGGCACAGGTAGGAGGTCCAGGGGACACCAGTCCCTATGAAGATACCCAGAGTGACGTGAGCTCTCCAGCCCTTCAGCCCTCAGTATCTCCTGCTGATAATGGAGACCTGCTGCCTGGAGGAACAGAAGACTTGGCAAATGCTGAACTGTCCTCTCCATCAGCACTTGGGGATGGAACTGGAACAGGAGAAGCCCCAGCACTGGAACAAGTGTCCTTGCCTGGTCCTGCACCTCCCAGCAATGCTAGAATGGAGCCTGATCTCTCAGAAGCTGAAGGACCAGGGGACCTGCCTAGTGAATCTGCAAGTGCTCCTGGGGCTGTTTTCCCAGCCCTGGGGGCTGTGACTGGCCCTGCATCTGAAGCAGAGACACCAGTGAGCCCTGACCTCAGTGCTGCCCAGGGAGCACCTGGGTCTCCATCCTTTGGTGAGTCACAGCCACGGGGAACAGCAGCTGGTGCTCCCGTGGGAACAGGTCTCCCTGTAGCCGAAGGGCCAGACACCGACTCAACTTCAGCATGGGATGCCCCCAGCTCAGCAGCTCATGGACCTGTAGGACCCTCATCACTTGGCCCTGAGGACCAGCTTGGCACAAATGTGGGGCTGCCAGCAGCAGAAGGGCAAGGAGCCAGCGTGGCAGAGCCAGCACTGGAAGGAGCAGGCAGTGGGATTGAGTCTGAGCCATCCCTGAGCTTCAGTGCAGGGAATGGAATAGCAGCTGGGACAGATCAACTGCCTGGCACTGGTTCCTCATCTGGTATTGCCCCTCCCAGTGATGTGGCAGCACCTTCTGTGTCAAGGGGTGATGAAGTGGGACCCATCTCATCTGCAGCCCCTGGTCCTGACAGTGTGTCCCCAGCCTCTCCAGATGGTGAAACTGGTCCAGCACTTGGTCTGGTGCAGGGGGCTGAGAGTGCAGTGGATGTGGCACAGGCAGGAAACCCAGGGAGTGAAAATCCCAACATGGAGACAAGTCCTTCAGCTGTCAACCCTGAGCAGAACCTCACTAACACCGGAGAGCTGCTAGCAGAAGAAACAGGGGATATGGAGCATGCTGAACTGTCCTCTCCATCAGCACTTGGGGATGGAACTGGAACAGGAGAAGCCCCAGCACTGGAACAAGTGTCCTTGCCTGGTCCTGCACCTCCCAGCAATGCTAGAATGGAGCCTGATCTCTCAGAAGCTGAAGGACCAGGGGACCTGCCTAGTGAATCTGCAAGTGCTCCTGGGGCTGTTTTCCCAGCCCTGGGGGCTGTGACTGGCCCTGCATCTGAAGCAGAGACACCAGTGAGCCCTGACCTCAGTGCTGCCCAGGGAGCACCTGGGTCTCCATCCTTTGGTGAGTCACAGCCATGGGGAACAGCAGCTGGTGCTCCCGTGGGAACAGGTCTCCCTGTAGCCGAAGGGCCAGACACCGACTCAACTTCAGCATGGGATGCCCCCAGCTCAGCAGCTCATGGACCTGTAGGACCCTCATCACTTGGCCCTGGGGACCAGCTTGGCACAAATGTGGGGCTGCCAGCAGCAGAAGGGCAAGGAGCCAGCGTGGCAGAGCCAGCACTGGAAGGAGCAGGCAGTGGGATTGAGTCTGAGCCATCCCTGAGCTTCAGTGCAGGGAATGGAATAGCAGCTGGGACAGATCAACTGCCTGGCACTGGTTCCTCATCTGGTATTGCCCCTCCCAGTGATGTGGCAGCACCTTCTGTGTCAAGGGGTGATGAAGTGGGACCCATCTCATCTGCAGCCCCTGGTCCTGACAGTGTGTCCCCAGCCTCTCCAGATGGTGAAACTGGTCCAGCACTTGGTCTGGTGCAGGGGGCTGAGAGTGCAGTGGATGTGGCACAGGCAGGAAACCCAGGGAGTGAAAATCCCAACATGGAGACAAGTCTTTCAGCTGCCAGCCCTCACCAGGGTGAACTGCCTGCTGTGCACTTCTCATCTGGTTCAACCTCTCCCAGTGGTGATGTCACAGCAACCTCTGTTTTTGATCCATCCAGCCTGGGTGCACTTGAAGGAGCAGACAGTGCTGGTGAAGGTCTTCAGCCCTCCCTGGGTGTTGGCACTGGGGTCCTTCCTGCTGCAGGAGAAGGGGAAAGTGAAGGGGCTGGTGATGGAGGGTCCACAGGGCAGTCCCAGGCTCCTATTGGAATGGGACCAACTGGTTCAGAAACCCTTGATGGAGAAATGGGAGGTGTGTTGCAGTCTGCATCTTCTTCCTTGTCTTCAGAGGGGTCTTCAATACCTGGGAGGATGGGTGAAGCTGCTGATGAAACAAGCCTTCCTGGAGCTGCTGCAGCTGGTGCTGGCTTGAACACAGGCTTGGAGGCTGCTGGGCCTCAAGAAGCCTCTGTGTCTTCCCTTGGCATCCAAAGTGGTGCCAATACTGAACTTTCCAATGGAAAACTGAGCAAAGGTGATGTGGTGGAGGTGGCTGGAGGAGCCTTGGTGAATGGGGGACCTTCTGCTGGTGCCAGCCTGGTCCCAGCAGCTCCAGACAGCAGTGGTGTTTCCAATGGCATGACCACCTCGGTGGCTGCTTCTCCACTTCTCCCTGGACATGGGCTGAGCTCGGGCCTGGCACCCAATGGGGACCCTGACTCTGCACCAAACACCCAGAGTGGGAGCAGCCCCCTGCTGTCAGGGTCACCAGGTGGGCTGTCAGAAGAAGCTGGAGGTGCCCAGTCATGGTCTCTTGAAGATGAGGTGTCCTCAGGCATGCCAGCACCTTTGGGAGAAGCATCCCCTCACGCTCCCATATCCCCCAATGCTGCCTCGGTGCTGCCTACAGCTCCACAGAGAGGAAATTCTGCAGAGGGGGTGTCTGCCAGCCCTGGGCTTTCGGCACGTGAGTCCATAGTGGGGTCCTCTGCAGGGGGAAAGGGAGAGCTGGGGGCTGCTGTGCCAGGGGGGCCTACCTTGCTCCTGCCTCCCCACCAGCCGGGAAGCCCCGGAGCCCACTCTGGGGATGGCAACAGCCCTGTTTCTGGAGAAGGGAGTGCTGTGCTCCATGGAACCGTGACAGGGCAAGGGGACGTAACCCATCTCCTTCCCGGTGCTGCTGGATCTGGGGCACATATGGAGACTCACTCTCCACCTGGGGGGAGTCCAGGGCTCCCTGGCCTTCCTCCTGCTGGGATCAGTGCTGGCAGTCCCGGAGCAAAAACCCTGGGGCCAAGACCTGCTGGGCGCTCACCACCCGCTGCCCTGCAGCCGTTCCTGGGCAGGGAGCTGCCCACCAGCCTGGCAAACAGAGCCCCTTCCACCTCTGGGTCGAGCCTTCCTGGAGCCTCCCCAAGCCAGGGAGGATCCCAGGGCAGGTCCCCAGCCACCGCACTCCCAGCCACACCCTGCATCCCGGCCCTCGCCGGCCCAGCCCCACCAGCCCCCCTGCCCAGGGGCAGGGAGGTGCTTCTCAGGCCAGGAACAGCCACTGTCACCTCCCGAGCATCGTCCCCCGTGGTTCCAGCTCCACCGGCAGTGCCAGCAGCTGCCCCAACCCTGCCGCCCAGTCCCGCAGGTATGTGATGCTCACAGAGCAGTCTGGGTGGGACTAACACATCCAGTTTCCTGATGGATCATCCTCAGGGACATTCAGTGCCCACAAAACAAGGGATCTATTTGAAGGCAGGATCCTGGGGGAGACCCTGCAAATGAGCTTGCAGTGTTGGGAGGCTGAGCCTGCTTTCAATGCAGTCCCATCAGCTGGAAAACTTAGCCCCTCGAATTTTTTTTTTAAACAGACATAAATTGGGAGGCTGTAAAAGTCACTAGAAAGGGCTGTGGGTAGTTAATTCTGTGCTGTCCTCTGCCACAGTCCTTGTACAATGTTCTTCCCCTCCTAATGGCAGTCATTCAGCGCAGTGTCCCAGCAGACCTGGTTGAAGCAGGGGACAGCAAGGGCCATTATAGCAGGTTTAGGGCAGCTGTGTGTTAGGCAGTGAAAGGCAGGGGAACAAGCTCCTGCAAGGGAAAGTGACATACAGAGTGTCCCTGGAGGCTTTAGGCAGTGTCCCCCCATCCTTCTGCTGCTCAGGTTCTATCCCAGTAGAAGCAAGATAATTTCACCCCTTTTAATTTTTTTTATACAGACCAAAGGCTTTTATGTAAGTGTAGTTTGGTTTTATTGTTTGTTTCTTTGTTTTCTTTTCCAGTTCCAGCTGTGCCCCTCTATGGGTATGGAGCAAGGGAAAATGATCAGGAGTATGTGGAAAGGAAAGTGGATTTTAATTCTCCACTTTTCAAGCCAGAGACTGGATTCCCATTTGGGAAAACCCTGCACAGCTCTCTCTATGTGAGTCTACTTGGGCTTGACTCATTGGGCAAGTGGCCATCACCCAAAACCCGGGGAGAGGCACCAGGGACCAGGTGCCAGGGATGGGACTCCTGTAGGGCTGAAGCTATTAGGATGCTGCTGTGGTCTATTTGCAGCAGGAGGTGACTTTGCGGCCATTTCAGCAGCGTAGGTTGTGGCTTTCCTTGGACATTGCTCAAAATGGACTTGGAAATAAACGGGAGGGCTGCCACCCCCATGCAAGGGCGTGCTGCTGGTCCTGATCTCACCTGATGAAGGGATCCCTCTGCTCAGTTTACAGACAATGGACAAATCATTTTCCCAGCCTCAGACAACAGAGTCCTCACATACCCCAACCCTCCTCCCAGTGGCTTCAATGGCCATGAAGAGGTCCCCATGATTGCTGTGTTCTGGGACAACGCTGACTTCTCCAGAGGTGTTGGTACCACCTTTTACCAGGTGAGTGAAGCCACCTGGAAGCATGATTGCACAAAACTCCTTTTGATTATAAACTCATCATCTATTCTGTGGATGCCTCTTGAGATATGTAATTAATGGAGCCCATGAATGGTTTTTTACTTTTTTGAGCCAAATCTAAGAGCTGTTGGTGCTATGTCAAATCTTGAGCCATCCAAATCCCATCCAGCACTTTGGTTACAGGGGTCTGTGCGTGACCCCACTCTAGGCCTGTTTTGTCCCACTGGGAGCTAGTGCAGACATGTGTGCTCCCAACCCACAGGAGTTCTCCACCCTCAACACGGCCAAGCCGCCGTTTGTCCGTGACGTGGAAGCAAAGGTCCAGCGCTACCTGAGGTCCTCCTACTCTGCAGCCTGGACCTTGAAGATCACCTGGGAGAAGGCACCTGTCTATGCAGCACGGACTGACACCCACAAGGTAAGGGACTGATGGAAGACAGGTGCTGTTGAGTTGTCAAAAAACCCAAGACCCACAGGCAATGACCTTCTCTGTGCCTGAAAGTAAGAACCAGTTTTGTGATAAAGGCCAGACTTGAAGAATTTTGGGAAAAAGGATTGGGCTGTGCCCATGTTTTGGTGGTTTTCAGGTTGAGGGACACCTTTAGTTGAACTTCCCCTGTTCTATAAAACCTGTCTCTTTAAGGTGGTGGGAGTTTATTGCACACTAGAAATGCTGTTTTTCATAAACAGTATAAAATTGGGTGAATTTGAAGCTTGTAATGGAACAGCTTTCAAAGTAAAACTATCACATTTTCCATGTGAAACGTGAACCAAGCTGAGCTGTGTTTGCCTTGTTTCCCTCCAGACCTCAGTCTGGCCATTACACAGCAAGCAGTGCCCCACAACCTGAGTTTTAAACACATCTTTACTCACTTTCTTACCTGTCTGCAACATTTCTACCCAGACTGTCACATACCAGGCTGTCCTAACCACTGATGGCTTCAGGTCCTACATCCTGATGCTGTACCAGAACGGAGGCATGCAGTGGGATTACACCAGGCTCACTTCCACCAATGTGCTCATCGGCTACACCAGGTACAGCAGCTCAGCACCCCATCCCTGCCTCCTCTGAGCATCCCACCCACAGCTCCCGCTGGTTGAATCCTTCCCTCATATCCCAGGGAGTTCCCTACAAGGATGAGGGCTGCATGCCCATATATCCTAACATATAGGGGATAACATAACAAGCAAATTTGCCCCATCAGGGACTGGATCATGCTGCAGTATGCTATCTTGCTGGGCTGTGCTTATTGTAAGATCCACAGATCCCTCTGGAGTCCTGGGCCCCCAGCATCCTGGCAGTTTGGGTGGAAGGAGTGGGAAATAGGGGATGTTTGCTGAACTTTGCACCAGTCGAAGGAAGGGATTTCCGTGCTTGGCGGGAGCAGTTGCTTCCTGCCTCCTCACATTACGTCTTGCCCTGTACACACTGTCTCCAGGGTTTTCTCATGAGCTGCTTGCTGCAGCTGGGTAAGGAAAAGGTGGCCTGGATGGGAAGCACGGGAGGCACAGGCGTGCGTGTGTGTGTGTGTGTGTGTGTGTGTGTGTGTGTGTGTGTGTGTGTGTGTGTGTGTTTGGGTGACCACTCGTGGGTTTCTGCTGCAAATTGCCTGTCAAAATGCTTGAAACCACAGAAGCTGCTCGTGGGGGTCTTCAGATGTTTGTGTGCTTGGCCCCTGATGCAGGAGGAGTGTTTGCAGCACCCAAAAAGAACCCTGTACCATATATTGAGGAGGAATCAGGCTAGGGCAACTCATTCCTTAGCCCTCCTGTCCCTGCCATGTGGGTGCTGCAATTTCACTGGCATGGGCTCAGCATGGCTGAAGGGCAGGCTGGGGCTGGGATAATCCCACCCGGGAAGAGCAACCCCTGATTTTTCCTCTTTCTTCTTCACTCAGTGGGGATGGCTTTTATCACAACGATGACCTGACTAAGAGACCTCCAGCTGCTAAATATCGCCCTGACCAGTTCAGGGGCTACAACACAGGTAGTACCACACAGCTGGGGTGGGTTCACTAGGAGGGGAATATTCCCAGGCAATGAAATCCAGCCTGCCACTGTGGCAAGGCTCTCACTGTGTTCTCAAGGCCAGACTTTCCCCCTCAAGCCCATTTCCCTTGGGTACCAGCTATGCCCTAAGGCAGAAACATTCCAGCTGTGCCCATGATCACTTTTTGTGCCAATGACTCTGTCCCAAGGCTTGCTTCTTCGAGAGCCTCTCCCCCTGTTTCCCTTCTATTGAGTGGCTGTTGAACATGGTGTCCCATGGCTGGACGTCAATGTGGGCTTAGTTTCCAGCATCAGCACCACATGACTCACCTTGAGAGAAAACAGCCCCTGTGGTCCCCTTGCCAAAGGTGACAGCTCATGGTTTCTCTCCCTGCTCAGACATCCGAGGATTGTGGATTTACAAGCTGGAGAGCCGCGTGGGCAACAACTACTGGCTGAAATGCCTGGCTTGGATGGGAAAGCAGCAGGAGCCCAGGGCATGGAGCCAGGGCCTGCCCACCTGCCCCTGCTCCCTGCAGCAAGGGCAGCAGGACCCACGCTTCAAAAGCAGCCGTGGAGGCAAGTGGACATGCTGTTTCCTCACCCTCCTCATCCCCAAGCTGTTCTTCCCCACCTTTCCTGCAAGGGTGACTGGGGTCCCAGCTGCAGGGTGGGCAGGTCACCCTAAGAAAAAGGAGAGGGGGACTGGCCTACCCTTCAGAGACAGGAAAAGTGAGGAGGATTGAGGGCTGACCTCTTCTTGTCTTACTAGACTGGCCAGAGTTTGTCTGACCTGCATGGAGATGATGAGGACCAGGGTCTCACCCTGGGAGATCACTTGGATTATCTCCATCAGTTCCTCCAAACCCCTGTAGCACTGTGGGTGATGGGGCGGGAGACGAGGAGCCAACTCTGGCTGGATCCTTGCCCCAAGGCAGGTGTGCTGGTCAGGCAGAGCTGGCTGGGCACAGCAGTCTGAGGGTCACTGCTGCCCCATTTCAGGCAGGTGGGGTGCCCGTGTCTCCATGTTGCACTCGGCCTCCCCCAACCAGCACGGCGCCGGCGTCCGCTGCCTGTACAACAGCCAGAACCAGCTCATCGAGGGGCGGCAGGAGAGGTACTGGAGGGCTTCCAGGCAGGCCTCACCCTACCGTGGTAAGCACAGCCAGCCTTGGTACCCCCTGGCTGAGGCTGGCATTGTTATAGCCTGTAAATAATTTTAATCTCTGTGCAAACCTGTTTCCTGACATTTCCCATGGAGGGAATGTGGAACTGCCAAAAACTGAGGAAAGCCTCACCTGGAACCAGCCCATCTCCCTTCTCCTTCACTTCATCCCTTACTTTTCTTTTTGCCTCCAGACCAGGAGCTGAAGTTGTATGATTGGTGCTGTAATCGGGCAGGCAGTGCCCACCTCTGTGCCCGCTATAGTGAGAAGAGGCCGAAGATTGGCTGTGATGGATACCAGTCATCCAGCACGGGTGGGTTTGCAGCTCATGTGCACTCTGGGTGATGCTGTCTTGGTGCCCAGGGCCAAGAGGGAATGTCTCATCTTCCCTATGGTTAAGGCAGCAAGAGCCCTGAGCAGATGGGGGAAGGATTTTGGGATGCTCATGTGCAGGTTATGCTATGCCCTGGGCTGTGCGGGGTTGTGGGGCATCTCCCTCAGCACATAACCACCAGCACAGTCTGGAGGTAATGGTGCTGCGAGGTGAGGAGGACCACAGCAAATGTGGTTATGGTGTAAGCTGATGTGGGGCTTTCTTGCAACCCTCAAGATTCCTCGGAGGAGGCAGAGAATGACTCAGATGAGCAGACAGGTGAGCAGGAGTGTGGGGTCTCCTTTCCTTCTGTCCCTGTTTCCCTGGAAGAAAATGCTCCAGGGCTCTCAGCTTGCCCCACAGGGAGAAGGTGGCTGAGCAAAGCTCATTTCTTCTTTGCAGATGAAGAGGACAAGTAACTGGGAGGTTGCACACCCGCAGCACATTCTGGGCCATGGCTGATCCTCCAAGTCCTTTGATCTGCTCTTCTCCCATGTCCCCCCACAGAACCCATCACCCCTGCCCACCACGCTGGGCAGCTCACTTGGCCAGTGCCTGCAGTTGCCTGCCCTGAAACAAGTTCACATTTCTAACCCAGACTTGTCCCAAGGATTCAGTTGCTTTAGTTGCCCTTTCCTAGCTGCAGCTGAGGGGCAGAACTGGTGGGGAGGTGGGCAGGTACCCCCCACTGCACACACCAGCCTTGTCCTTGCTACATCCCACTGTGCTCCTATACTGCAGGGTGAGGCTGGACCCCTGGCAGCCAGGGAAAGGGTAAACACCATGCATGGATTGACTTGCCAAGCCCTTAAATACTAGGGTGCACCAGGCTTGTCCTGTGACCCAGTCCTGTCTTGTCCCCTACTTTTGTTTCCCAGCCATTCCTCCCTGAGTGGTCCCTGGGCCCTGTGCTCAGGAGCAGGGACAGTTCTCCAGATCAAGCTAGAATCAGATCAGTAGGTCTGCTGGGTGTGTGACAGAGGGCAAAATGCAACTCCACAATCACAAATGTTGGAAGAATAATAATTTTTTGTGTGTAAGAGAATATCTTCCTTTCTTAAAAAATAAATCAATCATTGTCAAATCTTGTTTGTTCAATAAAACCTTGGAAGGTTTTTTTTTGAGCATCACTGATCCTGCAGCAGCCATGTCCTCTGCCAAACTGGGGTGAGAAACAGCGATGGGGCAGGCTTGGAGCAGCAGGATCACAGGATATTTCTGTTCTCGGCTTTAGTGCTGGAGATACGGCTAAGCCAGGGTCTAGGACAGTGAATGGGGTGGGAGTTGAGGGTGATGGGGTCTGATATACCCTCCTAGGATCAGCATCTCCTAAACACCAGGATTGAAGGGCTATGGGATGTTTGTGGGGACCAAAGCCCAACCTGTGTGATCTAAGCCACTGTAAACTGTCCCTGAAAGCAGTGTGAGGAGACTTGCAGGTGTGTTGGGAAAATGAGGGGATGAAGCCACCAAAAAATTTACATCCATTCTCAGTTTGGCTCTGTGAATGGGATCAGCAGAAAGCAGAGACTTGAGGGCTCAGTGATAGTGAAGCAGGGCTGGCACAGGGACCCCTGAGGTACAGACAATTTAATAGCAAGCCAACATTTTTGGTTTATTCTATTTGATTTGTAAGGGATTACAATCACTGCATTGCCCCACCTGACCCTGCTCTCAGGGGCTTTGCAGGGTCTGGTTATATTGCACTAGCACATACCCTGGTGCAGACACGTTCAAGGATGATCCCCGGTGTCTCTGCAGGTCCTCAAGGGAAGGTGAAATTCTCCTGCTTTGGTCACTCAACATAAACACACATTCAAAAAAGCACCCTCTCTGGAGTGAATCCTCCCAGAACCCAAAAGGCAGCTGTCTGTCCCCTGCTTCCATGTGTGGCTGATGCTGGAGACCTTGAAAGCAAGCAGTGGAGCAGGCAGCAGTGTCTGGCTCCTCCGTGAGCCTGGAGGTGCCAGAAGAGGACCAGTGGCAGGTTAGGGCTGCTGGGGGGATTGGCTTGGAGGCACAACGTGAGGTCTCTGGATTCTTATCTGCAAAGGAGGAACAGGCCATGCTGTCAGTGTGGCTTTGGCTCTGTGCTTTGTGACAAGCTCAGACAGTGGCGTGGATCCCAGTGCCAAGCCAAAGCATCTGAGATGCTTCAGGATGAGGCACAGCTCCTGAGCACCTCTGAGGCACAGGGCCAGGATTTAGAGCCCAGCCCAAAGTTCTCTACCCCAACACCCCATGGAAACAGTAATCCCAGGGCAGACCTGGACTGAGGGGTCAATGGCCTGGAGCTGCAGTTTCCAACACCTTTCCAGGGAGTGGGAGAGGGTGGGTTCTGCTTGTTCTCCTGCCATCGTTAAAGCTGGAGCAGGGAAGATGAGCAGAGTTTGAGGACTGGGGTGAAACAGAGCCTTAGTGGGGGAGTTTTACAGGCATGTACTCACAGGAGAAGGGCCGTGTCCTCCACAAGGTCTCCTTGGTCCTGAGAGGGGGGAACAGAATAAGGAGAACATGTCAGCAGAGGCTGGGAGAGCCCCTGCCTGATGCTGGTGTCTGGGTCAGCTCCCCTTTTCCATCTGACTGTAAGGGTGAGATGGGGCTATAAGAGGAGGAAAAGCCCTAATGCACACACAGTTTCTTGCCTTGCCACAAGTGCAAATGAACAGGGGAACATCCTAGAGATCCCTGGTTCCAGGGCTGGCAGGGAGCTGGGAGCAGGACACAGCTCTGACCAGAGCCAGGGGCCTGGGAGATCCCCCGAATGTGGATACCATTGCAGGACCAAGGGCTGGGGAGGAGGGAGAGAGATGTTGGTTCTTCCACCTCAGCCTCACACTTTGCCATTCTTCTGTTAAGTCCCTGCTCTGCAGAAGTGCAAAGTCTAATTCTTAAACTGCTTTTCCTCACTCCAGGCCAGCAATTTCCAGACCCATGTGAATTGCAGTGGAAATAATTTGGGTGGTATGCAAATCAAAATTAAATAGAAAGCCCATCTCTAACCAAGTATTGGCTGGGATGAGGAAGAAATGCAAACACTCCCTAACATGGGGGAAAAAGTAAAGCTAACATTCAACCCACTGATGCTATTGCACCCCTGAGCAGCAGAAGTCTGGAAAAGAGGTTGGAAGGTATTAAGAGGTCACCCAACCTTTCTCCTGGGGCAGGGTCCCCCTGCTCAAACCAGATGAGCTCTACCAGTGGTGGATCTTTCAAATGTGGATTTTTGATCAGTTTTTCTCTCTGACACCCACCCTGCCACATGCTCAGCATCCCCCCCCATGCAGGTCCAGCCCATGGCTCACCCCCGGTGCTGATGGCGGTGCTGGCGACAGAGGTGCAGGGCCAGGCAGGCGATGGCAAAGAGGAGGCAGAGCAGAGCCAGGGCTCCCAGCAGGATGCCGAGGAAGGCAGCCAGGCTGATGGCCAGCCATTCACACTGAGCGCCCGCCGGGGAGTAGATGGAGAAGGGCAGGCAGCTGTGGATGGGGAGGGAGGAGTTGTGATGCTGTGGGAGAAGCAGCTGTGCAGAGTGGCTTTGTCCACCCCAGGGCTGCTGCTGCTACCTGCACGTGGGCCCCTCGGGCAGGTGCTGGCACTGGCCACCGTGCTGGCAGTAGCCCATCTTGCAAGGGGAGATGCAGACAAAGCCAATGGTCCCCACATAGTGGAGCTGGTAGCCTTTGTAGCCATTCAGAGTGCAGGGGAAATAGTCCCTCAGTTCATCCACCGTCACTGGGGAGAGAAAGCACATGGGTTCGGCCTTGCAGCAACACCCCTTGATGCTTCCCCAAACCTCCCCAAGGCTGGGAGGCTGCACACCCACCTCCCCCATGAGTGTGAACAGGTCCCCGGGGCACACAGGCTTATGGGGACAATGGGGATGGGGGGTACTCCTCCCACACTCCCCAGCTCAATGCCAGGAGCAACTCACACTTCACCAGGTCGGTGATGTTGTCCTGGTGCAGGCGCTGGAAGAGGAGCCCCGTGCCCACCTCCCGTCGCCCCCGCCGTCCATTGAAGGCGCCGGTGATGGCTGCGGGCAGCTCCTCGTTCAGGAAGCGGATGATGGTGCTGCGGCTGTCATAGGCAAACTCCGACACCACCACGAAGGTGAAGCCATCGCTGTCTGTCCTGCAAGGAAAAGAGAGGGCTGCTGACAGAGCTGCTGCTGACACAGCTGCTGCTGCCTCTCAGAGTGACTGAGCCTCACCATGCCTCTCAGTACTCCCATAAGGAAAGGGTGAGGCAGGAGTAGAAGGTGTCAACTGGCTTGTGTTTACCAGCATCAGGGCTGGGAAAACAGACTGAGCTGGGGGAGAATGCCCTTTGTGCACCAAACTCTCTGGGCCCATGCTCAGCCCTGCCCCAAAAGATCCTTAGAGTGGTCACAGGCTGCTTCACATCTGACTCACATCTGGGTGATGTTGGTGTTGCTCTGGAAAGCCTTTACCTCCAGGGAATCCAGAATGGCTGAGACCTGCAGCAGGGAGAGCAGGAAGGCATTAGGGGAAGGCAGAATGATGCCAGCATGGGGAAAGTTTGAAGAGTGATGCATTGTGGCCAAGCCCCAAGTGTTTCTCTGGCCTTTGGTTCATTTGCTAGGGACTCAGCACAGGGCCACAGCTAGAGCCATCATCATGCAATTGCTGCTTCCTGTCTCTGGGCTTGTGGATCTGCTGGACCCCCAGAGGTCCTATGGGAGGGCATACAGAGGCATTGGCACCCCCAGCTGCCATGTTGCCCGGTATGCTAGTGTGCCCCCTGCTCTGAGCCCACCCCTCCAGTGACATACAGTGCTGTTGACTTCCTCAGCAGTGGTGTTTTGCAGTGTCCTGATCCTCATCTGGATACTTCTCTGAGGGAGACCTGCTGGGGGAAAGCCACAGTGGTGGCTCTGCCATCCCAGGACCAGGGTGGGTTTCATCCTACGCTGGGCAGAGGTACCCACCTGTGCTGGGCAGTGGCTGAAAATCCCCCCCTGCCACCTGGCAGCGCTGGTCAGTGAAAGCTGGAGGGCAGGTGCAGGTGGGGGCACAGGTGATGGGGTGAAGGTGGCAGTGTCCCCCATTGCTGCAGTAGCCCTCAGGGCAGGAGTGGTAGCCGCATGCTGAGCCACAGCCTGGCCTCTCACCTGTGGGATGGAGAGCATGGTACAGACATGAACCTGGCTGCAGGGCAGACCCCAAGCTCTCTGAGTCATCCAGATGCTCCATAAGGCCTTTTCCCCAAGTTTTATTTTCTTTTATGTGTTAGGAGTTTTACTATAAATTCAAGGAAAAGCCCCAGTCCCCCTCCTTCCAGCTGGAGCCATTTGCCCTCTTAAATCCCAGCATTAGAACAAGAACAAAAGCCATCAACTCAACCCCACCAAAGCAATCTGAAAATAGATTTAGCCCCCAACCTCCGCATGTGCATTTGAACTTTGCTGGGATGAGAATTTTTTTCTCGAGGAGAAAAATTGCATGGGAAAAATTTCCCTTCCCAGTGGATTAGTGAGATTGACAGCCTGGGAACATGAGTGGTGACTGGACTCTGGTCCCTTCTGCTAATGACAGCAAGGGCTTGGACACAGATCTCAGCCAGCTCCCCCTTCTTTCCAGCCAACCTGGGTCCCTCAGGAATTCTCTTCCACAGAGCCTGGGAGTAATGAGGATGAGGACCATGCCTGCCAGGGACCCCATACTCACCCTGCTCACTAGCCAGGCAGGAGCAGATGTAGCTGCCCACAGTGTTGGTGCAGGTGCTGTTCCCCAGGCACTCCACCCCCTGTGCGCACTCGTCGATATCTGCCAAGGCAGCGCACCCATGGCACCGGGACAAACACCTTGGCTGGGGTCCCAGTAGCCATGGTGTGAGCCCTTGTCACCTGAGCAGTGCTGTCCATCCCCTGTCAGGCCAGGTGGGCAGGGACCACAGCCACTGAAAGGGTCACATCCCACACCAGGGAAGCATCCCTGGGAGCAGGGGTCCGGAGGGTTCTGGCAGAAGGGACCTGAGTAGCCGCTCTCGCATCTGCAGGCTGCCAGCTGGGAAGGGGATAGTGACATTGGCTTAGGGAATGTGAGGAGGATGGACAGAGAAGACAGCACAGCTGGCATGGGGACAGGCAGAGTGTGTTGCCAGAGGAGCTTTCTGGCACACTACCTGCAAGGAAGACCCCCTGAGAGTGACAGTGTTGCTGTACTCGCACTCCTGGCTCCTGCTGCATCTGCAAAGGGTGAAGCGGAGCTGGAGGAGTGCAGAGATGTTGTTGGACCCAACAGCCTCCAGGCTGATGGTGAATGGGGCTATCCCACGGGGCTCCCATATCAGGGTGCCATTCTCTGCCAGGACGAGAGGTGGGAGTTAGAGGTGACAGAGGAATTCCATCCCATTCCTTCCCATCCCAGCTGCTCCATCTCTCCTTCCTTACCCGATATGTTGAGCTCTGGTGAGAGATAGGGAATGAAGCTTGCACCTGCCCCCAAGGCATGATACTGTCTTTTGACCTTCTCTGTCCTGAAGGCTGTGATTGATGCATCACCAGTGATGACAGGAGGGAAGGCATCTGAGGAAAGAGCAGCCCAGCACACATGTGGCCTTGTCACCCCTTGGCTCTGAGTCCATCCTGGTGAGGATGGGACCCCAGGCAGATGCTGTCATGGCTGCCCACCAACAAGGCCCTTATGTTGCACAGCATGGTGGCATTTCCCAGGTTTGGAGAGAAGCCATAAATGCAGTTCCAGGAAATGCAGTTCCAAAATCTTGATGGCAACTGTCCTGCTGGTGGCATCTCCCAGGACTGGAGACAAGCCAGCTGGGCAGTGCAAATCCAAGACCTTAGTGATTTCTCTTCTGTCTCATATGAAGAAAGAGAGCCCAGGAAAGGAGCAGGGCACTACCCAGTTACATCCAAGCCATGCCCTCTCAGAGGTGAGAATGTGCTCCACTTACTGAGAGCTGTCTTCCTCTGCTGGAAGTCGGCTGCAAGGCTCTGGGTGGTCAGGCCCAGGGTCAAGCTCCCTGTGCTCAGCGAATCATAGATGCACTCCCTGCTGCCATGACACTGCAAGGCTGCCAGCTGGTACTGGCTTTCATTCTCCTGCCGCAGCCGAGACAAGAAGAAGGGTGTGAAGTTCAGTGTTGGTGAGTCCAGAGGCTGAGCGAACAAGCTGTGCTCCCCAACAGCCCCTGCAAGAGAGCACACCATGGGCACTGGACATTTTGAGGTTTGTTGTATTTTAGGGTTCCTTTTCACAGAGCAGTGAGGACACCAAACACTTTCCCTTGGCATTGTATTTGCTCAAGCAAATGTTTAAATATCTCAAGCCAAAGCATGGCCAGAAGGTGCAGGAAGGAGAGGATCATCAAGGGGGATCCTAAGCCTGGACTTACAGGTCATCCCATAGCTGTAGATCTCCTCCTCACTGCTGTTCATAGGGATACTGGTACCATTTGGCATCTGGAAGTCATCTGTAGGGTCACGGTCCCACACACCTGGTGGAGCATAACCAGAGTGATGGAATCCCCCAAGCCAGGGTTGACCTACTCTCTGGTGCTGGCCAGTGTTTAGTTTATACCTAGGTGTCCCTGCCCGTACAAGCACAATTCCCCAGTTTTCCAGTCTACTTTAGAGTGGGAAGAGAATTTGCACCCCAGCTCTGCGGCAGTGCCAGAAGCCCTCACCCAGGAGGCCCCTGGTGCTGTTGCGGTACCAGTCAGGCAGGCTGCAGACCACACTGAGGATCCCAGAGGTGGCTGAGACAGAGACAGCAATGGTCCCATCAAAGACAGCTGTGACAGAGGAGGTGTTGACTAGCAGGACACCAGGGCTGTAGTAGACCTCATCACCCATGTCTGCAAGGGAAGGAGAGCACAGAGGGAGAGTCCATGCAAGGCTGGGATCTGAAATAACAATCCTGGAGGGGAGTGCTCCCTGTCCACCTCACCCAAATCAGAGACAGGTACAGGTGAGAGACATTTAATGGATCTCAAGATGGCTTCCCTTGCACTGGGCAGGGCCGGTCCAAGGGGATGGAGACATCTCTTGTCCCCACCACAAACGTTTACCATTTATCAGCAGATCCTGCTCACCTTGGGAATAGGAAAACTGGATGGTTTCATTGTTCAGGAGGACTTGGATGTCATTCTGGCTCCCCAAGGACCACTCAACCTGAAAATTGTGGTGGATGTCTCAATAAGCCTCTCTGCTTGTCCCTTCCTGCTGTCCCTCCTTGCTGGGAACAGCTATTAACTCTGTGCTCCTCCAGCCTAGGAAGAGAGGCTCAGCCCTAGGGCGTGTGTTGGTGTGCTCTTCACCCCAGCAGACACACAGTACAGCAGCTTTGATGTTTGCACAGAAGAGGACAGCCAGCTGTTTGTCACTACTGGCAAGGGGCATGCCCAGGCCACCACCACTGCTCAGCTGACCTTGACAGCATGGAGAGCTGTGCTGGGGGGGCTCCCAGCTCTGAACCCTCTCATCATGCTTTTCAATGCCTGTTCCTGGTGACACCAGGACATTCTGCTTAATGAAGCTAAATGGGTGTGGGGAGCAATTCTGCAAAGTCAGGAAGACCATGTTTTCCCAGAGTCTCCAGCCCTTGCTAGCCTGTTTGCAGGAGGTATTAGACCTGTGCCTGGTGAATATTAGTCCCTCCCACCACTAACAGTACTTTGTTGGAGTGGCAGGAGGTGGCAGGAAAAGGAGAGGGGATGCTTCTAGGGCCCCACCCACTTGTAGGTGATGCAGAGGTGATACCCAACTTGCCAGAGAGGCCTCTCCCATTAGCGGCTCAAACTCATACCCAGGGCACTCCTACTCACTGTTGTGGTGGTGTTGGAGATATATTGAGCAGCAAAGGCCACAAAGTTGGTAGCCTGGGCCATGCCAGTCTGTGCTGTGCGCCCGTGCAAAACAAAGCTGGTCTGGGCATGACTGGCCAGCAGCAGGACGAAGTCCCCAAGCCCATTGAAGGTGTAGGTGAGTCCATCCAGGGTGGTAATATGAGGGTCCCCAAAGGCACCAGCTGGGGTCCAAATGAGATGGGGGCATTTTGGGCAGAGGAAGAAGAGCAAATGTCATCTTAGGGAGGAGAGCAGCCCCCGAGCTGCTCAGTGGTGGCTCAGCAGTCCCCACTGGCACATTGCAAAGTGTGGCTAATGCACGGGGTCTATGCACAGCTCAGTTCCCTGGCAGAGCAGAGGCAGAGCCTGGGGACTCACCGGGGGTGGGTGGCACATATCCTTCACAGCCAACCCTTGGTCTCTTCTCAGCAAACCTGACACAGAACAGGGGCTTCCCGACACGTCGGCAGCACCAGTCAAATGCTTCCAGCTCCCTGTCTGTGGAGGAATGTGATGGAATGTGTTGGGGTTCTTGCTCTGCCTGTGCTTGATGCTGGGGGTATTTTGGGGTGAGGGAATGCCAGTTCCCACTTACCAGTGGCAGTGTGGAAGGGGAGGCTCCATGCTCTCTCCTGCCAGCCTTCGAGCAAGCTCCCGCCTCGGTACAGACATCGTACCCCAGCTCCAGCTGGGCTGGGGGACACAGTGCGCAGCATCCTCACAGAGGTGTCCTCTGTGCCTGAAATAGCAGGGGGGATCATGGCTGCCCCCAGAGCAGGAGGGGACCATGCCCCCGCCCTGCAGCTGGTCCTGGGGGGGCCGTCCTTGGCACCTCTGCTCCAGTGGTAGCGGGGATCCAGCTCTGCCTGGGGGCGGGAGCAGGGGCATGGTGGCAGCTGGCTGTTCCAGGTGGCCGGCGCTGGCTCTGCGTCCAGCCACGCCAGGCACTGCAGCCTGTAATTCACCCGGGAGCGACTGTCCAGTCTGTAAATCCACAGCCCACGCACATCTGGGGGAGCAACCAGAGAACAAGACCCAGAGAACAAGACCCAGAGAACAACACCGCTCAGCCAGGGTCTCGCCTTGTGCTGAGGGATCCCGTGGGACAGCTGTCCCTGGCCGCTGACCTCACACGAGGTCTCCAGGCTCCCTCTAGAGCCAGCGGGGCTGTGGCAAGCCGCAGGAGGACATGGGATACTCACAGTCTGCTCTTGGTGGCCAGGTCTTGCCTAGTGGCTTTGCTGGCCCATCACCTCCCAGGGATGGATGCTGGGGACATGCTCCTGGCACAGAGCACACAGCTCCTGCCATCCCCACCCACCCCAAGGATCCCCTGGCGCCATACCAGAGCCGGTGCTGCTGTGCTGGTCTGGTCGGTACTTGACAGCTGGCGGCCTCTGAGTCAGCTTGTTGTTTTGGGCATAGCCATTGCCGCTGTGTGGAGAGAGGAGGTTTGAGGTCATCCTTCCAACACAACCCTCCTCCTCTCCCCATAGAGCAGCTGGTGTGAGTACTGCTGCAGTTTGCAGGAGAAAAGGTTTAAATGGGGCAGGGGTGGTCCAGGAGTGGGAGCTGGGCTCTCCTGGGGGTAATGCCTCCAACAGTCTCAACAGAGTGCTGGAACAAATCTCTGCTGTTCCAAAACCCAGTGACACGCGTGCAGCACCTGGAGAAGCCGATCAGCACGTTGGCTGCAGCCAGCTTGGTGTAGTCCCAGCGCATCCCACCATCCTGGTAGAGCAGCAGGGCAAAGGAGCGGCTCCCATCCGTGGTGAGCACTGCCTGGTAGGTGCTTGTCTGGAGAAACCCAAAGCACCCCCTTAGCACTCCCAAAGCCTCCTCTGCTCTCCCTGCAGCACAGACTGAGGCAGTGAGACTTGAAACAGCCATCAACAGCCATCTCTGTCACCTGGGTCCCCCACTGCTCACCTGAGTGTCATCCCTCTGGGATGGGTATGCTGGAGCTTTCTCCCACGTCACCTTCAAGGTCCATTTTGCTATATAGGAGATTTTCAGGTATTTCTCAATCTTTGCTTCCACATCTTGGACAACAGGGTCTTGGGCAGAGCTAAGTGTAGAGTACTCCTGCAAGATGGCAAAAGAGAGAATTAAATGAGTGAGCAAGGAACTGGATTCTCCCAGGAGGACACCTCTGGTGGCCCTCACCTGGTACCAGGTGGTGCCAACACCCTTGGAAAAGTCTGCATCAGCCCAAAAGGCAGCCACCATTGGCAGGCTCTCCCGGCCAGTGAAGCCCCAGGGAGGGGAGTTGGGGTTGGATGGAACATAGTTGTCCGTGGGTGGAAAAATGATCTGTCCATTATCTGTAAACTGACCAAAATAACTTGTTATTTGCCGACTGGGATAGCTTTTAGCCTTCACGGGTGAGCAGAAACCATTTTAAATGTAGAAGAAAAAAAAAGATATTCAGGTGAAATTTGGTTTCTGCTCCATTTCCATGTTTGGGTTTGGTTTTTTTTTTTGTTTTTTTTTTTTTTTTTTTTTACCAAAAGGCACACATCCATTATGTGCTCACCAGGGGGGGAACTCACATAGAGAGCATCTCGCAGTGACTTCCCAAAGGGAAATCCAATTTCTGGCTTGAACAGGGGTGAGTTAAAATCCACCGTCCTCCGGACGTACTCTTGGTCCCCTCCTTCCACGCCAAAGGGATAGAGTGAGGTCGCTGTTTCTGCCATGGGCAGGAGATCAATGAAAAAGGTGCAAAATCATTAATGTCTGCTTCATCCATCCTGCAGCCAGGACAAATTCACCTGCTTGCTGCCATGATTCTGTGCCTGTGCTCTGATGTATTGTAACCCAATTTTGGGATGCTCTCAGATGTCCTTTTTTGCCTTTTCCCATGAATCTGGCAGCCCAATGTGCAATGCAGATGAGATACCCTGGACCAGGCCATACCCTCATCCATGACAATGCTTACTGGCTGAAAACACTTTTCCTACTCTTGTCTTTGGGAAAAAGAAAATCTACTTACTAAGAAGCTCATGGGTGGGTTGGGGCTCAGGTGCAGGAGCTCTGTGCCCAGTGGTGGTGTGGACAGATATGCTCAGTTCGGTGGATGGTCCTCTCTGTGTTCCAAAGGCATGAGACAGGGTGGTGACAGGGCTGGTGGTGGCTTGTGGTCTGCTTGGTGCTGTGGTATCTGGGCCTGCTTCCTTGGTTGGGGTCACTGGGGCTGTGGATGTAATAGCTATGCTGTTCCCTGCAGTGATGGCTGTGGTGCTCCCTGCAGCAGTGGCAGTGGTGGCAGTGGTGGCAGTGGTGGCAGCAGTGGCAGTGGTGGCAGTGGTGGCAGTGGTGCTCCCTGCAGCAGTGGCAGCAGTGGCAGTGGTGGCAGTGGTGGCAGTGGTGGCAGTGGTGTTCCCTGCAGCAGTGGCAGCGGTGGCAGTGGTGGCAGTGGTGGCAGTGGTGTTCCCTGCAGTGGTGGCAGTGATGGCAGTGGTGGCAGTGGTGCTCCCTGCAGCAGTGGCAGCGGTGGCAGTGGTGGCAGTGGTGGCAGTGGTGCTCCCTGCAGCAGTGGCAGCGGTGGCAGTGGTGGCAGTGGTGGCAGTGGTGCTCCCTGCAGCAGTGGCAGTGGTGGCAGTGGTGTTCCCTGCAGTGGTGGCAGTGATGGTAGTGGTGGCAGTGGTGCTCCCTGCAGCAGTGGCAGCAGTGGCAGTGGTGGCAGTGGTGGCAGTGGTGGCAGTGGTGCTGCCTGCAGCAGTGGCAGTAGTAGCAGTGGTGGCTGTGGTGTTCCCTGCAGCAGTGGCTGCGGTGCTGCCTGTGCTGATGGCTGTTTTCTCCTTCCAGGCAGCTGCCCCTGGAGATGTCTGGAAGGCAGGAGGTGACATACTCACTGCTTGTCCCATGTCATGGTCGCTGATGGATGTAGAAGTGGTGCCTGTTGCTGACTCGGTGGGAGTCTGTTCAGCCACTGCCACTCTAGTTGCACCAACACCAAGCAGGGACAAGGGAGCTGTTGTTGCCTCCTCTGTTGGGCTGTGCAGGCTGGGGAGGGGAGAACCAGACACTGCAACAGCAGTGCTGGTACCAAGGATGCCCCAGGATCCAAGAGTTGTCTCCATCAAGGGGCTACGTGCTGCTGGGGATGGGACAGGTTGCCCACCTCCGCTTGTCTCGCTGTGTGTTAAAGCCAGGGATGGGGCACTGCTGGTGCTGGTGGCCCCTGCTGTGGCAGGTGGCATGGCTGTAGTGACCCTGGTCACAGAGGTGTCCCAGCCTGTAGAGGTGGTTGGCAGGTTAGCAGTGCTGGGGAATGTGCTGGTGGATGATGTGGGGGCCAGCATGGTGGCCAGGCTTGTTGGAGTTGGGGTGTTGGAGTCAGGGACATGGGTACTTCTGGAGCTGGCTGAGGTTGCTGCACCCTTGGTGCTGCTCTCAGAGTGGGTGATCTCCACATGGGCAGTGGTACCTGTGGCACCTGTCCAGGATGCAGCTGTAGCCTCTTGCACATTTGTGTGGCCAACAGCCAGCGAAGTGATCCCAGCTGTGGGTTTGTCCTCAGTGGCAGGTGGCTCTGGTGATGGCCTGGCAGTGACAATCGCGTGGCTGGGTATTGACCCCGCTGCACTGGCACCTGGGTTCTCCTCTGTGCTCACCTCCAGGAACCCCATCCCCATTGCTCGTCCTGTGGTGGTGCCATCAGGCTGGGGGTCACCTGAGGCCCCCATTGCTTGCAGTGGGGCTGTCAGGGACAGTAAGGACATAACTGTTCCCATCTCTTGGGGGATGCTGGATGGGGACAACTCCAGAGCCATCCCTACATTGGCTCTGCCTTCCAGGAGAGGGGGGATGTCTGCTTTTGATGCCGTGGAGACAGTGACTGCTCTGGGTCTCCCAGGGATATCTGATACAGCTCTGCTAGTGCTTGGTGCAGTGTTGGGTGATGGCAGCTCTGTCCCTGGAGCTTCCACAATTTGGGGCTCAGCCCAGAGCACTGGGGTTAGTGCAGATCTGGGTGTGACAGCAGGTCCTGGGGCTGTTGTGCCTGCTGTGGGACCTGTCTGGCTGTGGCTGGGGTGTGTATCAGTCACAGGCAGAGTGGTTTCAGTGTCCCCCGGCATTGTGGTGGCACTGCTGCTGACCAGTGATGCTGATCCCATCCCTGCTTCACTAATTAGAGTGCTGTTAACAAATGAGGATGGATGGGCAGCTGGCATAGTCCCAATACCAAACGCAGAGATGGAAGGTGGTGGTGCAGCAGCAGCAGCTCGAGGGGTCTTGTCTGGGTTTTCTCCACTGGTGGCCATGAGGGACAAAGGCATGGCCATGCTTGGAGTGGCAGGAGGAGATCTTCCTGCAGCTGCCTCTGCTGTGATAGTCCCAAGGCCTGTTGAATGGGGCTGAGGGAGCAGAGAGCCCATGGAGTGTGGAAAGGGCCTTGGAGAAGGACCATCAAGATCACTGAGAGCTGCATGAGGGAACAGACTCATGCTGAGCCCCACTAGTGTGTCCTTGGTCTCTGGGATGGCAGTGCCTGCTGTGGCTTTGGTACTGGCCTCATTCTTGATGGACATCAGCTCAGCACTGGTGCTTCCCAGAGGTGAGATGTGCTCTCCAGCTATGACACCCACCACTGTAGCCAGTGTGCCCACAGCTTGTGTGCTGGCCTGGGGCTGTGTGAGAGCGTTGTCTCCAGGCAGCTCATATCCAGCAGGGCCCGGGGCTGCTCTGTGGCTGGGGGGAAGTGTCTCCCCTGTGCCCAGCACAGCATCATCAGGAAGCTGGGGCAAAAGGGCTAGAGGCAGCTGAGCAGGAGGCACAGGAAGGTCCTGTGAGGCGCTGTGGTCAGCGTTGGGTAAGGTACGTGTGCCTGGCTCTGTAGCCTTGCCGGTGCCAGTGGTGGTAGAAGAAAAGGTGACCTTTGCCAAGGATGCACTTGGAGGGACTGCAGATGGTGGGGCTGCCATGCTGGCTCCCTCTGTGCTGGGGGGGCTGGCTGTAGCTGCTGCCATCTTCATAGGGCTGGCCCTCTCCTGAGAGATGCTGGCAGCTGTGGCCAAAGGCGAAGTGGTCTCATCCAGTCCCAGGATGATCTCCTGGGACAGGAGCACGGCAGTACTACGTGGCTCAGCAGAGCTCCTGCTTATGCTGTGGGATGATGTTGCTGTGCTGTGCTCATCCTGGGGCAGCAATAACTCTGTGATCCATGCTGTCACTGGCATCTGCTCCACGGTGACAGCACCCAGGTTAAGACCCACTGTGTGCCCCATTGGCTTGAAGGACAGAGGCTGCATGGGCCAAGTGGTGGTGGGAGCTGGAGACACGCTGGTTGGGTGGCTGGCAGCACCTGGAGAGGAGACCCCAGCCCCTGACCCTGCCTGGGGGCTGCCTTGCATTGCTGGATCCCCGGGGAGAGCTGCCGGGCTGGATGGCCTCTCCTGCTCACCACTACTTCCAGCTGGGACCAGCCCTCTCGCTGTTGCCTGTGGCACCAGGATGCCTGTGGAGCGAGACAAAGCAGCTCCAGCTGGATCAACCCCACCGCGGCCTCAGCAGGCAGGAACCTGCAAGCGGCCAGCTGCCTGCCGGCCTTACCTGAGCTCTGGCTGCCCGCGGGGGCGGTGGTCGGGCCGGCAGGAGAGGGGAGCTCTGCCCGTGCGGCTGCGGCTGCGGGGAGCTCCCGGCACTCGGCCAGGTCTGAGGGCAGCTCGGCGCTGGTGCTGTCGGCCACATGGGAGATGCTGCCCGACTCGGATGGGTCCAGCGTGGGGACAAGGGGCTGCCCCTTCATCTCCCCGGCTTGTGCAGAAGGTAGGTAAGGGCAGGATGAGAAAAAAGCCAGCTCGGGGTCGCCATCACCCCCACCCCTCCTGCCTTCTGCGGGAGGACCAACACCAAGGCACCCTGCCCCAGGGTGAGCCCCTCCATTTGATCGACAATTCCCGGCACCTTCCCCTGCTGCAACTGGGGACCATGACGAAGGTTTGGCACCCGCGGACAAAGACAGGGCATACCCCAGCCGGGCACTCGGGCTCGACTTTTCAGCATTACAGCAGCCAGAGGGTTGTTTGCAGCCCATCACCCACATGGTCATCCCAGTAGAAATGAGAGGGACCTACCTGGCAGCACCCAGAACCCCCACAGCACCCAGCTCCAGAGTGGCCACGGGCCCCAGCACCTCATAGTGCTTCTTCGGTGTCAGGGAGGAAGGCGACAGGGCTGCAGCTCTCACTCTCAAGGGAGCACACAACAAGTGGCTCCACCGGTGAGCACTCCTCCAGGTGGGGGGGACAGGGACACCACGTGCCCTGCCTGGGGCACTGACGTCTCTGTGTCCTCACAGCCTGCGCTGAGGTGGCAGCGTCCCAATTCTGGGGACCCACTGATGCTGGGGGACACACCCATTTTGCCATGGGAAGCTCTAAGGTCCCTCTCAGGTTGACCCCACTGTTCACAGCCCATGGCTGGGGTCCTCAACCCCTGGGGAGCAATCTGGGGGGTTCAAAGTCACTTGGTCTAAAGGCACTGGGACAGCAGGTGGGGACAGGTGTCCCAAACATCTCTGGGAGGAGTGGGTCAGTCCTGGGCTCTACACCCCCATGCACCCTCCTGGTTGCTGTCAGGTCCCTCCACACTTGGCTGCATGGCTGATGACCCCTAGCAGGAGCTGGCTCATCACCAAGGAGGAAGAAGGAAGGAACAGGCTATTGCTGGTGCCTTGGGGTCCTACGTATTGACCCTGCCCTGTCCCCCCATTCAGCACTGCCGGTCCCAGGTGTTATCTGCACATCACAGCAAATGCCCACACAAACCCGGATGCAGTGGGGGGGATTGTTCTCACATAGGTGGCAGTGCCAGGTACTGCTCTGGTTCCAGGTCACTTTCTGCCAGGGACAGAGGCCAGATGGACCCAGTTGCATGAACGGGCCCAGTGAGGTCACTGCAGCAAATGTGTTTGCTTCTTCACAAGGTCTCAGCTCCAGGATCACTTACAAAGAGGGAAGTAAGTCAGTGATGGTGTTGTGCCTTCCTCGCTTCACTGACAGCCCTGCCATGGTGGTTGCACTTCACATACAAAGCCAGAAGCACAGAGTCCCAAGCAGTGATGCGTGACTGCGCTCACAGCAGCACCAGCTCCCTGTCCCCACGCTCAGGGAGGGCCAGGGGACCAGAGCTGAGGGAGCTGTGGGTGCACAGGATGTGGCCAGGTACCATCTGCCACAGGGATGGATCCATGGTTATACCAAAGCAGATGGCATGTCCCTTCCTCACTGGGTATGGCAGGGTCTCTCCTCTGAAGCCACCAGATCAGAGCAGAGTATCCTGGAGGTACCACCACCATCAATGGACCTGGCACCAAGATCCTCCTCCACCTGAACCCAAGATCCCTTCCTGATGCTGCTAGAAGGCAGCACTACAGGAAACCCAGCTAAGGGGCTCTGATACCCACTTGGAGGGGGGGAGTGAGCACTGACACCAGCTCCGGGACCCCACAGGAGCTCCTGCCAGGACTCCGCTCCTGCGCCTGCTCCTGGTTCGGTCTGTGGCAGAGGCACCCGGTTGCACAACACCCCTCAAGTGGGTGGGGGAGACACCGGTCCTGCCACTCCCTGCCCAGGCATGAGTCAGGCGGCAACCGGAGCCGCGGGGCACTGGGGGCCCTGCTGCGGGGGGGGGGGGGGGGGGGGGGCTCCCCTGCAGGCAAGCACTGCCCACTCAGGGCAGGCAAAACCATGCCCAGCCTTCAAGCGTTGGGACTGGGGGTGGGATATACTGTGACTAACTCCAGCAGCCCTGGATGGGGAGAACTTTGCACTGTAAAGCAGCCTAGGAGGACTCGGCCGTTTTTATAGGTGCACATCACACAGCTTCCTGGGGACCCCAGAGTTCATGCATGCCCTCCTGAGCTTCATCCCACAGCGGATCCCAACGGTCACAGTCCCAGCTGCCTACAGGGATGAACCAGCACCCATGGAGATGTGGCCTGTCCCTGTGTGTCGGCAGGGATAAACCTGGGATATGGCCATAGGCACCCTCCTCCTCTCCATAGAATATTTATATATATATATATATATATACATATACATAACATATATATTAAAATTACATTTCTCTTTACAAAAACAATTCAACAAGGGGCCAGGGGATGGAGCCCATTGCCAAGGCCAGGGCACAAGCACCCTGGAAAGTCTGTGGCACTAGGCAGGGTCCCTTTTGGGGTGTCTCCACCCTCAAGTGGGGGCTCAGTCCATAGTCCTGCAGTAGGTTGGGTGGGTGGAGGTAGCAGGACCGGCCCCATTGTGAGATGCCTGCTCCGGATCCGACACCGCTCGCCCCGTCCCTGCTGTCACCACCTGTAAGGAGAGGACAGGACATGAACTCAGGAAGGGCGACAGTGCCAGTCTGCCCAGAGCAGTGTGGTATAGAGAACCGCCCCCCCCAAAACACTGATGTCCCTACTTCTGGCGGGTGGCGCTGTAGGGATCGAGGAGGTGGGAGCTGGCCTGTGCCAGGTTCCAGTCGAACATCTCCAGCACCCGCTGGCACTCACCACGAGACTTCAGCCCCAGGCAGAAGAGCTGCTCCACCTGCAAGGGGACATGGCATGGCCAGAGGGGTGACAGGAGTGCCACCTCTCTTGCTGGAGCCGGGACAAGGGAACAGGGGTGTGCTGTACCTTCAGGTACTGGATAGCCCGTTGGATGCTCCAGGCATGGCTCTGCAGGGCTGCTTGGCATTCCTCGGTGGTCACACCGTGCACTGTGTCCTGCACCTGGGGGGAGCTTGTGGTCACTGTCTGCTGCCACCCTTGGGCAACAAGAAGCCCATGACTGAAGCAGGGGACCATCAGGGCTGCCTCCATCCCTGGTTCAGTCTTCAGGGAGTGCTATCAACCTGGAGCTCAGATCATTCTCATCTCTGGGATCTTAAACCACTCCTGGGATTGGATGGGCCACAATATTCCCAGCCTAGAGAGACCAATGGGACCACAGCAGCATCCACTCCCTCTCTCCAGGGCCTTCAATTCCCATTTTCCCTGCACATCTGGGGCTTTCTTGCAGGCAATCCCCTGGGGTTGAACTTGAAAAACTGAGTGCACTGAGGCACTCACCCTCAAGTGAGCCCATGGCTACTCTTACCCATGTGAGCCCACTTTTCATGGATGCTGGGGGATGACACTTACCAGCCGAATCTTGTCGGCAGGATGGCAAACATCTGGCCCATCATAAACGATCTTCTGGAGGCTGCAGGAGGCTTTCACCAGGCACTTGGGCCCAGGGTTGCTGTTGTTGGAGGAAAAGTTGGCCTTGCAGTCTGGCAATGGCTGCTGCACCATGGGACGGACGGTAGCTGTGGTGATCTGGCGGGATGCTGGCACCTCCTCGGGGCTTTTTGCCTCCTTGAAAAACTTCTCATACTTGTCCAGGTAGGCAGGGCGCTCGGGCAGCAGGTAGTAGTGGGTGCTGCTGACCTTCTGCCCATCCTTCACGATGGGCAGGATGCAGGGTCCCTTGGAGCAGTCCTTGCCCTGTGCCTGGATGACCTTGGGGGTGGCGTACTTAGGGTCGAGGGCGAAGCTCTGTGTGGTGGGCATAGGCTTCCCTGGTGAGGTGGAGAGGCAGGAGCAGAGGGCAGCACGTTGCTGGGGGGAGCCCACCTGCAGAGCCATGGGGCTGGGTGTCCGGGAGGTGGGCTGGGACAGTGGGTCCCGTGGGGGGATCTGGGGTGGCCGGTCTTCCTCGCTCCCCGAAGCTGGGGAAAGGTCCCCTGACCAGCGCCCGGGCTCATTCCGGCGAAGGGGCCGGGGCGGGATTGGGACACGGGGAGGGATCTGGGGCTTGTCGTCAGCTGGTGCAGCCGGTCCCAGAGGGACGTTGAGCCTCTTCATGCACTCCTGCTGCAGCTCCTCGAAGAGCTCGGTAGTCTGTGTCATGCTGGGTTGTTTGGTCTCCTTGGGGGGCAGGAAGAGGTTGTCCTCCAGTGCTGGTCCTCGCTCACCCTCATCCACAAAGCCATAGTTGGTCTTGCCCTGCCGGGGGCTGGTGATAGAGCAGACCTCAATATCATCCTCATCCTGTGCCACATCATCATAGGCAGGTGGTGGGGGCAACGGCCGGGCATCCCAGTCCACCACTGGTGTGGGGTGGAGAGGCCGAGGTAGAGCTCGTGTGGGGCTCTGTGGTGGGGTCTTGTCCAGCAAAGACCAGGCCTCCATGGCCAGCTTGGCTAATGACGGGGCTGTCAGCTCCCCCACTGGAGAGGGGCTACCCTGGGGCACTTCCTCCTCAAAGTCAATGAGGGTCACCTCGCTGCTTGCCGGCCCCTCACTTGCCAGACGTCCAGGTTGCCGTTCGCCCACCTTGGTGCCCGGTACTCGTGCTGATGGCTTGACTGGCCACAGACCCTTCCCTGTGCCTGGCTTCTTCAGGCAGAGCTTCCGGAGACCCCCTGGCAGACCCTCCTCCTCCTCACTAACTGGGTCGTAGCAAGGTTCTAGAAGAAGACAAAGAGGGATGGTGAGGGTCCCAGCACCCATCCCTAGGCTGCAAGAAGGTGCATCTGCATCTCCAAACCCCCAAACCACCCCATAGTTTCAGCCCTCTTTGCTCCTAAGGCATACCAGGGCGCCTGCCCCAGGCCAGGCAGGTAACAGAGAAAAGAAAGAGGATATGAAGAAGGGAGAGCAGCACACAAAGAAGCCCAACTTACTGGTGAGCAGGACGGTAGGCTGAGGTGGGCGTGGAGGAGGCTGCCCTGCAGAAGAGAGAACCCAAGAGAAGGGGAAGCATAGGGTGAACATAGAAGCGGCAGCCAGGGTGCTTGTTAATGAGGTGCATGCTTTGTGGTGTCCTCCTTCACTGGTGGGACATGAGGAGGATGCTGGTGGGAAGACCCCCCAAGGGAAAACTAAGTTTATGGGGATTGGGGCATACGCACAGCATCTGAGCTTCCTCCCTGTGGCAACTCCACTGAGATGCCCTGCACTGGGGAGTTAGCTGGGAGGGGACAAGGGACTCGGACGAAGGGCAGCAGGGCAGAGTCCAGCCAGGCAGAGCCACCAGCCGGCCACGCTGCTGGCAGTGACCTATGGCCAGGTGACAACACACCCCATCACCCCAGCTCCCCCCACTCTGCAAAAGCAAGTGCCAGCAGAGAGACAGAAAGGAGAGGCTCCAGCCCATCATGCTGACAGCAGGGTACAGGGATCAGGGCTTTACGCAGCTGAAGGGCAGGAGGAAGGAGAAAAGCCACTCACTTTTAGCCCTCCCTGGAAGCTGTGTAGGTCTGGCAGCACTCAGATCCACACCTAAAATGTCAGGAGGGTCCATGGGATTTCCCAGGTACAGCCTGTGAGGAGAGAAAAGAATGCCTGGGAGTCAGCAAGGGCTACGTTAAGAACCCCTTGCTCCCCAGGTTTGTGCCTTGGGACATCCCACAGCTCCTCCACCACACAATCATGCCTGGTGAGTACTGTTCCTGTGAGTGCTGGGGAAACACACACCACAGGCTTCCAGTGCTACAGCACAGAGCCTGGTGCCATCCCAGTATCATCCCACCCATCTCCGGCTCCGCGTGCACCTGCGGCTGCCTGCGCTGTGCCCAGGGGACTGCAAGCAGGGCACTGTGTCCAGGGTACTTGTGCAGCGTGTGGTGGCCAGGATAGCCCTCCAGTACTAGAGCGATGCTGTGCCCAAGGCAGGACGCCCCGGTACCGCATGCCGGTGGGTGCCGGGAGGCCCAGGCGAGCCGTCGCAAGCCAGGGAACCGGCGGGAGCTGGCACAGCCTGAAGGCTTGGGTGTGTGCCGAGCTCGGTGAGTTCTCGGCAGCCCGGGCAGCACGTACCCAGCGCCCGTGCCCACGCAGTGGGGCGCGGGGAGGCCTGCTGGGGCACGAGCCAGATCCGCATGCGCGGCGCCTCGGTTCAGCCCTCCGAGGGCCCCCGGCACAGCCCATGACACAGGGTGCTGTGGAGGGGTCAGGCTGGGACTGAGGGCACTGGCAGAGCTGTCCCAGGCCTGGGATAACAAACAGCAGTCAGGATCATGATCCCAGGGGATGAACTGAGCCTAGCACAGGAGCTGGCCTTACCCACCAGGAGCTTTCCAGTTTTTGAAATCCTATCCTGTCCCCTACCACACTGACCTCCCACATCCCTCCAGCCCAGTGCTGGGAGAGACCCCCACATGCTTCCTGCCAAGACGCTCCTGCTTCCTGTCGCACAACCAATCCCACCTGGCAGAGAATATGTGGGACACTGGAGCACAAGCACCCAGCCCCTCTTCCCCCCATCATGTTCCAGCCATGTGTCTTCTGACAGAGCAGGGTGGAGAAAAAAATCATTTTGGTGGATTTTTTTCACGTTTTGCTTTTCAAAAAGACTCATGCTGTTAGAAGCGTGGGGACAGGCTGCAAGCCACACACATTTAGCAGCCCTAGAACACCCCAAAAGTGTTTTGGGGTACTGTGGCCACCTCTGGGGTGGTGCTTACTGATGTCTCCCTGCCCCCAGACAACCACAAAGGTCTCCCCCCTGAGCCAGCCACAAGCACAGCAGCCCCCTATGTCCCTAAGCCCATTAGTAGGAAGAGGCAAGGAAGTTAGTCCAACTGCAGGGACCCTACCCAGAGCCACCATTCCCAATAAAGCAGGGGCAGAAAGAGATGCTTCATGGGGAGAGAGGGGGGCAGTAGCCAAGCCGCGTCTTGCTCCCAAGCCCAGTGGGCAGGGGGAAAAGGAGGGAGCAGGCAGAGGATGCAGAGAAGACAAAAAGTTTCTTACTCATCAATTTTATCGGGAAACCCCCAGCAGTGCTGCGGGTTGGTGTCTCCATGGCCTGTGTGGATGAAGCTGTTTTTAAGTGGCTGGCTGATGTCGTGGGCTGACAGCCCTGCCACCGAGGTCACCGTGTTTCGGGGAAATTGGCCCACTTTTAGGGTCCGTTTATTCTGACCCCGCCACCAGTAATTCTCGGCCCTAAGGAATAAAAAGGACCTCGTTACTGATGAGGGGATGGAAGGTTGACACGCGCCTGCCCCAGGGATGGGGAGGAGGCAAGGTGACTTGTCCAAGTGCACGAAGGCAGGCGATGACACAACCGGGAAGGCACCCAGGATCCCAATCTACACCAGCAATACACTTTGGCTCCCACCCCACATGGTCCCTGCACCTGGTGGTGCTGGGAATGCAAGTACTGGGGAACAAAGCTCCATGCTTGTGTCCCAGAAGATATGCCACTTCCTCCTCCTTGCTGCTTCAAGTTACACAAGAGCCTTGGGGTGATGCCTGCACAGAGCTCTTTGTCACCAATCCCTCTGTGCCCCATCCACTAAAGGATGGCACAGGGGCATCTGATGGGGGGCCAGTGATAGGACAACCATCTGTGGAGTCTTCCTTACTCTGTTCCTACATTATCTATGAGCCCCTTGCAGGCTCGTGCGGGCAGGGGGAGATTGGCAGAAAGACAGCTGGTAGGCTTACGCTGTCAATCTTAGAGGAGCCACCTGAGTGGCCTAGACCACTATGGGGTACTGGTCCCCACTGTGCCCCCGAGGAGTTGCCCAGGATGCAGCCAATTCTGGGGGGGATGAGGTGGTCATCTAGCCCAGAGGGACTGGTGGGGGGAAAAGGGATGGGGCAGCGCAAGGCATCCCAAGTGGTGTACCCCACCCAGCACTGTGCCAAAGAAATGGTGGAGGGGGCTCCAACCCTAAGCTACCCCCCTGCCTGTCAGGGCCCTCCACTCCCCGTGGGCAGGGTGTGCTGTGGGCAGGGGGCAGTGGCAGTGTGGATGCCGGACTGGCGAGGCTGGCACGGGCCCCGCAGTTTCCTGGAGTCACCTGTGAGTCACCCCCGGCCACCAGGCTCAGCCCTTTTCCTGTTTACCTCCCCGCTGCCGCCAGCCAGCCGCCTTACTCAGCGTCGAGACCCCTCGGCAGAGCCCAGCCGGTACCGGGCATCCTCCCTCACCCGCAGCAGGGGGAGATGCGGGAACAGCTCCCTCCTCGGGAGGTCCCCTCCACTCGCCCTCCCTGTGCCCCTCACCGCCACATCCCGACGAAGGGATGCTACAGCCTGGTCATCCCTCCACTCTCCCTGCTCACAGCCTCGGTCCCGCCAAACCCGAACTCGGACACCCGGCACAAACCCGCTTCGGTGCTGCTCTGGCTTCTCTCTCCGTGACAGCCCCCTCCCACGAGCGGCTGGGTCCCCGGGGGGGCTTTCAGGGAGGTCCCTGCCCCTGCCCACACACACGTACGCACACCCGGCGCCTGCCGAACTACAGGCAGGGGCTTGAAAAGGGGTGGGGGGTGTTTACGGTGCCCCGGGCGGCCTCGGCAGGGCCGGATGCAGCCCCCGGCAGGAGGCTACCCCCTCCCTCCCGCCAGCGATGCCCGGGCATCCCCACAGGCAGGCGGCTGCTGCCGGGGAAACTGAGGCACGGGGATGGGGCTTCCCTCCGGGAGTACTGGCACTCGGTGGGGCTTCTGCCACCCCCCCCGGCCGCTGAACCCATCGTGCGTGCCCTGAGTCCGCACCCCCCAAAACCTACCCACCGGGGGTCACCAAGGACCAGCGTCCCTCGGGGAAACTGAGGCAGGGGACGCTGCGCCCCGGTTCTACTCCACTCCCGGCAATTCCCGACCGACGGGCAACCTCCAGCCCCTCTTCCCGCTACATCCTTCGCTCCGCGGCTCACCTGGGGCCGGCGGTGGGGCGGGGGGCGCGGACCCGCAGCCCGGCCGCGATGCGGCGGCAGGGACGATGTAGGCGCTCTGGCGCGGCCGCACCGCCCTCCGCCGCTCCTTCCCTCCCTCCGCCGACGCTGCTTCCCCTCCCCTCCCCTCCCCTCCCCTCCCCTCCCCTCCCCTCCCCTCCCCTCCCCTCCCCTCCCCTCCATTAAAACGCCAGACCCTGGGGAAGAGTCATCCCCGCGGCGGCGGACCGGGAGCAGCCGGTCCCTGCAGACACACAAATCCGGCCTGATTCACCCCGGGTTGTGACTAACCGCGGGGAGCCGGCCCGGGGCGGGGGACAGGGGACGGGAACAGAGCCCTCCTCCTCCCCTCGGGGTTGGGAGGCCGGCTCTAGTGCAGGCACACCGAACTCTTTTGAGAGGTCCCCACTCTCCCCCAGCTAGAAGGTGACAGGCACATCCTGGGATAGGGATGCAGGGACAAAAGGGCCCCTACTTCAGTCCCAGGTCCCTGGGGCAGTGGAGGGGGTGGCTGTGCCCTGGTGTGGTCAGGAAGGACCAAGGAGCCACAGCACAGCGGGTTCTGCCAGCATGGTGGTACCAAATCCCATGGTGCCTCTCCCAGCCCGATGACAGCAGCACGTCTCTGGGTGCTGGTGGCATGTCCCCACCGCTATCAGCAGGGAGCGGCCCTGGGGCGTGCAGTTTCCCGGGGCAAACCCACGGGCACAGTGAGGTGAGTCAGCAGGGATGGTGCCAGTAGGGCTGTGGGCAGTGTTGGTGGGGCTGTGCCCCCCACAGCGGGGTGGCCCCACGATGCTGTGGTGCCCACAAACATACCAGCTCTGCCCACCCGTGGGGTACATGGCCAGGTGTGCTGGGGGCAGAGCCACCCCCTCCTTGCTTCCCACAGCTCTGCCAGTGCCCACAATCTCCCCATTCCCTATCCCAATGCAGGCTGGCAGCCAGTCCATTCTCCTCTCTACAATACCTGCCACCCTCCCGTGCAGTACCTGCCCTCAATGACCGTGATGATGTCGTTCATCTGGATGTGCAGCTTGTCTGGTTCCTCAAAGTCCTGCAGCGCTCTCATGTCAGTGGGCTGAGCCTGGGGGAGAGGTGGGTGAAGATAGGGGATGTAGCCCCCCATGTCCATCCTCATTTGAGGCCAGGCCCAGCTCCAAGGAAGGCAGAGAGGCCCCAGAAATGAACAAAGGATATCATCACCACTAGCTGCTCCTCAGCTGTCACATCCCTGGGGTGTGTGATGGCAAGACAGCAACCAGGTGCTTCCTACTGTGACTATGTCACCATCCTCCACCTCCCAGCCTGCAGGGCTGCCTGGCCTGAACTCCCCCATGTCACCTCCCACCTTGGCAATATTCTTAGCTCTATCCATGCTTGAGCAGAGCTGGTAGGACAGGGTGCTGGGGCTCCTGTCCCCCTCCCTGCTCACCCACCTCCACCAAGAAGTCTCGCAAGGCTACGAAGGTGGGTCGGTCCTCGGGCTTGTGTGCCCAGCACTGCAGCATGACGTTGTAGATGTCCTGGGGACAGTCCTCAGGCCGCGGCAGCCGTTCACCCTCTTTGTCTATCTTGTGCAGAATCTGTTGGACAGGGTGTGCTGTCAGGGTGTCCCAGATCCCCCTCAGCACCAGCAGGATGATGCGTGGGGGCAGGTCCTTGCTGTACATTTACCTGGCTGCCATTGAGGCCAATCCAAGGCTCCTGACCATAGGTGAACATCTCCCAGAGGGTCACTCCAAACATCCAGGTGTCACTGGCATGGGAGAAGGTGCGTGTCTTCAGGCTCTCAGGAGCACACCTACAGGGGGAAGGACATGAGCATCAGAAGGCCATGGATGCTGCACCTCCAGGTCTTCCCCTCCCCAAGGCTCACCAGGCAAAGGGGACTTTGCGATGCTCCTGCATCACATAGTGATCATCATTTTTGGGCAGTGCCCGCATCAGTCCGAAGTCCCCAATCTTGACAAGCTCATTGGAGGCCAGCAGGATGTTGCGAGCAGCCAGGTCGCGGTGGATGAAACGCTTGGACTCCAGGTAGGCCATGCCCTTGGCCACTTGGATGGCATACTGGCACAGGGTAGAGATGAGGAAATGGCCCTGGTTCTTCCGCAGGCGGTCCAGGAGAGAGCCGAGTGGGGCCAGCTCTGTCACCTGCACCATGGGATGAGGACAGCAAGAAGGTCAGTCCATGGACACCCTGGTTGGGCCGGTTTCCAGCCTTCTTATGCCCCACTGGGGATGCCAGCAGAGGACTTGGGGTACAGATCCAGCCTGGCTTTGCTCATGCTATGATGTGGGACCCCCACATGGGGCAGTCATGGGGGTGGGCCCCATCCCCCCACACTCACCATCTTCATGGGGTGGGAGAGCACCACACCATACAGGCGGATGAGGTTCCTGTGGTCCAGGGAGTGCATGGCATTCACTTCCCGGATGAAGTCGTCCAGTGCCTCTGGCTGGCTCAGCACATCTGTCTTGAGGCACTTCACTGCCACATTCAGCTATGGTGAAAGCAGGGACGAGCTCTAAAGTATATTCCCGAGTGTGGTTGCACTGCCTGGCTCCCCATCCCCCCACAACAGCCCCTCACCATCTTGCCAGCAGGTGTGCACCACTCGCCACGACGCACAACACCGAAGGAGCCATCACCCAGCTTCTCAAAGATGGAGAGGTCCCGCTCCCGCACAAGGCAGGTGAGGGAGTGCTGGCCCCCAGCTTCAGGGGGTGGTGGTGTGGGAGGCTTGCGGAAGGTACTCTGGGGCTGGGGTGGCAGCTCTGACTCTGGGCGCTTCCCACTGAACACCTGTGGGACGTGGAGGAAGGTGAAACATGGGCATGGAAAGACCCCAAGCCCTTGGATCTGTAAGTGAGAAGTGTTGGCACAACCCATTGCCTTGGCTGTACACACTGGAACTTAGTGATGACCCCTAACTGGTGATGACCCAAAGAAGGCTGCCTGTGGGAGAAGGCTCCATTCATTCTGCTGCCAGCACACTGAGTTGCGATTCCCGTGGAGGGAAGAGGTTGCTCCTCTTGCAGCAGCTCTGCAGCAGTTCCCCAGCAGCCACAGCAAACCAGGCCAGTAGCCAGAGGGCCCTGGGCACTCCTTGGCCAGGCTGAGGCCACACAATGTGCCTGGGCACAAAGCCAAGAGAAACCTCCAGCTTGGGCTGAGTATGGTGACACATCCCTGCAGCAATGTGGGCTTTGCAATGTGTGCTGGCTACCACCACTCAGAAAGGATGGGTTGTCCTCCCATCTCCCTCAGCTGGGACAGATGACGTGCCCCATGGGACAGGGTCCATCCCAGTCTCTATGCAGGATGTGCAAGGGCTGGGCCCAGCATGTATCTGGGGTGGGAGGTGGCATTTCTGCTATTTGTTCTTTAATAGAAGTAGCCTTCTATTAAAAGCCCATCCTCACCATGTCCCAGCACAGACAAGCCATGCAGGGGAGAGGCCATGGCCCAGCGCCCAACTGGCAAAGTGGGCTCTGCCAAACTCTGCTCCTCTGGGGTGCCAGAGGTGCCAGCAGTACAAGCTTTGGAGGGGATGACATCAGGGCATATGTGAGCATCCCAAGGTCCCCTGTCACAGTGTGTCCCAGCCTGCAGATACAAGGCTTTGCCCCCTTGCTGTGAGGCAGCAGGGTGGGCAGTGTCCTGGGCACCACCACTGCCTAAAGAGCTGTCTGGAGCAAGGCTCTCTGGTTCACTCACTGCAAACAAGTTTCCTGACAAAGAGGCAAATAACACGAGGGGAATTAATTTTCCAAGTGCTGGTGTAACAGGGCTGTCCTTCTCTGGGAAGTGACCCAGGAGCCTGAGGGGGACTGAGGCGCACACTGACAGGGTCACCACAGGCGGGGCATGGATGGCAGGCGCTTCTGCCCATTTCCCTGTCAGACTCCAGGGATGTGGGAGAGCCAGGCACCCTGAAAGGGTACAGGGAGGGGTCCAGCTCTTCCTGTCTGCCTCGGTTTCTCTGCCACACCTGTCCCTCTCCCACCCCTACCTTGCTCATCCAGGATTTCCGCTTGCACATGGCTTTCCTCCGCTTCACTGCCTCCCACAGCCGCCGCTGGCCTGCAGGACACAGGGACTGTCACAAACCAGTGGGGTAGGGGTCCCCTCTAGCCCCATATGTTCCTGTGGGCTTCCCAAAAGATACTGCACATCCTGCCAGGGGTAAGGGGAGAGGTTTGGGGGGGGGATGTACACACCGGGGCGTCCCATGCCAATCTTCTCCAGATCCTCATTTTTGACGTACTCGAAGTGGGAGAGGCGTGTGACGTTGAGCTCGTCTCGGATGCGCAAGAAGTACTGCTGCAGCTGCAGCTCAGTGAGCAGCTCCAGCAGCCAGTCCGTGCCCTCCTCCGCCTGCATGCTACAGCTCAGCCTCTGCTGGGACACAATATCAGGTTGGGGCAACCCTGTTCCACTCCCCTCTGCCCTATCCCCACTGGGGACTCACCCAGAGGAGCTCTGAACCAAGGCTGGGGTGCTGCTGTTAGGGATACTAGTGGAGTCATCTCCTGAGCCTGTCACCACCTCTCTCGGGGAGAGGCACCCCCATCAGCAGGACACCCAGAGATAGGAAGGGCCCCCGCAGTCTGCCCTGTCCTGCCCACAGAAATGCTAGCCCACCCCTCCATTCCAGCACAGGCTATCCCATGGTCAGGGTTTCCAAGGACACAGGAAGAGGCAGAAGCTCAGGACAGATGTACCTGCCCAATTCCCTCTGGTTAGCTGGAAGGGCTGAGCATGGAGGTGACAGCTGTCCCCAGCGAGGACAGCCACCTTGTCCTCCTGGCATGCGTGCAGGCTGAGTTGTAGTACAGACTCACAGTGGGTCTCCTCTGCCATGGGTGGTAGCACCCCACTGGGCAGACACAGGGAGGGGGCAGACAGGAACATCTGGGCCTTTAGAGAGTCGTGTTGCTCCAGCGCTGAAGTACAGAGCACCCCAGTGCTGCTGGCATCAGCCCCCAGCCATGCCAGGACATAGAAAAGGGCTAGAGCCCCATGCTCCCCCCGCACTCCCCATCCCTGCCTGTTGTCGCGGCTCTCTCCCACTCTAACAACCACCTTTCTGGAAGTGACATGGCTCTGCCTCCCCCTGCTGAGAGCAGATGGGAGGTTGGGACCCGCCATCCCAGCTCCACAGTGCGGCAGCCCCTTCCATCCTCTCATCTTCCCTGGGAGACGACATGGCTCCTGGCGTCTTCACCCGCTGTGCTCGGCTCCGTCGGCCGAGTCACCGCAATTACAGTCCTCGGCACTGGGCTAAAAATACGGCGGGCGCGGCGAGCAGCTGGGCACGGGGGCGCATGGGGGCATGCAGGGCCACACGGGGCGAAGGGAGCTGCGGCTCCTCTGCCCGCAGGCGACTGGGACAGTGCCGGGTGACGGCCGGCGTAGGGTCTGCCGGGGGCAAGGGTCAGCACTTACTCGGTAGAGGCGGAAGCGGGTGAGAAAGGGGAAGGATCGGTGCAAACCCTGGAAGCGTCGCATCCTGCCTGGCTGCCAGCCCCTGGCACCGCCGACGTCCCTTCCCCGGTGCCGGCGTCCCACGGCGGAGCCCACTCACTGCAGCCGGGGCACCCACAGCCCCTTCATTCGCTCTACAGAGATGACCCCTGGGTTCGACCGCCCCATAGACCTCCCTGGAGCTGGTAGGGGGTTCGGGCTGTCTGTCGGCCAGACGCGGGCTGTGGCTCTGCCCCTCCTTCCATCCGGCTCTCGATCCTCTGGCCGGCCGGCCCTCCCCTTCCCCAACGCAACGGGGCCGGGGCGGGGGTGGCGGCAGGCAGGGCTGGGGGTCACTCCCCTGGCTGGAGCCGCTTCCCGGGGACCCCTCGCCGGCAGCGGGGTCCGGTCCCGGCCGCCTGCCCGCAGCGCTGCCCAGGAGGGTTATTTTCAGCCGGGCTGGGACGTGCGCCCAAGGGGCCGGGCTCCCATCAATGTCCCGCTTTCTCCCTTGTTCGGCGGTCGCCGGCAGCTGGGAGCCCGGACCCCCGCTCCCATTGCCATGGAAACTCGCTTCGGCCTTGGGAAACGCTCCCAGGCCTCAGTTTCCCCCCCAGGAAGCAGGGAGGGAGGGAGGCAGAAGAGACATCCGGCTCTCTGCTCCCCAACCGAGGCCACAGGCATGATGCCAGGGTGATGGGCACTGCGGGGGGAGTTTCTGGCTCGGCAAACATATCCGCTGCCCAGCTGCCAGACCCCACGGGGCTGTGCCGTGGGGTGCTACCAGCACCTTGGGGCTCGCTCCCCTTCCCTGGTGGGACTGGCACCCAACCCCAGCAGTGCTGCCCGCCTGCAGGCTCCCCAGGGAGAACAGCTTCCGGCAGCCACAGCGTGAGAGAGGAAAGATCCACAGCAACCTTTTGCCACAGCCCCCGCCTGCCTGGACCCCCCAAACCGTGGCCATTGCTGTGCCACGGGGGCAGCTAGGAGGGACCAAAGTGCATCCCCAGGAGGAGTCTCCACTGGGGTTTCCACTGCTACTGGGATACCAGCTGGCACCCGGCAGCAGAAGCACAGGGCACAAGAAGCCCATTGACTGGGGACAACTGGGCACAGTGCCCTCAGCACCAATCTCTGCCACGCGCCAGCTTCCCCCGTCCCAGCTCAGGGGACACCAGGGGTGGGGGGGGGGGGTGACCTGCCTTAACAGAGCATCACTCTCATCATGCAGAACTGACACCCACTAGGACTGGAACCCAGTGCACTGCCTCCCGCACCCCCAAATCCCAGGTGAGGCTGCCCAGTTCAGTACTCACATCGGGAGTACAGGTTTCCAAAACGGAATGGGGAACCCAGATTTGCACATCATGCCACAGGAGGTTCTGTGCCTCAGTTTCCCTCTCTGCTATAGATCCACACGCACAGGGAGTGACCCTTCAAGCTCGACTCTGAGTTGGACAAGGAGTCCTGCCAATCCTCCCATCCTGAGGTGGGGAAGTCACAAATCCCCCAGATCCGCGGCACAGGCGTTGCTCGGCCCTTGGTGCGCTGCACGCCCCTGCCATGCACACCCATCCCTGCAGCGCCAGGGATGCACCCTACGTGCACCCAGGCTCATGCACGGTGCGTGGTGAGGACGCTCACGTGCACCCCAGGACCACACAGGAGCAATCCCCCCGTGCCTCCCGCCACCTGCACAACCGCAGCCGCCCCCCACGCACGTCCCCTCCGCACCCCCCGGCTGCCGCCCTGCCCGGCCGCACGTGCGCAAACACCGCGGCGCCGCCGGCTCCGTCCCGCTCCCGCCTCCGCCCGACGCACACCTGGAGCCGCCTGCCCCCTGCCCACGGGTGCCCACCCCCGCTGTGGCACACTCGTCGCCTCCGCGCTTGCCTGGCAGTGCACACACCCGTCCGAGCTGGCACGTGGGGGGGTTCAGCCCTGCCACCTTTCCCCCTTCCCTCCCCACCACTACATCTGTTCCTAATGACACCACAATACCGGTCCTACACCTCAAGCCCCCTGCACCTACACATTCCCCAAATCCATGAAAAGCCTGACATCCCCCAGGAGTACCCCCATGTGGGGATGGCAGCCTGTGGGGCCCCCGTCTGGTTGCAGCACTGCACCTGGGGGACGGTATCCTGTGCTGGGCACCGTGCCCCCCACCCCCCCCCCCCCCCACGAGCTATGCCAGGCTTGGCTGAGCCTCGCTGCCTCACACCATTCCCCCCATGCCTGTTTCTCTAGCAAGAAGCAGCAGGCAGCCCCCCTCCCATGGGTCCGGATGGAAGCACAGCCGAGCAAGGAAGGGGGGGTGTCATGCTCCTCGCGATGCTGTAGGGTACACCACATTCCAGAGGCGAGGTACCATGCAGAGACGCCCTGTGCTCCCTGTCAGCTGCCAACCCATGCTCATCCTGGGGCCATCAAGCTCAGCCAGGTGTCCCCCGCTGCTCCCCTCTACAGATTCCCCCCCACTGACCCGCCGGCACGGCATGCCCGGGGCGATGTCCTGCCGGGAGGATGGCGTGGGGCGCCTGCTGCCCAGCCGCAGGGCCCGCTGCCCGGTGCTGTCTGAGAAGCTGTGGGGCAGGGGGCCGTGCACTTCCTCCTCCTCCTCGGCGCTGCTCAAGCGCTGGTAGTCGCATCTCTCGCCCATGGCTGAGGCGGCGGCTGCGGCGCAGCGGCGAGCGGGGGGCTCTGCGGAGACGCCCGCGTCTGCCTGGGGGCGGCGAGGGCTGGAGCTGAGTTTGGGATCACATGGCAGAAAGTTGCTGCAGTTCCGGAAAACAGTGAGAGGGTGAAGGTGACCGCGACAGCAATGGTGGGGGTTGGGGGGGGATGGATGGAGGGATGCAGATGAAAAGGGAAAAGAGAAGGGGGGCAGCCCCTTGAGCGCTTGTCCTCACCCCAATCCCAGCCTGGAACCACCGTCTTCCTCCCGGCGCGGCAGCCCAGCCGCCCACCTTCTGTCCCTGCTCTGGCTCCTGAGTGGAGAGGTGGCGGCATCACCGCCAGCGCCGCGCTCGCAGCCCCCTTCTCCCTGCGCCCCGGCACGGTGCACCAGGCAGCCAGGCGGAGGAGGAGGATGAGGGGGGACCATCGTCAAGCAGCCGGGGCTCTATGGCAAGCAGGATGGGTAGGGAGGCATCCGCAGAGGGATGTGGGGGGCTCTGGCGCTGGCAGTACCCCCAGCATCCCTCCCGCTTCCCTGCGCAGGCAGAGGGGGATGGGATGCACCGGGAAGATGGCTGCTCCGCAGCGACCGGCAGCGCTGGCGCAAGCACGGCAGGGCTGGGACAGCAGCCAGGCCCCGGGGGTGCTGCTGGGATGGGGGTCCGAAGGCCACGACAGGATCAATCCTCTCCCCCCACCCCCTCGGAGGGAGCTGGGGGTCTCCTAGACCTCTGCCACTGCTGCTGCAGCTAGCACAACCTCCAGCAGGAAGCCAGCCCCCTGGGATGGGGAACCCTCACACCTGCACATCGGGACTAGTGCCTAGCCACAGTCCATCTCCCAGCCTCCGGACCAGAGCTGCAAGCAGATTGAAATCGGGGGATGGGGGGGTTAGCTACAGCCCCCTCAAAGACTCCTCTGACCTGCCTGTCCTTTGGGGCACAGCGGAATCCCCAGAGACCGATTTGCTTCTCATGCCAATGCCACAGGGCATGAGTGCCCCATTCTGACCCCCAGAAGCACCCCTACGACCCATCACTGTTCCGCCCACGGAGCCCTGAGAACTTGGTGTAGCCAAAGGAGTGACACCAGGCTGTCAGCGTGCCAAGGCAGGGGACAAGAGCTTGTCCTGCCCTCCCTTTCCCCTCTCCCTGCTCCAGAGAAACAAACACCCCCACAATCCCGGTGGGCATCTGCCCCGGCTGAGGGGCCGGGCGGGAACAGCCCCTTGGCGACTCCTCCTGCCATACCACGGAGGTGAGCTCAGCCGTGGAGCCGAGGCGGGCCGAGCCCGCGGCGTGGGAGCAGCGAGCCGCCCCCGCGCACGGCCCGCCGGCGTCACCGTGCTGGCACGCCACAGGACGGTGACTGATGCACGTGCTATGCCACCTTCCCTCCGGAACCAGCCGCCCTGTGCTACCCTAAAACCCTCACCAGCCTGCCCAGTGAAGGCAATGCTGTGTGGATGAGTAGGGACAGCCCTTATCCCCACAGCCCTAGGCATGGATTTGGGTCACACACCCACAAGTCGGGTCCTCCCGGCCTGCCTAGGCTTAACTGACACCAAAATCATTAGGCTCCCCACAAGGGGACAAATGGCATTGTGCCCTGACAGCCTTGACTCACCTGCCTGCAATTCCCACCCTGCGGGAGGGTCTCACCACAATGACAACCACTGGATGGGGTGCACTGTCTTCTACCCTCCAGGGTGCGACAGTCACACTGAACACAAGGTGTCCCTCCCTCTGTGGGAACACTGGTGCTCCCCAGCCCTCTGGGACACCACACTTAGCCCCACATCCCTGGGACCAGTGCCACAACATCCCTCATGCCCCGCACAGAGGGACCCAGAAATTGGTGGGTCCCCAAAACAAGCTCCCAGAGAGGAATGGGGTCCCCTACTCACCTCCATCACATCACCCTGCTCACTGTCACAGCCTGCCTGCCACCTTCCTGCCACCTTCCTGGCAGCTGTGTCGCCTGGAAGTGATCTCACCGACTGCGGCAGCAGCAGAGCAGCCGCACCGTCACCCCGGGCTGGCTTGTTCAGCCCTGGCAAGGCCCCGAGGGTGGCCCCAAATTGTGGTGACACACTCCCCGGCCCGGCTGCCACGGCGCAGGTGTGCAGACATGCACATATCCACGCGTACAAATGCACCCTGCTCCCAACCAGAGGCAGCGCTGCTGCCTGCATCCTGCCCACCTGTGGGATGCTGCTACCAGCCAGCTCCCTGGGGACCATCCCCAGCCCCTTGCTGGACTTCACCACCCCACGTATCCCAGTGGGTGCTTTACCTCCCTCGGTGCTGGCACCTGATGCTGCTTGGTTGGCTGGATGGAGCAAGCAGGAGGTCTCGGGGGGCCAGCACGGAGGGCTGGTGATCCCCATGGCAGGGGTGGCCGGGGAGGCCGAGGTGCCAAGTTCCTCCTCGCTGCCGTCTCTGGGCTCCCAGAGCCTGGCCCCATGGCTTGATCCTGCCCTCTAGCACAGAGCATCCCCTGCTCTGAGCCCCCGCCTGCAGCACTGGCTGTGTGGGAAGGAAAGACACAGGCATGTGGGAGGGCCCCAACATCCCAGCACAACCCCAATCCTCTCCCTAAGCCTCTTTCCTCTGCTAAATCTGCTACGCAGGTCAAGCTGGGGCAGGCTTAGCTTGTCTTGCACCTCCCAGCTCGCCGGCATGGGCAGCAATTGCTGACCCCATAACTGATCCTCACCTCAGCCCCAAGCTTTCCCACTGAGGCAGGGTCACAGTGCAGTGTTTTGGGGGACAAAGCCTCATTGCTGGGGAGGTGGAGAGGGCAGCAGCCTTGGCATCACTAAACCCTGGTGTCACTGCCACAGTAGGGACCCTGTCACCCTGCCCTGATGCAAGACTGGTTTGTACCTGCTGGCCCCCCACATTGATCTCACCTGGGCCACAGGGACAGCACTGCAAGGATCCCTTAGCAGTGCCAGCCCCAGTGTCACGGTGAACTGGGCAGTGTGTGAGGGGGCAAAATGTCAGGGCTCAGGTGACACTGGTCACAGGGTCCCCCTGGCGTGAAGTGGGAGAGCTCAGAATGGGCCTCCCTGCCTAGCACCCCTGGGTGTCTGCCCCAGACTTCTGGGGGGTTAAGGTATGGGAAGTCTGTATCCAGACATAACTCATCCTGCCAAGGCAGTTGGAAGAGCCTTTGTAGACTCAACACCAGGTGAGCTTTGTCCCCAGCCCTGCTAGGGAAGGGGGGCACTGGGACACACCCTGAGCCCTGGTTCCAACTGGCCCCTCCACCCCGCGGGTGCTGACAGCAGTACCCCCATCTCCACCCCAGTACAGGATGTGTCCTTGAGCCAGGCTGCAGCTGGCACAGAATGAGTTTGTCAGCTCACCATTCACACAGCAGCATCTCCCCTTTGGGCTGGGAGCAGGCGACTTGGGACCCCTAGAGCTGGAAGCCGGGGATGAAGGCTCAATCCCTGCAGTTCCTCAGCACCAGAACAGCACAGCATGCTGGCCAGGCCAGATCATTCAGTACTTGACAGTCATTAGCACTAACTGACAACACCCTAATTAGCCTGGCTGTAGCTTGAGCAGTGGCCCTCCCCCAGGGCTGCCTAGCAAAGTGATGGAACAAGATTTTCTCCTAAGTCTTCCTGTTCAATCAGGTGCTGTGCATGAAGCAGAGCCTACTCCTGCCCCCCAAAACCCATAGAAGTGGGCAATGCCTCCCAGGATGCTTTGCCCCTGACAGCAACCATCCCTTATGGACACAACTGAAGTCAAAATCCAGGTGACTTCAGGGGCAGGATGAGACCTCTTGGGGGGGAAACAGGCACGGTGTCAAGTCTAGCCTGTAGTTGGTTAGGACAGGGCTCAGCTACAAGCTCACAGTAGTTAATGGTCCCGTGAGGGCTGATCCTCTGCTTATGAGGGGCTCCCTTGCCCCAGGGAGGCTGAGTCACAGTGGGACAGCAGGCTGGCAGCTCCCTGAGGAGGAGGAAGGCATTGCCAGCCCCCCCAGCCATACCCACTACACCCCACCCTGCACTAACAAATACCTGGCTGACGAGGCTCCGGTAGCTCCAGGGGTTGGTAACAGGTTGCACAGCCTGCACAGCCCCCCCCCCCCCCCCCCCCGGCACCCCCAGGCCTCAGCGCAGCCCGATGGGGGATGCGGAAGCTGCTTCTATCCCCCCTCCTGCGGGGACCAATAGGCTCGGGGCTGGCAGCAGGAGTGGGGCCACAGCTGAGGATGGGTGCACAGCACCCCAGGTCCCTCCTGGACCCTCTCCCTGAAGAGGTGCCTGGTAGCACAGAGCTGCTCAAAGACACCTCACGAGGCAGGTGCTGTTTTTAGGAGACTTTTGCAAAGCCCAGAGCCCAAAAACTTTGTTCGAATCTTTGCCCTGAGCCAGCTCAGTGAATGGCTGAGTAAGAGAGGGAAATGCACAACTTCCAGAACCCACAGCACCTGGCAAGAGGGACACCCTTTGCATGGTGTTGAGCCGGTGCTGGAGCCCAGCAGTACCGGGACACCCCGCTGTTCCCGCTGCACCAAGCAGCCCCAGGGAGGTGAGGGTGTGGGGAAGTGCCAGCGCCAGGCTCTGCCCCAGCCTGTCCTGCCCAGACAGCCCAGCCCCAGCACAGCCGCCACAGACACTGTCCCTGCCTGGGCTCCTCTGGCCACCTCCAAACCTCCTCCCAAGCTGCTGCTTCGGAGTGGGCAAGGGGTCAGCTGAGCAGGATTTGCCTGGCACTGTGGGATCCTTGTTTGGACTCTCAGCACCACCTTACCAAGCTTAACTTACAATTTTTATTTAAAAAAAACAAAACCAAAAGAGACCAAAAGTATTGAACAGCCCCTGACTATTCAAAGAAAAATTGCCACAACACGGCTGGACACAGCCAAGGTGCTGCATGCTGGGCCGGTGGTCAGAGGCTCCCCGCACCTCACTGCCGCTCGGGGTTTCGGCCGCAGTACAACACCCCGAGGCTGGCCCCGGAGGACAAGGATCCTCTGTTCAGTGCCACAGCTCCCACGAGCCCAGGGAAGAGGAAGAGCAAAGCCGCCTTTTCTCCAGGGGAAAAAAAAAAAAAAAACCTTCCCCCAGCTTCCGCTGTGGTTTAGGAGAGTTCAAGGGCACCAGGCACCCACTCACACCAGACCCTGCTGCCTGCTCTGCCCTGGCAGCTGGAGCAGGAGGGGCATGCTGCCGGCCGGGACTGAGCAGTCCCGCAGTGCCAGAGCACGAGGGCAGCACCGCAGCTCGCTGTACTACGGGACACGGTGCCAACACACCGGCACGCTCAGATGCGAACCGGGCAGCAGCACAGTGCCAAGCCCTGAACCCCCCTGACCCTCGCAGCACCCCCGACCACGGGGTCGCGCCTCGTTCCTTACCTGTGCGCTCACCGCCACAGCCACCGCATCCTGCGCTGGGTCTGCAGCGTCACCGGAGGGCGAGGACGGGCACGGCGGCACTCCAGACAGCCAGCATGCCAGGCGGGACGAGCCCGCACGCCTGCCGGGGCGGGGTGCGACGATCGACGCCGGGGAGGTCCGGGACGCGGCTGGGATCACCCCCGGGGCAGCGAGCACCGGGCACGGGCTAGGGCCTCACACCCTGGCGGACCTCCTGCGGCTCGGGCGCTGTGCCGGAGTCCGCGGGCCGGGGTTGCCGCCGGGGTGCTCTTGCTCCCCCCGGTAGAGCTCGCCCTCCTCCTGTACTCCGCCCCGGGCCTCTCCCTCCTCCTGCCGGCCCCGCCGCACCCACCAGCGGGCGCGGGCCGGGGAGCTCGTCGCGTCCCGCCGGCCCCCGCCGCGCTCCTGCTGTGCCCGCCGGGCCAGGCCCTGCTCCTGCCGGACCTTGGGGCCGTGCTCCTGCACTCCCCGCACCGCGCCCCGCGCCCGCCGCGCCCCGGGGCTGCCGCCCGCCGCCGCCTCCTCACCGCCCCGCGCCCGCCGCCGAGCACGCGCCGCCCCCCGCTCCCGGGGCCGCCGCGGCTCCGCACCCGGCTTGGGGCTGCCGAGGGCGGTGACGGGCCCGGGCCGCTCGCCCCACTCCTGCAGGCTCGTCCGCTCGCCCAGCGGCACCCAGTGCCACCGGCCCGGCCCCCCTGCGCCTCTCGGTTCCCCGCCGCCCGCCACCAGCTCCTGGCCGCGGGGCAGCGCCCCCAGCCCCGCCTCCTGCACGCCGCGGGTGAAGCCCCCCTGCTCCTGCACCCCCGGGGCCACCCCGCCGCCCTCCGGCACCGCCGGGCTCAACCCCCCGCCCTCCGGCACCCCCGGCGCCCCGCTCGCCCCCTGCCCCCGGATGGTGCACGCGGTGCGGGCCCCGCCCCGGCCCCGCACGCTGGGGCAGCCCCCCCCGCGCCGCGCCCCAGAGCTCCGGCTTCACCGCCCCTTCCTCCCCTCCTGCCGCCGCCGCCGGGAGCCCGGACGGCCCCCGACCCGCCCCCGGCCCCGCTCTTAAAGGAGCCGCCCCGCCGCCTTACGTAACGGCGGGGGTGAGGACGGACAGACGGACAAGCGGATGGATGGACGCACGGACAGACAGACTCACCGCGGAGCAGCGCCAGGCCCCGGGACCTATCCGCTGCACCGGGGACGCGGGCTGCCCTGCGCTGCCAAAATCCTGCTCCCAGGTGAGTTGGAAGGGGCTGGTCCCCCTTCCCCCTGCCCCGGCGGGGCTGGCGCTGCCCGGCCGCAGCAGGGCCCCCGCAGCCCCGGCCCGGCCTCTCGGGACACTTTGCACAGTTACCGCAGGGAGAGAGTACTGCCAGGCGCGGGCAGGAGCTGCGGGAAACGACGTCCTTCCAACAAGTAAATCATCCCTGCGGGAAGAGGAGGGACCAGAGCTACGCCGGGACAGCCCATAAAGTGCAAGCTGGGATCCTGGAGAAGCTGCCATTCATCCAAATAGTGCAACTTCTCGGGCTGCGGGGGTTTGTAAAGCAGAAGGCGAGACCGGCATGAGGGAGGGGCGGAAGCATAGCAGAGAGAAACTGAACTTATTTAAATGCAGAGCCCCAAACCTGTATGGTCGCACCTGAGCAGGCCTCTGGCCCTGAGGAGGCAGCTTCTGCCCTCCCAGAGCTCCCCCGAGGCTCTAAGCAGTATCAACATCTGCATCTGTACCTTGGCCTGCGGGACCTCCAGGATGATGAGGGGCAGGGACAAGGCAGGAGCAAGTGCTGGGTTCCTGGGACACAGTCACCCACAGGCCTGTCCAGCCACTTTCTCAGCAGCAGAGATGTGCAAGGCCACAGCCAGGGGGACACCTGACATTTTATCCTTCTCCCATCCTTCACCCATACATCGAAGGCTTTTCAGAGTCAGCGCAGTGACAGAGAGGCAGGAAGAAGAGCATGAAAAGAGGGGGAAGGCCTGAGGGCTTGCATACATTTGTGCTCCACCTCTTTACCAGTCTTTTGTGTAGTTGGCTGTGGTAAGGCAGGACTCAGCTGAGCAGCACTGCAAAGTTCAGATTTGCTACTGCACATCATCTAAGTTGTACTAGAGCTGCTACATACCAGCCCTGATGGAACAGGACAACAGCCTCCCTCCAGCTGCCCAAGCTCACCCATGGCTATAATGCCACAACAGCATCATGGCTTTACAAGAAGTCACAAGAGAAGGCGAGTGTCCAAGCTTCAAACCTTTATTAAAGCAGACAGCAGGTAATCCAGAACCCCACAAGAGAAGCTGAATGTTCATGCTTCAAAAATACTTCCTTCAAGCAAACAGCAGGTAATCCAGAAACAGTTTAGCACCCCACAGCTGTCAGATGCCAGCACTAAGCAAGGCATCCCAACATCCCAGTAGTCATGGCTTTGCTGCCTAGCCACGAGACAAGCTTTGTCTTTTGTCTCTCTCTGCTGGCTGTAAAGCACAAGATTAAGTCTGACATCAAGATGCATGCAAACACCACAGTGAGGACTCCCAGACAGCAGCTCTTAGATGCCATCCAGAGAAATGTCACTAGGAAACACTAACACAGACAGGGGTGTAGGAAGTTAACAGACGTTAAGGAAGAACAGCAAGTTGCACAAGCCTGGGCATCAGGTTTCTAGAGACCAGTGAAAATCCCAGCCCTCGAAGCTGGTGAGCACTGAGCTCAGTAACTAGGCTGGGGGCCAGTCCCTACTCATTCTTTGTGGAGCTCCAGCTGAACAGTGTTCTTTCCCTCAAGGACCATTGCTGGGGCTCAGGCCACTCACTCAGGTTAGGTTTAAATGCCAGATCAAACTGCAGAATTTAGGTTAAAACAAAGCTGCAGGTTAGGTTTAAATGCCAGATCAAACTGCAAAGTACAGGCTGGCAACAGCCACTGGGAACAGGCAGCACAGTTTAGCAGGTGTCACACTTCAGCAGTGCTCAGCTTCAGGTCACACAGCAGAATAGCAGCATTACAAAGCTAACACTGCTTTTTCTCTCTCCTTGCAACACCCAAGGGGGCAAGACTGGAATTTCCAGCCAGGACTGGAGAGTGAGCAGCCCATGCACACACACCAGCACCCTCCCAGTGCCAAAGCAGGCCAGCCTCTCAAAGTGTTACATGTACCCATCCAGAGCAGTGACCAGAGTCCTCTGGACAGCTGTCAGCCCTACATTCACCTGTAATTCCTCAGGTCTTTGTAACTGATTTGAAGGAAGTTTACTACACCATAGAACACACAGTCTAACTAGCCTAGTTTCCACTAAACACTCAAGCACCACTCCCGTGACTGGAGGCAGGAAGCCAATTCAAGACAGCACAGCTATTTGAAACAGTTCAGCCTATGGAGAAGGAAGAGTCAAAGGATGTACATAACAGACTGAAGTTTGCATCACCACAGGAGAGTGAAAAAATAGGACTGCAGGAAATTAATCCATGTTAGATACTAACCATCAAGCTTCGCAGATGACATTGCGTGATAAGCATAGAACAATTATGGGAAACACTGTCCCCGATAATTACGTACACCCATAGTGCAACATATGGAGGTCACTGCCTCCGATATAACACTGTGGTAGGCAAAAACTACCTTGTTCTTTACACATTATGGGAGACACTGCCCCCGATAATGTCAGTTAGGTTTCATGATACATAAGGTACTGGAAGTTTGCAGGAAGCTGCCATTTAAAAATCGTGCCAATGCCTAATCTGAGGTACAGGGAGTTTGTGTGTGTTGCCGCAGGTGGAACTAGGGCTACACAGCAAGGCCCTCTGCTGGGACCAGGGCCAGGAAGGAAGCTGTGCTCCCTGTGAGAGCACCCAGCATCCAGAAAGGGGAGCAGGAAGAAGTCTGAAGGCCACAGAGGGGCACAGATCCTGCAAGGAAGACTAATTTCTAGTATTGGAATTACCACCCAGGTTTTCAGCATTTCAAGGATTACTTTGGAGCACAACCTGGAGACACTCTACCAGGTTTGCACCTTCAAGTTTCTTCCAGAGGGGTGTTTTTGCCACAGAAAGCTTAATTGCTAGTTTTCCAAAACTTTTTGAGGGGCTTGTTTTGATTACTTTAAATGCAAAGTTCCAGTATCATGTTTGATTGTAATAGCAGATGCTGCTTTATTCAAAAACGACAGTATAACTGTCATAATTATGGAAGGCACTGCTTCCGATAATTATCTTCTATAAAAAAACCACACCATTTATAGTGAACACTGTCACTGATAAATAAATAAAGAAATAAATATCTCAGTGCCAAACAACAGCCAACCTGCAAAATGACATCAGTCAAACAGGGTTTGGCCAGCAAGAGACTCAATTTCACACAAGGCCCCTGAGCAGCAAGGTCTGAAGTACGAGTCTAAAGCCGTTTCTCAATGCTGCAGGACTCGCTGAGGTGCCAGCCAAGGATATCAGGGGGACATTGGCTAATCTTTGGGTCATTTTCCCTGGGTATTGATACCTGCCTTGGCAGAAGCAAGCCTGCAAGATGTCACTGGGACCTGCTGTTGAGTAAAGGCAGGCCAGGCACTTCAGAGCTTGCTGATAATCCAGCACTTGCGGGCTATTACTACATTGTTTAATTTTTGAACTGCAGCTCCCTGCCAGAGAAGGGATCCTCATTACAAATCTTCAGAGGAATCCATTCCCTGTTTTGTCACTAGGTTTAGGTGGCCAACTATTAAAAGAACTGAATAGATGAGATACCTTCCCACTCAAGGTACCAGTTCAGGAAACACCTGAGCTCTTAGTTTTTAAGTACACTGGAGGCAGGAAATCCCATAAACAGCTGTACACAACAGGTTTGAACTGTGGTTAGCTGGGAGCCTGGTCAGAGGAGACTTCATTGTAATCTTAGTACTGCTTTAAAACTGCCTCCTGTGAATTTGTCAAGGTGAGATTTAAATTTTATGTTCAACTTTGGTCAAAAAGGTTTTGTTGCCAGAGTAACTACAGGAAAATAATGCCATGTTAGGGAGTGGGTTTCACTTAGGTTTCAGGGGGTTTTGGTTAGGTTTCAATATGTAAGGTACTGGAAAACTGCAAGAAGCTGCCATTTAAAAATCATGCCAATGCCTAATCTGAGGTACACAGAGTTTGTGTGTTGCTACAGGTGGAACTAGATCTACACAGCAAGGCCCTCTGCTGGGACTGGGGCCAGGAAGGAAGCTGTGCTCCCCATGAGAGCACACAGCTCTCCTGTACCTTAGACGGGTAATCCAGGTGTTTGCTGTGTCTAGATTTCGTTGTCTGTATTCCAGATATCGCCCACTAAAGCATTGGCAGCCCCTTTAATGGTCCAGGTTGCAAAGGCCAGCTGCTCTTTCAGCTCATTCACATCCACACTGCTCTCGTTGACTTTCAGCTGCTCCAGGTTCTCCAGCAGACTCTGCAGGGTGTGGCTGCCTTTGCCAAAGAAGATGTGGCGGAAGGGAGCATCTTTTGGTGAGAGGTATGGTGAGAGGAAGTCGTATTCCACCTGAGTAGAGGAGCAAATTCAGGGTTATACTCTCACGTCCCAAGTTTTAATTTCCTGAGCTGCCCCAACACAAGCTGCCAACCTCTGATCTCCGCTCAGCCCTTTCCCTCAGCAGCTCTGCAAGGGCCCAACCCTCTCTTTTGTGAGCAAGCTATCATGTTGCCACTAAGCAAGTGGGAAGAGACACCAGTCTACACAGTGCCCATGGCCCCTCAGGGAAAGGCTCATCCCAGCCAGCACTCTCTTCCTTTGTGAAAGAAGAAAAACCAGCTGAAGATACCCACCTTCATCACCCTGTCATTCAGGGCTCTGCGGACAATCCTGTTTTCACTGTCACTGTTCTCGATGTCTCTTCTCAGTGCAGCTGCAGCTCTCTGGAAGTCTCCACGAGCAAAATACAGCCACTCCAAGGTCAGCCCCAGTGCCTGCAAGGGAGGAGCTGTTAGCAAACCTGATTTTCTTCTTTTGCTGCTCTCTTACCAAAAGAAAGTGTTGTTTTGGTTTTTTTTTTTTTTTTTTGGTAGTTTAGCCAAGTAGCAGAACAAGTTCCTTCTGAGGTCACTCCCTACCCACAGTTTCTTGTGGATTTTTCACCAGAGGTGCAAATGAGATGAAAAGCTGCACTATGCTGTGAATGGTAACCAGAGAAGAAACTGTTTACATCCATTTCCTCAAGAGCTCACAACATCTAGATCAGCTAAATCTGTGTGCCACAGCTACTCTGACTACACTGCTCCATAAGGAACATCAATTCTGGTCACACTTCACTACCCTCTCATGTCTAAAGGGGAAAGGTGTCCATCCTGCTGTATCTACTGGAACAGGGTCTTATTAGCACATGACCCCATAATCATCAGGGATTTGGTGAACTCAGAGTCCTCCTAACCTTCACATTGGAATCAAAGATCAAAAGCTTCTCCTGGAATGATAGCAATTCTTCACTGTATCTATCAAAGTCCAGGAAGAGCTCATGGTCATGGGTCAGCCTGAGAGCAATTTGTCCAGCAACTTCTGCAGCAGTACGCATGAGAGGATACAACTTGTCAGTCTTCTCTTTCAGGTTAGCCAAAGTATCCTCAGTAGTGCCCAAAAAGGAATATTCATCACCTTTCTGCAAGAAAGAAGGTATTGGAGTTAGACAAGAATGCTTTTCCAGTCAGGCTTTTTTCATCCCCTACCAAAAGTTACTTGTTACTTCCACCACATCCCATCTCCCTGTGCTGTTAAGGAGCAAACACTCAAGTGTCAAAACTCCAAAGCACTGGGAAGGGAATGGAGTTCTTGTATCTCATCCCTGACAGCTTCCAGTGACCAGCAGGATGTTCTGCTTGTTATTTAGACCTGAAGACACACAGACATTTATGCCCTCAGAGTTCACTGCAGAAGTGCAGATGGGCAAATCTCACCACCCAGTCTGGTCTGTGCTTGCAGCACCCTCTAACCCTTCCTGTCAGGATAACTCGGGTGTTTTTGTGAAACAAGTCTGACACTAACAAACCCCAAGCACTCCTAATAGAGGGAGCTGCTATCCAACTAAGAATCCAAGCTGTGCACCTGCAGTAACAGGGCAGGCTGCTGGGCTGATATTACCCCCAAGCTGTAGTAGCAGACTGGAACAGTTTGAGGTAAGTACTTGCTCTGGGCAATGATGTTGCTTCCACAATGCCCTCTGCTTGCTGACCAGAAGGCTGGAGAACAGTCTTTCACTGATGCAACACACCTTGACATCTTTCTATTACTTTTAGCTTCTGATTCATTAACATCTGTGCCTCCAGAAAAGCAAGTGAACCCTCTCCCCAAAAACCTGCAAGTATTCAGTATTTTAGAACAGAGACTCTAGGCCAGCCTTGTCCCAGAAGCAGTCTTGACAGCAAGTATTGCCACAGCCACCAGGTCCAGAGGCTGCACCTCCTCCCTCTGAGAAGTTCTTGCAAGGACATTGAACTTGAACAGCACCTTTTGCTCTGCCATCCTGGAGAGCAGGTATTCTTACAACACTGCACAGAAACAGCACACCAGGCAAGCACGCTTTACTTACATCATAGAAACCAAAGGAAACCACTGGGATTCCCGAGTAGGCCAGAAAAGGGAACGCTGCATTATCCAGATCAAGAGGAACACTGCAGAAGATAAGCACTGAGTAGTTACCAGCTCGTTTGGAGAAAAGCTACAAGCTCCACATTTGAAGCTCTGAGCCAACAGAACTCTAGACTGAAGGAGTCACAATCAACTCCCTCGTCCTATTTGTCCATTCCCTGCCACTGGACTTTGTACAAGACTGTTCCTGTCCTGCAGGAAGGTGTCTGGGCTGCCTCAGCCAGCTTGGGACAGCACAGTTAGTGCTGTACTGTTCACACTTGCCTGACCCCATGTCAAAGGTAGAGTCCACCCCAGACAGCAGTATTACACTCCAGCAGAATCCATACAGTTTGCTCCTTCATGAAGGAGATCTGCTTTCCCAAAGAGATGGATGACAATACTTACACTCTCTTTATCCAGTCAGAGCCAACGCTGCTGTACAGGTTTCCTGAATCCTTTGTGGGGTCCTTTACCTGCACAGAGATGACAGTCACTGCACTTGTTCTGACCTCTGCTTGGCCAGGTCCATCCTGGAGCTTACATTGCTGTGCAGAAGAGTCAGGTGTGCTCCCCTGACCTTTCCCCACACTGGCACATCTGCCACTGAACTGTGGCATTTGCTGATTTTAGATTCTTCATGTGTGAACCGCAATTCCCAGAGCCCAGCTGATTTCAGACAGAGCCCCTTCAGAATATCCCAGGTTTTTCTCCTAAATGGGTCTTTCTCCTTAGAAGGTGTCAAGTGGGCAAAGTGACCCAGCACATCTCTGTCTGCTTTCAGTTCCTCCTTAAAACCACAGTCACCTTGATCAGACCAAGCCCTTCAACTCACCCTTTTCATAACTGTCTCCAGCAATGAGTACAGCAACGGGCTAGCAGAAATCTTTATGTTTCTGGAGCCTGCAAAAATTGAAGGGTATTTAACATACTAGCACAACTGACTACTACTGCTAGAGCTGCCCACCCCTGATCTACAGCTACAGTTGCCAAAGGACCTTCAACAGACACAGGACAGTCTACAGGGACTTAACAGAGCTGACTCCTCATGGCTTAGGCTGTATCAGCCTCCCAGCTTCAATGATAGCAGGAGAATAGAGTCATGCCAGTCTTCAGCCAAACACCCACCCACCACCTCTGGCACAGCCCCCATTCCTAGAGGTTAAGGGATGTCTGTTCAAGCTATTCTAGTCCCACCCAATTTCTAAAAAACTCAAAAGAGTAGCAGGTTACCCAGGACTGCAGTATCCAAGTTGATGTAAGTGAAGGCTTTGGCATGCAGCGTGGTGGAGTAGCCCTAGAACAAAACAAGTGTTTTATAAATGAGCAGTTCAACACCAGAATGTTTAACCCACAGGAACAACTGCACAGCCATCCTGCAGAGCTATTAAATAACCAGTACCTCCAGCCACTCGGTAGCACCCACAGCTCCGTACTCTCCTGCACTCCAGCTAGCAAAGATAATGCTGCGCCGTGGTTTGTAGTCATCTGCAAAGAGAGAGAGACTGACATGTCTGCACTTCCCCCATGGAGATGCAGATTAGCACTGCAGGCCTGGGATGATGAATTGCCCGCTCCTCAGACAGCGCTGCTGCAGAGAAATGTGCACATTGCATGGACACAGTACCCTGCCCCCACATGCTGCAGAACAATGCTGTCTGCATTTCCACTCTGTTTTGTTTAGCTACCTAAGCCCAAAATTAACCCTGGAGACAAGTGTGCTCATGCTAATTGCCACCATGCAGTCCCCACTGCTCCAGCTGGTCACACATTTCAGAGTTTTCCCATCTGGGGCCTGTCTGTCCAACAGACAGCTCAAGTTTAATGTATTCATCCTGTGTTATCCAAGGACACTCCTGTATATGAGCCACACCAGATACATGCAGACAGTACCTTGGAAGTGAATGCTCATTGCAGAAGAGCCGTATTGGACATGTAACAGCTTCTCAGGAAGCTTTGTCAGATTCCCTACACTTTCTAAAGGACTGCTTTGCAACTGGGCTCTCCAGTGTTAACATACACAGAGGTAGACCTGCATCACCTCCCACCCTGCTGCTTTTGTTCACAAATATTTACCATTTTTCACCATGTCTGAGATGACACGGGCAAGTTCCAGCAAGATGGCAGTGCCAACACCAGCCTTGGCTGCTCCTGGCCCCCAGGAGTCTCTCTGGGCTCCAAGCACAACATACCGATCTGTAAAGGAGACAAGATCAAGCCCTGAGCTGCAAGCTTCAGATTGCAAATACCATTTACGAGAAGAGCAGCTTTCAGCTTCTGTAGTAGGAAGAGAGTCTGCAGTCTGATTCCTGACTCTGGCACACTGAGTGCTTTCATTTAGCCTTTCCCTGACAGCATGGTTCAGATTTCTCTTTGATTGATCCTCAGGGAAGGGGGGGGAAAGGGGGAAGCCTTGGTTCTGCTGAGAAAGAACTGTCCCATTCCAGTGATCACTGAAGAGGAAGGGTCCCTCTCAAGACTTGGCCACAATGCAGCTGCTGTTACCTGGTTCTTCAAATCCTTTGATAACACCAAAGATGTTCAGGATCTTCCTATCCACCATAACGTTGTTCACAGTCAGTTTCACTGTCATGTTTCTGTTTACTGTCACCTTACATCCCATGATACCAGACCAGTCCTCAAGGCATTTATCTCCATCCATTTTTCTGGGAGAAAAAAGAAGATACTTTGAACTCATTATCCAGCTCTGACCTCATTTAATTATTGTGTGAAAGATGCACACCTGCAACTGCAGGTGCAACATTTTTCAGGGCCTGCCTAGGAGACAATCTGCAGTTCTGTACCACTAATTATGCAGGGAGGGGTAGAATGCAGAGGCAAAGGGGAATCCAACACTAGATTAATTTCAATTTTTAAGAGATGAGACATAGACACAAGTGACTCTTCTCCAGCCAGCTGCAGAACATGCTCCTTGTCACACACAGCAGAGAGCAGCAGAGAGCTCTCAGTCTCACAGCACCTCACACCATCCTCACTCCTGCAAGAGGCCACAGCACCTCTGCCTGCAAGGCAGCAGAAACACTTACCCAAACAGTTTGGTTGCTGCTTCTCTAGAGATAGTTTGAACAGGAATGTGAGGTAGTCCAGAAGATTCCACTGGTGGGAACTGGGTGTGGTTGAAAGAAGGGAAGCCTGGAGTGAAAGGATCTCCAGTTCCAAGGTGGGCCTGTGAAAAGCAAGAGGAATCCTCAAGGTTCACCAGAGTTCAACAATTTTCATTTACACAAGGCCTGCAAGACTGCCCCAGGCTGCAGCCCACAGCCAGGGAGGTTCTTGATAACAGGGGAACCAGTTACATACTCACATGTCCAAAGGGGACATATGAATCTGCCTTCTTGTTATTTGAGAACATGAGGGCACCAACTGCTCCTTCCTTAATGGCATTTGCAACCTGCAGCAAAGAGAAACATTACCTCCACATCTGCAGTGCAAGCAAGGGAAGTCCAGGCAAGAACATGGAGTAATGGTGTGAAGGGTTGTGCTTCTCAGTGCCCAACTCCACAACAGATTTTAACAGCTACCTGACAGATACACAAGGCAGCTGAATCCTAGCAGCTCAGCTCTACTCCAGGCAAACTGTGTCTAACATAGTCTTGAACAGTAAGGACATACCACAGTGTCTCAGTCTGTGATTCTTTCAGCTCATATTTGGTCCTTGGAGCATTTAAAATTTAGTATCATGTAATTTTGATTAAGCTCCATCTGTTTTCCACAGATGAGGTTAATCTCAAGACAACGAGTGAATGAAAGCTTATCTTCATATGGAAAATGGTGCCAGAATGAGCTATCCAGGTCCCTGTTTAACACACCTACAACCCAGCTCTGATATGCCACTGGTACAAACACTCTTGTAAGGCTAGACACCAGTTTAGAAAGTGGAAATGGGATTGGAGAACCAGTGACCACATTTTATGGAAGCACTTTCTGACATTGCCTGTGTCAGATGCCTGCAGACAGGCAGAGTCCAAGTGCAAAGGGTCCTGTGCCCCAGCCCCCCAGGAGTACCCATCTGAGGGGCAGCTGTGGGTCAGACATGGGACAGGTTTGCATACAGAAACACCTGGATTTGGTTCTGTTCTCTGCAGAGGGAACAATACAGCACATGGTCCAAGGGAACAGTTAGCAAGGAGCCAAGCTTTCAAAGTATCTGTCTACAACAGCAAGAGGTGTCCTGGAGGCAAGGCTGTTGTGCTTCTAGCAGCCTTATGGACATCTAGTGATATCAGACAGCTCTTCTCCCAGGCTGCCTCCCAGCCCCACCATTCCAGAGGCCTGGTTGTTCCAGCAAACAGCCCGAGGCCAAGAAGAATGGCACCACCAACAGTAACAAGCTCTGCTCAGCCTCAGTGTCCAGACCTGCACATGGAGCCTTAGTGCAAACAAGCAAGACCAGGCCTGCAGAACAATCCTACATACTTGAGTTCTATAGACCTGAAGATAGACACACCTCTGTGCCTCAAAGAGTAGGAAGCATAGCTTCCTGTTGCCAAGTCTAGCCAGGCTTTGGGGCAGACACTGCTTACCTTCTCAGCAAGGGTTATTTTCCCAGCTCTGAAGATGAGTATAGTTCCATTCATTGGAACACCCATATTTCGTATCTGCTGAAAATCCTCTTTCTGTCCGTAGTTCACATAGATGGGTTTGCCCTGCAATAGAAACACTGGTTATGAATGCAGCAATCCTAAGTCAATAAGACACCTGAAAAAACCTACAGAGTCATTGTAACAGTGACTCCTGTTAGCAGGAGGGAGCTAAAGCTCAGCAATGTAAACTGATCCAATGCAAGATGCCTGTTGAAGCAGCACTCTGCCAAGGTTCCTGTCTGGATTCCAGCAGGGAAGTTTAAAGTTACTCCTGCATCTTGCTGCAGTAAGAATGCTGTGTGGGCCCATTCCTCTCCCCACTCTGACCACCCTGCCCAGCTCTCTTAACTGGGAAGGGCTTTATACACTCTGAATCTTAAAGGGACTTATTTTTTAGGTGTAAAGACATTTCTGGGATCCTCCTGGAGTCACTTACAGTAACTGTGCCGTTCTTGCTGTATGCCACGTATGCATCAGGACTCTCCAACTCTTCTTGACCATTTTCTATAATGAACACTTGGTTCTTGCTACTGTTAAATGTAGAGAGACTGTGTTATACTCTTTCATACAAGAATTTAATTAGCTCAGTATTCTGACCCAGTATTGTGACTGTATTCAGTCTGTGCTCTAACAATTCTGATCAAGTCAATGGAGCCTGAAACATGCAAACTCATCCCAGTACTTCCACGCAAAAACCTCTGAAGTTGGTCAGAGACATTAATGAAGGCTGATTTCTAAGACAAATAGCAGAAAGAATCTCTGCTTCCAAGTCTCTGAGTCACCTCCTAAGAGAAGCTAAGCAAACTCATTTCCCCTGACACAAAAGGACAAGTAAGACATGAGGGTGTGAGCTGTGACACAACATAATGCCTGTTAATATCCTCCTGAGCTACTGGAGGAGCCACTGCCAGGTGTGCAGCTG